>NW_027150389.1:2400000-3000000 GCF_031143425.1 Pleurodeles waltl | reverse complement strand
ACAATAGGATGCAATGGGGACACATAGGGATAGGGGCAACACAAACCATATACTCCAAAAGTGGAATGCGAACAACGAATGGACCCCAAACCTATGTGACCTTGTAGAGGGTCGCTGGGACTATTAGAAAATAGTAAGGGTTAGAAAAATAGCCTACCCCAAGACCCTGAAAAGTGAGTGCAAAGTGCACTAAAGTTCCCCAAAAGACAAAGAAGTCGTGATAGAGGAATAATGCAGGAAAGACACAAACCAACAATGCAGCAACGGTGGATTTCCAATCTAGGGTACCTGTGGAACAAGGGGACCAAGTCCAAAAGTCCCAAGCAAGTCGGAGATGGGCATATGCCCAGGAAATGCCAGCTGTGGGTGCAAAGAAGCTTCTACTGGACAGAAGAAGCTGAGGTTTCTGCAGGAACGAAAAGGGCTAGAGACTTCCCCTTTGGTGGACGGATCCCTCTCGCCGTGGAGAGTCGTACAGAAGTGTTTTCCCGCCGAAAGAACGCCAACAAGCCTTGCTAGCTGCAAATCGTGCGGTTAGTGTTTTTGGATGCTGCTGTGGCACAGGAGGGACCAGGGGACGTCGAGCAAGACAAGGAGCCCTCTTAGCAGCAGGTAGCACCCGGAGAAGTGCCAGAAACAGGCACTACGAGGATGCGTAAAACGGTGCTCACCCGAAGTTACACAAAGGAGTCCCCCGTCGCCGGAGACCAACTTAGAAAGTCGTGCAATGCAGGTTAGAGTGCCGTGGACCCAGGCTTGGCTGTGCACAAAGGATTTCCGCCGGAAGTGCACAGGGACCGGAGTAGCTGCAAAAGTCACGGTTCCCAGCAATGCAGTCTAGCGAGGTGAGGCAAGGACTTACCTCCACCAAACTTGGACTGAAGAGTCACTGGACTGTGGGGGTCACTTGGACAAAGTTGCTGGATTCGAGGGACCTCGCTCGTCGTGCTGAGAGGAGACCCAAGGGACCGGTAATGCAGCTTTTTGGTGCCTGCGGTTGCAGGGGGAAGATTCCGTCGACCCACGGGAGATTTCTTCGGAGCTTCTAGTGCAGAGAGGAGGCAGACTACCCCCACAGCATGCACCACCAGGAAAACAGTCGAGAAGGCAGCAGGATCAGCGTTACAGAGTTGCAGTAGTCGTCTTTGCTACTATGTTGCAGTTTTGCAGGCTTCCAGCGCGGTCAGCAGTCGATTCCTTGGCAGAAGGTGAAGAGAATGATGCAGAGGAACTCTGATGAGCTCTTGCATTCGTTATCTAAAGTTTCCCCTAAGACAGAGACCCTAAATAGCCAGAAAAGAGGGTTTGGCTACCTAGGAGAGAGGATAGGCTAGCAACACCTGAAGGAGCCTATCAGAAGGAGTCTATGACGTCACCTGCTGGCACTGGCCACTTAGAGGAGTCCAGTGTGCCAGCAGCACCTCTGTTTCCAAGATGGCAGAGGTCTGGAGCACACTGGAGGAGCTCTGGACACCTCCCAGGGGAGGTGCAGGTCAGGGGAGTGGTCACTCCCCTTTCCTTTGTCCAGTTTCGCGCCAGAGCAGGGCTAAGGGGTCCCTGAACCGGTGTAGACTGGCTTATGCAGAATTGGGCACATCTGTGCCCAAGAAAGCATTTCCAGAGGCTGGGGGAGGCTACTCCTCCCCTGACTTCACACCATTTTCCAAAAGGAGAGGGTGTAACACCCTCTCTCAGAGGAAGTCCTTTGTTCTGCCATCCTGGGACAAGCCTGGCTTGACCCCAGGGGGGCAGAAACCTGTCTGAGGGGTTGGCAGCAGCAGCAGCTGCAGTGAAACCCCAGGAAAGGCAGTTTGGCAGTACCAGGGTCTGTGCTACAGACCACTGGGATCATGGGATTGTGCCAACTATGCCAGGATGGCATAGAGGGGGCACTTCCATGATCATAGACATGTTACATGGCAATATTCGGAGTTACCATTGTGAAGCTACATATAGGTAGTGACCTATATGTAGTGCACGCGTGTAATGGTGTCCCCGCACTCACAAAGTCCGGGGAATTGGCCCTGAACAATGTGGGGGCGCCTTGGCTAGTGCCAGGGTGCCCTCACACTAAGTAACTTTGCACCTAACCTTTACCAGGTAAAGGTTAGACATATAGGTGACTTATAAGTTACTTAAGTGCAGTGTAAAATGGCTGTGAAATAACGTGGACGTTATTTCACTCAGGCTGCAGTGGCAGGCCTGTGTAAGAATTGTCAGAGCTCCCTATGGGTGGCAAAAGAAATGCTGCAGCCCATAGGGATCTCCTGGAACCCCAATACCCTGGGTACCTCAGTACCATATACTAGGGAAATATAAGGGTGTTCCAGTAAGCCAATGTAAATTGGTAAAATTGGTCACTAGCCTGTTAGTGACAATTTGGAAAGAAATGAGAGAGCATAACCACTGAGGTTCTGATTAGCAGAGCCTCAGTGAGACAGTTAGTCACTACACAGGTAACACATTCAGGCACACTTATGAGCACTGGGGCCCTGGATACCAGGGTCCCAGTGACACATACAACTAAAACAACATATATACAGTGAAAAAGGGGGGTAACATGCCAGGCAAGATGGTACTTTCCTACACAACCCCCCCCCACCAAAACGAAGGACAATAAGACTAGCCATGACCTGATGAGTCTTCATTCTCTAAGTGGAAATATCTGGAGAGTCCATCTGCATTGGAGTGGCTACTCCCAGGTCTATGTTCCACTGTATAGTCCATTCCCTGTAGGGATATGGACCACCTCAACAATTTAGGATTTTCACCTTTCATTTGTTTTAGCCAAAGTAGAGGTTTGTGGTCTGTCTGAACAATGAAGTGAGTGCCAAACAGGTATGGCCTCAACTTCTTCAGTGCCCAGACCACAGCAAAGGCCTCCCTCTCAATGGCAGACCAACGCTTTTCTCTAGGGGTCAACCTCCTACTAATAAAAGCAACAGGTTGATCCTGGCCCTCAGAATTAAGTTGTGATAGGACTGCCCCTACTCCTAATTCAGATGCATCAGTTTGGACATAGAAGTTTTTAGAGTAACAAGGGCTGTTCAGGACAGGTGCAGAGCACATGGCCTGCTTCAGCTCCTCAAAAGCTTTCTGACAGTTTGCTGTCCATAATAACTTTTAAGGCATTTTCTTGGAAGTGAGGTCATTAAGAGGGGCTGCAATGGAGCCATAGTTCTTAATGAACCTCCTGTAATACCCAGTGAGGCCTAGGAAGGCTCTCACCTGAGTCTGTGTAGTAGGGGGAACCCAATCAATAATTGTTTGGATTTTCCCCTGTAGTGGTGCAATCTGTTCCCCACCAACAAGGTGTCCCAGATAAACCACCTTACCCTGCCCTATCTGGCACTTTGAAGCCTTGATAGTGAGGCCTGCCTTTTGCAGGGCCTCCCAAACTTTCCATAGGTGGACCAGGTGATCATCCCAGCTGGAGCTAATGACAGCTATATCATCCAAATATGCTACACTGAAAGCTTCCAGCCCTTGCAGGACTGTGTTCACCAACCTCTGAAAAGTGGCAGGTGCATTCTTCAATCCAAAAGGCATTACAGTGAACTGGTAATGTCCTCCAATGGTTGAAAATGCTGTTTTAGGTTTAGCATCTTCTGATAATTTGATCTGCCAATACCCTGCAGTCAAATCAAAAGTGCTTAGATACTTGGCAGATGCCAGTGTATCTATGAGCTCATCTGCCCTGGGAATAGGGTGAGCATCAGTTTTGGTTACCAGGTTGAGACCTCTATAGTCTACACAAAACCGCATTTCCTTCTTTCCATCTTTGGAATGGGGTTTTGGTACCAGTACCACAGGAGAAGCCCATGGACTTTCAGAGTGCTCAACCACTCCTAGTTCTAACATTTTCTGCACCTCTTGCTTTATGCAGTCCCTGACATGGTCAGGCTGCCTATAGATCTTACTTTTGACAGGCAAGCTGTCTCCAGTATCTATAGTGTGCTCACACCAAGAAGTGGTACCTGGCACAGTAGAGAAGAGTTCAGAGAATTGATCTAGGAGATTTATGCAATGGTCTTTCTGCTCAGCAGTAAGACAATCAGCCACAACTACACCTTCCACAAGAGCATCTTGTTCTGTGGAAGAGAAGAGATCAGGTAGAGGATCACTGTCTTCTTCCTGTCCCTCATCAGTTGCCATGAGCAGGGTGAGATCAGCCCTGTCATAGTAGGGTTTCAGGCGGTTGACATGGAGCACCCTAAGGGGACTCCTGGCAGTGCCTAAGTCAACTAAATAAGTGACTTCACCCTTTTTCTCAACAATTGTGTGGGGTCCACTCCATTTATCTTGGAGTGCTCTTGGGGCCACAGGCTCCAAGACCCACACTTTCTGCCCTGGTTGGTACTGAACCAAAACAGCCTTCTGATCATGCCATTGCTTCTGGAGCTCTTGGCTGGCCTGAAGGTTCTTACTGGCCTTTTTCATATACTCAGCCATCCTTGATCTGAGGCCAAGTACATAATCCACAATATCTTGCTTAGGAGCTTTTAGAGGTTGTTCCCAACCCTCCTTTACAAGTGTGAGTGGATCCCTAACACGGTGTCCAAAAAGAAGTTCAAAGGGGCTGAAGCCCACTCCTTTCTGGGGTACCTCCCTGTAGGCAAAAAGGAGGCATGGTAGAAGGATATCCCATCTCCTGCGGAGTTTTTCAGGGAGACCCATAATCATGCCTTTGAGAGTTTTATTAAATCTCTCCACCAGTCCATTTGTTTGTGGATGATAGGGTGTAGTGAATTTATAAGTTATACCACACTCCTTCCACATGGCCTTTAAGTATGAAGACATGAAATTGCTTCCCCTGTCTGATACTACTTCCTTTGGGAAGCCCACCCTGGAAAATATTCCCAGGAGGGCCTTTGCCACTGCAGGGGCTGTAGTGGTCCTTAAAGGAATAGCTTCAGGGTATCTTGTGGAATGGTCCACTACCACCAAGATAAATCTATTGCCTGAAGCAATAGGAGGGTCAAGGGGGCCAACTATGTCTATCCCTACCCTTTCAAAGGGAACCCCAACCACAGGCAGTGGAATAAGGGGTGCCTTTGGTGTTCCACCTGTCTTGCCACTGGCTTGACAGGTTTCACAGGACTTACAAAACTCTTTTGTGTCCTCAGACATCCTAGGCCAATGAAACAAGGGAACAAGCCTGACCCAAGTTTTCATTTGTCCCAGATGTCCTGCTAGGGGAATGTCGTGAGCAAGAGTTAGGAGGAACTTTCTATACTCCTGAGGGATCACTAATCTCCTGGCAGCTCCAGGTTTAGGATCCCTTGCCTCAGTATACAAGAGATTGTTCTCCCAGTAAACTCTGTGAGAGTCACTGACATCCCCATTAGCCTGTTTGACAGCTTGCTGTCTCAGACCCTCTAATGTGGGACAGGTATGCTGTGCCACTCTCAGCTCCTCCTTGGCAGGCCCCCCTTCACCCAAAAGCTCAGCAGTATCTGCTTCAAGCTCCTCTGGTGTAGGTTCTGCACAGGGAGGGAATTCTTCTTCCTCAGAAGTTGAATCCACTGTAGAGGGAGGGATAGTAGGAAGTGGTTTGCTTCTACTAGCCCTAGCTTTAGGGAGCACTTGGTCCATTGTTCCAGGATCCAAGCTTCCCTGTCCTTTTTGCTTTTTGGCCTGAGCCCTGGTAAAGCAAAAATATGCCCTGGGATGCCCAGCATTGCTGCATGGGCCTCCAACTCCACATCTGACCAAGCTGATGTCTCCAAATCATTTCCTAGTAGACAGTCTACAGGTAAATCTGAGGCTACCACCACTTTCTTTGGACCAGTAACCCCCCCCCCAGTTGAGATTTACAACAGCTATGGGGTGGCTAAGTGTGTTGTAGTGAGCATCGGTTACTTGGTACTGGTGACCAAGTAGGTGTTGTTCAGGGTGGACCAGTTTCTCTATGACCATAGTCACACTGGCACCAGTGTCCCTGTAGGCCTGAACCTCAACACCATTTATTAGGGGTAGCTGCTTCTACTTATCCATATTAAGGGGACAAGCAACTAAGGTGGCTAAATCAATAGCCCCCTCAGAGACTAACACAGCCTCTGTGGTCTCCCTAACAAGACCAACCCCAACTAAGTTACCAATAGTGAGCCCAGCTACTCCCTTGGATTGGCTATTAGTAGGTTTGCTCCCACCACCACTGCTATTAGTAGAGACACTAGGGGTAGCAGTAGGGGTTGTAGTGGTAGGAGGCTTGATGCTTTTCTTTGGACAACTGGGATCTGTTGTCCAATGGCCTTTTACTTTACATAAATAGCACCATGGTTTATTTTCTTTGTTTTGATTAAAAGAGGATTCGGGCCCATCACCCCCACCAGAGTGTTTTTGTGGGCCTGATGAAGACTCATTTTTAGATTTGTCCCCGCCCTTGTCAGAAGACTTACCATCCTTCTTTTTGTTGCCATCTTTGTCACCCCCTGTATGAACTTTTCTGTTCACCCTTGTTCTGACCCATTTGTCTGCCTTCTTTCCCAATTCTTGGGGAGAGGTCAGATCGGAGTCCACCAAGTACTGGTGCAACAAATCAGACACACAATTATTAAGAATATGCTCTCTCAGGATCAAGTTATACAGGCTTTCAAAATCAGTAACTTTACTGCCTTGTAACCACCCCTCCACGGCCTTCACTGAATGGTCAATGAAATCAACCCAGTCTTGTGAAGACTCCTTTTTGGTCTCTCTGAACTTTATCCTGTATTGTTCAGTGGTTAAGCCATAACCATCCAGGAGTGCATTCTTAAGAACTGTAAAATTATTGGCATCACTTTCTTTCACAGTAAGGAGCCTATCCCTACCTTTTCCACTAAATGATAGCCATAGGATAGCAGCCCACTGCCTTTGAGGGACATCCTGTACAACACAGGCCCTCTCAAGTGCAGCAAACCACTTGTTAATGTCATCCCCCTCCTTATAAGGGGGAACTATCTTGTGCAGATTCCTTGAATCATGCTCTTTTACAGGATGACTATGGGGAATACTGCTGCTGCCACCATGGGTATCTAAACCCAACTTCTGTCTTTCTTTCTCTAGTTCAAAAGACTGTCTATCCAAATCTAGCTGTTGCTTTTTAAGCTTCAGTCTGGTTTGGTCCACTCTCAACTTGTTGAGTTCCCTTTCTAACAATCTGTCATCAGGGTTGGTGGGAGGGACATTCTTAGACACAGAAGAATGAACAGAAGGAGACCTGTCCCTTACAGAAGCCACCCTAACAGCTTGGCTAACAGAAACATCACTTCCACTGTGGTGTGAATAAATGCTCTTGCTATGATGTGAGACAACACTATTTGTATGGTGTGGCTCTTCATCATTACCAACTCTGCTAGACTGTCTAGTAATGGGCAGGCTAGGAACTTTCTTTCCTGAATCTTTTCCTGGGGGAGTCCCTGGATCAGATTGGGAACCATTTGCTACTTTTTCAACAGATGTGGCCCCTTTGGCCTTATCTTGTTCTCTAAGCATATTAAGCAACAATTCCAAGGAAGGATTCTTCCCTACACTCAAACCTCTCTCTACACAGAGACTCCTTGCTCCTTTCTAGCTAAGGTGGTCATATGCAAGTTTGGACAGATCAACATTTTGGCCTGTGCCAGACATTTTTAGAAAGAGTTAAAGTGATAGAAAAAGAGAAAAAAGTTTGTCAGAGCTTTTTAGAAAGACAGAAAAAAACTTTTTAAACTTTTAAGACCTTTTTGAAAGTTTGGAAGTTCTTTTCAGCACTTTAGAAAAGAGTGAAAAGAGGAAATGCAAAACTTTTTAGCTATGTGTACACACACTGAACTTGTTTTGTATATTTTTCTCTTATGAAAAGTACAATGACAAGAGTGGTAAGTAGTCTCAAAGCACTTATCCCACCGCTGCACAACCAATGTAGGAGGCTGGACTGGCTTGTAGTGAGTACCAAGGGGTACTTGCACCTTGCACCACGCCCAGTTATCCCTTATTAGTGTATAGGGTGTCTAGCAGCATAGGCTGATAGATAATGGTAGCTTAGCAGAGCAGCTTAGGCTGAACTAGGAGACGAGTGAAGCTCCTACAGTACCACAAGGGTCACTTGCACAATTTCATAAGAAAACACAATACACAGTTATACTAAAAATAAAGGTACTTTATTTTTATGACAATATGCCAAAGTATCTCAGAGTGTACCCTCAGTGAGAGGATAGGAAATATACACAAGATATATGTACACAATACCAAAAATATGCAGTATAGTCTTAGAAAACAGTGCAAACAATGTATAGTTACAATAGGATGCAATGGGGACACATAGGGATAGGGGTAACACAAACCATATACTCCAAAAGTGGAATGCGAACCACGAATGGACCCCAAACCTATGTGACCTTGTAGAGGGTCGCTGGGACTATTAGAAAATAGTAAGGGTTAGAAAAATAGCCCACCCCAAGACTCTGAAAAGTGAGTGCAAAGTGCACTAAAGTTCCTCAAAAGACAAAGAAGTCGTGATAGAGGAATAATGCAGGAAAGACACAAACCAACAATGCAACAACGGTGGATTTCCAATCTAGGGTACCTGTGGAAAAAGGGGACCAAGTCCAAAAGTCACAAGCAAGTCGGAGATGGGCATATGCCCAGGAAATGCCAGCTGTGGTTGCAAAGAAGCTTCTACTGGACAGAAGAAGCTGAGGTTTCTGCAGGAACGAAAGGAGCTAGAGACTTTCCCTTTGGTAGACAGATCTCCCTCGCCATGGAGAGTTGTACAGAAGTGTTTTCCCGCCAAAAGAACGCACACAAGCCTTGCTAGCTGCAAATCATGCATTTAGCGTTTTTGGACGCTGCTGTGGCCCAGGAGGGACCAGGAGGTCGCAAATTGGACCAGGAGGTAGAGGGGACGTGGAGCAAGAAAAAGAGCCCTCTTAGCAGCAGGTAGCACCCAGGGAAGTGCCAGAAACAGGCACTACAAGGATGTGTGAAACGGTGCTCACCCGAAGTTACACAAAGGAGTCCCACATTGCCGGAGACCAACTTAGAAAGTCGAGCAATGCAGGTTAGAGTGCCGTGGACCCAGGCTTGGCTGTGCACAAAGGTTTTCTGCCGGAAGTGCACAGGGAACGGAGTAGCTGCAAAAGTCGCGGTTCCCAGCAATGCAGTCTAGCGAGGTAAGGCAAGGACTTACCTCCACCAAACTTGGACTGAAGAGTCACTGGACTGTGTGGGTCACTTGGACACAGTTGCTGGATTCGAGGGACCTCGCTCGTCGTGCTGAGAGGAGACCCAAGGGACCGGTAATGCAGCTTTTTGGTGCCTGCGGTTGCAGGGGGAAGATTCCGTCGACCCACGGGAGATTTCTTCGGAGCTTCTAGTGCAGAGAGGAGGCAGACTACCCCCACAGCATGCACCACCAGGAAAACAGTCGAGAAGGCGGCAGGATCATCGTTACAGAGTTGCAGTAGTCGTCTTTGCTACTATGTTGCAGTTTTGCAGGCTTCCAGTGCGGTCAGCAGTCGATTCCTTGGCAGAAGGTGAAGAGAGAGATGCAGAGGAACTCTGATGAGCTCTTGCATTCGTTATCTAAAGTTTCCCCAGAGACAGAGACCCTAAATAGCCAGAAAAGATGGTTTGGCTACCTAGGAGAGAGGATAGGCTAGCAACACCTGAAGGAGCCTATCAGAAGGAGTCTCTGACGTCACCTGGTGGCACTGGCCACTCAGAGCAGTCCAGTGTGCCAGCAGCACCTCTGTTTCCAAGATGGCAGAGGTCTGGAGCACACTGGAGGAGCTCTGGACACCTCCCAGGGGAGGTGCAGGTCAGGGGAGTGGTCACTCCCCTTTCCTTTGTCCAGTTTCGCGCCAGAGCAGGGCTAAGGGGTCCCTGAACCGGTGTAGACTGTCTTATGCAGAATTGGGCACATCTGTGCCCAAGAAAGCATTTCCAGAGGCTGGGGGAGGCTTCTCCTCCCCTGCCTTCACACCATTTTCCAAAGGGAGAGGGTGTAACACCCTCTCTCAGAGGAAGTCTTTTGTTCTGCCATCCTGGGACAAGCCTGGTTTGACCCCAGGCGGGGAAGAAACCTGTCTGAGGGGTTGGCAGCAGCTGCAGTGAAACCCCAGGAAAGGCAGTTTGGCAGTACCAGGGTCTGTGCTACAGACCACTGGGATCATGGGATTGTGCCAACTATGCCAGGATGGCATAGAGGGGGCAATTCCATGATCATAGACATGTTACATGGCCATATTCGGAGTTACCATTGTGAAGCTACATATAGGTAGTGACCTATATGTAGTGCACGCGTGTAATGGTGTCCCCGCACTCACAAAGTCCGGGGAATTGGCCCTGAACAATGTGGGGGTGCCTTGGCTAGTGCCAGGGTGCCCTCACACTAAGTAACTTTGCACCTAACCTTTACCAGGTAAAGGTTAGACATATAGGTGACTTATAAGTTACTTAAGTGCAGTGTCAAATGGCTGTGAAATAACGTGGACGTTATTTCACTCAGGCTGCAGTGGCAGGCCTGTGTAAGAATTGTCAGAGCTCCCTATGGGTGGCAAAAGAAATGCTGCAGCCCATAGGGATCTCCTGGAACCCCAATACCCTGGGTACCTCAGTACCACATACTAGGGAATTATAAGGGTGTTCCAGTAAGCCAATGTAAATTGGTAAAATTGGTCACTAGCCTGTTAGTGACAATTTGGAAAGAAATGAGAGAGCATAACCACTGAGGTTCTGATTAGCAGAGCCTCAGTGAGACAGTTAGTCACTACACAGGTAACACATTCAGGCACACTTATGAGCACTGTGGCCCTGGATACCAGGGTCCCAGTGACACATACAATTAACCAACATATATACAGTGAAAAATGGGGGTAACATGCCAGGCAAGATGGTACTTTCCTACAGTGATGCGCGTCCGTTAGCGGCACCACCCGCGGTCAGGTGCAGACGAGTTATGCTATAAATGCGTGCTTGCCTTGGTGGAGGGGATTACTCTGTCCCAAATGTGACGCATAACCCGACCGCCGTATTACAAGTTCCATTATATCCTATGAAACTTGTAACACGGCGAACGGGATATCCGTAACGTTTGGGACGGAGTAATACCCTCCGCCAAGGTTGTAATCAGGCCCTTTATACTTATCTTTACTCACCTGTGAAACCACGCATATGCATTTACCATTCATGCCTTTACAAAATTAAAAAAAGTAATACTTACCTTTAAAACCTTTACTACACATATACCTTTACCACTCGTACCTTTAGAACGAAATTCGTTGTAAAGGCATGTGTGGTAAAGGTTTATTCGTGGTAAAGTCATGCCTGGTAAAGGCACATGCGTGGTAATGGATTTGTGGAACGGTGATGAGTGGTAATGACCACGTTGTAATGGCTGTTTCCCCAGGGCAGAGCTGTGGCATGATCGGTATGCTCTGAGTTTATGTGAAGTTATGCAGTAGTGGAATTTCATAGCAAGAGTTAGCTTTGAGTTGGTCTCTGGAAACAGCGTGATGGCCAAGTGGAGGGGCAGCAGTGGGCAGCTATGCAGAACCTCAGCCCTGCAGCTCTTGCACAGCTCATCAAGTATTGCCTGAGCTCCTGAGAGAAGAGCAAACACAAGGAAAAGGTGGAAGATGAAGAAGGTAAAACCATCACAAAGCGGGAAAGCAGGAACCTGCAAGAGCTCTCTCTTTGGCAGGGTGTGTCTGGTGATGGTTTAAAGAGGCTTGAGGTGGATTCAAGACTATGAATTCGGTGTGCAAACATTTAAAAACATAGGCCATGGGCTTGTAAAAAGAACTCTGGGTACTGGCACTCAGTCTTTTTACAAATTAAGCACTGCCTGTCCCCTAGCACCCTGGTCAGGAAGACCGGCTCCTCCAGCTCTGCCTATTTAAAGAAGGGGAAGTGGTGGGACTGGGCCCTCTGCCACCCCTATTTGCTGTGTTGGGAAGTGTTGTGGAGTGAGGAAAGGTGCTTTGGAGGTACCTTAGTTGTCTTTATTTCTTATTTGATATCAAGCCCTTGCTGTGTTTAGTAATATTCACTGCCTTAAGTGAGTGGACATTGTAGTGTCCTGCTGGACACATTCTAGTGTTTCCACCAGCCACTCTGGTGAGGGCTGGCTTCCACACTCACTTTACACCCACCCTTCACAGGCATTATTAGTCAGTTGACCCTGCCAATAAAAGGGGCGGGCGCACGTGCCCTGGGCCAGTTACCCTTTAACTCTACCACTGTGTCTGCCTGCCATTACCCCTGTAAGGCAGCAACGGACCCATAGCCAGTGTCCAACGATGCACCGGGAATGAGGTGAGCTGTGTGGGCAGAGTGGAGGGCTGCGATAAACAAGTGAACCGGGATATATATGTATGAGTTGATGAGACTGCACTGACAGTGATGCAGCTGCTGTACCCGCAGTGAGAAAAGCAAGGATAGCCTGCGTTCGTCGTGAGACATAGCTGCCTGCAGCAAAGTGAACATGGCGAGCAGGTAAGACACGGCCCACAGTGGGAAGAAGGCTGCCTCTGCCTATGAGAGGGGGATGCAATGCTAATAAGGCAGCCCCTGGGATGTTAACTACCATCAGCCCTCCTGCCCAGCTGAACAAAGCCACACTAGAGGTGCTACCAAGCTGCTAGAGGCCCCCCACCACCAGAGGTGCCTTGCACCAACTCAGAGGAGCCCTCATTGGAGCCTGCATGTGGGGAGCGAAAGAAGAGTAAGGACGGGGCTGTGAGTGCAGCGCGCTCCCAGGTGAATGTTTGCTGCACCACGGGGAAGGAAAATGACTGCTTGCCTCCTGTGGCACCATTGAAGCACTCAGGCGACAAAGCAACAGGCATCACCGGGGCACTAACAGGAAGAATGGTGCACTGCTGATGCCAATCATAGCCACCCCACACACAAAAGTATGATGTCCACCACCTGACTGCAGCACCCACATGCTACGTAGTCAGCACTTACCCTGGAGCAGGCTTTGGGACAATGAAGAGGCTGTGTCTGCCCCCGCATCGGCTCCTGTAATGCCTGCATGACCAAAGAGACAGAACCCACAGTGAGGCGGCAGCAGTGCCAATGGAAACTGCCTCCCCTGCCATCTTCTGTATTGCCTGCAGTGCCCCCCTTCCCAAGCCAGTTGAAGAGTAAGTGAGAGCAGAAACTCCTGTAGCATTGAGAAGGCTGTTACAGGGCCCCTAGCGGTTGCTTGTTGCACCACACAAGATCGAGTGACTGCAGCAGGAGTTTGCGATGGTAGCTGACCAAAGATATTAGTAGGCCATCTGACTGCTACAAAGACCAAAAGGTATCCCTGTGGTCGCTGTACTAGGGGGTACATGCACCCGCCTGGCAGAGAGCAGAACAAAGCCTATAGGCATGGAAGTGGACAGGAGAGAATGCATATTTCTTCCAGTCCACAAAGTATCGTAAACCAATTAAGGTGTCTGCTGAAGAGGAAGCCAAGAGATAAGCAACCTCTGCACAACCCACGGAGAAGGACCCAAAGACACTCAGTGAATGGGTAGCGCGCCAGCTGGCAGAAGCTACTCACCCGGTGGATGGTCAGCAATGAGGAGCAGAGGCTGTAGCGCCACCCATCTGTCACTAAAACTCCACCCCAGCAAAACTAAAGACAAAGGGAGTCATCTACAAGAAGACAGACTAATAACCCTACAAAGAGCCCCACGAAGTTAAAAGCTGCCAAGAGCCCAGAGAAATCCAAGACCATGAAACCAAAATCAGACCAGCACACAGCACCAAAACCTAAAAAGGTTGCAAGCCCTGCTATAGAGCTAGCAAGCCATGAGGAACACTGTGCGCTGCGCGCACACACCCCATGTTGGCCACCTGCCATCACTGCAAGTGAGAAGATAAAACCTCATGCTCCTAGTGGTGGACAACCACTGCAGCAAAAGGGCAAAATGATCACAAAAAGTGCCAGCAGAGGGTGCCCACAAAGTACTGAGAATGTGAAGTGAGAGGTGCACAGGGGGTCGCACCAGTAAACCTGATGGCATGAGCAGGAGCCCTGGAGAGCGAGAGCTTTCCGCAAGGAAAAAGCAATGCTAATCGGAAGAATGGTCCATCACAGAGCATGACAAGTGGAGTGACTGACTTAGCCAAGGAAACCTGAACAGAGGCAGGAGCAAGTGCTGCACAGTCTTGAGGCACAAGCGATATGCCTTCGAGTGAAGACAAGAAGTAAAAAAGGTGACCCTCCAGTCAGGGAGCAGAGCACCAAGATAATCTCTGAGGAAGGGACCGGATCTGTGTGAGCTCCACCAGAAAAATCACATCCTATTAACAGGACAAGAGTTAAGTCCTACGGACAGGACAGGATGTGGCCAGGGAGGTCCCTGTGAAGAGAACATAACAATGAGAGGCCTAGTCGGGAGATTTGAGGAGAAGAGAGTGGCCCAATGCCATGTCGTGGAAGTCAAGGAGAAGAGTGTGGCAAGGTGTCACTGGGCCACTTCAAGAAGAAGAAGATGAAGAAGAGGAGTAGAGTGGCACGAGGTCACAACGTAAACAACAACCCCCACAGGTGTGCAAAAAAAAAAGGGAGAAGAGCGATAAGACTGAGGACTCATGCCAGTACCAGAGAGAGCATCCATCAACACAAGTCAGCTACTGGGGTGCAGAGACATCACGGGAGAAAGCTCTGCGGTTGACCAACTGTAAGCTGCCAGAAAGCTTGAACCGTGTCCAGGCCTCACGCTCCACAGTGCGACCGTCCAGCCACCTGTTGTAGGAGGCTGGCCTGGCTTCTAGTGGGTACCAAGGGGTACTTACACCTTGTGCCAGGTCGAATTATCCCTTATTAGTAGAATAGTGGTGTTTCTAGCAGCTTAGGCTGATAGAAGGTAGCTATGGCAAAGCAGCTTAGGCTGAACTAGGAGACATGCAAAGCTCCTACTATACCACTTATATCATATGCACAGTATCATAAGAAAACATAATACACAGAGTTACTAAAAATAAAGGTACTTTATTTTTATGACAATATGCCAAAAGTATCTCAGAGAGTACCCTCAGTAAGAAGGTAAGAAGGTAAGTACTATACACAAGTTATATGTACACAACCCAAAATTAGGTAAGTAAGATACAGTTAGGCACCACACAGGGAACATAAATAGGCCACAAACTTATGAGCACTGGGGTCCTGGCTAGCAGGATCCCAGTGACACATAACAAACACACTGACAACATAGGGTTTTCACTATGAGCACTGGGCCCTGGCTAGCAGGATCCCAGTGAGGCAGTAAAAACACCCTGACATATACTCACAAACAGGCCAAAAGTGGGGGTAACAAGGCTAGAAAGAGGCTACCTTCCTACACAACCCCCCCAAACGAAGGACAATGAGGCTAACTTGGCCAGTTGAGTGTTCTTTCTTGTCTAAGTGGTGATAAGTAGAGAGTAGCTCTGCAGTAGCTTGGTTACTCCCTTTATCATCCACTATATGGTTACCTCCTGAGGGGATGTAAACCACCCTGTTTGAAGTTTTTTAGCTAGCCAACAATGTGAAGTTATATTTTCAGAGTTCCTATTAGTATGTTTCAGTTTAGAGCAGTGGGAATTGTCCACTGGACCTATATCTAATGATGACAATGCCAGACAGGGATGCTGTCTCAGTAAAGCCATAAATGGGCAAAAACTTTGTCCATATGGCTGTAAGAGAAAACAGTGTTGCTATTTCTCTTGAGTTGGAGCAGGGCAGGGATGCAGTCCTATGAGATCCACACTAGGACAGGGCTGTTGTCCTAAGTGTTGTGAGGTAGTGTAGGGTTTCTGCGCTAAAGTTTCTCTGGGAGGGTTAGAGGGATGCCCCATGTTAACCACAATGGTGCCCTTTTCCTCACCAATATGAGTTATCCCACAGAGAGGTACTTTTACCTCAGGGAGTTCAGCTGATGGTTTCCTTGGTACAGGTGCCACCCCAGGAGAGGTTTCTCCTACCACAGGAATGGAATCCTGAATGGCAGGGTGGGTAGGGGATACTGTGATGCCCTTTTTACCTTTTGTTGGAGAAGGATCCTGAGTTTTCAGGCCTTTTTCTCTCCTTTGCTTTTTCATTTCAGCTGAAATGAGAGGAAGCAATTCCTCAGGGATGCCCAGCATGGCTGCATGGGTATGAAACTCTACCTCAGCCCAACCTGAGGCCTCTAGGTCATTACCTAAGAGACAGTATACAGGTAAGCTAGGTGATACTACCACCTGCTTAGGGCCAGTAACTCCACCCCGACTAAGCTGAACTATAGCTAAGGGAAGAAACTTAGTGGAGTTATGGACATCAATAATCTTGTACTGTTGTCCAATGATGTGTTGTTCAGGAGACACTAGGGTTCCAGTCACCAAAGTGATACTGGCACCTGTGTCCCTGTAGGCCTGGGCCTCAACACCATTTATTGCAACTGTCTGCCTGTACTTATCCATTTTAACGGGACAAGCAGCCAGTGTGGCAAGGCCAATGTCACCAGGTGTGACAGAAACTGTCTTGGGACTGACTACTCCAGTTTCTATAATGGATCCATAAGTGAACCCAGGTACACCCTTATTTTGACTGTTGCCAGCAGTCCCACCACTATTACCACTACTGCTAGGGGTACTAGAGTTTGATGTATTAGTGGTGGTAGGCTCATGGGGTTTACCTGGACCAGACTTATCCTCTGGCCTATGGCCTTTATTTTTACACCCAAAGCACCAAGGCTTTTTAATGTGTGTTGGTTGTGAAGAAGAGGAATAATTTGATTTATCCCCACCCCCTGAAGAGTGTTTAGGATTTGAAGAATGATCTCTGGTTCTACCCTTATCCCTATGCTTATCCTGAGATTTCTCACCATCTTTCTTCTTGCCTTCCTTGTCACCTCCTGTATGAACTTTTCTGTTCACTCTTGTTCTGACCCATTTGTCTGCCTTCTTTCCCAATTCTTGGGGAGAGGTCAGATCTGGGTCTATCAAGTAGTGGTGCAACAAATCAGACACACTATTGTTAAGACTATGCTCTCTCAGAATAAGATTGTACTGGCTTTCATAGTCAGAAACGTTACTGCCATGCAACCACCCTTCCAAGGCCTTCACTGTACAGTCCACAAAATCTGTCCAGTCTTGAGAAGACTCTTTTCTGGTGTCTCTGAACTTAATCCTGTATTGTTCAGTGGTTAAGCCAAATCCATCCAAGAGTGCATCTTTCAACCTGTGTAGTTATTGGCTTCACTTTCTCTAACAGTAAGGAGCCTATCCCTACCCTTTCCAGTGAAAGATAGCCACAAAATAGCAGCTCACTGCCTTTGATGGACCAACTGTACCATACAGGTCCTCTCAAGTGCAGCAAACCACTTGTTGATGTCATCCCCCTCCTTGTAAGGGGGGACTATCTTGTGCAGATTCCTGGAATCTTGCTCTCTAACAGGATTACTATCAGGAATACTGCTGCTGCCACCATGGGGTCCTAACCCCATCCTCTGTCTTTCCTTCTCAATGTCTAGGGATTCCCTATCTAAGGCCAGCTTTGCTGTTTAAGCTTCAGTCTGGTCTCTTCAACCCTCAACTTTTTGAGTTCCCTTTCTAACCAGTTATCCTCAGGGTGGGTGGGTTGGGAATTCTTTGACACAGATGACAAATGGGAAATTTCAGAGGGGGACCTGTCCCTATCTGTCTGGACCGTGGTAACCTAGCCTCTAGGAATAAAGGATGCCCTACTGTGATTGGGACCTCCATTACTACCAGCATTACTAGGTGCCCTGCTAGGGGGCAGACCCTTATCAGAACCCTCCCCAGCTTCCTCAAGGGGTTCCTCTGAGTCAGACTGGGAAGCTTCTACTAACCTCTCATTGGATGGGCCAGATTGGTTCTGGTCATCCACATAAGCGTGTTAAACAGAAACTCTTTTGTAGGGTTCTTTCCTATAACTAAACCTCTATTTAAGCAGAGACTCCTTAGGCTCGTGTAGTTCAAAATGTCATTGACAGTTTTGAGAGTGGAATCTACCACAGACATGATAGCAAAAGGTTTAGAGATAGGGAGAAGAAAGAAACAGTTTTAGAACTTTGGAAAGCACAGAGAAAAAAACTTTTTCTAACTTTTAGAAAACTTTTAGACGTTTAAAGAAACTTTTCAGAACTTTGTAAACAGTTTTAGAGAAGAAAAACAAACTTTTTGGTTTAAGTGTACTTACACTGAACTGTTTGGTATATAATTCTCTAATGAAAAGTACAAAATGACAAAGTGGTAAAGCAGGTACAAGTACTTATCCCACCGCTATACCACCAATGTAGGAGGCTGGCCTGGCTTGTAGTGGGTACCAAAGGTATTACACCTTGTGCCAGGTTCAGTTACCCCTTATTAGTAGAATAGAGGTATTTCTTGCAGCTTAGGCTGATAGAAGGTGGCTATGGCAGAGCAGCTTAGGCTGAACTAGGAGACATGCAAAGCTCCTACTATACCACTGGTGTCATATGCACAATATCATAAGAAAACACAATACACAGAGTTACTAAAAATAAAGGTACTTTATTTTTATGACAATATGCCAAAAGTATCTCAGTGAGTACCCTCAGTAAAACGGTAAGCAATATACACAAGTTATATGTACACAAACCAAAATCAGGTATTTAACAGTCAGAAACGTAATGCAAACAGTGTAGAATTACAATAGGTTGCAATAGGCAAACATAGGTGTAGGGGCAACACAAACCATATACTTCAAAAGTGGATTATGAATCATGATTGGACCCCAGACCTATGGGAGCTATTAGAGGGTCACTGGGACTGTAAGAAAACAGTCAGGGTGTCCAAGATACCCCACCCCAAGACCATGAAAAGTAGGAGTAAAGTGCACCTACTACCCCAAAAGAGCACAATAGTCGTGATAGGGGGATTCTGCAAGAACAACAAACACCAGCAGTGCACTGACAACAGATTTCTGGACCTGAGGACCTGCAAGGGAAAGGGACCAAGTACAATAGTGGCGACAGTGTCCAGGGTGGGCAGGAGCCCAGGAAACCCCAGATGAAGGTGCAAGGAAGCTGCCTCTGGATGGAAGAAGCCTGGAATTCTGCATGAAAGAAAAGGACGAGGAACTTCTCCTTTAGAAGGCAGATGTCCCACGTCACGATGAAGCTTGCAGATGTGCTCCCACGCAGAAATACCACAAACAAGCCTTGCTAGCTGCAAGGGTCTCAATAAAGGTTTTTGGGTGCTGCTGAGGACCAGGAAGAACCAGGATGTTGCCTTTTGGAGGAGGAGACAGAGAGGGTGCTCAGCAACTCAGAGAACCCTCACAGATGCAGGCAGCACCCGCAGAAGTACCCCATCAGGCACTTAGAAGAATAGTGAACCGGAGTCCATGCAAAGTTACAAAATAGGGTCCCACGACGTCGGAGGCCAACTCAGAGGGTTGTGCACTGCAGGACGGAGCGCTGGCGACCCAGGCTAGGCTGTGCATGAAGGAAATCATGGAAGAGTGCACAGGAGCCGGAGCAGCTGCAAATCACGCAGTACACAACTTTGCAGTCTAGAGTGGGGAGGCAAGGACTTACCTCCACCAAATTTGGACTGATGAGTCACTGGACTATGTGAGTCACATGGACAGAGTTGCTGTGTTCCAGGGACCACGCTCGTCAGGATGAGAGGGTGCCCAGAGGACCAGTGATGCAGTCTTTAGGTGCTTGCGTTAGCAGGGGGGAGATTCTGTCAATCCACAGGAGATTTCTTCGGAGCTTCTGGTGCAGGGTGAAGGCAGGCTACCCCCAGAGCATGCACCACCAGGAAACAGTCGAGATAGCTGGCAGGATTAGGTGCTACAATGTTGCTGGTAGTCGTCTTGCTACTTTGTTGCCATTTTGCAGGCGTCCTGGAGCAGTCAGCGGTCGATCGTTTGATAGAAGGTGAAGTGGGAGATGCAGAGGAACTCTGGTTGAGCTCTTGCATTAGTTATCTGAAGAAATCCCCAAAGCAGAGACCCTAAATAGCCAGAAAAGGAGGTTTGGCTACCAAGTTAGAAGGATTGGCTACCAAGGGAGGTGAGAGCCTATCAGAAGGAGCCTCTGACGTCATCTGCTGGCACTGGCCACTCAGAGCAGTCCAGTGTGCCCCCAACACCTCTGTTTCCAAGATGGCAGAGGTCTGGGACACACTGGAGGAGCTCTGGGCACCTTCCCTGGGAGGTACTGGTCAGGGGAGTGGTCACTCCCCTTTCCTTTGTCCAACTTCCACCAGACCAAGACTGGGGGATCCATGAACCAGTGTAGACTGGCTTATGCAGAGATGGGCACCATCTGTGCCCATCAAAGCATTTCCAGAGGCTGGGGGAGGCTACTCCTCCCCAGCCCTTCACACCTATTTCCAAAGGGAGGGGGTGTAACACCCTCTCTCAGAGGAAATCCTTTGTTCTGTGTTCCTGGGCCAGGGCTGCCTGGAACCCAGGAGAGCAGAAACCTGTCTAAGGGGTTGGCAGCAGCAGCAGCTGCAGTGGAGACCCTGGAAAGGCAGTTTGGCAGTACCCGGGCTCTGTGCTAAAGACCCGGGGGATCATGGAATTGTCACCCCAATACCAGAATGGTATTGGGGTGACAATTCCATGATCTTAGACATGTTACATGGCCATGTTCGGAGTTAACATTGTGACGCTATACATGGGTAGTGACCTATGTATAGTGCACACGTGTAATGGTGTCTCCGCACTCACAAAGTCTGGGGAATTTGCCCTGAACGGTGTGGGGGCACCTTGGCTAGTGCCAGGGTGCCCACACACTAAGTAACTTGTCACCCAACCTTCACCAGGTGAAGGTTAGACATATAGGTGACTTATAAGTTACTTACGTGCAGTGGTAAATGGCTGTGAAATAACGTGGACGTTATTTCACTCAGGCTGCACTGGCAGGCCTGTGTAAGAATTGTCAGAACTATCTATGGGTGGCAAAAGAAATGCTGCAGCCCATAGGGATCTCCTGGAACCCCAACACCCCGGGTACCTCAGTACCATATACTAGGGAATTATATGGGTGTACCAGTATGCCAATGTGAATTGGTAAATTTAGTCACTAGCCTGTTAGTGACAAATTTGGAAAGCAGAGAGAGCATAACCACTGAGGTTCTGGTTAGCAGAGCCTCAGTGAGACAGTTAGGCATCACACAGGGAACATATACAGGGCACATACTTATGAGCACTGGGGCCCTGCCTGGCACGGTCCCAGTGACACATAGACTAAAACTACATCTATACAGTGAAATATGGGGGTAACATGCCAGGCAAGGTGGTACTTTCCTACATGGAGTCAATAACAATTGATGATATTGGCGATTTTTTAAAAGATCATGATTATTGTTGATTTGCTGACATTTGGCCTAAACTAATGTTCGCGTTTTGGAAATTCTATGTTGACCATTTTAATTAGGTTCAAATTTGGTATGCTTTGCTTGTTGAAATGAACATTTTATCTTATTCAATATATTTTAGCTAGCTTTTAGTGATTCAATCAATCAGGATTGATAAAAAGCGGCTAACAATCTGATAGGTTATCCACATGATTGCAGGTTTAGGAGGCTTATTCAAACAGCCAAGTCTGAAGGGCCATTCAGAATTCCAGAAGTGAGGTGATGGTCCAGCACTGCGTGGGGAGGCTTTTCCTGGTTTCTGCGCTGCTGTGAGAGAATGAGTGTTCTCCACTTCTGCGTCCGTAGATTCGGGGAGTATGGGCAAGTGAAAGGGAGGCAGAGCGTAGTGCTCTGTACAGTTGGTGGAAGTTTAGGCGATGATTAATGAACGCAGTTCTTGGTTGGGTAGAGCCTTGTGTGCTTGGGTCAGCAGCTTTAATTGGCATCTCTTCTGTACAGGGATCCCGCGGAGTTGCCTGAGGTGGGGTGTGATGTTGATTTGTCAGTGAAAGCAGAGGATGAGTCTGGCTGTGGCATTCTACATGGTCTGTAGTCTCTGTAGGAGGTGTGTGGCAATTCCTACATAGAGGGAATTGCTGTAGTCTATTCAGCTATTTATGGGGGACTGTGTCACTGTGCGTCTCTTGTGTAGGGGTAGCCACTTTAAGATCTTAGTAAAGTGAGGAAGCAGGCAGAGGAGACGGCATTGATCTCTGATTTCATGGTGAACTTGTTGTCAATGATGATGCTGAGGCTTCTGGCATGGTCAGATGGAGAGGGTGGGTGCCCTAGGTTTGATGGCCACCAGGAGTCATTAAATGTATTGCTTCTATTACTAAAGATCAGTATTTCTGTTTTGTCTGTGTTCAGCTGCAGACAGTTGTTCTTCATCCAGTCAGCATCTGTGGAGATGTCGTTGGTGAGTGAGAGCAGGAGTTGGGTGTCATCTGCATAGGAAATTATGTTGAGATTGTGGGATCTGATGATGGTGGCCAGCAGGGTCATCTATGCGTTGAAGAGTGTTGGGATGAGGGATGATCCCTGAGGGACACTCCAGGTGATCTCCTGGGGTTCAGAGATGAAAGGTGGGAGGTGGATCCTCCGGGTTCTTACTGTGAGGAAGGAGGTGATCCTTATGAGTGCGTCTCATTAGATGCTGATGTGGTGAAGTCTTTGGATCAGCGTGTGGTGGGATAAGCTATGAAAGACTGCTGAGAGGTCAAGAAGGATGAAAGCTGCTGTTTCTCCTCAGTCGAGGAGGGTAGGGATGCCGTCGTTAGCTGCTTTCAGGGCATTTTTGGTGCTGTGATTGCTGCAGAAGCCAGATTGAGATCTGTTGAGCAGCTGATTCCACTCCAGGTATGTCATGACTTGCTTGTTGATGATCTTTTCCAGTACCTATGCTTGGAATGACAGCAGGGAGACTAACTGGTAGTTTTTGGGTTCACTGGTGTCGGTTGAGGGTTTTTTAAGTAGTGATCTGAATTTGGCATGTTTCCAGGCATCAGGAAATGTTGCGGCGGTGATAGAGGTGTTGAGCTGGGTGGTGAGTTCCTGGCTGATCCTCTGGTTTCCAAGGTCAAAGATGT
Organism: Pleurodeles waltl; assembly: GCF_031143425.1. Lineage (NCBI taxonomy): Eukaryota > Metazoa > Chordata > Amphibia > Caudata > Salamandridae > Pleurodeles > Pleurodeles waltl. The sequence goes on along the minus strand of NW_027150389.1, from coordinate 2,977,066 downwards.
GGTGCGGGCATGGGTCTGTGGGAGCTCCCGAGTTGATGGTTTTTATGGAGATGATGTTCTGGGTGAAGAAGCTGTTCCAGGTGGTCAGTGTGCGGTTTGTGTCATTGACAGTCCTGGCGGGTCTATTGAGGAAGTCCGTAGGTGTGGTCTCGGGTTTGAAGTTTCAATTTATGGTTGCTATCTTGTCAAGAAAGAAGTGGGTGAGGTTGTCTCAAAATTCCTGTGAGGGTGTGATGTTGTTTTTGCTGGCATCCGGGTTGGAGAATTCCTTACGATGTTAAAAAGTTCCTTGGTGTTCTTGGCACTGGTTTTGATGCATGCAGCAAGGGCTGTCTTCTTTGTTGCCCTCAGATGGCGGTGGTAGAGGTTGAGGGATGTCTTGAAGGCTGGCCTGTCGGAGGCATGCTTGCTGGTGCGCCAGTTCCTCTCCAGTTGTTGGCTGTCTTGTTTCACTGCTCTGAGTTCTTGGGCAAACCAGCTGGTCTTTTTGGAGAATTTTCTCTGGTTGCTGCTCTTGATGGGGAGGATGCTGTTAGCGCAATTGGTGATCCAGGCATTGAGGTTTTTCACTCCCTGTTCGAGGTTGGTGGTGGTAGTAGGGGTTGGAGGTGCAGAGGGCATCTGCCAAGCTGGTTCTCACATTTTTGTTCCACCTCCGGTGGGGGGAGCTGGTCATCTTGGGGGTGGAGGTGCGGGGGCTGGAGATGCTGAAGTGGACGAGGGAGTGATTGTTCCATGTGAGTTATGTGACATGACTGTTTTTGGCGCAGTTGCTGGAGGTGAAAATGAGGTCCAGCGTGTGTCCTGCAGTGTGTCTAGGGTCCTGGCCGATCTGGGCAAATCCGCGGCTGCTCAAACTGTCGAGGAGGTGTGCAGTGTTGGTGCGGTCCTGGTGATGATTTTATATCCATCGGGGATCGCTGTGGTAATGTTTGGGGTGAATGTGGGATTGAGCCAGGACTCTGTGAGGAAGACAATTTTAGGTACAAGGGTGATAAGGAAGTCCCATAATTCGGTGGAATGCTTGCGTAGTGAGCTGGGGTTCAGAAGGGCGCTTGCGAGTTGGTGTTTTTGTTCAGGTGGTGTCTGTGGTGTGTTCTGGTTGGGGCTGGTCCGTGGGCTGGTGTGTATGCTGTGGCAAGTAAAGTGGCAGTGGGTGCTGGTGAACGGTCCTAATGTGGAACATGGGTTGGTGTATCTTCCGGGTTAGGGAGGATCAGTGGTCATGGAGCTAGTTGCAGTCCAGAGGCTGACAGACGCAGACTGGTTTGCCTTTGGCTGCGCAGTCCTGCTGCAGCCTGCATTAAGTAAGTGCTGGGGTGGGTGGGGCTTCTTACGGCAGGAAGAACGGTGAGTAGGAAAACCCAGTCGGGAAAAACCTTGGCTGGAAAACCCAGGCAGCTGCGGTGTCACTCAATCCGTCAGGAACAAGCAGGAACTAAAATCCACAGGCAAGTGGCAGGCTATCAGTCCAGGTGCCTACTGATATAGTCGCACTGCAACCTGCATTAAGTAGGGCTCGGGGTGGGGCGGGCTTCTGTTGGCGGGAAGAATGGTGAGTGGGAAAACCTGGTTCGGAAAACTCAGACAGCTGCTGTGTCACTTAATTAGTCTGGAACAAGCAGGAACCTGAAGCCACAGGCAAGTGACATGATACGTGTCCAGGTGCCTATTCCTACTTGATGTAGGAAAGGGGATTTTTGTATTAGGTTTTATAATAGACCTCTGAACCTTTGATCTGACAATAGGGAGGGTGTTGTTAGGTTATTTTAGCATTTACACTGGCACATTATTTAGTCCTGGGCCTGTAGCCTGTGGCATCCCACCTCGCTACATTTCACTTCTATTACTTTTATTATTTCAGCAAAACTTCATTTTAGTGGAGATTTTTTTTATTCATCAGTTGATCTTCCACACAGAATGTGTTATTCATTTCTTTGTGCTACATTTTCACTCTATGTTCAACCCAAGGCTGTACACGATATTTACCGGGTATTGCTGGCCAAAGAGTACATTGTCTACCCTACACAGAAAAAGATGTGTTGTCACATCAGGGCAGTTCTTAGATATGCTATTGTAAAACATCACACTGCCCACACCAGGGTGGAGGGGGCATTCCAGCCAGCTTGCCATCTCATGCTGCACAAAGCCACAGTTTCTGCTTAAACCCTTTGGTTTCTTTTCGTCTATGTGGGAGGACTCCCAGCAGACAAACAGACCTCTTTTGCACCTTTGAACGCAGGTATGGGGGTTGAGCTTTCTTCCCTGGTCCAGAAGGCCAGATTAGGGCTACCATTGCTACTTGCTTTCATGTAGAAACTTAGTAGTGCAGGTAGGGATATTAGTGACACTATTGTGACAATATGGTGGGAACTTTATGTGACACTTTCCTGGTCACTGCTGGAATAACACTGTGTTTCATTATTCTCATAATCGCAATCACAAGCCTTTTTAGGTAGAACACAGTTGCTTCAATAAAATATATATTGAACCGAGATCCTGCTTCTGTTTGCGTTTGCATGTATAAGACTTGCATAACTGAGAGAAAGCAATACGATCTGTTCCACCAGTGTCATGTGATCGACTGCCACAAATCACTCTTACCTTTGGTATTGATGAGGTGCTTCTAGTTAGCCTGAAGGATTAGGCTGACGGCTGTCACATGGTGTGGGATCAGACTCAGTCCACCATACTCGGAGGTGCTGCCGCCCAAAATCCTGCAGTATCGTTACTACAACAGGAGTCTACAACACAACCTCCAAATCACCCCTCATGCCAATGTGGTTGCAACAAAATCTCCAGTGGAGAACCTCGGAAGGATGAAACACCACTGTCGATCAATATCATGACATACTTGGCTGCACGGTCCTCTTGCACTGCAACACAGATTGGGCAGTGTAAGGGTGATGCAGGCTATTGATTTTTCAGTCTCCAGCTGATTATTGTGTTAAACAGGGCATTAATGAACAATGCACATGTTGTGAATCGGTGTGCACTCTGAGCATTGACAAAGAAATTCAATGAGATAGTATATTAAGGGCAAAATATAGAAAAAAATATTGACACATAAGTAAGTTTAGATTTTCTATATCAAACTCCATCTATACGTATCTACGTAGATATATCTACAAGGTACGTACATGTGGAGTTACGAATAGTAAATCTATACTTCCCTAGGTGCGTTTACCTTTGCTATGTTGTCCCTCGATATTGTGTCCTTGATATTCTTATGCCACAATAGTTTTGCGCCGGTATTCAGTAATCTTGTGAATCTGGTAACATGCAGCTTTGAAAGGACTGGGGAGTAAAAAAATGAAAAAACAAGCATTGGCAAAGATAAGGGATTTCACCTACACAAGATCTAATGGTGCTGTCAATCTTTTTTAGAGTTGTTGCAGAGCAATGCAGGCTGCTGTGTGACTTGGTCTAAAGGAAAAAAAAACAAAGTGCTGTGTTGTGGATAGTGCTGACAGCGTCATAGCACTTTTTGTTTAAGCCATGTTGCCCAGAAGCCCACATCTGTAAAAGCACATTAGCATAGTTAAAGAGTTCAACAAGAGCTAATTGCTTTGTTAATGTTTTTGTGGCTGATGGAAGAGCCAGAGTGGGGCAGGCATAGGGAGTCAATAGCAGAATGAGGAGTATGGTGAGACAGTCAACCACTACAGGGGAGGTGGGAGATGGAGTTGGTGGAAGATGGCAAACGGAGGTAGGAGGGTGGCAGGACACAAAGAAAATAGCAGCAGGTAGGGGGAGGGGGCAAGCAGCATAAGGGGCATAGGGAGGGCAGGTTTGGGCAAGAATACCGATGGCTGGAAATGGGATGGAGTCATAAAAAGCATAGACAATTGGAAGAGGGGAAACAGATTGTAGACACATGCTGTCTTAGAGGGTGTTTACACTGAATATCGAAGCACAAATATAGTGGGACAAAATATTATGTCAAGAATAACAAGGACAAAAATATTATGAAGGTATGTTTCTGTAGGTAAGTAAAGTGTCACTGTATATAACTTCAAATATACATACCTTGACTATATATATATATTTATATCTTCAAGGTATGTAGATGTGGATTTTACAATAGTAAATATCTATACTGACTTTTTGCCACTTACCTTATCGATATTTTGGTCCTTGTTATTTGTGGCACAATATTGTGTCCACACAATACTTTTTGTTCGGATATTCTGTGAGAGCTTCCTCTCTAAAAGTAAAAAAAGAGGTACCTCGGGAAGCGCGCAGCAAGTGAAAGAACAGTGGCAGCAGAGAGGTGTAGGAGGCTGGCCTGGCTTGTAGTGGGTACCAGAGGTACTTACACCTTGTGCCAGGTCCAGTTATCCCTTATTAGTGTAGAAGAGGTGTTTCTAGCAGCTTAGGCTGATAGAAGGTAGCTATGGCAAAGAAGCTTAGGCTGAACTAGGAGACATGTAAAGCTCCTACTATACCACTGGTGTCATATGCACAATATCATAAGAAAACACAATACACTGATATACTAAAAATAAAGGTACTTTATTTTTATGACAATATCCCAAAAGTATCTCAGTGAGTACCCTCAGTATGAGGATAAGATATATACACAAGATATATGTACACAAACCAAAATTATGCAGGTAATAGCAAGAAAAGTAATGCAAGCAGTGTAAAGTTACAATGGATTGCAATAGGAGCACATAGGTATAGTGGCAACACAAACCATATACTCGAAAAGTGGAATGCGAAACACGAATGGACCCCAAACCTATGTGAGCTTGTAGAGGGTTGCTGGGACTGTAAGAAAACAGTGAGGGCTAGAAAAATAGCCCACCCCAAGACCCTGAAAGGTAGGTGTAAAGTGCACCTACTACCCTCAGAGAGCACAGAAGTCGTAATAGGGGTATTCTGCAGGAAGAACAAACACCAGCAATGCAACAACAGTGGATTTCCAGACCGGAGTACCTGTAAGACAAGGGGACCAAGTCCAATAGTCGCGACAGTGTCGAGAGTGGGCAGGAGCCCAAGAAATGCCAGCTGAGGGTGCAAGGAAGCTGCCACCTGTTGGCAAAGCATGGAGTTCTGCAAGAAAGAAAAGGACTAGGAACTTCCCCTTTGGAGGATGGATGTCCCACGTGGAGATGAAGCTTGCAGAGGTGTTCCCATGCAGAAAGACTGCAAACAAGCCTTGCTAGCTGCAAGGGTTGCAGTTAGGGTTTTTGGATGCTGCTGTGGCCCAGAAGGGACCAGGATGTCGCCACTTGGATGAGGAGACAGAAGGTGTGCCCAGCAAGTCATGGAGCACTCACAGAACCAGGCAGCACCCACAGAAGTACCTGAACAGGCACTTGGAAGAAGAGTGAACCAGAGTCCAGTGAAGTCACAAAAGGGAGTCCCACAATGCCGGAGGACAACTCAGAAGGTTGTGCACTGCAGGTTACAGTGTCGGGGACCCAGGCTTGGCTGTGCATGAAGGAAATCCTGGAAGAGTGCACAGGAGCCGGAGCAGCTTCAAATCACGGCGAACCCAGCAATGCAGTCTAGCGTGGGGAGGCAAGGACTTACCTCCAACAAACTTGGACTGAAGAGTCACTGGACTGTGGGAGTTACTTGGACAGAGTTGCTAAGTTCCAGGGACCACACACGTCATGCTGAGAGAGGACCCAGAGGACCAGTGATGCAGTCTTTTGTTGCCTGCGGTTGCAGGGGGAAGATTCTGTCGACCCACAGGAGATTTCTTCAGAGCTCCTGGTGCAGAGAGGACGCAGGCTACCCCCAGAGCATGCACCACCTGGAAACAGTTGTGAAAGCCGGCAGGATGAAGCGATACAAGGTTGCTAATAGTCGTCTTGCTACTTTGTTGCGGTTTTGTAGGCGTCCTGAGCAGTCAGCGGTCGATCCTTTGACAGAAGGTGAAGAGGGAGATGCAGAGGAACTCTGATGAGCTCTTGCATTCGTTATCTGGTGAGATCCCCAAAGCAGAGACCCTAAATAGCCAGAAAAGGAAGTTTGGCTACCTAGGAAGGAGGATTGGCTACCAAGAGAGGTAAGAGCCTATCAGAAGGAGCCTCTGACGTCACCTTCTGGCACTGGCCACTCAGAGCAGTCCAGTGTGCCACAGACACCTCTGTTTCCAAGATGGCAGAGGTCTGGGACACACTGGAGGAGCTCTGGGCACCTCCCCTGGGAGGTGCAGGTCAGGGGAGTGGTCACTTCCCTTTCCTTTGTCCATTTTCGCGCCAGAGCAGGGCTGGGGGATCCCTGAACCGGTGTAGACTGGCTTATGCAGAGATGGGCACCATCTGTGCCCATCAAAGCATTTCCAGAGGCTGGGGGAGGCTACTCCTCCCCAGCCCTGACACCTTTTTCCAAAGGGAGAGGGTGTAACACCCTCTCTCTGAGGAAGTCCTTTGTTCTGCCTTCCTGGGCCAGGCCTGGCTGGACCCCAGGAGGGCAGAAGCCTGTCTGAGGGGTTGGCAGCAGCAGCAGCAGCAGCTGCAGTGAAACCCCGGGAAAGGCAGTTTGGCAGTACCCGGGATGTGCTAGAGACCCGGGGGATCATGGAATTGTCTCCCCAATGCCAGAATGCCATTGGGGTGACAATTCCATGATCTTAGACATGTTACATGGCCATGTTTGGAGTTACCATTGTGACGCTATACATAGGTAGTGACCTATGTATAGTGCACGCGTGAAATGGTGTCACCGCACTCACAAAGTCCGAAGAATTTGCCCTGAACGGTGTCGGGGCACCTTGGCTAGTGCCATGGTGCCCACACACTAAGTAACTTGGCACCTAACCTTCACCAAGTGATGGTTAGACATATAGGTGGCTTATAAGTTACTTAAGTTCAATGGTAAATGGCTGTGAAATAACGTGGGAATAATGCATCCCTCAACACTCTGGTCCCTTGAATAATCGGTCTTCATTAAGTAGAACACACACCTTGAGTAAAGTAGGTCCGCCACGGAGAAGCACAGTGACTTTATAGAGAAATATTATTTTGGAAAAGCAGAGTATCACTGAAGTGGGAGTCAGAGATGTGATCATCATTGTTCCCCATCAACCCATCTAATCTTCAGGCAGTGAGCAGCAGGGCAGGCCACATCGGATTTTATCAATATAAAGGGGTTTAAAGCCCTAAATGGTTGATTTACAACAGGTCCCCCAGTACGAATCACTCACATTTCACTTGGACAAAGCCAGGCCGGGACTGGCAACCTAAAATAACCCTGGCAATTTGGTCCGACAGGCCCCTGAGTAGGGGATAGGAGGGTGGGGGGGCAAGTATGAGCTGGCTGCTGCCTTTGTTACTGGGGGGCCAATATTGCACCACCTCTGCAAAGCCGGCTCCCAGTCACAAAACCAGCCCCCAGCACTGCAAAACCAGCCCCGTCACAAAACCAGTCCCCTCCTCTGCAAAGCCGGCTCCCAGTCACAAAACCAGCCCCGTCACAAAACCAGTCCCCTCCTCTGCAAAGCCGGCTCCCAGTCACAAAACCAGCCCCCAGCATTGCAAAACCAGACCCCAGGCACAAAACCAGTCCCCTCCTCTGCAAAGCCGGCTCCCAGTCACAAAACCAGCCCCCAGCACAGCAAAACCAGCCCCGTCACAAAACCAGCCCCCTCCTTTTCAAAACTGGACCCTAGTCACAAACCCAGCCCCCACCACTGCAAAACAAGCCCCGTCACAAAAAACAGCCCTATCACTGCAAAACCGGCCCGCATCACAAAAACCAGCCACGTCCTCCACAAAATTGACACTCAGTCACAAAACCAGCGCCCTCCTCTTCAAAACCGGACCCCTGTAACAAAACCAGCCCCCACCACTGCAAAACCAGCCCCATCACAAAACCAGAAGCCACCACTGAAAAAACAGCTCCCAGTCACAAAACCAGTCCCTACCTCTGCAAAACTGTCCCTCAGTCACAGACCCAGCCCCCACCTCTGCAAAACTGACTCTCAGTCACAAAACCAGCCCTCTCACTGCAAAACCGGCCTCCAGTCACAAAACCAGCCACCACCACTGAAAAACCAGCCCACACCACTTCAGTACTGTCCCTTAGTTACAAAACCAGCCCCCACCTCTGCAAAACTGACCCTCAGTCACAAAACCAGCCATCTCACTGCAAAACCGGCCTCCAGTCACAAAACCAGCCACCACCACTGAAAAACCAGCCAACACCACTTCAGTACTGTCCCTCAGTCACAAAACCAGCCCCCACCTATGCAAAACTGGCCCCCAGTCATGAAAACAGCCCCCACCACTGCAAATTCAGCCCCCAGTCACAAAAACAGCCCCTGCCTCCGCAGAATCGCCCCCCAGTCACATAACCAGCCCCCACCACTGCAAAACCAGCCCCATCACAAAACCAGAAGCCACCACTGAAAAAACCGGCCCCCAGTCACAAAACCAGTCCCTACCTCTGAAAAACTGTCCCTCAGTCACAAAAACAGCCCCACCTCTGCAAAACTGAGCCCTCAGTCACAAAACCAGCCATCTCACTGCAAAACCGGCCTCCAGTCACAAAACCAGCCCCCAGCACTGCAGAACCGACACTCAGTTACAAAACCAGGACCCACCTCTGCAAAACCGCCCCAGTCACATAACCAGCCCCCACCACTGCAAAACCAGCCCCATCACAAAACCAGAAGCCACCACTGAAAAAAACCGGCCCCCAGTCACAAAACCAGTCCCTACCTCTGAAAAACTGTCCCTCAGTCACAAAAACAGCCCCACCTCTGCAAAACTGAGCCCTCAGTCACAAAACCAGCCATCTCACTGCAAAACCGGCCTCCAGTCACAAAACCAGCCACCACCACTGAAAAACCAGCCCACACCACTTCAGTACTGTCCCTTAGTTACAAAACCAGCACCCATCACTGCAAAACCAGACTCCAGTCCCAAAACCAGCCTCCCCCACTGCAAAACCGACCCCAGTCACAGACCCAGCCCCCACCTCTGCAAAACTGACTCTCAGTCACAAAACCAGCCCTCTCACTGCAAAACCGGCCTCCAGTCACAAAACCAGCCACCACCACTAAAAAAACAGCCCCCACCACTTCAAAACTGTCCCTCAGTTACAAAACCAGCCCCCACCTCTGCAAAACTGACCCTCAGTCACAAAACCAGTCCCCTCACTGCAAAACTGTCCCTCAGTCACAAAACGAGCCCCCACCTCTGCAAAACTGGCCCCCAGTCACGGAAACAGCCCCCACCTCAGCAGAATCGGCACCCAGTCACGCAACCAGCGCCGCCTCTGAAGAAATGGCCCCCGCCACTGCAAAACCGGCCCCCACCACTGCAAAACCAGCCCCCAGTCACCAAACCAGCCCCCACCACTGCTAAAGCAGCCCAGAGTCACAAAACCAGCCCCTATCTTTGCAAAACCAGCCCCCAGTCACAAAGATAGCCCCCACCACTTCAAAACCAGACCCCAGTCACAAAACTAGCACCCACCTTTGCAAAACCGGCCCCTAGTAAAGAAACCAGCCCTTCAGCACTGCAAAACCGGACCCCAGTCACAAAACTAGCCCCCATCACTGCAAAACCGGCCCCCGTCATAAAACCAGCCCTGACCACAACAAAACCCACCCCCAGTCACAAAACTAGCCCATATTACTGCAAAACCAGCACCCAGTCGCAAAACTAGCCCTCACTTCTGCAAAACTGTCCCCAGTCATGAAACCAGGCACACCACTGCAAAACTGGACCCCAGTCACAAAACCAGCCCCCAGAACTGCAAAACCGACCCCCAGACAGGAAACCAGTACCCACCTCTGCAAAACCTCCCCCAGTCACGAAACAAGCCCCAGCAAGCAAAACTGGCCCCCAGTCACAAAAGCAGCTGCCATCACTGCAAAACCTGACCCCAGTCACAAAACCAGCCTCCCCCACTGCAAAACCGTCTGCAGTCACAAAACCAGCCCCCATCACTGCAAAACTGCCCCCAGTCACCACACCAGCCCCCATCACTGCGAAACTGGACCCCAGTCACAGAATCAGCCCCAACCACTGCAAAACCCACCCCAAGACACAAAACCAGCCCGACCACTACAAAACAGACCCAAGTCACAAAACCAGCCCGACCACTGCAAAACTGGCCCCCAGTCACAAAATCAGCCCACAGCACTGCAAAACCGGACCCCAGTAACAAAACCAGCCCTCACCTCTGCAAAAACTGCCCCGTCACAACACCATAACCCACATCTGCAAAACCGGCCCCCGCCACTGCAAAGAGGTACCCACCACTGCAAAACCAGCCCCCAGTCACAAAGCAAGCCCCCACAACTGCTAAACCGGCCCCCAGTCACAAAACCAGCCCCCACCTCTGCAAAACCGGCCCCCAGTCACAAAGCCAGCCCCTACCACTGCAAAACTGACCCCAGTCACAAAACTAGCACCCACCTCTTCAAAACCGGTCCCTAGTCAAGAAATCAGCCCCTCAGCACCATAAAACCAGACCCCAGTCACAAAACTAGCCCCCACCACTGCAAAACCTTCCCCCAGTCACAAAACCAGCCACACCTCTGCAAAACTGTCCCCAGTCATGAAACCAGCCCCCACTACTGCAAAACCGGACCCAGTCACAAAACCAGCCCCCATCACTGCAAAACCGGACCCCAGTCACAAAACCAGCCCCCATCACTGCAAAACCGGACCCCAGTCACAAAACCATCCCTCACTACTGCAAAACCGCCCCCACTCACAAAACCAGCCCCCATCACTGCAAAACCGGACCCCAGTCACAAAACCAGCCCGACCACTGCAAAACCCACCCCCAGTCACAAAACAGCCCCCAGCACTGCAAAACAGACCCAGTCCCAAAACCAGCCACAACCACTGCAAAACAGGACCCCAGTCACAACACCAGCCCCATCACTGCAAAACCGGACCCTCAGTCTCAAAACCAGCCTCAACCACTGCAAAACCCACCCCCATGCACAAAACAGCCCCCAGCACTGCAAAACAGACCCCAGTCCCAAAACCAGCACCCAGCACTGCAAAACCGGACCCTCAGTCTCAAAACCAGCCCTCACCTCTGCAAAACCACTCCCAGTCCCAAAACCAGCCCCCAGCACTGCAAAACTGGACCCCAGTCATAAAACAAGACGCAACACTGCAAAACCACCTCAGTCATTAAACTAGCCCCCAGCACTGCAAAACTGGACCCCAGTCACAAAACCAGCCCCCAGCACTGCAGAACCGACACTCAGTTACAAAACCAGGACCCACCTCTGCAAAACTGCCCCAGTCAAGAAACCAGCCCCCAGCACTGCAAATCCGGACCCTCAGTCACAAAACCAGCCCCCACCACTGCAAAACAACTCTCAGTCACAAAACCAGCCCCCACCACTGCAAAACCGTACCCCAGTCATGAAACCAGCCCCCACCACTGCAAAACCGGTCCCCAGTCACAAACCAGCCCTGAACACTGCAAAACCGGTCCCCAGTCACAAAATCAGCCCCCACCACTGCAAAAACAACTCTCAGTCACGAAACAAGCCCCCACCACTGCAAAACCGGACCCAGTCACAAAAACCAGCCCTGAACACTGCAAAACCGGTCCCCAGTCACAAAATCAACCCTCAGCATTGCAAAACCACCCTTCTCTCATGGAACCAGCACCCACCTCCACAAAACCAGCCTCCACTGCTGGAAAACCAGCCCCCAGTCACGAAACTAGCCCCCATCACTGCAAAACGACACAGTCACAAAACAAGCCCCCTGCACTGCAAAACCGGATCCCAGTCACAAAACCAGCCCCCAGTCACGAAACCAGACCCCACCTCTGCAAAATCAGCCTCACTCACAAAACCAGCCCTCACCTCTGCACAACCGGCCCCCTGTTATGAAACCAGCCCCCACATCTGCAAAACCGGCCCCCAGTCACAAAACCAGCACGACCACTTCAAAAGCCGCCCCCAGTCACAAAACCAGCCCCGACCACTGCAAAACCGGCCCCCATTCACAAAATCAGCCCCCAGCACTGCATGTGCCAAGGCTTGTTGGCGGAATGCAGCAACGCAACCCAGACTGCAATCTTCCATCCGGCATGGGACATGATGTGCACCAACCAGGAACCTGCATCTGTCTTTTTGGGTGCAGTACTGACTGTTGTTCTTCACAGGTGGTTCCTCTTTTGCACCTTGTAGGAAAGTACCCTCTTTTGGCATGTTGCCTCCAATTACTGCCTGATATCAGTGTGTTTGACTATCTTACTGGGATCATGTTAACCAGGACCCCAGAGATTCTGCTCTCTCTCCTCTTAAATTTGTCACTACATACTTGTAACCCAGTATTTTATCCCAAATTGGCATACTGGTGCCCTTTTATAAGTCCCTAGTAAATATACCTAGGTACCCAGGGCATTGGGGCTCAAGGGGATCCCTATAGGCTGCAGTATAACTTTTGCCACCCATGGGGAGCCCTTGCAAAGGCTTCAGCAGGACTGCCATTGCAGCCTGCGTGAAATGCTGCATGCCCCCTTTGACAGCCATTTTCACTGCACCAGGTCACTTATAAGTCACCTATATGTCAGGTCTTCCAACCCTGAAGGCTGGGTGCAAAGTACCTGTGTGTGAGGGCACCTCTGCACTAGCAGAGGTGCCCCCACATTGTCCAGGGCCATTTTCCCGGACTTCGTGAGTGCAGAGATGCTGTTTTACATGTGCACTGGACTTAGGTCAATACCTCTGTCCAGCTGCACAATGGTAACTCCGAATATGGCCATGTAAGGTGTCTAACAACTGGGAATTGTATCCAATACAGATTCTAGTATGGTTGTACAGTCCCTAGCACTCTGGGGGCTCCACTGTGGACCCCCAGTACTGCATACCAGCCTTTTGAGGTTTTCCAGGCATCCCCACCTGCTGCCACCTCACATAAAGGTTTCTGCCCTCCTGTTGCTCAAGCAGCTCGATCCCAGGAAGGCAGCACAAAGCATTTTCTTTGGGAGAGGGGTTTTACACCCTCTCTCTTTGGAAATATGCGTTACAGTCTATGGAGGCGTAGCCTCTGGAAATGCTTTGATGGACACAGATGGTGCCCTCCTTGCATAATCTAGTCTACACCAGTCCAGGGACCCCAGTCCCTTCTCTTGAGTAACACTGGACAAAGGAAAGGGGAATGACCACTCCCCTGTCCATCACCACCCCAGGGGTGGTGCTCAGAGATCCTTCATAGTGTCACTGGGTATTGCCATCTTGGATTCCAAGTTGGCAGGGCACTCTTAGAGCATATAAGTGGCCAGTGCCAGCAGGTGATGTCAGAGCCCTCCCCTCATAGGTGCTTAGCTGTGTAGCTGACCAATCCCCCTTTTAGGGCTATTTCGGGTCTCTCTCTTGGGTGGTTCTTCAGATTCAGATTGCAAGACTCCAGCAGGAATCCTCTGCACCTTTACTTCACCTTCTCACTGAAGAAACTGCATCTGGATCCTCCAGGAACTCTACAAACTGCAACAAAGAAGCAGAGACGACTTCTGCAACATTGCATCTTCAGCTCCTGCCAGCAACTGTAACTGTTTCGAGGTTGTGCATCTTCTGAGGACTGCCTGTCTTCAGCTTGCACCAGAAGAACAAAGGAATTTCCCCTTAAGTTAAGGAGTCACTTCCCTGCTTCAGCAGGCACCCTTCTGCAGCGATGACCGGTGGCTTGGTCCCCTCTCCTGAAGAAGTGCGTGGATCCAGCAACATGGGTGGTGGACTGAAGTTGTCCCGACGGTCCAGACATCCCACTGTCCAACTTTGGGGGAGGTAAGAGCTTGCCTCCCCATGCCAGACAGTACCCCCATGCACCACATGTTTTGCAGTTGCCAATGCTTATTGGCATCCTTCCATGAAGTTCTTCATGCCTTTTGCAGCTTCTGCCCCCGAACTCTATCCTGCGATGCACAGCTTCCTGCGTAGTACTCCGGTGGTGTGGGATCGCTTCATCTAGTGCTGGGTGGGGCTCCATTTGCACCATCTTTGTCCCCATGCTGTGGGACTCCTGTGAGCTCTGTCTGGTCTTCTGAGGGCTCTGTGAGTTGCTGAGAGCCCCCTCTGTCTCCTCCTCCTGGGTAGAGTCCACCAGGTCCTTCTGGTCCCGGGCAGTGCCATTTTCCGCTACCTGCGAGCTGCACCAACCAGAAACCTGCTTCCGACTTCTTGGGTGCAGTACTGACTGTTGTTCTTCACCAGTGGTTCTTCTTTTACACCTTCATCGGGGTTAGCAGGGGCTCCTGTTCTCCCTGGACTCTTCAGTGTTTCTTGGACTTGGTCCCCTTCTTCCACTGGTCTTCAGGTCGAGGAATCTACTTTTGGTGTCTTGCAGTCTCTTCTGGTTCTTGCATAATCTTCTTTCTCATGTTCTTGTGTGTTCTAGGAAAGTTACTGTGATTTAATCCTGCTTTCCTAGGCTCTGGGATTGGTTCTATTACTTACCTTTGGGGTTTTCTAAGAGTCCCAGCACCCCTCTATACACTACACTTGGCTAGGTGGGAAACTGACTTTCGCATTCTACTATTTTAGAATATGGTTTGTGTTCCCCAGGCCCATTTCTGACTATTGTGATTTTCGCTATTTGCACTGTTTTTCTCTAAGCTATTTTTGGCACTTGGGTCACCAAAATAAAGCACCTTTATTTTTGTAACACTGAGTATTTTCTTTCATGTGTGTGCGTACTGGGTGACTATAGTGGTATTGCATGAGCTTTGCATGTCTCCTAGTTAAGCCTTGGCTGCTCATCCACACTACCCCTAAAGAGCCTGGCTTACAAACACTGACTACATTTCAAAAATAAGGGATAACAGGACTTGGTATAAGGTGTAAGCACCTTTGGTACCCACTACAAACCAGGCCAGCCTCCAACAGTCTCCTCCTCTGTGTCTCCCTTCCCATTGCAGAGTAGAGGGCAAGTGTCCTGCTGCTGGATGACCCTGTCCCATCCACACTGGAAGCTGGATCCCAGTGCCAGGGATGGTGCTCTCCTCCTGCGTGTCTCCCTTCCCATTGCACAGTAGAGGGCAAGTGTCCTGCTGTTGGATTACCCCGTCCCATCCACACTGGAAGCTGGATCCCAGTGCCAGGGATGGTGCTCTCCTCCTGTGTTTCTCCCTTCCCATCGCACAGTAGAGGCTGTGTGTCCGGCTGATGAGTGACCCTGTCCCATCCTTGCCTGAAGCTGAATCCCAGTGCCAGAGATGGTGCTCTCCTCCTGTGTGTCTCCCTTCCCATCGCACAGTAGAGGCCGTGTGTCCTGCTGCTGGATGACCCCGTCCCATCCACACTGGAAGCTGGATCCCAGTGCCAAGGATGGTGCTCTCCTACTCTGTGTCTCCCTTTTCATTGCACAGTAGAGGTCGTGTGTCCTGCTGCCGGATGGCCCAATCCGATCCACGTCTGAAGCTGGATCCCGGTACCAGAGATGGTGCTCTCCTCCTCTGTGTCTCCCTTCCCATCGCAGAGTAGAGGGCAAGTGTCCTGCTGCTGAATGACCCTGTCCCATCCACACTGGAAGCTGGAACCCAGTGCCAGGGATGGTGCTCTCCTCCTGCATGTCTCCCTTCCCATCGCACAATAGAGGTCGGGTGTCCTGCTGCTGGGTGACCCCGTCCCATCCAAGCCGGTTGCTGAATCCCAGTGCCAGGGATGGTGCTCTCCTCCTGTGTGTCTCCCTTTTCATTGCACAGTAGAGGCCGGGTGTCCTGCTGCTGGATGACCCCGTCCCATCCATGTCTGAAGCTGGATCCCAGTGCCAGAGATGGTGCTCTCCTCCTGTGTGTCTCCCTTACCATCGCACAGCAGAGGCCGGGTGTCCTGCTGCTGGATGACTCTGTCCCATCCCCACCTGAAGCTGGATCCCGGTGCCAGAGATTGTGCTCTCCTCCTGTGTGTTTCCCTTCCCATCGCACAGTAGAGGCCGGGTGTCCTGCTGCTGGATGACCCTGTGTCATCCACACCTGAAGCTGGATCCCAGTGCTAGAGATGGTGCTCTCCTCCTGTGTGTCTCCCTTCCCATCGCACAGTAGAGGCCGTGTGTCCTGCTGCTGGGTGACCCGTTCCAACTATGCCTGAAGCTGGATCCCAGTGCCAGAGATGGTGCTCTCCTCCTGTGTGTCTCCCTTCCCATCGCACAGTAGAGGCCGACTGCTGCTGGATGACCCTGTCCCATCCCCGCCTGAAGCTGGATCCCAGTGCTAGGAATGGTGCTCTCCTCCTGTGTGTCTCCCTACCTATCGCACAGTAGAGGCCGGGTGTCCTGTTGCTGGATGACCCTGTCCCATCCATGTCTGAAGCTGGATCCCGGTGACAGAGATGGTGCTCTCCTCCTGTGTGTCTCCCTTCCCATCGCACAGTGGAGGCCAGGTGTCCAGCTGCTCATTGACCCAGTCCCATCCACGCCTGAAGCCAGATCCCAGTTCCAGAGATGGTGCTCTCCTCCTGTGTGTCTTACCCAACCCTGTGCTTGGGCAGCACTCACAGCATCAGTCAGGTCTCGGCATACAGCCCCGAGCTGCCAGATGTCTGCTGTCATACTGAAATTTAAAGTATACTGGTGGGTGAGCCACTTAAAATCTGTGCTTGGCCTCAGCCTGAAGCCTGGCTCACCTTGAGCTAGGCTCTGGGACCTCGGGCCCATGAGGAGCCGAGCTTTCTTCTGGCTTCTGCCTCCCTCCCTCCATCCAGGAGGTGTCATTACCATTGGAGCTGCAGACTGTGGCACTGGAGAACCAGGTTAGAGAGCCAGCGTTTGCCATCCACCCTGTGACTCTGGCCACATCACTTGACCCCGCCCTATCCCTATAAACAATGCATGTGACCATGTGTAATATAACTGGTGCTAATATAAAGCATCCAGCCTTGGGGTTGAGTTTGTGCTGCATTTAAATGACAAAAAATGAACTGAGCTAAAAGCAAAAGCTTAACTTGAGGAAAGACAAACAAAGTGAAACCAGAAAAGCTGCTAAATTAGGTCTTCCCTGCTTAAATTGTGTAACCTTGGGTAAATATTTATTTTACCTGAACTCTTTTTCTTTCAATATTGCTTTAGATAGCACTCTCAAATGTGTGAGATCAGACTACCAGTTTTACAAAACTAACCTTCTAATAAGTACCAGCGGTCTTATGTGCCTTATTAAAGTTTCTATATTTTAGAGGAATACACTTTTTTAATTTTTACGAGACTTTCATATTTTGCATCCTGTTTGTTCCATCATTTACATAGCAAATATGTTCGGGGCTGGGCACGTGCAGGAGACAAGCCAGACCCTTGGCTCAGCCCTCCCTGTTATTTCCTTGGCTCGCCCACCTCTAACAGATGTCCTGTAAGCGGGTACAGAGGGCGGGTCTTGTGTCCTGGGATTGGCGCCTCACTCTTGTCACTCATCACACGGATGCATCTGTGCCCGGGAATCATTCTACAATGACCAGTCTTGTTATGAGATCATCAATATGGCATAAGATCTTTCAGTTTCAGATGTTGTACAGAGAGACAGCTCTGTGTGCACGTAAGATAATTAAAAACCCTATTTGTCACATTTTACAATTTTACATTTTACAATTTGCAGACTACAGTAACTGTTGACCATATTTAATGCAGTGAGAGAAAGGGACAATTTTTAATGTGTTTAAATACTTTTGACTACATGTTCACAACTGCCTTATAAACCATTTCACCTTCTCAAATGTGCTTTGAAATGCTCCATTTGCTTCTCTTTTTTTAAACTTTTCTTGGGGGGAAGAACCCCCCAAATTCCTTTTTGTCCATCAGGCTTTCTTGCTTTACTTGCTTGTAACATGACACTCATTCACAATTTGTACGCCCCACCACTTTCAAATGTCCCCAGCCACCACTGAACGGATGCTATGCTGAGCATGGTCTGGGTTGCATATGCTTGATGCCTGTGGTGCAGAGGGCTCCTCTTCTGGTGACTTTGAAATCTTTAACAATTCCCCTCTTTCGGGATGGTGCAGATGTTCATTTGTGGAAATCAAACTAAAGTCAGACACCAAAATGATATTAAAACAAATAAAACCATTGAAGATTGCAACTACAGAAAGGACCCAAAATCATCCACAGCTACTATCCATAAAACCCAGCTTCTATTACTGGAGGTACTAATGCTTTACTGCAAGCAGTCGAATGGTTCTACAAACGCATGATAAATTGCTTTAAAACCCTCCAGACATACAGCCTTTTAATGTTTAATATTGAATTTGGTCAATTTCAGATCCAACATGAAACTACAAATGAGTATGTAAAGTTAGGTGTTCTCTGGTGTTGATATCCTGCCTGAACAGAATGGTGTAACATTTGGGGATGAATATACAGCCCAACAGTCCAGCACTAGAAGCTAAGATGGCAAAGATCTCCACGGCCACCATGTACTTGCCTTTAGTGCTGATATAGGCTGGAAAGAAAGAGACCCAGACACTGCAGAACACCAGCATGCTGAATGTGATGAGCTTGGCCTCATTGAATTTATCCGGGAGGTTCCTGGCTAAGAAGGCCACAATGAAGCTGGCCGAGGCCAACAGTCCCATGTAACCAATCACACTGTAGAAGGCAGTGACAGATCCCTGGTCACACTGCAGGATCATCTTCCCAGTCTCAGACTGTGTGTCAGTGCCAGGGTGAGGTGGAGCTGTGAGCAGCCAAGAGAGACAGATTGTCACTTCTCCTAGTGTGCAGAAGAGGACAATAGAGCCGGACACGCGGGATCCCAGCCACCTACTTAATCTGCTCCCAGGCCTTGTGGCATTAAAGGCAATGACAACAGTGATGGTTTTTGCTAGAACACAAGACACAGCAACAGTAAAAATAATCCCAAATGCAGCTTGTTGGATCAGACAGGTCCATGTCGCAGGCCGTCCAATAAATAGGAGGGAGCATAGAAAAGCCAAAATTAGGGCAGTGAGGAGTGTGTAGCTGAGATCACGGTTATTAGCCTTCACTATTGGGGTGTCCCGGTGTCTGAGAAAGATTCCCAGCACTCCAACAGTGACAGCAGAGAAGATAATGGCCACAGTGAACAAAACCATGCCAAGTATGTCACTATGTGAGAGGAAAACAATGACCCTTTTGTTGCATCCATCCTTCTTGACATTCGGCCACTGGTCCTCAGGGCACTGCATGCAGTTTTCCATGTCTACAATAAAAAGCAATCAAAATCAGTCATTTCTGCTGTTTCAAACTATTTAGAAATGCGTATTTAGTAGTGTGATAAAACATTTATTTTCACATTATTTCAAGAATAATTTGACTATGGATACAAAAGTAGTCAGAAATTACTAATAATGAGTCCATGGGATTGACTACCATGCATCAAAGACCATTACGTTCATTGTAAAAGCATATCAACAATATATGCCCGCACATACAAACATAGTTGATTACCTGCCACAGCCCTGGAACCTTTCTCAGCTGCAACATATGTCTGTGCAATGTCCAGCACTTCAGCTTCTGTTTCCAGAAGCACTTCTAGGCAATAAACAGGTGACTAGAAAAACATCATGATAGATGCTTAAATTTACATGAGAATTCATCATGAAACTCAACATGAAAAAAATTGCATCCATTATCCTACTTATTGCTTCCATAAATGGTGAAATCCGTGGGTTTGGCCATTGTTGTGCTCAGGGCAAGGATATAGGCTGGAAAGAAAGAGACATAGATGGCCTCAACTGAGAAACCTTTGAAGGCAGTCAATGATCAAATGCAGAAGGTGCTAGACTGTGGACAGGATGTCTAGTTTCGAAAAAATGCATGATTAATGATATGGAAGACGGCTCACTCTGAAGTAACATCAGGAGATATGGAGTCGTAAAAAAACACAGAAAAGATGACTTGTTAAACTTCCTGCCAGATTTGTTCCTCAGTGTACGAAAACATATGATTGAAAAGGCCAGTGGAGTTCCAAAGGATGCATTGGAGCTACCAGACAACTATAAAAGGCCTCAAGCAGACCACATCCTGTCACTGCCTGTCTACTGCAGCATCAGCACGTCAGAACAATCCTCCAGGCAGCTTAAAAGAGTAATTACTAAATCCATCTTTGCAGATTGCTCTGTTGACACTAGTCCCAAACAAAAGAAGTTCTTGGAACCTAGATCACACCTCAATACATAGGGAATCATTTATGGTCTCTCAGACCAGGCGACAATGCTTATCACAGGGAATGTTGAACCTCAGATCTCATTTCAGGTCAATTGGAAGATGTTCTGAATTCTCTTGTCTCTTCAATTTTCCCATAAGGGTATTCAGATGGAAACAGGAACCTTATTCTCTGACTAGAATTGTACTGGGTACCGAGATAGCATTCCTACTGAGAGATCAGATGCATGGGGAAGGACTGAATTGAATCATTGAGGAACTACTTGAAGACAGAGTTAAATCTGAGTCCTCAATTTAGAAAAACATTGTCTTTAATCAACAAACTGCCTGGACATCTATTCCTTTCTTTTCAAAACCATGTTTATTGATATTTAGATAGTACTGAGAAATCATGGCAGATACTTTTACAATCAAGTATCTCTGTATAAACAGGTCATCATTGCCCTGATGTAGGAAGAATAGGAATACATCACATACAAACAAACATAAGTTCCCAAATCCCAATACAAACATTTTAGGCTAGAGATAGTTGTAAACCAATGTAAGTAGTGAAAGGCTTAATACATGACATGTTAAAAAAAAGACAGAGGCGGTCATTACAACATTGGCGGTAAAAGCCGCTTACCGCCGTGCAGAAGACCGCCAACACACCGCCGCACCCGCGAAAAACCTCCACAGCTATTATGACCCACAGCACGGAATCTGCCAAAATTCAGATACCCACACAAGTCCACCACACCAAAGGTTAGTGATAAAATGGCGAAAAAAAAACCTCCACCGTCACGCCAACAGAAGGACGCCCACACCATCATGACCCACGAATCCAAGAGGTGGTCTTTCAACCGCGGTATCCCATTGGCGGTACACACCGCCGCGCTCAAAAAACACACACATTTACAAAACACAGCCACATTGGACAATTCCAAATACACACACCTGATACACATACACACACCGCTCCCACACACCCAATACAATATATAAAACACACCCACATCACCCACAAACCCCTACAACCAAAATTCATGAACGAAGGCTAGAGAGAGACACCACCATCAGCAGTACTAGCATCCACAGGCACACAACACCATCACCCGCACAACTTCCACGCACCTCACACTACACACGACTACATATCAGCACACTTAGCACCCCACACATCACCTACACCACCCCATGGCACGGCAAAGACACCCCAGGTTCTCGGAGGAGGAGCTCAGGGTCATGGCGGAGGAAATCGTCCCGGTAGAGCCACAGCTATTCGGATCACAGGTGCAGCACACCTCAATTGCAAGGAAGATGGAGCTATGGGGAAGAATAGTGGACAGGGTCAACGCAGTGGGACATCACCCAAGAAGTTGGGAGGATATCAGGAAGAGGTGGAACGACCTACGGGGGAAGGTGTGTTCCGTGGTCTCAAGACACCACCTTGCGGTTCAGCGGACTGGCGGCGAACCCCCACCTCCTCCCCCACAACTAACAACATGGGAGGAGCAGGTCTTGGCGATTCTGCATCCTGAGGGCCTCGCAGGAGTAGGTGGAGGAATGGACTCTGGCAAGTCAAATCTTAACTATTACATCCCCCACCCTACCTGCATGCCAGCACATACCCCCACCCTCACCCTCACCACCATCACTCTAACTCCTCACAAATTTCCCTACATCACAACCCACCCATCCCAACACCAAGCCACTCATGCAACAACAACGCATGGACACACATCACTAAAGCATGGCCACTGCACATACCCATACACCCCCCTAAACCATCATCACACAGGAATGCAAGCACTGGGGTACACGGTCACCCACCTATTGCACACCATGCCACACACAGATGTAATAAACATCCTTCTATACCCCTGCAAGACCCCAACCCAACGTCACCAGACAGGAGGGTCCACACATATCCACACCACCAACAGAAGAGGCCCACAGTGATGACAGCAGCTCTGTCCAAATGGATCTAGATGACCAGCCCGGCCCATCGGGGACCTCAGGACAGTCGGTTCCCCACACCCAGTCACAGGCCACCACAGAGCTTCCCCCCTCTGGAAACACCAGCACAGCACCCACCCAGCGGGCCCATACCTCCGTCCCCAGGACACGTCAATCAGCAGTGTGTCCACCACTACAGGGAACACAGGCTAACCCACCACCCCAATAACAACAGGAACCTGGGGGCAGTGGTAGTGGGCACACAGTCCGGGGGATGGAGGCCCAGGAACACAGGGGAACTGGGAGGGCTGCTGTGCGACAGGGGGCGGACAGGCCCAGGGAACCCACTCTCCATGGGGCCCTCTCCTCCATCATGGGTGCCTACCACCACTCCCAGGAGACGATGGGAACGGTACTGGCCACGTTTCAGGAGAACCAGCGCCAGCAGGAGGAACATTATATGGGCTTCAGGGAGGAACTCAGAACCATCAATTCCACCCTGGGCACCATCGTAAGGGTGCTGAAGGAAGTACTCAACACCAGGAGGGACACTGTGGCACTACAAGGGGCCCCTGACACTAGCCTGGACGATGAACTGCCCACCACCTCCGCCGGCGCTAGTGGACAGGAGGCTCCGCCACAGGACCACCACACCAGCACCCCACCCCCTGCAGAGGGAGAACTACCTCGCAAACGGTCGCGGAGATCCAGGAACAAGACAGAGAACGATGCCAAGACCCCCGCCAAGAAATGAGACCACCCTGATTGTCATCCTACTGTCCCACTTTGTCACCCTGTCCATACTTAAACTGCCCCAGCTCAACTTCCTATGCCCATTTGGGCAATGCACCTGTGAGACTAATAGACTGGACTCTGCCATGGACATTCCTCCGCCATCACCCCTCACCATTTTGCTACCCCCTCCAATTTTGAGCACTAAAATAAACACCCTTAAAGCACCAAACAATCTGGAGTCAGTCTGAGATTTCAGAATACTGTATTAGCAATTACTGTGGCAAAAAGCTCTTTCACTTGTAATGTCAACATACCTATGTCACACAGCTCTAGTCCATGAGGAATCAAAGCAGATGTCACACTGTGGGACCCAGATCTGTGAAATCGTAAGGGAAAGTGACAACTCAGTGACCATACACTGGGTGAAAACGACAGACAGTAGAGAGGTAGTAGTTTTTAAGTACATGTAGTAGGCAGGTTTGTATTCTTACCTGTGTTTCACTGGAAATATTGCTGGATCACTGAGTCCCTGTTGTCCATGTCTTCTTCTTCTGGTTCCTCGTCTTCACTGTCCACAGGCTCCACAGCTGCCACAACACCGCCATCTGGACCATCCTCCTGCAGAAAAGGCACCTGTCATCGCAAAGCCAAGTTGTGAAGCATACAGCAGGCCACGATGATCTGGCACACCTTCTTTGGTGAGTAGAAGAGGGATCCACCTGTCATCATCATCATCAACACATCGCTTTATTCGGTTAATTTAAACCATCATATCATAAATCACACAATACAAGAATAACATTTAAAATCTTAAATATCTTACATTCAAAAATACATAAAAGGTATAAAAACATAAATACTAAAATCAAGGAGGTATTTCTCTTAACACAATGCATAACTACCTAAACCTTGTTCCTCAACATAGCCAAAATATCATCCAGCGAACTAACACCCTAATCATAGGGCCTCATAATAATCAAGAAGAATTTTTTGACTGGCAAATTCGTATATGCCATGTAGCCGCAAGGAACTTGCTAACTGCACAGAACAGAGGACAGGATGTGTCCCTCATCATAATCCTTAAAGCATCTATACAACATCTGATCCCCATGTTCTTACAAACTGGGCGTAACCACCTCTGACAAGCAATCCTATATGCTGGGTATATGAACATAAAATGCACAATGGTTTCCGGAGAAGTGCTACAACTCGGGCATAAATCAGTTCTCGGAGCAGAATCCCACCTATTGCCAAAAGATTTAAGAGGTAGGCATCCATATCTGAACTGAATATACAAACTCTTGCTTAATGGATCAGTAATAAGATCCATAAACAGTTCAAAACACGGATGCCACTTGGTGTCAAGAAATTGAGAAGTCAATCTGCCATGAGACTAATGAAGCAAGTAGTTTCCCCTGACATACGCCCAATAAGCTGTTTTTAGATGCTTCTTCTGCTCTTTCCTTAGGTTATAAGGATGGCTCCAGTAGTTACTAAGACCCAGAATGTGAAACCATTTTGATATGTGTTTAAAACAAGGAATAGTAAGCACGTTGGGTCTGTCTAAAATATCTTGGATGGATTCCTTATATGTGAGTAGCTCAGGAGTAGTCCAAACACGTACCCAGAAAAGCAGCGGTCTCAAAGCTATAATGTCTGAGATACGTGCAAGTCAGAGGTCCCAAAACATTGGTAACAAAGGAGTATTACGTGGAAAAGCCAAGAGTGATCTCACAAAATTATTTTCTCCTATTGAAAGTTTGCCAGCATTTGAGTATCCCCAGACTTCTGCCCCGTAAGCCACAGCACTCTGAGCCTTTGCCCGATTAATTTTTACAGCTGGAGTGACTACTCTCTAAATGGTCGACTTGTGGAAGCACAGAATTGCCCCAGATCTATGTGACAGGAGGGCTGAGCTTTTATTAATCTGGGCCTCCCACTGCATATCTTTACTAATTCTGACCCCCAGATAATCAATGGAGCAAACCTTACTCAATGGAGTCCCTTTGTGAAGTATGGTATATCCTTTGTTGGGACCACGTCTCATGGTCATAACTTTAGTTTTGGTGTGATTAAGCTCGAACCCAAAGTCATCACAAAACAAGCTAAACCTATCCATTAATACCTGTAGGCCCATCGGTGTTCGGGAGATCAAGAGAGAATCATCAGCGAATAGCAGAATCTGGATTTTTGTGTTATTCAAAGAGGGCGCATCATTTTGGCAATTAGCAATAACTTGCACTACCTCATTGATGAACAAGATGAAAAGAGTCGGAGCAAGGACACAACCCTGTTGTACCCCTCTCCTGATATTTATTCTGTCAGTGAGTTCCCCCTGGTTACCCCATCTTACTTGAGCATAAGTATTCTTGTGCAATCTTTGGATTAAATGTACTAAGTTCTCTGGGGTACCAATTTTGTTCAGAACTCCCCACAGTTTCTCTCTTGGCACAAGATCAAAAGCAGATCTCAGGTCTACAAAGGCCACATATAATTTCTGTCTGGCTAAGGTGACATACTTCCAGAATAATAGTGACAACCTAAAGACTTGGTCCATAGTGGTAGTTTTTGAACGAAATCCAGCCTGTAGAGAGGATGAAATCTGATTCTTCAAAACCCATTCCGTAAGTCTGTCCAAAATTTGTTTTGCAAAGATCTTTTGGAGAATATCAATAAGGCTAATCGGTCGATAGTTCGCTGGCAAACCTACATCGCCTTTCTTGTGAACAGGGATTATTTCTGCACCATGCCATGAATCAGGAATGGGACCACCTGCTGCTATGGCATTGGACAATAAATTGATATACCATGCCCATATAGTGGGTTCAGATTGAAACAGATCCCCAGGTATCTTATCAGGGCCAGGGGCTTTAGCTGGCCTCAGAGAATTAATAGCATCAGTTGTTTCAGCTATAGAAAAGACAATGCTCTCAGAGGAGCTATTTGTAGAAGCTACATCATCATCATATCTGATAACCTTAGGGTCATGCAATACAGGATAGGCATACATTTCAGAGAAATGGGTCACCCATCTATCAGGTTGAATAGATGAGCTGGTGGAGTCATTTCCCCCTCTCGATCTGCAAGAGAGCAGTCTCCAAAAAGAAACATCATCCTTATTTTTAACTGCAACCAATAACCTCTGCCAGGTTCCGTCTTCCCAACTTGTTTTTGCTTGCTTCAGGGCCTTAGCATATTTAGATCTAGCATCCACAATATCTTCTTTTAAATTAGATCTTGCTAGAGCGCAATCCTTGTTATAGCATTCGTTAGAAGAGATGATATCAGATGACCGCTTTAGGCGAGTTTCTTTATAGAAAACACCCCGTATGGTATCCACCAATTCTGTATGAATTGTCAGAATAGGTATAGTAGCGACCTCTTGTTCCCCAAAAACCGAAAAGAGATTTAGAAATTATAAATAAATATCCCTAATCTAATATGGATTTGCTGCCGCATTTTGCCAGCTAACACGAGTTTGTCTGTGATTCAGTCGAGGGATTGGAACATTAGTAATCTCTGTGTGTTGCATTTTTAGAATAGCTTAGTTGGTTAGTACAAGACACAAGGGATTATGATCACTGTCATGGCGAGAAATGATTTCCATATCTAGTGTACTTGACCATAGCCTGATATCCACCAGAATGTAATCGATAGTGCTAAAGGAAAGCCCTTGCTTAAATGTAAGAGCACGATTTAGATCAGATCTAGTGCGACCGTTGCATTCTCTCAAGCCATATTTTAAACAGAGTGAGGCCAACTGCATAGATGCACACGAGGCAGGAGATGGAACCATTTCCTTGGGTTGAGGGATACCCAATAATTCATCTTCCTCACTAATTAAGGTAATAATAGTGCCATCAGGTGCAAAAGAACAGTTAAAATCACCTGCAATCATCAAAAAATCTGAAGGATCTAAGGACTCTACAAACTCAGACAGATGTGTGAGTATCTCAGATTCAGTGGTACGTGGAACAGACCTTGCATATACATTTAATACAGTTAACCTAAAGCCGGGACAAAATGTGAGCTGTATACCCAACAAATCATGAGAGTTAAATTCAATCACAGAATGATCACAATCTAGGCTATTATTCAGTGAGATCATAAGTCCTCCTATGCATCTTCCAAATCCTCTAGTAGCCGATTGGGCAGGAGAGAAATAAGACGTGAAACCCTCTAGATGGTACAATTCCACACCCAGGTTTCCTGAAATAAACAGACATCGTAATTGTTAACAAAGCCCGACCATTCTGGATCATCTAGCTTTGATTCTATTCCCGCAATGTTCCAGGACATAACATTAAGTTTTGGTTTTGAGATCACCAATTGAGTTCTTGTTTGAGATACAGTCATTAAACTCCCTTTATATTCTTCCTGACATTCTCCATTTGTTGTAATTGGCATTTTTGCATGAGAAGAAGATAGTCAATCCAAATCGGAAAGTGAAGGAGAACGATTCTCAGCCTTGGATGATAAATGGATAGCTGGTAGAATAGCGACTCCATCTGCCTGATTTCCAGTTGAGCAGCAGACCCTGTACAACATGTCTCCAGGAGGGTACCTACAGAGTCTAAGGACCGACTTCCTACTGAAACTTAGAGAACTGGTCAGTGCATCAAAGGATATGAGGTTGTTGACAATACTACTATCATAAAGGAGTATAGATATAAAATCCAAATCCAACCCCAGTTGATTATGTCTACGGACCTCTTGTATATCAGACAGGATGACAGAAAGACAATTCCTTTGTGTACGTATCCAAAAGATTACTTTATTAATGAGAGAATCCTTGGATTCTATGTTACCCTGTGGCAATCTGGATACCCCAGTTAAGTATAAGCAGTTACCATCCCTCCTTCGTCCATGTGTTCCTTTCGGATCAAGCGATTGTATAGGTCTCACGAAATCAAAGGAAGAAGCTCGAGAGGGACTTGCATGAAAACCTGCTCTAAGAAATCTCCCATGGACTTTGTTCGAAACTGTAGGACAAACAGTATCTGAATCCCGCTGCCCAACAGAGCAATCGTATTTATTGTCACCAGGTTTAAAGGTTCGCTCATTAGTATTATTAATGGGCTGGCAGGATGGCCTGTCATTAGTTCCCCTGCCCCGGTTGCAAATAGGAATGGAGGTCATTTTGCCGTTACAATTAGATAAACTTGGAACGTTGGTGCTTATTACCGGATCGTGTTTAGGAGCAACCTCATCGGCCGAAATACCCTTGGGATCTCCGCTCTGGTCTTTATGATCGGAAATTCTATTCAGAAGTGTTATCAATAATGACTTAATATCATCCAGTTTATGGGAGATGATTACCAATTGGGAATCTTCATTACTGCCCACCTTGCAAGCCTGGATCCCCTTGTTAGTTCCATCTGCGGTTAAAATTTGAGGGCATTCCGGTCTTATGTTGCTAGAGGAGAGAACCGAAAACCTATTGGAGCATGGAATATCAATAATAGACAGTGACATGGAGCTAAGGGTAAGACGTCCTCAGCATTAAGTCGTCCTGCTATTTCCACGGATGCTAAGGATGACGAAGACTTCTTTGGAGGAGAGGGGAGTATATCCTGAAATTTGGGAGGGGGATGCAAATCCACCTCAACCTCCATCCTGGGCATAGATAGTTTTTCTTAAAAAGGTCAGGAATCTTCTTGGGCGGAGAGGTATCTAGATTGGAGAGAGCAGCAATGGAAGGACTCCTCAATATTGCCTTAACCTCTTCAAACAAAGAGTCAATTGTTTTAAATTGGTTTGAGTTTGTGGCACAACACCCAACCAAGGTCTTATCAGGCCGTTTTTTGGATTTCTTAACCCCTGATGGGGGTGCTGGTACATCAGCAGCCTTCCGCTTCCCCATATCATAAATCTCTGTTAAATACACACTCAGGAATATTGGCCCAGCATTTAGACTCCCACTAGTAGTGGCATGCAGTGAAAGATGGGAAGAACTCAAAAGGCTGGTTAGCCCAAGAGCTACAGTTCAACACCCTTTCTTATAGCAAACCACTGCAAACACTACTGTCAATAAACATGTAGAAACCCAATAACCACGTACCGTGCCAGCAGAAATGAATACTTCCTTCTTAGGGGGCTGGCCCAGCCCAGCCTCTTCCAGGCGCTGACAGGCGCAGGATGGGCCTGCCCTTGGCCCGGGCTTTGCCCGGGTGCGTCCCGCGCAGTGGTGATGTGCGGCACGCTATAAGCGCCCGCGATGAAGGGGCCGCTCCCCCAGCAGACAGCAAGGCAAGATGGATCCTGGGACTTCGTATCCCTCCGGTAGCGGTATGGAGGCACCTGAACCTGGCCTTCAGGAGGCCGAAGGTCCGCTCGATCACCCTCCTAGTTCGCCCATGGGCCTCATTGTAGCGTTCCTCTGCCCTTGTCCTGGGATTCCTCACTGGGGTCAGTAGCCATGACAGGTTGGGGTAGCCAGAGTCACCTGAAAATGGCGAGGGACAACTGTTAGACACACACTAACCTGGAGGGATATCCCCAGACCCAGACAACCATTCCCACTGACTAGCTTCCATGTGTTCACCTAATAGCCACACACGGTGCCTCTGGAGTTGACCCATCACATAAGGGATGCTGCTATTCCGCAGAATGTAGGTGTCATGCACTGAGCCAGGGAACTTGGCATTCACATGGGAGATGTACTGGTCGGCCAAACATATCATCTGTACATTCATCGAATGATAACTCTTCCGGTTTCTGTACACCTGTTCACTCCTGTGGGGGGGACCAAAGCCACATGTATCCCATCAATGGCACCTATGATGTTGGGATATGTCCCAGGGCATAGAAATCACCTTTCACTGTAGGCAATTCCTCCACCTGAGGGAAAACGATGTAGCTCTGCATGTGTTTCAGCAGGGCAGACAACACTCTGGACAACACGTTGGAAAACATGGTCTGGGACATCCCTGATGCTATGGCCACTGTTGTTTGAAATGACTCACTTGCAAGGAAATGGAGCACTGACAGCACCTGCACCTGAGGGGGGATTCCTGTGGGATGGCAGATTGCTGACATTAAGTCTGGCTCCAACTGGGTACACAGTTCCTGGATTGTGGCACGGTCAAGCCTGTATGTGATTATCACATGTCTTACCTAAATTGTCGACAGGTCCACCAACGGTCGGTACACCGGAGGATGCCGCCATCTCCTCACATGTCCCAGCGGACGGTGCCTATGAAGGACAACAGCGAGCACAGAGTCAAACAACTCAAAGGTACGTACCCACAGCTTACACAGAACACCAATCATAATCTAAAAAGTGGCCTAGGTATGTGTGACGCAGTTGAAAATTAAGCCATGTGGGCCCCTGAAACGGCGGCTGCCTGACCTGTAAAGTGGGACAATGGGATGTGAGGTAACTGCGCTGGCATTGTACACCGTCGCGGTAGGCGGTCGAAGACTGCGGCGCAATGCTGCATTGGTTAACATTGGACCCTATGGGTCCCAGGAGCCAATGACGATGTTCGCTGGCGGTGACGGTACGCACCGCCGCGGACGTGACCGCCATTTTCTATCTGTTCAATCACTCGATACCTGATCTTCGACAGGAGAGGACCTACACTGCAAGTGCTGCTGTGACCTCGGTCTGGAAGAGACAATGGCTCGTGCGACTGGGGAAAGGGCCCCTGCCTTCTCATCTGAGAGTTGGAGAAATTGGTGGATGGGGTCCTCCCCCAGTACACGCTACTCTACGGTCCTCCAGACAAACAGGTAAGTACACTGGGAGCATGCTGTATGGGCTATGCCTGTGTGGAGAGGGGTGGATGTAAGAAGGAAGGGGGAGAGTGCGGCGTGCATGAAACAACAGTGAGTGCATGTGCCACATGGCAACGGTAGGGATGGGGGCCAATCACTTTGATGGTGCAGTTGGTAATAAGTTTCTCTTCCCCCTGTACAACTCATGTAGGTCAGCGGCCACCAGAAAAAATATATTTGGCGTGCCATCGCCAATGACTTCCGGACCCTGGGGGTCTACCACAGACGGAGCACCCACTACCGGAAAAGATGGGAGGACATTCGTCGCTGGAGCAAGAAGACAGCGGAGGCTCAGCTGGAGAAGGCCTCCCAACGTGGGAGGGGTGCCCGTTGCACCATGACCCCCCTGATGTTCAGGATCCTGGCGGTGGCATACCCGGAGTTGGATGGGCGCTTGAGGGCATCACAGCAGCCACAAGGGGGTGAGTACACTCTCATTCTGCTGATTTTGCGCACACTGGAGGGGTCTGGGTGGGGGAGGTGGGCTGTGGGTTTCCCTAGGCCAGGGCGAGTTCCATAGGCAAGGTCCCTCCGTAAGGCAGTCCATGTGGCACCACACCGCACCTCTGTAGAGTGCCAAGTACACCTAGTCATGCCCCTGTGTCATCCATGTGTGCAGATGTCGTCCATAGCCTAGTAGGCCATTTCCCAGGAATTGAACAGTGGAGCCCAAGAGCGCGGCGTAGTGCAGGGGGCTTCTGTGTCTGTAATGTCCGCCAACGGTAGCGGTAATGCATGCACTCAACATGTCTTTCTTCTGTCGCCCCCCCTTTTTGTGGTCTCCATGTTCTTGTGTGCATTAGCATCATCAGGCAGAGGAGCAGTGGCACCAGAGCTCGAGGGGGCTGCATCCCACATGGCCATGGAGGGCCACACTACGGAATCGGACTTCACCAGTGGGACGGAGGGCGAGGGGAGCTCCACGGCGGGGACAGGAGCTGACACCAGTGACACAGACTCGTCCTCTGATGGGAGCTCCCTAGTGGTGGCGACAACATCTGTTTCCCCCCATCTACAGGTACAGCCGCCACCCCCCCTTCCAGCACCACTTTCCCAGCAGCCCCTCAGCCTTTTCCCCATGCCCGCTCACCCGGGAGGGTGGGCATCACCTTCGCCCCAGGCACCTCAGGCCCTGCCCCAGTCACCCCTGCTGCCCTCAGTGAGGAGGCCATTGACCTCCTCAGGTCCCTCACTGTTGGGCAGTCTACCATTTTGAATGCCATCCAGGGTGTAGAAAGGCAGTTGCAACAAACAAATGCTTTCCTGGAGGGCATTCATTCTGGTCAGACGGCCCTTCAGCGAGCTTTTCAGACTCTGGCCTCAGCACTGATGGCAGCCACTGTCCCTGTCTTTAGCCTCGCCACTCCAACTTCCTCCACCCAGACCCAATCCCCTGTACCCCAGCCTATCCCCAGCACACCTCTAGACCAGCATGCACACACGTCAACACACAAGGGAAGCTGAGGCAAACATAAGCACCACACATCCCACAGGCACTCACTTAAGCATCACACACATGCAGACATACCAACATCCACTGCCTCCACTGTGTCCCCCTCTTCCTCGCCTCCCTCCTCCCTCCCTGTCTCATCTACACTCACACCTGCATGCACTAACTCTACAGCCACTACCTCCATCACCAGCACACCCACCACCACACCCCGCTTACGTGCAGTCACCACCCCCACTACCATTCACACGTCCCCTGTGTCCTCTCCCAGTGTGTCTGTGATGCCCACTCCCAAGATACACAAAAAGCAGGCACACACCCACCCAACAGCCATCCACCTGACGACAGCCTCCAGCGCATGCACCTTCACCCAAAGTCAGCAAACGAACACCTCCTACAACCACAACCTCTTCCTCCACTCCCAAACCCCCTCCAGCTACCCGTCCCAGTGTCCCCAAAAAACGTTTCCTGTCCAACCTTGACCTCTTTCCCACACCTCCCCCACCCCGTCCGTCTCCAAGGTCCCGAACTAGCACCTCAGCCACAACATCTCTGGGACCAGTGGCCACCAAGGCAGCCAGTGTGGCACGGAGCCACAGCACAGACAGTCCCCCACCTGTGAAGCATCAGAAGTTGGCCAGTGCCCGGCGGGAGAGGGGGAAGACTCCAGCCACCAAAGCCTCTTCCAGGGGTCCAGGTGGGAGTGTGGAGTCAGCTGCGACACCTTCCAAGGTGGGGAAGGGGCACAAGAAACTCAGCAAGTCTGGGAAGAGGAGCACGGCAGAGAAGACCGCCATCATCCCAACTGCCCAGGAGCCCACCGCCACCAGCCCTGCTGCCCAGGAGGCCACCGCCAGCACCAGCCCTGCTGCCCAGGAGGCCACCGCCACCAGCCCAGCTGCCCAGGAGGCCACCGCCAGCCCAGCTGCCCAGGAGGCCACCTCTACCAGCCCACCTGCACAGGAGGCCACCACCAGCACTGGCCTAGCTGCCCAGGAGGCCACCGCCAGCACCATCCCAGCTGTCCAGGAGGCCACCGCCACCAGCCCTGTTGCCCAGGAGGCAACCGCCATCATCCCTGCTGGGCCATGGAGGACCGCCAGCACAAGCCCCGCTGGGCCATGAAGGACCGCCATCACAAGCCCCGCTGGGCCATGAAGGACTGCCAGCACAAGCCCCGCTGGGCCAGAGAGGACCGCCAGCACAAGCCCCGCTGGGCCATGAAGGACCGCCAGCACAAGCCCCGCTGGGCCATGAAGGACCGCCAGCAGCTGAGTCACTGCAAAGGACCCCGACGCTCCAAGCACTGCTGAGCAGGGCACCGCCATCTCAAGCACCGCTGAACAGGACACCGCCGTCTCAAGCACCGCTGAACAGGGCACCACCGTCTCAAGCACCGCTGAACAGGACACCGCCGTCTCAAGCACCGCTGAACTGGGCACCGCCGTCTCAAGCACTGCTGGCCCATGAGCGCCAAGGGCACTGATGCTACTGAGTCCATCACGGGCAGGATGAAGCACTCTGGGCACCATGCCCCCTTCAGAACCAGTGGAGAGATCCATCCACTACCTCTGTCCTTAGCAGGATGAAGCACTCTGGGCACAATGCCCCCTCCAGAACTAGTGGAGAGATCAATCAACTATCTCTTTCCTTAGCAGGATGAAGCACTCTGGGTGCAATGCCCCCTCCAGAACCAGTGGAGAGATCCATCCACTACCTCTGTCCTTAGCAGGATGAAGCACTCTGGGCACAATGCCCCCTCCAGAACCAGTGGAGACTGTTATCCACTTGAGAGACTGTGGCTTTGCACTCCCCAGGATTGAACAGTAGGCATGTGGTCCCCTCGTGGATTTGGCGTCGTGCACTCAAGCGGCTGATGTGCACCCCCTTTCCCTCCCCCTGAGGTGCCTGTTTTGTTGCTCTCTGATGCCCTTGCATTGTTCTCTCCGTCATGGTCGGGGATCTTGTGTGGTCCTTGCCCATACCGTGTGGGCCCAGTTTTCCACTGACTTAATTGGAGCACTACCTGGACGACTATGCTTGGTGTATATTTTGTTAATGGTGTATATATATATATTTTTGCGTGCTTGCTTTTAATATATTTCAATGATTACACTCATTTCCTTTGGTCTTTGCATTCTTCCAGGGGGATTGGGGGGTGTAACTCTGATGTATCAATATGTATTAGTGTGTGTGTGTTGAAGTGGGTGAGGGTGGGGGTGTTGCGTGTGTGTGTCCCTGTTTTTTCCCCTCCCCCCTCCCCTGTGTCAAAGGTGCAGTACTCACCGTGGTCTTCGCCGCCGGCGTTCGTGCTCCTGGTAGAGGAGCAGGAAGACTTTCGCATGGAGAATTTGGAGTTCCGGATCCATTGTTTCCTCGTTCCTCGTGGGGTGTGTAGAGGTGAGCGTTTTCCCTTCGGAATCCTGTTTCCGCCGTGTTTTTATCCGCAGTGAATCTGCCCTGGAAAAAGGTGGCGGATTGGTAGGTTGTGATACTGTGGGCGGTACTTTGCTTCCCGCCTGTCTGTTGGCGGTGACCGCCGTGCTGTTTGTTTGTACCACCGTGGTGGTCGGAGTGTTAAAGTGGCTGTCTTTGTTGACGGTTTCCACCACGGTCGTAATTGCAAAATGTTTACCGCCGGCCTGTTGGCGGTCTTACCGCCGCTTTAACACCAACCGCCAGGGTTGTAATGACCACCAGACTGTGGGTTCAATAGAAAAGGCAGGTCATATTTAGGACAAACAAACACTTATTACTTAGAAAACGTATGCACATGCTGCATTGTTAAGTTAGCTGTGCTGAAACATACAAGAGGCCCAAGCCACATTAGAATGAGAGTTTTTCTTCAAAGCTGCACCAACTGTTGCTTTCAAAATGTTCACTTAGCACGAACAGGGTGGAACAAAAGGGTGTATCCTGCCTTAGCATAGGGGTCCCAAAAACCACCAGTCATTCATATTGTGGTAAGGGTCAGATAAGTATTTGCAAGGCAGGGCTACCATGAGCAGCACGCAACATATAATCTCTTGTTGTGCAGAAAGATAGAGATGGTGAATGACGTCAGTGTAACTTACCCACCCATGAGGCCAACAAGTGGTTCTTTCCAGAGGCACCTCATTATCTTATCTGTACTGCTTGTAGTTGCTTACGTCAATGTTGAACTCTTGACCACAGTTTTTTGTGTTTTTTTACAGTATAAATGCTACTGGTGTTTGAACCAGAACTTTGAACTTCAGTCATGGCCTCTATGTGAGGCTGCCTATTGTTCCCAGCTGAAAATCGATTAAACTTACATTATTTTGTCAAAATGATTTGTTTTATTTTATTAACAGATTTCTCTCTAACATATTGGCGAGCCAGCCAGGAGCTCTACTTTGATCTCACCAACGGCTGGACTGGGGGCCCTGCCTGTCTCCACGAGGTGATTTGTGCACATTTTAAAGAGGTAAGGGAGATGCCTACATTTAAGTAAAAATCTTTGATTTCACGGGGACAGATGGGACTCAGGTGATGGTGGTAAGGTGGACAAAGTACGAGGTCTGTTCCTTTTATTTTATGAAGACATTTACATTTGACACTGTAATGTAGGTAATTTTTGTGTTTGCATGCAAGATTGTGTATGAATTGAGATGATATTAAGGGATCCCGGTGGTAAGTCCGGAAGATACAGGGAGCGTGACTAAGTAAGTCAAAAGTGGTCAGGAGTAGTGGTGGACTTGGGGCTGAGCAATCAGTGTATGTTCTAAAGAACACTCATGTCAACCTAACCCAGACCTTAAGTCTGGAAGTCACAATTTGTAGTTGAAAATAGTGAAAAGTTGTCCCCTCTATGAATCCGGAGGGAAGTGACCAGTAGTATTTTGTTTGCCCTAGTATGAAATTAAGAATTACTGTGTATGTATATTAAAATTTACTGTGTATGTATATGCATGTATAGACATAAACATGTATATATATATCACAATAACATTATTGTTTGTTGTGTCAGGCAAACAAACCACTTGGGCCACACATAAATGCACCTACCATATATATCTATATATAAATGAACAAAGTCTTTCAGAGATTAGGGATATATATATATATATATATATATATATATCTGATGTTCACCTTCACAGCCTAATAACAGTTTATGTGAAGTCTGGAAATACCCTAGGAAGTAAATAGAAGCCCATTTAGAGTGTAAAACATATAGTACAAAAGATTAAGTTCACTAAACAGACATGAGGTCTCCTTTAGAACACATGGTTAAAGTGTTCTCAGGAGTCAGGGACAGGATAGGAAAATACTGTAAGGAATGGCACAAAGCAACATTAAAACTTGCACATATGTGGCCTCACAGAGGGCACATTTGATAATACAACAATAGAACACATGGCCACCTTCCTACAGAGTAAATTCATTGAAAGAAACTAGAGAAAAGGAAAATCACACTAGGCCTATGGAGGGTCTTTTGTGAAACAAATATGAATGAGTCAAATACAAAGCCTCAGACCCTCCCTTTGGCTCCTCCACCCCCTATCAAGATGTGCAATTAAGATTAGGCAGTGCAAAGGTGCAGGGCAGGTATACATTGCAACCTGGTGCCCCACACTCACTACCCACCTCTTCACATCCTCCTGCTGTGGGATATACAGACCCAGAGTATAGCCCACCATTATAATTTTTTCTAAACATAGAGAATATGTTCACCCATCTCCATGTCCTCAAATGGCCAGTACACCACAGGAAATG
This sequence comes from Pleurodeles waltl, assembly GCF_031143425.1. Classification (NCBI taxonomy): domain Eukaryota; kingdom Metazoa; phylum Chordata; class Amphibia; order Caudata; family Salamandridae; genus Pleurodeles; species Pleurodeles waltl. The sequence continues at coordinate 2,940,355 of NW_027150389.1, read as the reverse complement.
TCAGGTGGGGACAGTACTAAATACATAGGGACAGTAGATGCCACAATTACACCTCATTTAGAGGACGAGATGTCCCCCACTAGGAAAAATGAAAGTATACCTAATGAGGGATCAAGAGAGGCACAGAGAATGGATGGGGCTAGAAAAAAGGAAGGTGTTTTGAAAAAACTGAGTACCGATATTAAAAATGAAACAAGAAGGTTAGCTTTCACACCAGAAAGTCCACCCACAGAGTACTGGAGGTTCATGCACTCAGGAGCAGAAGAGAATAGTGTAGGCAAGTGGGTCACAGAGCAGGAAGATGGATGGGTAGACCAAAGAATGACTTGGGAAAAGGAGGAAGGGCCCCTGAGGCAGTCAAGGGCCCTCACTAGGCCACAAATAATTGAACAAGAAGGACTAGATGACACAGTCTCCACACATAGCAGCTTAGGTGAAGAAGATATGGGTTTAGAAAAATCCTACAAAGGATCAGAGGGAGAATTAGATGACATCACTGAACATGTTAAAAGAATGTCCCTTCTTGAGGACCATAACAAGGAACAGTCACAATATGCCTGTGAGGGAGAAGAAAACAATAAGACAGGACAGACTTTACAAAAGAAGCCAAGAGAATTACAGGGATTAGTATTTGATGGGGCGCATGCATGCCCATATGAGAGAAAGGGAACAATTGATATGGCAGGAAAAATGACACTGAGGAAAGACATGGCACATGCATTCCCTGTATGTCCTGGCAATAATTTGACGCCCAGTGAAATACTAGCTCAGTATGAAAATAGTTGGTATAATGTTGTCCCTTTTACTGACAACCTAGCAGGTTGGACAGAAGGATTGGCATCACAGATGACACCATGGCTGCAAGATGGTTCCTTTGAACCCTGAGACATGGCTAATGCAGAAATGTGCATTGTTTAGGGCACAGGGGATCCTTACTGGGATTATCCCTATATGCAGAAACGTTTAAGGGTGTGGCGGAGATATGCTTGTAAGTATGACTCTTGTCACCCTACTGGGAATAGGACTACAGTCCTGTCACAACTGCTCTTGATAATCAAGGGCCCAGGGGCGCCTCAATATATACCATGGCCCCAGATGGACAAAGAAAATCTTAAAAAACAGTTGCCACAACTTGCTGAGGGTGCTGGGAAATGGATAGCAGCTCTGGAGAAACATACTGCAAGGATTACTCTTGCAATAGGGGACATTGAGAGTTTACTAAGTTCCCTTATAGGAGATGAGACAGACACACTGTTCACAAAGGCATGAGTAAAGGATGTGACATTGACTAACCCAAAATGTGATGGGGCACCGTTTAATAGAGTAAGGGGAATTGTTTGGAAACAACTGAGGAAAATGTATCCAGACAGGCCAGACATTGGGTGCCTTATGGCACAAGCAATGCAGCCAAATAAGGACCCAGCCCAATTCCTTAGCAGAATGAAGGGAAAATGGACACAGGAAGTGGGGGAGAGTTGGGATGTAACTGGACAGAATGCAATACTATTTTTCAATATAGTGAAAAAGCGTCTGCCATCTGAAGTGCAGGATAAATTAGATAATAAAGTGGCCTTGGAGGCCAAACTATGGACAGAGATACAAGCACACCATACATTTTTGTAAGAAGAGACAAGAAAAGGAAAAGAGCGAGAAAGATAAAATAGAGAAAGCAGCAGCTAAATTGGTCCAGCAGAAACTAGCCAAGAAAACAGAGGAAGGAATTGCCACTGCCACCACCCAGTTAGCTGCAGTGTCCCTGGGAATGCCTCCTTCAGGCACCCCAATGCAACCCTACCAGTGTGCACAGAGAAGCAATAACCGAAATAATGGAAGAGGAAGGCGAGGAAGGTTTGGGGGAAATAGAGTAAACACATTCCAGAGTGGACATACATGCCACTATTGCAAAATGACAGGACATTTCCTTAGAGACTGTAGGTTTAAAAAGGAAGATTAACTTAGCAACCAGACAGGGGCAAATTATGGCCAACAAATGGTACTGCCTGGTGGCATTGTAGCACAACCTGCCACAAGTCCCCACGTGATATATCTCCCATAGCCCCAAATACAACTGCAGCCTCAACCACAGATACAGCCTCAGCAGTTACAGCAATCAGTGCCCCAAATACAGTATGGGCCACAGCAGACAGTGCAGCCCACCTTGCAGCACCAGAACTTACAAGGAGGGGTAACTGTCAGGGGAGGGAACCCATAACAGCAAAACTACATGGGAGGATATGCCCAATGAAGGTGCCCAAGGAGAAGTCTCATGTGTCGAGTCTTATCGGTAACCCACAGGCCAGACGAGGAACCCACTGTGATGGTAGCCATAAATGGCAAGGAGTACACATTTCTCATTGACACTGGGGCCACAAGTCCTGTTTCCATGAGAGGGGACAGCCATTGTCAAATTTATCAATGGACATACGAGGGTAAGACATACAGGTGCTGCAGTGGTCAGAGCGATGCAGCACAACTCTTCAGACACACTGCAGATAACCGAACAGATAACTTTGCCATCTCAATATTCAGCCCAGGCTGCTGAATTAGGAGCTTTAGGGGCAGCCCTCAAACAAGGGGAAGGAGAAACAATAACGGCATACTCTGATTCAGCCTATGTCACTACAACAGTGCATTCCAGCATTATGCGGTGGAATAGACGGGGATTTCTCAAGTCTGATGGAAGCCCTGTCATGCAACGCCCCCTTTTAGAGGGCTTGAATCAAGCTTTAACACTGCCACATGCAGTTGCAGTAGTGTAATGCGCAGCCCACACTAATGGTCAGGATTTTGTGTCCCATGGAAATGCCCTGGCTGATTGGGCAGCCACTGATCCAGCAACACGCCCTGTTAGTGATACACATACCACAGCTTTGTTAGCTAGTGAAACATTGACACCTTCAGACCCTTTGAATGCATCCAGACATTACACAGAGACAGCTCACTTGCATATAAGAGAGATACAAGAAAATGCACCAGAGCATGAGAAACAGTTGTGGGAAGCCAGAGGATGCACACAGACAGGAACAGATTTAATATACAGACAAATATCAACAGGGAAGCCTGTCATGCCCCAAGCATTGCTACTGATAGCTCTAAACCAGCTACATCTTCCTTCACATACTGCTAGAGACAATATGGAGGTCATTACGACCCTGGCGGCCGGCGGTAAACTGGCGGTATCACGGCCAACAGGCTGGCGGTGTTCCGCCAGCTATTATGACCGTGGCGCAATAGCCACGGCCATACCGCCGGGCCCTCCAACATACCGCCAGGCTTCCGCCTGGCGGTCATAATCCCCAGGGCAGCAGTGCATAAGGTCCCTTTAAGGAACTGCTCATTGACTACATTGATATGATTGGCAGATGCAATCATTATCGCTATCTTATAGTTGTAGTCTGCCCATTCTCAAGGTGGATTGAAGCAGGACCTTGTGTTCACTGTGATGCCAAGTCTGTTAGTCCTCTTTGCTTTGAGAAATACCCTAGGATCAGATCATGATTTAACTCCCCATCAAATAGTGACAAGTAGAACAATGAGCACATTTGTGCCATCAACTAGACATAATTGGAGACTGAGAGTGCACCTGAAGTTGTACAAACTGAAATGAATGAATACATGTCTGAGCTAACCAAAGTTGCAAAGTTATTTTCTAAGCAGGTTACACGTGCTGCTGGAGTAGATAAATTGCATCTCCCAAAAGAGGTATCCCCAAACATTACACATTATCTCCTGCACCTATTTGTATTCAGAATGAGAGCACAGCTACAGCCAACTCACGTTAGACCTGTTACTGCACAAGCTAAACCCCTGCCCCCTGATTGCAGAGGCAGGCCAGTTCTTAGTATCACAGGATCAGTATTTGCCCATGATAAATGGTACTGAGACACAAGGTCCACTAAGCTTTAATAAGATAATAGGCCAATGTCAGGAAATATGGGATGCGAACATACAGAGATATACATGGGCAGGGACTACCATACAACCTAGAATAGCAATGAAATTAACACAGTTTTCTCTTTGTTTCAGAGGGAATGGGACAGTGAAGGTGGGGAGTAACCTCAACTGCAACATCACCACCTACAGCCTGATGGATCACTACTGGATGTGTGGGGCCCGGCTCCACATGCAACTACTCCCGAACTGGAATGGCCTCTGCTCCCTAGTGACTTTGCACACCCCCTCCCTGGTGATACCAGGTGTGGACATCTCTCAGTTACATGACCATCCCATGAGCCGTCCAACAACCTTGCTTCACCATTACCGGACAAAACGAGCTGCTGAGTTTCTTGGTACTGAAGTGTGGAAAGACGTTCCACAGGAACATAGACTATTTAATGATGCCCAAATCTTTTTTAGTAGTATCCTACCATTCATTCAGGCGAAGGCAACTGCACGCTGGCTGCAGATCACGCACTTTGAATTGATGAAGACCATAAATACAACTGAAGATGGGTTCAATGCTATCAAGGAAGAACTCCGAGCCCTTAGGCTGATATTAATGCAACACAGATATGTATTTGATTTAATGACGGCCATGGAAGGAGGGGTGTGTAAGAAAATTGGATCTTTATGTGCCGGCCAATGATGCGGACAATGGGACATTAACTCAGGCCATTCAGACATTGCATGATCTACAAAAGAAAATGATCGATGAGGGGGGTGCCCCTGATGGGTGGTTCGAGGGATGGATCAAATGGGTGGCGTCCTGGATGTTGGGGTTGTTCAAGGCCTTGTTGCCTTTGATTGTGTTGTTGCTTTCGATGTGTCTTATTTTTTAGGTAATAATAGCATGTTGCAAAAGGATGACAGCTAAATTGGGAGGGACAGAGTAGTGGGTATGTGGTGATTCCCCTATTTTCATTAGTAGATGGAAAGGTAGGAAAAGTAGTTGAATAATCAACTAGAGGGGGGAATGATGTAGGAAGAATAGGAATACATCACATACAAACAAACATATGTTCCCAAATCCCAATACAAACATTTTAGGCTAGATAGTTGTAAACCAATGTAAGTAGTGAAAGGCTTAGTACATGACATGTTAAAAAAAAAGACATACTGTGGGTTCAATAGAAAAGGCAGGTCATATTTAGGACAAACAAACACTTATTACTTAGGAAACCTATACTCATGCTGCAATGTTAAGTTAGCTGTGCTGAAACACACAAGAGGCTCAAGCCACATTAGAATGAGAGTTTTTCTTCAAAGCTGCACCAACTGTTGCTTTCAAAATGTTCACTTGGCGCGAACAGGGGGGAACAAAATCCTGCCTTAGCACAGCTGTCGTAAAAACCACAAGTCATTCATATCGTGGTAAGGGGAACTGTGTAAGGGTCAGATAAGTATTTGCAAGGCAGGGCTACCATGAGCAGCACGCAACATACAGTATAGGCCCTCATTACGACCTTGGCGGGCGGCTGAAGCCACCCGCCAATATCGGACCACCAGGCGGCCGCCAGTGTGGCTACACCCCCGCTGCGGCCATTAGGAGATCCCCGCCGGGCCAGCCGGCAGGCACCTAGTTTCCGCCCACCGGCCCAGCGGGGATCTCGGCCGCAAAACAGGAGCCGGCTCCAAATTGAGCCGGCAGTGTTGCGGCCGTGTGACGGGTGCAGTTGCACCTGTCACGCTTTTCACTGTCTGCATAGCAGACAGTGAAAAGCTGCACAGGGCCCTGTCAGGGGGCCCCTGCACTGCTCATGCCAGTGGCATGGGCAGTGCAGGGGCCCCCAGGGGCCCAGCGACTCCCCATACCGCCAGCCTTTTCCTGGCAGTCCAAACCGCCAGGAAAAGGCTGGCGGTAGGGGGACTCGTAATCCCCTGGGCAGCGCTGCTGGTGGATTAAAACCCGCCGGGGCCATTGTGGCGGAATACCGCCGGCCCCGGCGGTGCGACCGCGGTCGTAATGCCATGGGAAGCACCGCCAACCTGTTGGCCAGCCTACCTCAACGACAGACTCGCCTACCACACCCCCACCCACAATCTTCGCTCCGCCAGCCTCACCGTCGCCTCCATCCCCTGCATCCACCGCACCACCGCCGGAGGAAGATCCTTCTCTCACCTAGCCGCCAAGACCTGGAACTCCCTACGGCTCCACCTTCGCCAGACCCAAGACCTCTTGACATTCAGGAAACGCCTCAAGACATGGCTCTACGACCAGTAGCTCCCCCTCTCAGCGTCTTGAGACCCTAACGGGTGATTAGTGCGCTCTATAAATCCTTGATTGATCGATTGATTGATTGGCGGTGCTTCTGTCAAAACACCCCTGGCGGTCAATGCAATGACCCCCATAATCTCTTGTTGTGCAGAAAGATAGATATGGTGAATGACGTCAGTGTAACTTACCCACCCATGAGGCCAACAAGTGCACGTGCTTCTTTCCAGAGGCACCTCATTATCTTATCAGTACTGCTTGTAGTTGCTTACGTCAATGTTGAACTCTTGACCACAGTTTTTTTTGTTTTTTACAAAATAAATGCTACTGGTGTTTGAACCAGAACTTTGAACTTCAGTCATGGCCTCTATGTTATTAACAGATTTCCCTCTAACAGCCCGAGATAGATGGCACTTTAGTTCCGACAAAAACTGTAAAACAAAAAACAGTAACAGCTCCGCAGGAGGTGGGGGATCATGTTTAGTATGAAATAACAATATATGAAAACAACCAGTGTAGGAAAGTACCATCTTGCCTGGCAGTTTACCCCCATTTGTCACTGTATATATGTTGTTTTAGTTGTATGTGTCACTGGGACCCTGCCAGCCAGGGCCCCAGTGCTCATAAGTGTGACTGACTGTGTTACCTGTGTAGTGATTAACAGTCTCACTGAGGCTCTGCTATCCAGAACCTCAGTGGTTATGCTCTCTCATTTCTTTCTAATTGTCACTAACAGGCTAGTGACCAATTTTACCAATTTACATTGGCTTACTGGAACACCCTTATAATTCCCTAGTATATGGTACTGAGGTACCCAGGGTATTGGGGTTCCAGGAGATCCCTATGGGCTGCAGCATTTCTTTTGCCACCCATAGGGAGCTCTGACAATTCTTACACAGGCCTGCCACTGCAGCCTGAGTGAAATAATGCACACATTATTTCACAGCCATTTTCACTGCACTTATGTAACTTATAAGTCACCTATATGTCTAACCTTTACCTGGTAAAGGTTAGGTGCAAAGTTACTTTGTGTGAGGGCACCCTGGCACTAGCCAAGGTACCCCAACATTGTTCAGGGCCAATTCCCCGGACTTTGTGAGTGCGGGGACACCATTACATGCGTGCACTACACATAGGTCACTACCTATGTGTAGCTTCACAATGGTAACTCCGAATATGGCCATGTAACATGTCTAAGATCATGGAATTGCCCCCTCTATGCCATCCTGGCATTGTTGGAACAATCCCATGATCCCACGGGTCTGTAGCTCAGACCCGGGTGCTGCCAAACTGCCTTTTATGGGGTTTCACTGCAGCTGCTGCTGCTGCCAACCCCTCAGACAGGTTTCTGCCCTCCCGGGGTCAAGCCAGGCTTGTCCCAGGATGGCAGAACAAAGGACTTCCTCTGAGAGAGGGTGCTACACCCTCTCCCTTTGGAAAATGGTGTAAAGGCAGGGGAGGAGTAGCCTCCCCCAGCCTCTGGAAATGCTTTCATGGGCACATTTGTGCCCATTTCTGCATAAGCCAGTCTACACCGGTTCAGGGACCCCTTAGTCCTTCTCTGGTGCGAAACTGGACAAAGGAAAGGGGAGTGACCACTCCCCTGACCTACACCTCCCCTGGCAGGTGTCGAGAGCTCCTCCAGTGTACTCCAGACCTCTGCCATCTTGGAAACAGAGGTGCTGCTGGCACACTGGACTGCTCTGAGTGGCCAGTGACACCAGGTGACGTCAGAGACTCCTTCTGATAGGCTCCTCCAGGTGTTGCTAGCCTATCCTCTCTCCTAGGTAGCCAAACCCTATTTTCTGGCTATTTAAGGTCTCTGTCTCTTGGGATTCCTTAGATAACGAATGCAAGAGCTCATCAGAGTTCCTCTGCATCTCCCTCTTCACCTTCTGCCAAGGAATCGACTGCTGACCGCGCTGGAAGCCTGCAAAACTGCAACAAAGTAGCAAAGACGACTACTGCAACTCTGTAACGCTGATCCTGCCGCCTTCTCGACCTTTTTCCTGGTGGTGCATACTGTGGGGGTAGTCTGCCTCCTCTCTGCACTAGAAGCTCCGAAGAAATCTTCCGTGGGTCGATAGAATCTTCCCCCTGCAACCGCAGGCACCAAAGAACTGCATTACCGGTCTCCTGGGTCTCCTCTCAGCACAACGAGCGAGGTCCCTTGAATCCAGCAACTCTGTCCAAGAGACTCCCACAGTCCAGTGACTCTTCAGTCCAAGTTTGGTGTAGGTAAGTCCTTGCCTCCCCACGCCAGACTGCATTGCTGGGAACCGCGACTTTTGCAGCTACTCCGGCTTTCGTGCACTTCCGGCGGAAATCCTTTGTGCACAGCCAAGCCTGGGTCCACAGCTGTCTAACCTGCATTGCACGACTTTCTAAGTTGGTCTCCGGCGACGTGGGGCTCCTTTGTGCAACTTCGGGTGAGCACTGTTTCACGCATCCTTGTAGTGCCTGTTTCTGGCACTTCTGTGGGTGCTATCTGCTGCTGAGAGGGCTCCTTGTCTTGCTCGATGTCCCTTCTGTCCCCAGACGCAATTGGCGACCCCCTGGTCCCTCCTGGGCCACAGCAGCGTCCAAAAACCCTTTTTGCATGATATGCAGCTAGCAAGGCTTGTTGGCTGTATTTACACAGGAAAATACTTCTACACGACTCTCCACTGCGAGAGGGATGCAGCCTCCAAAGGGGAAGTTTCTAGCCCTTGTCATTTCTGCAGAATCCTAAGTTTCTACTGTCCAGTAGCAACTTCTTTGCACTCACCGTTGGCATTTCTTGGGCATCTGCCCATCTCCGACTTGCTTGTGACTTTTGGACTTGGTCCCCTTGTTCCACAGGTACCCTCGTTTGGAAATCCATCATTGTTGCATTGCTGGTTTGTGTCTTTCCTGCAGAATTCCCCTATCACAACTTCTTTGTCCTTTTGGGAACTTTAGTGCACTTTGCACTCACTTTTCAGGGTCTTGGGGTGGGCTATTTTTCTAACCCTTACTATTTTCTAATAGTCCCAGCGACCCTCTACAAGGTCACATAGGTTTGGGGTCCATTCGTGGTTCGCATTCCACTTTTGGAGTATATGGTTTGTGTTGCCCCTATCCCTATGTGTCCCCATTGCATCCTATTGTAACTATACATTGTTTGCACTGTTTTCTAAGACTATACTGCATATTTTTGGTATTGTGTACATATATCTTGTGTATATTTGCCATCCTCATACTGAGGGTACACTCTGAGATACTTTGGCATATTGTCATAAAAATAAAGTACCTTTATTTTTAGTATATCTGTGTATTGTGTTTTCTTATGATATTGTGCAAGTGACACTAGTGGTACTGTAGGAGCTTCACTCGTCTCCTAGTTCAGCCTAAGCTGCTCTGCTAAGCTACCATTATCTATCAGCCTAAGCTGCTAGACACCCTATACACTAATAAGGGATAACTGGGCCTGGTGCAAGGTGCAAGTACCCCTTGGTACTCACTACAAGCCAGTCCAGCCTCCTACATTGGTTGTGCAACAGTGGGATAAGTGCTTTGAGACTACTTACCACTCTTGTCATTGTACTTTTCATAAGAGAAAAATATACAAAACAAGTTCAGTGTGTGTACACATTGCTAAAAAGTTTTGCATTTCCTCTTTTCACTCTTTTCTAAGTGCTGAAAAGTACTTCTAAACTTTCTAAAAAGTTCTTAAAAAGTTGAAAAAGTTTTTTTTCTCTTTCTAAAAGTTCTGAAAAACTTTTTCTTCACTTTTTCTGTCACTTAAACTCTTTCTAAAATGTCTGGCACAGGCCAACATGTTGATCTGTCCAAACTTGCATATGACCACCTTAGCTGGAAAGGAGCAAGGAGTCTCTGTGTAGAAAGAGGTTTGAGTGTAGGGAAGAATCCTTCTTTGGAATTGTTGCTTAACATGCTTAGAGAACAAGATAAGGCCATAGGGGCCACATCTGGTGAAAAAGTAGCAAATGGTTCCCAATCTGATCCAGGGACTCCCCCAGGAAAAGATTCAGGAAAGAAACTTCCTAGCCTGCCCATTACTAGACAGTCTAGCATAGTTGGTACTGATGTAGAGTCACACCATACAGATGGGGTGCTCTCACATTACACTGTTAGCCATGCTGTTAGGGTGCCTTCTGTAAGGGACAGGTCTCCTTCTGTCCATTCTCACCATACTTCTGTGTCTAGGAATGTCCCTCCCACCCACCCTGATGACAGATTGTTAGAAAGGGAGCTCAATAGATTGAGAGTGGAACAAACCAGACTGAAGCTCAAGAAGCAACAGCTGGATTTGGATAGACAGACCTTAGAAGTAGAGAAGGAGAGACAGAGATTGGGTTTAGAAACCCATGGTGGCAGCAGCAGTATTCCCCATAGTCATCCTGCAAGAGAGCATGATTCAAGGAATCTGCACAAGATAGTTCCCCCTTATAAGGAGGGGGATGACATTAACAAGTGGTTTGCTGCACTTGAGAGGGCCTGTGTTGTACAGGATGTCCCTCAAAGACAGTGGGCTGTTATCCTATGGCTATCATTTAGTTGAAAAGGTAGGGATAGGCTCCTTACTGTGAAAGAAAGTGATGCCAATAATTTTACATTCCTAAGAATGCACTCCTGGATGGTTATGGCTTAACCACTGAACAATACAGGATAAAGTTCAGAGAGACCAAAAAGGAGTCTTCACAAGACTGGGTTGACTTTGTTGACCATTCAGTGAAGGCCTTGGAGGGGTGGTTACATGGCAGTAAAGTTACTGATTATGACAGCCTGTATAACCTGATCCTGAGAGAGCATATTCTTAATAATTGTGTGTCTGATTTGTTGCACCAGTACTTGGTGGACTCTGATCTGACCTCTCCCCAAGAATTGGGAAAGAAGGCAGACAAATGGGTCAGAACAAGGGTGAACAGAAAAGTTCATACAGGGGGTGACAAAGATGGCAATAAGAAGAAGGATGGTAAGTCTTCTGACAAGGGTGGGGACAAATCTAAAAATGAGTCTTCATCAGGCCCACAAAAACACTCTGTTGGGGGTGGTGGGCCCAAATCCTCTTCAAATCAAAACAAAGAAAAGAAACCATGGTGCTATTTATGTAAAATAAAAGGCCATTGGACAACAGATCCCAGTTGTCCAAAGAAAAGCACCAAGCCTCCTACCACTACAACCCCTACTGCTACACCTAGTGTCCATACTAATACCAGTGGTGGTGGGAGCAAACCTACTAATAGCCAATCCAAGGGAGTAGCTGGGCTCACTATTGGTAACTTAGTTGGGGTTGGTCTGATTAGGGAGACCACAGAGGCTGTGTTAGTCTCTGAGGGGCTATCGATTTAGCCACCTTGGTTGCTTGTCCCTTTAACATGGATAAGTACAAGCAACTACCCCTAATAAATGGTGTTGAGGTTCAGGCCTACAGGGACACTGGTGCCAGTGTTACTATGGTAATTGAGAAACTGGTCCACCCTGAACAACACCTACTTGGTCACCAGTACCAAGTAACCGATGCTCACAACAACACACTAAGCCTCCCCATGGCTGTTGTAAATCTCCACTGGGGGGGGGGTTACTGGTCCAAAGAAAGTTGTGGTAGCCACAGATTTACCTGTAGACTGTCTACTAGGAGATGATTTGGAGACATCAGCTTGGTCAGATGTGGAGTTGGAGGCCCATGCAGCAATGCTGGGCATCCCAGGGCATATTTTTGCTTTAACCAGGGCTCAGGCCAAAAAGCAAAAAGGACAGGGAAGCTTGGATCCTGGAACAATGGACCAAGTTCTCCCTAAAGCTAGTGCTAGTAGAAGTAAAGCACTTCCTACTATCCCTCCCTCTACAGTGGATTCTACTTCTGAGGAAGAAGAATTCCCTCCCTGTGCAGAACCTACACCAGAGGAGCTTGAAGCAGACACTGCTGAGCTTTCGGGTGAAGGGGGGCCTGCCAGAGAGGAGCTGAGTGTGGCACAGCAGACCTGTCCCACATTAGAGGGTCCAAGACAGCAAGCTGTCAAACAGGCTAATGGGGATGTCAGTGACTCTCACAGAGTTTACTGGGAGGACAACCTCTTGTACACTGAGCATAGGGATCCTAAACCTGGAGCTGCCAGGAGATTAGTGATTCCTCAGGAGTACAGAAAGTTCCTCCTAAAACTGACTCACGACATTCCCCTAGCTGGGCATCTAGGACAAATGAAAACATGGGACAGGCTTGTTCCCTTGTTTCATTGGCCTAGAATGTCTGAGGACACAAAAGAGTTTTGTAAGTCCTGTGAAACCTGTCAAGCCAGTGGCAAGACAGGTGGCACTCCAAAGGCACCCCTTATTCCACTGCCTGTGGTTGGGGTTCCCTTTGAAAGGGTAGAGGTTGACATAGTTGGCCCCCTTGACCCTCCTACTGCTTCAGGCAATAGGTTTATCTTGGTGGTAGTGGACCATGCCACAAGATACCCTGAAGCTATTCCTCTTAGGACCACTACAGCTCCTGCAGTGGCAAAGGCCCTCCTGGGAAAATTTTCCAGGGTGGGCTTCCCAAAAGAGGTGGTATCAGACAGAGGAAGCTATTTCATGTCTGCTTACTTGAAGGCCAAGTGGAAGGAGTGTGGTGTAACGTACAAGTTCACTACACCCTATCATCCACAAACAAATGGACTGGTAGAGAGATTTAATAAAACTCTCAAAGGCATGATTATGGGTCTCCCTGAAAAACTCCGCAGGAGATGGGATATCCTGTTACCATGCCTCCTTTTTGCCTACAGGGAGGTACCCCAGAAAGGAGTGGGCTTCAGCCCCTTTGAACTTCTTTTTGGACACCCTGTTAGGGGTCCACTCACACTTGTCAAGGAGGGTTGGGAACAACCTTTAAAAGCTCCAAAACAAGATATTGTGGATTATGTACTTGGCCTCAGATCAAGGATGGCTGAGTACATGAAAAAGGCCAGTAAAAACCTTCAGGCCAGCCAAGAGCTCCAGAAGCAATGGCATGACCAGAAGGCTGTTTTGGTTCAGTACCAACCAGGACAGAAAGTGTGGGTCTTGGAGCCTGTGGCCCCAAGAGCACTCCAAGATAAATGGAGTGGACCCCACACAATTGTTGAGAAAAAGGGTGAAGTCACCTACTTAGTTGACTTAGGCACTGCCAGGAGTCCCCTTAGGGTGCTCCATGTCAATCGCCTAAAACCTTACTATGACAGGGCTGATCTCACCCTGCTCATGGCAACTGATGAGGGACAGGAAGAAGACAGTGATCCTCTACCTGATCTCTTCTCTTCCACAGAACAAGATGCTCTAGTGGAAGGTGTTGTACTTGCAGATTGTCTTACTGCTGAGCAGAAAGACCACTGCATAAATCTCCTAGGTCAGTTCTCTGAACTCTTCTCTACTGTGCCAGGTACCACTTCTTGGTGTGAGCACACTATAGATACTGGAGACAGCTTGCCTGTCAAAAGTAAGATCTATAGGCAGCCTGACCATGTCAGAGACTGCATAAAGCAAGAGGTTCAGAAAATGTTAGAACTGGGAGTGGTTGAGCACTCTGAAAGTCCATGGGCTTCTCCTGTGGTACTTGTACCAAAACCCCATTCCAAAGATGGAAAGAAGGAAATGCGGTTTTGTGTAGATTACAGAGGTCTCAACCAGGTAACCAAAACTGACGCTCACCCTATACCCAGGGCAGATGAGCTCATAGATACACTGGCATCTGCCAAGTATCTAAGCACTTTTGATTTGACTGCAGGGTATTGGCAGATCAAATTATCAGAAGATGCTAAAGCTAAAACTGCATTTTCAACCATTGGAGGACATTACCAATTTACAGTAATGCCTTTTGGATTGAAAAATGCACCTGCCACTTTTCAAAGGTTGGTGAACACAGTCCTGCAAGGGCTGGAAGCTTTTAGTGCAGTATATTTGGACGATATAGCTGTCTTTAGCTCCAGCTGGGATGATCACCTGGTCCACCTATTGAAAGTTTTGGAGGACCTGCAAAAGGCAGGCCTCACTATCAAGGCTTCAAAGTGCCAGATAGGGCAGGGGAAGGTGGTTTATCTGGGACACCTTGTTGGTGGGGAACAGATTGCACCACTACAGGGGAAAATCCAAACAATTATTGATTGGGTTCCCCCTGCTACTCAGACTCAGGTGAGAGCCTTCCTAGGCCTCACTGGGTATTACAGGAGGTTCATTAAGAACTATGGCTCCATTGCAGCCCCTCTTAATGACCTCACATCCGAGAAAATGCCTAAAAAGGTATTATGGACAACAAACTGTCAGAAAGCTTTTGAGGAGCTGAAGCAGGCCATGTGCTCTGCACCTGTCCTGAAAAGCCCTTGTTACTCTAAAAAATTCTATGTCCAGACTGATGCATCTGAATTAGGAGTAGGGGCAGTCCTATCACAACTTAATTCTGAGGGCCAGGATCAACCTGTTGCTTTTATTAGTAGGAGGTTGACCCCTAGAGAAAAGCGTTGGTCTGCCATTGAGAGGGAGGCCTTTGCTGTGGTCTGGGCACTGAAGAAGTTGAGGCCATACCTGTTTGGCACTCACTTCATTGTTCAGACAGACCACAAACCTCTACTTTGGCTAAAACAAATGAAAGGTGAAAATCCTAAATTGTTGAGGTGGTCCATATCCCTACAGGGAATTGACTATACAGTGGAACATAGACCTGGGAGTACCCACTCCAATGCAGATGGACTCTCCAGATATTTCCACTTAGACAATGAAGACCCATCTGGGAATGATTAGTCTTATTGTACTTCGTTTGGGGGCGGGGGGTTGAGTAGGAAAGTACCATCTTGCCTGGCATGTTACCCCCATTTTTCACTGTATATATGTTGTTTTAGTTGTATGTGTCACTGGGACCGTGCCAGCCAGGGCCCCAGTGCTCATAAGTGTGCCTGACTGTGTTACCTGTGTAGTTACTAACTGTCTCACTGAGGCTCTGCTATCCAGAACCTCAGTGGTTATGCTCTCTCATTTCTTTCTAATTGTCACTAACAGGCTAGTGACCAATTTTACCAATTTACATTGGCTTACTGGAACACCCTTAAAATTCCCTAGTATATGGTACTGAGGTACCAAGGGTATTGGGGTTCCAGGAGATCCCGATGGGCTGCAGCATTTCTTTTGCCACCCATAGGGAGCTCTGACAATTCTTACACAGGCCTGCCACTGCAGCCTGAGTGAAATAATGCACACATTATTTCACAGCCATTTTCACTGCACTTATGTAACTTATAAGTCACCTATATGTCTAACTTTACCTGGTAAAGGTTAGGTGCAAATTTACTTAGTGTGAGGGCACCCTGGCTCTAGCCAAGGTACCCCCACATTGTTCAGGGCCAATTCCCCGGACTTTGTCAGTGCGTGGACACCATTACATGCGTGCACTACACATAGGTCACTACCTATGTGTATCTTCACAATGGTAACTCCGAATATGGCCATGTAACATGTCTAAGATCATGGAATTGCCCCCTCTATGCCATCCTGGCATTGTTGGTACAATCCCATGATCCCACGGGTCTGTAGCTCAGACCCGGGTACTGCCAAACTGCCTTTTCTGGGGTTTCACTACAGCTGCTGCTGCTGCCAACCCCTCAGACAGGTTTCTGCCCTCCTGGGGTCAAGCCAGGCTTGTCCCAGGATGGCAGAACAAAGGACTTCCTCTGAGAGAGGGTGTTACACCTTCTCCCTTTGGAAAATGGTGTGAAGGCAGGGGAGGAGTAGCCTTCCCCAGCCTCTGGAAATGCTTTCATGGGCACATTTGTGCCCATTTCTGCATAAGCCAGTCTACACCGGTTCAGGGACCCCTTAGCCCTGCTCTGGCGCGAAAGTGGACAAAGGAAAGGGGAGTGACCACTACCCTGACCTGCACCTCCCCTGGGAGGTGTCCAGAGCTCCTCCAGTGTACTTCAGACCTCTGCCATCTTGGAAACAGAGGTGCTGCTGGCACACTGGACTGCTCTGAGTGGCCAGTGCCACCAGGTGACGTCAGAGACTCCTTCTGATAGGCTCCTTCAGGTGTTGCCAGCCTATCCTCTCTCCTAAGTAGCCAAACCCTCTTTTCTGGCTATTTAGGGTCTCTGTCTCTTGGGATTCCTTAGATAACGAATGCAAGAGCTCATCAGAGTTCCTCTGCATCTCTCTCTTCACCTTCTGCCAAGGAATCGACTGCTGACCGCGCTGGAAGCCTGCAAAACTGCAACAAAGTAGCAAAGACGACTACTGCAACTCTGTAACGCTGATCCTGCCGCCTTCTCGACTGTTTTCCTGGTGGTGCATGCTGTGGGGGTAGTCTGCCTCCTCTCTGCACTAGAAGCTCCGAAGAAATCTCCTGTGGGTCGACGGAATCTTCCCCCTGCAACCGCAGGCACCAAAGAACTGCATTACCGGTCTCCTGGGTCTCCTCTCAGCACGACGAGCGAGGTCCCTTGAATCCAGCAACTCTGTCCAAGTGACTCCCACAGTTCAGTGACTCTTCAGTCCAAGTTTGGGGGAGGTAAGTCCTTGCCTCCCCACGCCAGACTGCATTGCTGGGAACTTTTGCACGACTTTTGCAGCTACTCCGGCTTCCGTGCACTTCCGGCAGAAATCCTTTCTGCATAGCCAAGCCTTGGTCCACGGCAGTCTAACCTGCCTTGCACGACTTTCTAAGTTGGTCTCCGGCGACGTGGGACTCCTTTGTTCATCTTCGGGTGAGCACCGTTTCACACATCCTTGTAGTGCCTGTTTCTGGCACTTTTGCGGGTGCTACCTGCTGCTGAGAGGGATCCTTGTCTTGCTCGATGTCTCCTCTGTCCCCAGACGCAATTGGCGACCTCCTGGTCCCTCCTGGGACACAGCAGTGTCCAAAAACCCTTTTTACATGATTTGCAGCTAGCAAGGCTTGTTGGCTGTATTTCCACAGGAAAACACTTCTGCACGACTCTCCACGGCGTGGGGGATCCATCCTCCAAAGGGGAAGTTTCTAGCCCTTGTCGTTCCTGCAGAATCCTAAGTTTGTACTGTTCAGTAGCAACTTCTTTGCACTCACCGTTGGCATTTCTTGGGCATCTGCCAATCTCCGACTTGCTTGTGACTTTTGGACTTGGTCCCCTTGTTCCACAGGTACCCTCATTTGGAAATCCATCGTTGTTGCATTGCTGGTTTGTGTCTTTCCTGCAGAATTCCCCTATCACGACTTCTTTGTCCTTTGGGGAACTTTAGTGCACTTTGCACTCACTTTTCAGGGTCTTGGGGTGGGCTATTTTTCTAACCCTTACTATTTTCTAATAGTCCCAGCGACCCTCTACAAGGTCACATAGGTTTGGGGTCCATTCGTGGTTCGCATTCCACTTTTGAAGTATATGGTTTGTGTTGCCCCTATCCCTATGTGTCCCCTTTGCATCCTATTGTAACTATAGATTGTTTGCACTGTTTTCTAAGACCTACTGCATATTTTTGGTATTGTGTACATATATCTTGTGTATATTTGCTATCCTCATACTGAGGGTACACTCTGAGATACTTTGGCATATTGTCATAAAAATAAAGGGCCGTATTTATACTCCGTTTGCGCCGAATTTGCGTCGTTTTTTTCGACGCAAATTCGACGCTAAACTAACGCCAACTAACGCCATATTTATACTATGGCGTTAGAGGCGTATAGCGCCAAAGTTCCCGGAATGTGCGTCATTTTTTAGCGTGAACCCCTTCCTTGCGTTAATGATATGCAAGGGAGGCGTTCCCGTCTAAAAAATGACTCCCAGGCCTTTACGTGGTATTTATACTCCCGGGCAAAAGAGACGCCCGGGAGTGGGCGTGGCTAAAAACGGCACATTTGCACCGCTTTTTAACGCCTGGGTCAGGCATGGCGTTAAGGGACAAGTGGGCTCAAAATGAGCCCAGAGTGCCCTCCCCTGCCCCCAGGGACCCCCCCTGCCACCCTTGCCCACCCCAGGAGGACACCCAAGGCTGGAGGGACCCACCCCAGGGACATTCAGGTAAGTTCAGGTAAGTATTTTTTTATTTTTTTTTAATAATTTTTTTTGGCATAGGGGGGCCTGATTTGTTCCCCCCTACATGCCACTATGCCCAATGACCATGCCCAGGGGACAGAAGTCCCCTGGGCATGGCCATTGGGCAAGGGGGCATGACTCCTATCTTTACAATGATAGGAGTCATGTTGATGGGGGATGGGCGTCGAAAAAAAATGGCGCAAGTCGGGTTACGACGATTTTTTCGACGTAACCTGACTTGCCCCATTTTAAGACGCCCATGCGCCATTTTCCCCCTACGCCGGCGCTGCCTGGTGTACGTGGTTTTTCTCGCGCACACCAGGCAGCGCCGGTCTGCTTGCGCCGGCTAACGCCATTCAATAAATACGGCGCCCGCATGGCGCTTCAGAATGGCGTTAGCCGGCGCAAAACTTTTTGACGCTAAACTGCGTTAGCGCAGTTTAGCGTCAAAAAGTATAAATATGGGCCAAAGTACCTTTATTTTTAGTATATCTGTGTATTGTGTTTTCCTATGGTAAGTGACACTAGTGGTACTGTAGGAGCTTCACTCGTCTCCTAGTTCAGCCTAAGCTGCTCTGCTAAGCTACCATTATCTATCAGCCTAAGCTGCTAGACACCCTATACACTAATAAGGGATAACTGGGCCTGGTGCAAGGTGCAAGTACCCCTTGGTACTCACTACAAGCCAGTCCAGCCTCCTACAAACAGTGTGATGGAGATGACTGTGGATACAGCTCATGGGGACGAGCCTGGAGCATGACATTGTTCAGTGTTACAGTGGTTTAGCAGTGGGGGTTGTTAGACTTGGCATCCTTGGTGTGGTCTCCCCTAACCTTTTGCCTCTGTTTTCTAGGTTGTTTATGTGTGCTGGACTCTGTTTTTGCTGTTTCTGTTACTCTGGGCACTTTCCCACTGCCATCCAGTGCTAAAGTGCAAGTGTTCCTGTATAAAATGCATATGTAATTGGCTTTCCATGATTGGCATATTTCATTTACTTGTAAGTCCCTAGTAGAGTGCACTAGAGGTGTCCAGGGCCTGTAATGCAAATGGTACTAGTGGGCCTGCAGCAGTGGTTGTGCCACCTGCATTAATAGCCCTGTAAACATAGCTCAGACCTGCCACTGCAGTGTCTTTGTGTGTAATTTCAAACTTCTAATTTGACTTCGCAAGTGTACCTACTTGCCAGGCCTAAATTTTAGGACATAAACTAATGTGTTTTATATGTCCTTACAGTGAAATACTGCCATATTCGCTTTTCACTGTTGCAAGGCCTATCTCTCTTATAGGTTAACATAGAGGCTGCCTTTAAATATGATTAAAGTGTAGATTCCCTTTGGGAACAGATAGACATGTGGAGTTTGGGGTTTCTGAACTCACAATTTAAAACTACACCTTTTAGTAAAGTTGGTTTTGAGATTGTGTGTTTGAAAATGTAACTTTCAGAAAGTAGGCATTTTGACCCAAGGGTAGGTCGCTCCCCCTGCCGCTGCAGCTCCTCCAGCTCCTCCAGGTTCCTGAGTTCCTGAGACCCACCTCACAGTAAGTACCCCCCACCTCCCAGCCCCTCGCCTTGCCCTGCGCTACTCACCCTCTCTCCTGCTCCTGTTTCTTTTCTTCTTTTCTTCTTCTCTGTTCTTCCTCCTCGCTCCTTGTCTGTAATCTTCTTCTGTACTCTTCTTCTCCCCGTCTTCTCTCTTCTTCTGTGTGCTTCTCTGCCTCTCCTGTCGCCTCTCTTCTTCTGCATCTTCTTCTGAGGTCTTCTGCCTGTCTTCTGCCTTCTGTTCTTCGTATCTTCATCTGTGATCTTCTGCTCTTCTGTGAACTTCTGCTCTTCTGTGTTCTTCTGGACTCCTGTTCTTCTGTTCTTCTGTTCTTCCGGTCTTCTGTTCTTCTGTTCTTCCGGTCTTCTGTTCTTCTGTATTCTGTCTTCTATCTTCTGTCTTCGGCTCCTCTGCCTCCTCCGTCTTCTTCTCCCCGCGCCTGCCCTCCTGCTCCTGCCTCATCCCCCTCCCTCACTCGCCTCCACCTCTCTATCACCCCTATCTAACCCATTCGCTATATACCTCCCTCTCTCCTCCTATCCACCTATCTCTCTATCTCTCTATCTCACTATCTAACTCCCTCACTCTCCACCTCCTCCTATCTACCTATCTCTCTATCTATCTATTTCTCTATCTATCGATTTCTCTATCTATCCATTTTCTCTATCAATTTCTCTATCTCTCCCCCCCTTCCCGCCACCCCCTCTATTGCCTATCTTTCTATCCTCTCACTCTACCTCTCACCCTCACCCACCTCTACAACCCCCCCTCCCCTATCTTCACAACCCTACTCCTATCTCTCTCCCTAATCTCCTAAACCTCCTAACACTCACCCCCCTCCACCCTTAAACCCCCCTCCCCCAGCTCTTCTCACTCTACCTGTCCCCCCTCCCTCGCGCTTTCCCGCCGCGACCTCATGCACGCCCCCGCCCCCCAGCTCCCATTCGCCCCCAGCTGACCCCCCCACCCCCCTCCTACCTCATATGGTGGGCACGCCGCTGGCGCGCCGCTGGCGCGCCAGAGGCAAGCCCATCTGCGCCTGTCTGTGCCTGGCCCGTGCCTAGCGCCACGACCCCTGGTCCCCAGCTCTCTCAAGCCCCGCTGATCCGCTACAACTCCACCACCCTCCACGCCCTCAACCCAGGACTCTTCAACACCTGCTTCCTAGCTCACCCCAAACTCACTCATGGACCCTTCACCCGCAACTTCTGCAAACGCATCTTCCACCACGTTACTACCACGACCACAAGCCCACGCGCCATCAACCACTTCAAGTGCATCCTGGTCAACGCTCGCTCCGTCCACAAGCACGCCGTTGAACTCTGGGACCTCCTGGACGCCACAGCACCGGACGTCACCTTCATCACGGAGACCTGGATGAACGCCACCGCCATCCCCGAAGGCTACAAGATCTCCAGAAAAGACCGCACCAACCAAGTAGGAGGAGGTATCGCCATCGTCTTCAAAGACTCCATCAGCGTCACCACCTCCACAGAAGACACCCCCCTCGCCGCTGAACACCTGCATTTTCAGATTTGCACCGACCCGAGGACCACCCTCAGAGGATCCCTCGTCTACCGTCCTCCCGGACCGCGTGCCCCCTTCAGCGACGCCATCGCCGACTTCATCTCCCCGCACGCCCTCGCCTCACCGGACTACATCCTCCTAGGCGACCTCAACTTCCATCTGGAACAAAACAACAACCCCAACACCATCACCCTGCTCGACAACCCCGCCAACCTCGGCCTCAAACAACTGGTGAACACCGCCACCCACATCCCCGGACAGACGCTTGACCCTATCTTCTCCGCCAGCAAACACTTCTTCTTCAGCCACACCTCCGCTCTACACTGGACCGACCACAGCTGTGTCCACTTCACATTCCGACGCGAGACCCGCCACCTCCGCACTCAACCCATCCCTCGTCGACAGTGGAACAAGATCCCCGAACAACAACTCTTCTCTGCACTCGCCGCCAACCAACCCACCCTCACCACCGACCCCAACGGCGCAGCCCTCAGCCTCACAAACTGGATCTCCAACTGCGCAGACAACCTTGCTCCCCTCAAACGCACGCATCGACAGACCAACACCAAAAAACCTCTATGGTTCTCTGACACCCTCAAAGAATCAAAGAAAACTTGTTGCGCCCTCGAGAACGCTACCCGCGAACACCACAGCCTGATCCGCGCTGCTAAAAGGAACTTTTTCACCGACAGACTGGACAAAAACAGCCACAACAGCAGAGAACTCTTCAGCATCGTCAAGGAGTTCTCCAACCCCAAAGCCAACGCCGTCACGCCCTCACAGGATTTGTGCGAATCCCTCGCCACTTTCTTCCATCGCAAGATCAGCGACCTCCACGACAGCTTCGGACACCAGACCCAACCTAACACCACCGAACCCGCACCCCCGGCCATTACCCTCAACAACTGGACCCACATCAACACTGAAGAAACCAAATCAATCATGAACTCTATCCACTCCGGCGCCCCTTCGGACCCCTGCCCCCACTTCATCTTTAACAAAGCCGACGACATCATCGGCCCGCACCTCCAGACCGTCATCAACTCTTCTTTTTCTTCTGCTACCTTCCCCGAATGCTGGAAACACGCCGAAGTCAACGCCCTACTAAAGAAACCTACGGCTGACCCGAGCGACCTGAAAAACTTCCGCCCCATCTCTCTTCTGCCTTTCCCAGCCAAGGTAATAGAGAAGACCGTCAACAAACAGCTGACCACCTTCCTGGAAAACAACAACCTGCTCGACCCTTCACCAACCGGATTCCGAACCAACCACAGCACGGAAACCGCCCTCATCTCAGTCACTGACGACATCAGAACCCTGATGGACAACGGTGAAACAGTCGCCCTCATTCTCCTCGACCTCTCGGCTGCCTTCAACACCGTCTGTCACCGCACCCTAATCACCCGCCTCCGCTCCACCGGGATCCAAGGCCAGGCCCTGGACTGGATCGCCTCCTTCCTCTCAAACCATTCCCAAAGAGTTTACCTCCCTCCGTTTCGCTCAGAACCCACCAAGATCATCTGCGGCGTACCTCAAGGCTCATCACTCAGCCCAACACTCTTCAATGTCTACATGAGCCCCCTCGCCACTTTCTTCCATCGCAAGATCAGCGACCTCCACGACAGCTTCGTACACCAGACCCAACCTAACACCACCGAACCCGCACCCCGAGCCATTACCCTCAACAACTGGACCCACATCAACACTGAAGAAACCAAATCCATCATGAACTCTATCCACTCCGGCGCCCCTTCGGACCCCTGCCCTCACTTCATCTTTAACAAAGCCGACGACATCATCGCCCGCACCTCCAGACCGTCATCAACTCTTCTTTTTCTTCTGCTACCTTCCCCGAATGCTGGAAACGCGCTGAAGTCAACGCCCTACTAAAGAAACCTACGGCTGACCCGAGCGACCTGAAAAACTTCCGCCCCATCCCTCTTCTGCCTTTCCCAGCCAAGGTAATAGAGAAGAACGTCAACAAACAGCTGACCACCTTCCTGGAAAACAACAACCTGCTCGACCCTTCACAAACCGGATTCCGAACCAACCACAGCACGGTAACCGCCCTCATCTCAGTCACTGACGACATCAGAACCCTGATGGACAACGGTGAAACAGTCGCCCTCATTCTCCTTGACCTCTCGGCTGCCTTCGACACTGTCTGTCACCGCATCCTAATCACCCGCCTCCGCTCCACCGGGATCCAAGGCCAGGCCCTGGACTGGATCGCCTCCTTCCTCTCAAACCGTTCCCAAAGAGTTTACTTCCCTCCGTTTCGCTCAGAACCCACCGAGATCATCTGCGGTGTGCCTCAAGGCTCATCACTCAGCCCGACACTCTTCAATGTCTACATGAGCCCCCTAGCCAACATCGTTCGCAAGCACAACATCATCATCACCTCCTACGCCGACGACACCCAACTTATACTCTCCCTCACCAAGGACCCCGCCAGCGCCAAGACCAACCTACAAGAGGGTATGAAGGATGTCGCAGATTGGATGAGGCTCAGCCGCCTAAAGCTGAACTCTGAAAAAACTGAAGTCCTCATCCCCGGCAACACCCCGTCCGCATGGGACGACTCCTGGTGGCCCACGGCCCTCGGCACCACACCGACCCCCACAGACCACGCCCGCAACCTCGGCTTCATCTTGGACCCTCTTCTCACCATGACCAAGCAAGTCAACGCTGTGTCCTCCGTCTGCTTCCTCACCCTCCGCATGCTCCGCAAGATCTTCCGCTGGATCCCCGGCGACACTAGAAAAACCGTGACCCACGCCCTCGTCACGAGCCGCCTGGACTACGGCAACACCCTCTATGCCGGGACCACAGCCAAACTCCAAAATCGCCTGCAACGCATTCAAAACGCATCGGCACACCTCATTCTCGACGTACCCCGCAACAGCCACATCTCCGCACACCTGAGACACCTGCATTGGCTCCCAGTCAGCAAAAGGATCACCTTTCGACTTCTCACCCACGCACACAAAGCCCTCCACAACAAGGGAGCGGAATACCTCAACCGACGCCTCAGCTTCTACGTCCTCACCCGCCTCCTCCGTTCCTCTGGCCTCACACTCGCTGCCGTCCCTCGCATCCGCCGCTCCACGGCGGGTGGGAGATCTTTCTCCTTCCTGGCGGCCAAGACCTGGAACTCCCTCCCCACCAGCCTCAGGACCACCCAGGACCACTCCGCTTTCCGGAGACTCCTAAAAACCTGGCTATTCGAGCAGCAGTAACACCCCCTCTCCCCTAGCGCCTTGAGACCAGCACGGGGGAGTAGCGCGCTTTATAAATGTTAATGATTTGATTTGATTTGATTTTGCTGAAACCATTCCGTAACTCTGCCTGTTTGTGGATTCCCTGTGTGGGTTAGTTTGACAGTTGGGCTAGACAGTGACACAAAGGGAGCTGGGGTGTAGCCTGCATATACTGATGAGCCATCTCTGCTAGGACGGAGGGGAGGGGTGGTCACTCATACCTGAAAGGGCTGTGCCTGCCCTCACATAATGCAGTCTCCAACCCCCTTGTGTGTGTCTGGGGCTTGGCCTGGGCAAGGCAGGATCTCTCAAACAAGAGAGACTTTCCTTTGAAGTAGGTCTACTTCAAAGGCGGAAATGGGTATAAGAAGGGCACCCAAACCCCTGAAAATTAGATCACTTCTGGAAATCAAGAGGAACCTCTGCCAAGGAGAAGAGCTGAAGAGCTGAGGAGAAGTGCTGCCTCTGCCTGTGACTGTGCTTTGTTGGGCTATCGTGCAGCTGCTGCTTCTGCCTGTGGAAGGAGACAAAGAGTGAACTTTGTTGTGCATTCCTGCTTGTTAATAAATCTCCAAGGGTGTGAAAATGAGCTTTCCTCCTGTTGTTGAAGTATCAGGGCTATAAAAAAGTTCCCCGCCAGCACCTGGAATCTCTTCTGAGACTCCTGCCCTCCCAAGTGGTGTCCTATCCAGTTCCAGGGCCCCTAAAAGTTGAAGCTGGCAGACCAAGACTGAAAATCCATGCACAGACCACCGTGCGGAGAAACCTTCAGGCCCAAGAGACCCCGACCTCCTGTTCCTGTCCAGCAGGCTCCTCCCAATGCTTTGTCCATCTCCTGGTCACTTTTCACTTTGATTTTGAGATGGAAGGATCACTCCTTTGTTTGCTGAATTTATTCATTTGGATTTAAGTACTTTGGGCATTCTTGCGCCCCCTAATGTCCCCCTAACGCCACCATGTGTGGGGCATATTTAACTAACATACCGCGCACCATGGTGGTAGTTAGGTAACTTGCGTCCAAATTTTTGACACTAGTCCAGCGCTTTGCAGGACTGGCATAAAAAATGTCAATGATAGTCCTGCAAAGCACCTGGATGCCCATTGTAACCAATGGGAGCCTCCTTTTAACACCTGCCCTGAGCAGGCATTAAAAGTGCCGAAAAAATGATGCTAAGAAATCTCTTCAATTTCTTTGTGCCATTTCTTAGGCCCCCCTAAATGTGGGAACACCCCCTTTGCATACATTATATCTGGTGCAGGCATAATGCATGCATTGTGCCACTTTGTAAATATGGCACAGTGTTTTTGGCCTTCTAAAGCCACATAAGTGTCACAATATGATTCTAATGTGGCACTGGAATGGCTCTAGGGGCTCTTAAATATGCCACTCTGGAGCACATTTATGAAAAGAGGTGCTGCACACAGTGCAGGGCCACTTTTCCTGGACCCCTTAGTACCACCCTAATGCAACAATGTGAGTGCCATATTTTAAATACGGCGCACTGTGGTGGTAGTTAGCGGACTACCGTCAGAATTGTTTATGATAGTCCGGCCCTCTGCAGGATTAGCACCAAAAGTACTGATGCTAATCCTACAAAGCACCTAGAGGCCAATTGTAAGCAATTGAAGCCTCTTTTTAACGCCTGCTCTGAGCAGGCATTAAAAGTGCCAAACAAATGGTGCAAGGAAATCTCTTATACCGCCAACTTCACATACTGTATGCCTGGCACAGGCATAATGTAGCGCAAAGGGTTACAAAGTGGCGCAATGCATGATTCAACCTGGTTGTGCAGGACTTTATCAAAAAAGAAGACATAGGCGGTCATTACAACTCTGGCGGTCGGTGTTAAAGCGGCGGTAAAAAAAATGGAATTACGACCGTGGCAGAAACCGCCAACATAGACAGCTACTTTAACACTCCGACCGCCACAGCGGTACAAACAAACACTGTGGCGGTAACCGCCAACAGACAGGCGGAGGACAATGTACCGCCCACACTATTACAACCCACCAATCCGCCACCTTTTCCGGGGCGGATTCACCACACACAACACCCCCACCCCCACCCTCACCCACTACAACACACACGCTAATACACATTGATACATAACAGTTACACCCCCCAAACCCCCTGGAAGAATGCAAGGACAAAAGGAAAGGAGTTGAATAATTATGATATATTCAATTACATACATCAAAAATATTTACAAATACATACATTTGGACTATATACAATTATATACACCAAGAACATAAGTCCAAGGGATTCCCCCATCATAGTCTGTGGATCACTGGACCCAAAATGCATGGGCGAGGCCCACACTCAATACCCGATCAAAACAGAGAGAACACTGCAGGGGCATCAGATAGAAATAAAACAGGCACCTCAGGGGGAAGGGAACGGGGGGCACCTCAGCCGGTTGAGTGCACAACGCCAGATACACAAGGGGGCTCCGTGACCACAGTTCAATCCTGGGGAGTGCAAAGCCACAGTCTCACAAGTCTCTACAGTGGGTGTGTTGCCCACTGTTCAATCTTGGGGAGTGCAAAGCCACAGTCTCACAAGTCTCTACAGTGGGTGGGTTGCACACAGTTCAATCCTGGGGAGTGCAAAGCCACAGTCTCTCAAGTCTCTACAGTGGGTGGTTTGCCCACTGTTCGTTCCTGGGGAGCGCAAAGCCACAGTCTCTCATGTGGATAACAGTCACCACTGGTTTCTGGAGGGGGCCTTGTGCCCAGAGTACTTGATCCTGCCAAGGACTGAGGTAGTGGATGTATCTCTCTACTGGTTCTGGAGGGGGCATTGTGCCCAGAGTGCTTCATCCTGCCAAGGACAGAGGTAGTGGATGTCTTTCTCCACTGGTTCTGGAGGGGGCCTTGTTCCCAGAGTGCTTCATCCTGCCAAGGACTGAGGTAGTGGATGCATCTCTCCACTGGCTCTGGAGGGGGCCTTGTGCCCAGAGTGCTTCATCCTTCCAAGGACAGAGGTAGTGGATGTCTTTCTCCACTGGTTCTGGAGGGGGCCTTGTGCCCAGAGTGCTTCATCCTGCCAAGGACAGAGGTAGTGGATGTCTTTCTCCACTGGTTCTGGAGGGGGCCTTGTGCCCAGAATGCTTCATCCTGCCAAGGACTGAGGTAGTGGATGTATCTCTCCACTGGTTCTGGATGGGGCTTTGTGCCCAGAGTGCTTCATCCTGCCAAGGACAGAGGTAGTGGATGTCTTTCTCCACTGGTTCTGGAGGGGGCCTTGTGCCCAGAGTGCTTCATTCTGCCAAGGACTGAGGTAGTGGATGAATCTCTCCACTGGTTCTGGAGGGGGCCTTGTGCCCAGAGTGCTTCATCCTGCGGAGGTGGTGTCCTGGGCAGCGGTACAGCTGGTGGCGGTCTTGTCTGTGGCAGCGGGGCTGCTGGCGGCGGTGTCCTGGACAGCGGTTCAGCTGGTGGCGGTCTTGTCCTGGCCTGCGGGGCTGCTGGCGGCGGTTTCCTGGGCAGCGGTTCAGCTGCTGGCAGTCTTGTCTGTGGCAGCGGGGCTGCTGCTGGCGGTCCTGTCTGTGGCAGCGGGGCTGCTGGCGGTCGCTTCCTGGGCAGCGGGGCTGCTGCTGGCGGTCTCCTCCTGGGCAGTGTGGCTACTAGCGGTCACCTCCTGGGCAGCGGGGCTGCTGCTGGCGGTCCTGTGTGTGGCAGCGGGGCTACTGGCAGTCACTTCCTGGGCAGCGGGGCTGCTGCTGGCAGTCCTGTCTGTGGCAGCGGGCTGCTGGCGGTCGCTTCCTGGGCAGCGGGGCTGCTGCTGGCAGTCACCTCCTGGGCAGTGTGGCTGCTGGTGGTCGCCTCCTGGGCAGCGGGGCTGCTGCTGGTGGTCACCTCCTCGGCAGCGGGGCTGCTGCTGGCAGTCGCCTCCTGGGCAGTGTGGCTGCTGGCGGTCTTGTCCGCCATGCTGATCTTCCCAGACTTGCCGGTTTTACTGTTCCCCTTTCCCATCCTGGATGGTGTCGCAGCTGTCTCCACACTTCCAACTGTACCCCTGCGAGCGGCTTTGGTGGCTGATTTCTTTCCCCTCTTCCTCTGAGCACTGGTCAACTTTTTATGCTTGACAGGTGGGGGACTGTCAGTGCTCTGGCTCCTTGCCACACTGCCTGCCCTGCTGCCTGGTGCACTCTATAATCCGGTGACTACTGGCACCACTGGTCCCACCGATGTTGTGGCTGAGGTGCTAGGTTGGGACCTGGAGAGTCGGGCCCTAGGAGACTGACGGGTGGGGGAGGTGAGGGAAAGAGGTCAAGGCTGGCCAGGAAAAGTTTCTTAGGAACACTGGGATGGGTAGCTGGAGGGGGTTTGGGAGATGAGGAGGAGGTTGTGGTTGTAGGAGGTGTACGTTTGGTGACTTTGGGTGAAGGTGCACGGGCTGGAGGCTGTCGTGAGGTGGATGGCTGTTGGGTGGGTGTGTGGCTGCGTTTGTGTGTTTTGGGAGGTGGCCTCACAGACACACTGGGAGAGGACACAGGGGATGTGTGAATGGTAGTGGGGGTGGTGACTGCACGTGAGCGGGGTGTGGTGGTGGGTGTGCTGGTGATGGACGTAGTGGCTGAGGATGTAGTTCATGCAGGTTTGAGTGGAGATGAGACAGGGAGGGAGGAGGGAGATGAGGAGGAGGGGGACAGAGTGGAGGTAGTGGATGTTGGTATGTCTGCATGTGTGTGATGCTTGCATGAGTGCCTGTGGGATGTGTGGTGCTTATGTTTGCCAGAGCTTCCCTTGTGTGTTGAGGTGTGTGCATGCTGGTCTGATGGTGTGCTTGGGATAGGCAGGGGTGTGGGTCTGGGTGGAGGAAGTTGGAGGGGGGAGGCTAGAGACAGGGACAATGGCTGCCATCAGTGCTGAGGCCAGAGTATGAAAAGCTCGCTGAAGGGCTGCCTGACCAGAGTGAATGCACTCCAGGTATGCATTAGTCTGTTGCAACTGCCTCTCTACATCCTGGATGGCATTCAAAATGGTAGACTGCCCAACAGTGAGCGACCTGAGGAGGTCAATGGCCTCCTCACTGAGGGCAGCAGGGGTGACGGGGGCAGGGGCTGAGGTGCCTGGGGCGAAGGTTATGCCCAACCTCCTGGGTGAGCGGGCACGGGGCAAAGGCTGCGGTGCTGGTGGGGTGGGGGGTGGCTGTAGATGCGGGGGCCACAGGTGGACCACCACCGGAAGGGAGCTCCCATCAGAGGAGGAGTCTGTATCGCTGATGTCAGCTCCTGTCCCCGCCA
This sequence comes from Pleurodeles waltl, assembly GCF_031143425.1. NCBI lineage: Eukaryota > Metazoa > Chordata > Amphibia > Caudata > Salamandridae > Pleurodeles > Pleurodeles waltl. The sequence goes on along the minus strand of NW_027150389.1, from coordinate 2,910,634 downwards.
TGGAGCTCCCCTCCGTCCCACTGGTGAATTCGGAGTCCATTGTGTCACCCTCCAGGGCCATGTGGGATGCAGCTCCCTCCTGCTCCGGTGCCACTGCTCCTCCACCTGATTATGCTAATGCAAACAAGAACAGGTAGACCACAAAAAGGGGGGGAGACAGAAGAAAGACAAGTTCAGTGCATGCAATACCTCTACCGTTGGCGGACAGGACAGACACAGAAGCCCCCCGCACTACGCAACGCACTTGGGGTCCACTATTCAATCCCTGGGGGATGGCTTACAAGGCTATGGCCGATTTCTGCACACATGGATGTCACAGGAGCCTGACTCTGTGTAGTTGGCACTGTACACAGGTGGGGTGGGGTGCCACATGGCCTGCCTGAAGAAGGGAACTTAACTAGCAAACTCGCCCTGGCCTAGGGGAACCCAGGGCCCATCTCCCCCACCCAGACAAATAAAATGTGTACTGAATCAGCAGAATGAGAGTGTACTCACCCCCTTGTGGCTGCTGTGATGTCCCCAAGCGCCCATCCAACTCCGGGTACGCCACCGCCAAGATGCTGAACATCAGGGGGGTCATGGTGCGACAGGCACCCCTCCCACGTTGGGGGGCCATCCCCAGCTGGGCCTCCGCCGTCTTCTTGCTCCAGCGGCGAATGTCCTCCCATCTTTTCCGGCAGTGGGTACCCCGTCTGTGGTAGACCTCCAGGGTCCGGACTTTCTGGCCGATGGCACGCCAGATGTTCTTCTTCTGGTGGGCTCTGACCTACAGCAATTGTACAGGGGAAAAGAGAAGTAATTACCAACTGCACCGTCACAGTCATTGGCCCACATCCCTACCCTTGCCATGACGCACATGCACTCACCGTCGTTTCATGCACGCCTCATTCTCACCCCCCCCATCTTTTATCCACCCCACTCCACCTAGGCATTGCCCATAAAGCATGCTCACAGTGTACTTACCTGTTTGTCTGGAGGACCGTAGAGTAGCGTGTACTGGGGGAGGACCCCATCCACAAGTTTGTCCAACTCTTCCGTGCTGAAGGCAGGGGCCCTTTCCCCAGACACACGAGCCATTGTCTCTTCCAGACTGAGGTCACAGCAGCACTTGCAGTGTAGGTCCTCTCCTGACGAAGATCAGGTATCGAGTGATTGAACAGAGAGAAAATGGTCATCACGTCCGCGGCAGTGCGTACCGTCACCGCTGGCGTACATCGTCATTGGCTCCTGGGACCCATAGGGTCCAATGTTAACCAATGCAGAATTGCACTGCAGTCTTCGACTGCCTACCACAACGGTGTACAACGCCAGCGCAGTTATCTCATATCCCTTTGTCCCACCTTACAGGTCAGGCAGCCGCCAATTCAGGGGCCCACATGGCTTTATTTTTTACTGCGTCACACATACCTAGGCCTTGCCTAACCACTCATACAGGCAAATTTCAATTTCTGAATATTTTCAGAGTAAGCTGTGTTTACGTACCTCAGAGTTGGTTGACTCTGTGCTCGCTGTTCTCCTCCATAGGCACACGCCGCTGGGGCATGTGAGGAGATGGCGGCATCCTCCGGTGCACAGACTGCTGGTGGACGTATTGACAATGGAGGCAAGACATGTGATCATCACCTACAGGCTTGATCGTGCCACAATACAGGAACTGTGTGTCCAGTTGGAGCCAGACCTGATGTCAGCTATCCGCTATCCCACAGGAATCTCCCCTCAAGTGCAGGTGTTGTCAGTACTCCATTTCCTAGCAAGTGGGCCATTTCAAACAACAGTGGCCATAGTATCAGGGATGTCCCAGCCTATGTTTTCCAACGTGTTGTCCAGAGTATTGTCTGCCCTGCTGAAACACATGAGGAGTTACATCGTTTTCCCTCAGGTGGAGGATTTGCCTATAGTGAAAGGTGACTTCTATGCCCTGGGACATATCCCCAACATCATAGGTGCCATTGATGGGATACATATGGCCTTGGTACCCCCACGCAGGAGTGAACAGGTGTACAGAAACCATTCGATGAATGTGCAGATGGTGTTTGGCAGATCAGTATATCTCCCATGTTAATGCAAAATTCCCTGGCTCAGTACATGACACTTACATCCTGCAGAATAGCAGAATCCCTTACCTGATGGGGCAACTACAGAGGCGGGTGTGGCTATTAGGTGAGCACCTGGACCCAAATCAGTGGGAATAGTTGTCTGGGTCTGTGGATGTCCCTATGAGTCAGTGTGTGTCTAACAGTTGTCCCTCGCCATTTGCAGGTGACTCTGGTTACCCCAACCTGTCATGGCTACTGAACCTAGTGAGGAATCCCAGGACAAGGGCAGAGGAACGCTACAATGAGGCCCATGGGTGAACTAGGAGGATTATAGAGTGGACCTTCGGCCTCCTGAAGGCCAGGTTCCGGTGCCTCCAAATGACAGGTGGTTCCCTATTCTACTCACCAAAGAAGGTGTGCCAGATCATCGTGGCCTGCTGTATTCTTCACAACTTGGCTTTGTGACGACAGGTGCCTTTTCTGCAGGAGGATGGTCCAGATGGAAGTGTTGTGGTAGCTGTGGAGCCTGTGAACCGTGAAGACAAGGAAGCAGAAGAAGAGGACATCGACAACAGAAACACAGTGATCCTGCAATACTTCCAGTGAGACACAGGTAAGAAGACAAACCTGCCTGCTACATCTAATTAAAATCTACTACCTCTCTACTGTCTGTCATTTTCACCCAGTGTATGGTCACTGAGTTGTCACTTTCCCTTACGATTTCACAGATGTGGGTCCCACTGTGTGACATCTGCTTTGTTTCCTCATGGACTAGAGCTGTGTGACAAAGGTATGTTGACATTACATTTGAAAGAGCATTTTGCCACTGTAATTGCTAATACACTATTTCGAAATCACAGACAGACTCCAGGTTGTTTTGTGCTTTAAGGGAGTTTATTTAAGTGCTCAATATTGGAGGGGGTTGTAAAATGGTGAGGGGTGATGGTGGAGGAATGTCCATGGCAGAGTCCAGTCTATTAGTCTCACAGGTTCATTGTCCAAAGGGGCATAGGAAGTGGAGCTGGGCAGTTTAAGGATGGACAGGGTGACAAGGTGGGACAAAAGGATGACAATCAGGGTGGTCTCATTTCTTGGCAGGGTCTTGGCATCGTTCTCTGTCTTTGTCCTGGATCTCAGGGACCATTTGCGGGGTGGTTCTCCCTCTGCAGGGGGTGGGGTGCTGGTGTGGTGTTCCTATGGCGGTGCCTCCTGTCCACTAGCGCCGGCGGAGGTGGTGAGCAGTTCATCTCCAGACTAGTGTCAGGGGCCCCTTATTGTGCCACCGTGTACCTCCTGGTGTTGACGAGTTCCTTCAGCACCCCTATAATGGTGCCCAAGGTGGAATTGATGGATTTGAGTTCCTCCCTGAAGCCCAAATACTTTTCCTCCTGCAGCCGCTGGGTCTCCTGAAACTTTGCCAGTACCGTTGCCATTGTCTCCTGGGAATGGTGGTAGGCTCCCATGATGTTAGAGAGGGCCTTGTAGGGAGTGGGTTCCCTGGGCCTGTCCTCCCACTGTCGTACAGCAGCCTTCCAGCTCCCCTGTGTTCCTGGGCCTCTGTCCCCTGAACCATGTGCCCACTGCCACTGCCCCCAGGTCCCTGGTGTTGTTGGGGTGGTGGGTTAGCCTGGGTTCCCTGTAGTGGTGGACACACTGCTGCTTGACGTGTCCTGGGGACAGAGGTATGGGCCCGCTGGGTGGGTGCTGTGCTGGTGTTTCCAGAGGGGTGAAGCTCTGTAGTGGTCTGTGCAAGTGTGAGGGGAACCGACTGTCCGGAGGTCCCAGATGGGCCGGGCTGGTCGTCTAGATCCAGTTGGACAGAGCTGCTGTCATCACTGTGGGCCTCTTCCGTGGGTGGAGTGGACATGTCTGGACCCTGCTGTAGGGTGACGTTGGGTAGGGGTCCTGCAGAGGGGTAAAAGCATGATTATTGCATCTGTGTGTACAATGGTGTGCAATGGGTGGGTGACCGTGTACCCCAGTGCTTGCATTCCTGTGTAGGACCTTGTGTGATGATGGTTCAGGGGGGTGTATGAGTATGTGCAGTGGCCATGCTTTGGTGATGGGTGTCCATGCTTTGGTGTTGCATGAATTGCTTGGTGTTGGGATGGGTGGTGTGATATCGGGACATGTGTGAGGAGTAAGAGTAATGGGGGTGAGGGCGAGGGTGGGGGTATGTGATGGCATGCAGGGGATGTAATAGTAAAGATTTGACTTACCAGAGTCCATTCCTCCAGCTACTCCTGCGAGGCCCTCGGGATGCAGAATAGGCAAGACCTGCTCCTCCCATGTTGTTAGTTGTGGGGGAGGAGGTGGAGGTCCGCGGCCAGTCCTCTGTACCGCGATGTTGTGTCTTCCACCTCTTCCTGATGTCATCCCTATTTCTTGGGTGCTGTCTCACTGCGTCGACCCTGTCCACGATTCTTCACCATAGCTCCATCTTCCTAGCTATGGAGGTGTGCTGCACCTGTGATCCGAATAGCTGTGGCTCTACCCGGATGATTTCCTCCACCATGACCCTGAGCTCCTCCTCAGAGAACCTGGGGTGTCTTTGCCGTGCCGTGGGGTGGTGTGGGTGATGTGTGGGGTGTTGTGTGTTGTGTGGGGTGATATTTAGTGGTGTGTTGTGTGAGGTGCGTGGATGTTATGTGGGTGATGGTGTTGAGTGCCTGTGGATGCTCGTTTGTAGATGGTGGTGTCTCTCTGTGGCCTTCAGTCGCAATTCTGGTCGTAAGGGTTTGTGGGTGATGTGGGTGTGTGTTTTATATTGTATTGGGTGTGTGGGAGTGGTGTGTGTATGTTTATCAGGTGTGTGTATTTTGAATTGTCCAATGTGGATGTGTTTTGTATATGTGTGTGTATTATGAGCGCGGCGGTGTGTACAGCCAATAGAATACCGCGGTTGAAAGACCACCACGTGGATTTGTGGGTCGTGATAGTGTGGGCGTATTACTGTTGGCGGGACGGCGCAGGATTTCTTATCGCCAGTTTATCACTGACCTTTAGGTGTGGCGGACTTGTGTGAGTGTCTAGATTTTGGTGGATTCCGGGCTTTGGGTCATAATGACCGTGGCGGAATTCCGCGGCGGTGTATTGGCGGTCGTTTGCACGGCGGTAAGTGGCTTTTACCACCAATGTTGTAATGACACCCATAGTCAGAAAAATAGTGACCACCTGGAGAAGAATCTGCACCCATTTCAGCCATTCTTTTGAAGCCCGGAAGCAGTTCCAGATTATTCAGCATGTTAATGGAGTTCCAGTCAAAGCCCTCATAGAGGCCAACACATTGAAACTTGACCTATTACATGTTACAATGTCTGTTTGAGTTGTACTGATAAATGAGTAACTATGCCATTCAAAGAGGAGGGAATGCAATTGACACTGATGCTACTCCCTTTTGTTTTCAGATGGGAAGATAGCAAGGAGGACAGTACGATGGGCCAAACTATCCCCTTGTTGCATCTGCTACAAGATCAGTTAAAGAAGGGCTCTGAATGGTTTGCACTTGCTGGTGTGAACGAAAACGCAGAAGGGCATGGCTTGGTTGAGAACTTAATCCTTTGCTTGGTTGTTAATGCAAAGCTGCAAAATGGCATCATCTTGTCCAAAGAGTACATCTATGCCACACTACTTGATCCACGGTACAAAACATTTCTCTCCATTTTCATTACTTTTTCTGAAGGGGATGTTTCAAAATACACAAGGGGGATTGTTGCGCAAGCTGGAGACCTCGAAGAAGAATGGCTGGAAATGATTTGAGTCCCTTTCCCAGGCAGAAGTCCTGTGGTGTCACCTTGAAATTCCAGAGAGGACAGTCTTGTCACAAAGCAGCCAACACCAGCAACAAGAACACAAGTAATACCCACAACTTCAGGAGGAGAAGAATTGGCCCCAACCTCAGCATTGGCTGGGTTTTAAGTGCCAGGTCTTAAGTCCAGCGCAGAGGCAAAGGCAAAAGAGGTTTAGCACGTGGCAACCCAATGACCATTCAGAGGAAGTTCCAGGAGTATCTAGATGGCCTAAAAGAGGACTATATGTATCAAAACCCATTGGAGTATTGGTATGTGAAAATGCACCAAATGTCCAGTGCTCAGAAAGCCTGGCTTGTCCTTTTGCCAGTGTGTCTGCGGAACGTGTTTTCAGTTCAGCTGGTGCAGTTATCACAGTGCGAAGTACCTTTCTTTCCCCTCAAAATGTGGAGCAATTGACCATGATCAAAATGAACACGTATTTCATACCACATGATGAAACAGCACAGATGGAGGATGGTTGAGCATAATCAAGTGTGTTTTCTGACCACTTTCTGGGTAAACCACCTGAATTTGATGATGAACTCTACTTCCCTGACGGAGTATGCTACCAAACTGTTTTATAATTATTTATCATTGAGCTTCTTTCTTTGACCCAAAAAACAGATATAGCTAGTGAAACGTTATGCTTGTGTCTTATTTATGCTACCCCACCATTTTTAGACAAATGCATGGCCGGACTGTAGTTGGACCACTGTGCAGATATGAAGCCTCCGCATTCCCTTCAGGACACTGGAGACAATGCCAGCCTCGCTTCCACGCATATCCATTTTTTTGCACCACCTTGGAGGTCTTCCCTAAAAGATCATTGATTTACAAGACTGCCAGTTACAAATTCCAATGTGTTGTTTGCATCAACTGTGCTTGTAATAGAAGAGGTAACTACTAACTATTGTACTAATGAGTGATGATATATATTATTGAGCAATTGTGAGTGATGCTTGATGGTTTATGTGGTGGCAGACAATAAGGAAGGGTTAATTAGTAAACTTGATTTCAATGATTTGCAATGTCTTGGACTGAATGGGTGATCGTTGTTTCTGAAGTTGATTGGTCCTTTTCAAACTTTTTTTCTGATTCTCCAGAGACCGGACACTTTAGTTAACAAGCAGGTATGCAGTACAGGTCTATCTCACTTGAGTTTGGACTGGGGTGGAGTTACCCAGAGTGAGGAGGATGGAAGTACTCAGGGTGGGGCTACCTCAACAGCTAGAAGAAGGATGTTATCGACCTTAAAGTGAAACCATGATGTGGAGGACTCTGAGACCTAGGACTCTGAGGACATGTGGAGTGGAGAGCAGTGTGCTGATTTGGGAAATGCTGCTGAGTGTGTGTGCTGCACTGCTGGTAAACGTGAAAATCTTCTTGGTTTTGCTCTGCCTCTGAGTCTTCTTCTGTTCTTGAGAAGTCATGAGTGATGTCATGAGTGATGTCACTGAGCATATCATGAGTGATGTAATATGTTAGGTTATAAGCAGTGCATTACGGGAGTGCAAGTTATAGTTAGCTCAAGTAACTTTAATTACTGAATTTCTATGGTTTTGTAAGAGTAAATTCAGAATGTAACTATAACGTCCCTGTAACCTTTGTTTTTTTCAGTTAATTGCTAAGGTTTTCTTCATTCTATTTCCTAACTATAACGTCTCTGTAACCTTTGTTTTTTTTAGTGAATTTCTATATTATTTTAACGTGCAGTAATTTTAGTTACTGTACGTTCATCCAACCACTGCCGCGTACGGCCTTCGGCTGCATGTGGTGTTGGTTGGCCACAAGGCCTGGCCGGACCCCCTATAAGCACTTAACCGTGTACATCCTTTGCCCATGCGCAGGGGAGGTTGCCCACAAGACCTGGGCTGCAGCCAAACTCTGCGGTCAACAACCCCCAACTACCCAAACCCAAACTGTGCACAGTCCTTTTGCCGTACAGGCTATGAGGGACGGCGAGGGAGCCCTTAAGGGCTTCCCCCACAGTATCTACTTTTTTATTTTTCTATAACAATGCCCTTATGGGCTACCTGGTACTGTGGGGGAAACCTTAAGGCTTCCCTTGCAGTGCCAATTCTTCTGCAAGCACAGAGCTTGTTTGACAGCAGCTCTGTGCTTGCTGAAGTATTTAATCTCTGTCCTCTGCATGTGTGCAGGGGACAGAAATGAAAGTTCGGATTTTGACAGCCGACCTGCTTTAAAGGTCCTGCTGTCAAAACCTGAAGTGTTTGCTGGGGCTTGACTGCAGATGCAGTGCTACGGCCATGCCACAGTAAACAGCTATGACCCTGGTGGGCACCCCAGGACATAGCAGGAGCCGATCCTGGAGGGTGGTGGTCCCCAGGGCCATCAGAGGCTCCTGGAGGGGGTCGCGTGGCTTCCCCTCCAACAAGAACTTAGCCCCGGGGGTGGTGGTCCCAAGGACGCTGGGGTCCCATAGGGACCTGCTTTATTTTTTAAAACATTTGCCCCAGGTGTGGTGGTCTCCAGGGTGCCGGGGGGCAATCTGCCCCACAATCCAACTACAGTCTTGCCCTGACATGTGGTGGTCCCTGGGGCAGCGGGATGGCCACAGGGCCCTCCTGATTAATTACAAGATAGGCCTGGGAAGGGGGTGTGGTCCCTTGGGCAGCAGGGGGCCAATGGGCCCCGTGCATTAATTACAAGATCGCCCCAGAGAGGTGGTGGTCCCCAGGGCAGCAGCCCTCTTGCATATTACAATAAAGCCCTGGTGTGGTGGCGGTCCCCGTGGGAGCGGGGGCCAAAAGACCCCCTGCATCCAGAAAAAATAAGCCCTGGGGAGGTGGTGGTGATAGCGCGTCAGAGCCTTGATAGGTCAACTTACAAGGAGACACGCCTAGGCCGATTAACCTTTTGACCACGTTCGAAGACTTCCCAGTACGAGGTATCTTTCTGGCATCACAAAATCAATATATCAATAACTCAATCAATATTCACAATAACTAATTATTGAGCTAATCAATAACATTTAATAAGAATCAATAATGTGAACACACCATGACCTTCCAGCCATGAATAACCACACAAATCTAATTGAGTGTTAGGATATTTATTCCCTATTTATCATAATCTAAAGTCAGTTCTTGTTAATCTCATTAGCAATCAATTCTATCATTAATACACAATTAACCAATGCATACAGAATATTAATTAAGCATTAACACGTTACTAATAAGAAGCAGTTTAACAAAGTCTCAGAATACAAGGTTCAACAAAGCAAGAACTCAGTCATTTGTCTATTTGCGTGGGATATTTGTGAACACCTTAACTAACCTTGAATTAGCATTGGCATGTTGGGCTTCAAGCAAAACAATTTTAGCAAACACAAATTTGGAAAACATCTAACTATGGCCTCTATCAAAAGAGCAGTTGGTACCTAGAAAGAAAAGGCAAACAGACAATTATCATCAGATAGTTACCCCTCCAATGAATCAGCAATCAGCGTCAGACTTCGTCCTCAGGACATCAGTCGATTCACCATCAGCAAGGATAGGACAGGGCAAGTCTCGGTATGGCATGGCTAAGAATAAGCTCTCCCCTCATAAGGAGAAGTAAGTATTAGGTAAGAACGTAGATAGAGGATGGTTGAAGTGTCAGGAAGAATAAACAGCAAAGGCTCAAACGAGCAATGGCAAAGTATGGCTTACGGCAGAATGTCAGAATAATGGCAAAAGTGTCCCAATAATGGCTTGTCAGAATAATGCTAATAGCAAAGGCTGATTTTTCCTCGGGTGATGTGGTTAGATCAAAACTGTCGAACTAACCCTTAATTCCCTATTGGATCATTTTTGGTGCATCATTATCTCTGTCTAATAATTCTCCACGCACCTTACTAGAATTTTCCACAAAACGCAGTTCTCATGCAGCTGATTGGCTCCTGTAATTGACGTCTTCATCGGTGTAGGAGGCTGGACTGGCTTGTAGTGAGTACCAAGGGGTACTTGCACCTTGCACCAGGCCCAGTTATCCCTTATTAGTGTATAGGGTGTCTAGCAGCTTAGGCTGATAGATAATGGTAGCTTAGCAGAGCAGCTTAGGCTGAACTAGGAGACGTGTGAAGCTACTACAGTACCACTTAGTGTCATATGCACAATATCATAAGAAAACACAATACACAGTTATACTAAAAATAAAGGTACTTTATTTTTATGACAATATGCCAAAGTATCTTAGAGTGTACCCTCAGTGAGAGGATAGGAAATATACACAAGATATATATACACAATAGCAAAAATATGCAGTATAGTCTTAGAAAACAGTGCAAACAATGTATAGTTACAATAGGATGCAATGGGGAAACATAGGGATAGGGGCAACACAAACCATATACTCCAAAAGTGGAATGTGAACCACGAATGGACCCCAAACCTATGTGACATTGTAGAGGGTCGCTGGGACTATTAGAAAATAGTGAGAGTTAGAAAAATAACCCTCCCCAAGACCCTGAAAAGTGAGTGCAAAGTGCACTAAAGTTCCCCTAAGGACAAAATAGTCGTGTTAGAGGGAAAATGCAAGGAAAACACAAATCAGCAATGCAACAACGATGGATTCCTGACTGAGGGTACCTGTGGAACAAGGGGACCAAGTCCAAAAGTCACAAGCAACTCGGAGATGGGCAGATGCCCAAGAAATGCCAGCGGTTGGTGCAAAGAAGCTCTTACTAGGCTGAAGAACTGTGAATACTGCAGGAACGACAAAGGCTAGAGACTTCCCCTTTGGAGGATGGATCCCCCACGCCTTGGAGAGTCGTGCAGAAGTGTTTTTCCGCCGGATGGACGCCAACAAGCCTTGCTACACGCAAATCGTGCGTTTGGCGTTTTTGGACGCTGCTGGGGCCCAGGAGGGACCAGGAGGTCGCAAATTGGACCTGCAGAGAGAGGGGACGTCGAGCAAGACAAGAAGCCCTCACTGAAGCAGGTAGCACCCAGAGAAGTGCCAGAAACAGGCACTACGAGGATGCGTGAAACGGTGCTCGCCGAAGTTGCACAAAGGAGTCCCACGTCGCCGGAGACCAACTTAGAAAGTCGTGCAATGCAGGTTAGAGTGCAGTGGACCCAGGCTTGGCTGTGCACGAAGGATTTCCGCCGGAAGTGCACAGGGGCCGGAGTAGCTTGCAAAGTCGCGGTTCCCAGCAATGCAGCCCAGCGAGGTGAGGCAAGGACTTACCTCCACCAAACTTGGGCTGAAGAGTCACTGGACTGTGTGGGTCACATGGACGGTGTCGCTGGATTCGAGGGACCTCGCTCGTCGTGCTGAGAGGAGACCCAAGGGACCGGTAATGCAGCTTTTTGGTGCCTGCGGTTGCAGGGGGAAGATTCCGTCGACCCACAGGAGATTTCTTCGGAGCTTCTGGTGCAGAGAGGAGGCAGACTACCCCCACAGCATGCACAAGCAGGAAAACAGTCGAGAAGGCGGCAGGATCAGCGTTACAGAGTTGCAGTAGTCGTCTTTGCTACTATGTTGCAGGTTTGCAGGCTTCCAGCGCGGTCAGCGGTCGATTCCTTATCAGAAGGTGAAGAGAGAGATGCAGAGGAACTCGGCTGAGCTCATGCATTCGTTATCTAAAGTTTCCCCAGAGACAGAGACCCTAAATAGCCAGAAAAGAGGGTTTGGCTACCTAGGAGAGAGGAAAGGCTACTAACACCTGAAGGAGCCTATCACAAGGAGTCTCTGACGTCACCTGGTGGCACTGGCCACTCAGAGCAGTCCAGTGTGCCAGCAGCACCTCTGTTTCCAAGATGGCAGAGGTCTGGAGCACACTGGAGGAGCTCTGGACACCTCCCAGGGGAGGTGCAGGTCAGGGGAGTGGTCACTCCCCTTTCCTTTGTCCAGTTTCGCGCCAGAGCAGGGGCTAAGGGGTCCCTGAACCGGTGTAGACTGGCTTATGCAGAATTGGGCACATCTGTGCCCAACAAAGCATTTCCAGAGGCTGGGGGAGGCTACTCCTCCCCTGCCTTCACACCATTTTCCAAAGGGAGAGGGTGTCACACCCTCTCTCAGAGGAAGTTCTTTGTTCTGCCATCCTGGGCCAGGCCTGGCTGGACCCCAGGAGGGCAGCTGCCTGTCTGAGGGGTTGGCAGCAGCAGCAGCTGCAGTGAAACCCCAGGAAGGGCAGTTTGGCAGTACCAGGGTCTGTGCTACAGACCACTGGGATCATGGGATTGTGCCAACTATGCCAGGATGGTATAGAGGGGGCAATTCCATGATCATAGACATGTTACATGGCCATATTCGGAGTTACCATGGTGAAGCTACATATAGGTAGTGACCTATATGTAGTGCACGCGTGTAATGGTGTCCCCGCACTCACAAAGTTCAGGGAATTGGCTCTGAACAATGTGGGGGCACCTTGGCTAGTGCCAGGGTGCCCTCACACTAAGTAACTTTGCACCTAACCTTTACCAGGTAAAGGTTAGACATATAGGTGACTTATAAGTTACTTAAGTGCAGTGTAAAATGGCTGTGAAATAACGTGGACGTTATTTCACTCAGGCTGCAGTGGCAGGCCTGTGTAAGAATTGTCAGAGCTCCCTATGGGTGGCAAAAGAAATGCTGCAGCCCATAGGGGTCTCCTGGAACCCCAATACCCTGGGTACCTCAGTACCATATACTAGGGAATTATAAGGGTGTTCCAGTAAGCCAATGTAAATTGGTAAAAATGGTCACTAGCCTGTTAGTGACAATTTAAAAGTAATGAGAGAGCATAACCACTGAGGTTCTGGTTAGCAGAGCCTCAGTGAGACAGTTAGGCACCACACAGGGAACATATACATGCACACCTATGAGCACTGGGGCCCTGTGTGACAGGGTCCCAGTGACACATACATATAGGCCACAAACCTATGAGCACTGGGGTCCTGACTAGCAGGATCCCAGTGACACATAACAACCATACTGAAAACATGGTGTTTTCACTATGAGCACTGAGGCCTGGCTATCAGGATCCCAGTGAGACAGTGAAAACAGTTACAAACACCCTGACATACACTCACAAACAGGCCAAAAGTGGGGGTAACAAGGCTAGAAAGAGGCTACCTTCTCACAATCGGTAGGAATGTCAGGTAAGAAAAGTTACACTTTACGCTCCAGTCATTAGTCCCATTGTTTTCTCCTACTCCAGACAGCATTGTAGCTGTTACGAATTACACTGTTGCATGCAGCAAAAATGTCTCCTTGAGCATGTCAGGTCTCATGAGAAAGAATTTACTACGGCTACACACAAATATCTCTAGCTTCTGGAAAAGTACAGCTTTGTGTCCTTCAGTAAGGCAGCACATTGCACGTTAGAAAAACACAGTTTTATATGAAGCAAGGCAGCTAGGCCCAGACCCTTGCTAACTAAGGCATGTAATTTAGTTTAGTAAAACCCCTAATACATAACTCTAATTATAATATACCAATACAAATTCATACATTAGTACATTTTTAATTCATCATTAATTAGTTTTGTTAGTCATCGTATACATTTTGGTGGCCACTCCCCGTGGGCACATTTCAAACGTGTGCATTATTTTCTATGTTAACACATATTCTATGCGGCTTCATTACACAATATATTGCAAGCTTTTCATGTTAATATTGACTTTAAAGGTCACACTCCAACAATCCCTCCTCTGACGACTCTTGTCATCACACACACCTTTCCCCTTATATTTTACATTCTAGAATTCCTTCATTTCAATTTCTTCTCTTAATCGTTCCCCCTGTGATTTTGCCCTAAACAATCTTCCCTTTGTTTTTCTACCCTCCTCTTATTATTTTTCACCATTTTCAATTTTATTCTTTTACAAATTTTACATGACAGCCATAAACCACATAAGCAAGCTATAACAATCAATATTCCCTGTATTATTTTCGCCAATATCCCATGCCAAATACTACTAAACCAACTCCCCACTGAAGGAAGTCCTTTTCCAACCTTTTCCCAAACACCTGGCTCTTTCAGTTCCTGTACCATCTCTAGTTCAGTTAGTAATCATACTTCTAATCTCATTACTATTGTCCGATATATATGCACAGCAGTGACGCTCATTAAGCATCTTACAAATTCCGCCATTTTTCACTAAAAGAATTTCTAAAGCAAGCCTATTTTGAAGAGTCATAGCCCTCTCCGGAGCAAGTTCAATATCCATCGGGAGTATAGCCCCTATAACATTTTTCAGCATGTTATCCACAATAGGAGTTTAAGATAACTCCCACTGAAGGAATTATCGCCCCAAACATGTCTCCTACTACACTAGCAGCAGTATCTCTCTTTTGTCTGGTACGATGTAATTCAGACAATTTCAGAAACCTTTTCAAGTCCTCAAGTTGATATATCTTTGGAAAACCTATCCCCAAATAACATGTCCCATACCATCCCTTTGGAAGACGGTAATACGCATTAAGTCCACATATAGAATAGATCCCAGGAATCGCTGGATCCTGTCCATTTAACATGAACGTCCACTTACTCTGAAACAAAAACACATGCTTGCATTCACTCATTCCCACAAACACATTGTCATAATATGACTTTGGTCTAGATATGCAAAGCTTGCCTACGTGTAGTGCATCTAAAGCTAATTTCCCTTGTTCCCTAATTGCGCTGAAACCCTCACTACTAGCAAAAGTTTGCTGCTGCAATCCTTTCTCTAATTTACCCTTCAATGCCCTTCTTTCATCTACTGTGTGATCTAGAAAGTTTTCTCTACAGAATGTAAGCAAACATGTCAAATTATTGCGGTGTGTATAAGATGTACTAATTGTTAATGTCGCCTCAAAGAATCCCTTAACTAACTTCACACTACAATACTTAGCTACACTACTCAAATCCTCTATGATAGGCACATAAGAAAGCACAAGGTCGTGGTTGGTATAAAAATACTGAGGCCCGTATTTATACTCCGTTTGCGCCGAATTTGCGTCGTTTTTTTCTACGCAAATTCGACGCTAAACTAACGCCAACTAACGCCATATTTATACTATGCCGTTAGAGGCGTCTAGCGCCAAAGTTCCCGGAATGTGCGTCATTTTTTAGCGTGAACCCCTTCCTTGCGTTAATGATATGCAAGGGAGGCGTTCCCGTCTTAAAAATGACTCCCAGGCCTTTACGTGGTATTTATACTCCCGGGCAAAAGAGACGCCCGGGAGTGGGCGTGGCTAAAAACGGCGCATTTGCGCCGCTTTTTAACGCCTGGGTCAGGCATGGCGTTAAGGGACAAGTGGGCTCAAAATGAGCCCAGAGTGCCCTCCCCTGCCCCCAGGGACCCCCCCTGCCACCCTTGGCCACCCCAGGAGGACACCCAAGGACGGAGGGACCCATCCCATGGACATTAAGGTAAGTTCAGGTAAGTATTTTATTTTTTGTGGCATAGGGGGGCCTGATTTGTGCCCCCCTACATGCCACTATGCCCAATGACCATGCCCAGGGGACAGAAGTCCCCTGGGCATGGCCATTGGGCAAGGGGGCATGACTCCTATCTTTACAATGATAGGAGTCATGTTGATGGGGGATGGGCGTCGAAAAAAAATGGCGCAAGTCGGGTTACGACGATTTTTTCGACGTAACCTGACTTGCCCCATTTTAAGACGCCCATACGCCATTTTCCCCCTACGCTGGCGCTGTCTGGTCTACGTGGTTTTTTCCCACGCAAACCAGGCAGCGCCGGTCTGATTGCGCCGTCTAACGCCATTCCATAAATACGGCGCCCGCATGGCGCTTCAGAATGGCGTTAGACGGCGCAAAAGTTTTTGACGCTAAACTGCGTTAGCGCAGTTTAGCGACAAAAAGTATAAATATGGGCCTGAATCTCTTCCTGGTCATAG
This sequence comes from Pleurodeles waltl, assembly GCF_031143425.1. Taxonomy (NCBI): domain Eukaryota; kingdom Metazoa; phylum Chordata; class Amphibia; order Caudata; family Salamandridae; genus Pleurodeles; species Pleurodeles waltl. The sequence goes on along the minus strand of NW_027150389.1, from coordinate 2,894,976 downwards.
AATCTTGTTAGTAACAGACTACAATTTATCCCATGTGTTAATGGCAGACTATGATAGGTAACCCCTTCTTGTACCAAAACAGGAATCTGTGTACACACATAACAATCCTTCTTATCCATTGTGTCAACATACTCACTCAGCAAGCGATAGAAAATGTTGGTTGATAATTCCCCTTTTGTGTTAGTCCCCTCATGCAAATATTTTGTATCCTGCTCAAACCTCTCCCGAGCTGTTAGTGCAGTGGTGACTTCAGGAATTGTAGCATTGTTAGTTCCACTTTTACCCACTAATGGCATTCCCACAATCACAACTATGATGAACATCACACACAAGACACCCAAACCAACACCCAAACATTTACAACGCCTACTTCCCCTATTATCAACACTGGTGTTAGCCATGATCTGTAAAGAATCAGAAAGTGAAAGATGATTAGTTCAAACTGCAACCAACAGAGGCTGGTTAAAACTCTTTTTTTTTTTTCAGCAAAGTTAAAGCAAGCGAAAGTCTTTCTTCAGCAATTTATTTATAGTTTTCACATTCACTCCCAGGATCCTTGTCAATTCAGGTTAGCAGCTTGTCAAAATCAGTTTTCAAAAGTCAATTCAGGTTAACAGTGTCACATCCGGTAAGTTAGCAATTTTATTTTCTCAATTTTCTCCTTTAGTTCAAAAAATTGTTTCTCACGCAAACTCAGTCTCTTTGGTCAGACTCAAGTACCAAAGTACTGACCTGGATTTTCTCGATCAAAACAGAATGCCAAGAACTCTTGTTGCCATTCGGCTGATGTTGCATACACCCACTAAGGACCCGCGTACCTTCTGTTGGCCACTCTCTTTGTTTTCAACTTGCGATCACCTTGCAATTCTCCTTCGCTAAGGTCTTCTTTCCTTGTTGTATCAACCTCTTCCTTAATTGCGTCTTCGACGACCACTTTCCCTTTCTTCACTTGCAATTCCGGCCAATTCTCTCCTTTCAGTGTCTCTCTGGTCTTTGATCTTTCCAGGGGCAACCCTTCGCCCTCCTCTGACTCTGTGGTGTTTTCTCTTGATGGACAGGAGGAGTCTGGACAATCTGCCTCTCTTCTACCTCAACTCCTCCGCCTTCTGGGTCTGTCATGGGCTCTATTTCATTTCCATATTAGTCTGCTTCTGGGAGAACTTCCTTCTGACTTGGCTTTCCTGGTGCCTCAGTTGAGATAGGCTCACCGTCACCCCTCTGGGTCTCTTCTCCTTCGTCACTTACCTTCTCTGTGGTTGGTACTTTTGACAACTCAACTTCCTAATCAGTTGGACACTTCACCTTTTTCGTGTGACTGGCATGGATCCAGTTCTGAATTCCCGCACACTTCACAGCAGTAGTAGTCGTTAGTATTACTTGTTATGGCCCCTTCCAACGTGGCTCCAAACACGACTTCCTTACGTGTTTCTTGATGACAACCCAGTCACCATCTTTCAGATTGTGTCCTGGATCATTTATCGGTGGCAGGGTGGTAGCTTCCACCTGGTGAGAAAAAGAGCGGACCACGTCAGCCAGACCCTTGCATTAGTCCAACACCATATCATCTGTGATATTCACAAGAGCATTCACAGGCACTGCGTGCAGTCTCATAGCTCGGCCCATGAGAATTTCATGAGGAGATAGTCCTGTTTTCTTGCTAGGCATATTTCTCATTCACATTAGCCCCAAAGGCAACGCATTGGGCCATTTCAAATTTGTGGCTGCACAGATCTTTGCCATTCTTGACTTTAGGGTACCATTCATCTGCTCCACTAGTCCTGATGCTTTAGGGCGGTAACTACAATGCAACTTCTGTTTAATGTTCAATGCAGCAACCAATAGCTGAACCACCTCGTTGTTGAAGTGACTTCCCCTATCTGATTCTAAAGAGATCGGAAACCCAAAACATGGCATCAGTTCCCTAAGCAGCAGCTTCGCTATTGTGAGACTGTCATTCCTACGTGAAGGATATGCTTCAATCCAGTGACTAAAGATGCACACAATCACCAACACGTATCTCAAACCTCCACACACAGGCATCTCAATAAAATCCAATTGCATTCTGCTAAACGGACCTCCAGCTCTCCCCATGTGGCTCAAATTCACCACTGTCCCTTTCCCCGCATTCATCTGTTGACAGATGATGCACCTTTGACAAATCGCTTCTGCAGCTTGCCTGAATTTCGGGTTAAACCAGTCAATTTTGAACAACCTGATCATGGCATCCCTCCCAATATGTTATTGACCGTGGTAAAACCTTGCAAACTGTGACAGAAGACTGTTCGGCAAAACCATTTTCCATTAATCTAAAACCCACAAATCATCTGGTCTTTGTACACATTGCATCCTAACCCAAGAACGCTTCTCATCTTTGCTGGCACGTCCCTGCAACAATCTTGATTCTTCTAGCGTGTCAATCACCCTTAATGTGTAGCCTGTACATGTCTCATTTTCTGTTTTAGGTAACAATTCCCACTGATCCTTACACGATATACAGTTCAATGCGCAAAACCTTGCGACTTGATCTGCATATCCATTTCCTATTGAAACAAAGTCTTGTGATTTCAAATGAGCACTGGATTTCACCACAGCAATTTCATGAGGTAACTGAATCGCATGCAACAACCGCTTTATTCTTTCACCATTTTTCACTGGAGAACCAGAAGAGGTCAGGAATCCCCTTTGTGACCATAGCTGGCAAAAATCATGGACAATTCCAAATCCGTATCTGCTGTCAGTATAGATAGTCACTCTCAGCTGGGCTGCGGCATGGCAAGCTCTAGGTAAGAGCAACCAATTCAGCCACTTGAGCAGAGTATACTCTTTCAAGCCAAGACGCTTCCAGGATACCACAGATCGTACATACAGCGTATCCGGCTCTCAGCACTCCTACTGAGTCTTTTAAACAGGAGCCATCAACAAAGATAATTTTGGCACTTTCTTCCAATTGGGTATCTTTAATATCAGGCCTCGGGTTGGTGCACATTTCTGTTACCTCAAGACAATCATGTTCTACATCTTCAACATCTTCAACCTCTGTGTTTTCATTGGGAAGCAAAGTTGCCGGGTTCAGCACATCTTTTCAACGTTAAATTTGGTGACCCCAATTTAAATAATATTTTGTCAATCTCGCATTTGTCATGTGTTGCGTTTTGGTACGGGTTAATAGGATCTCAACTGAGTGAGGGCCCATGACTGTTAAAGGATGTGCCATCACTATGCCTTCACACTGTGTGAGGCTCTGACCAACTGCTGCTACTGTACACAGACAACCCAGTAAGGCTGCTGCAACCAGGTCCAAAGTAGCTGAAAAATATGCTATAAGTCAGTTTACACCTTCATGGACTTGGGTCAAGATAGACAAAGAACATGCATCACGTTCATGACAAAACAGAACAAAAGGCTTTGTGTAATCAGGCATACCTAAAGCTGGTGCCCTGCACATGCTCTCCCTCAGTTCATTAAACGCATTCATTTCCTTCTCTGACAACACTATGACATCTGGCCCTTCCTTGACCATCAGTCTCACCAATGGCTTGGAGATGACTGAGAAATTTGGGATCCACTGACGACAGTAGCCCACCATTACCAGAAACATCCTAACATCTCTCCGTGTCATTGGGGGATTCATCTGTAACAGGGCAGTCAACCTCTCCCTGAATAACTTCCTCGGCCCTTTCTCAATTTGATGACCTAAGTATTTCACCTATTTCTGGCAATATTGCAACTTCTGTGGGGACACCTTGGGCCCGTTCTTTCCCAAGTGGTTTAGTAAGACAATCGAATCATACTTGCACTCATGCCTTGTTTTGGATGCGATCAACAAATCATCAATGTACTGCACTAGAGTCGATTGAAAAGGCAATTCTAATGACTCAAAATCTTTCTTCAGTATGTGATTGAAAATGGAAGGCGATTCCAAAAACCCTTGAGAAATTTGGCACCAATTGTAAACCTTATCCAGGAATTTGAAATTGAAAAGGAACTGGCTGTCCTCATGAAGAGGCACAGAAAAGAGCGCTTGGGACAAATCAACCACTGTGAACCACTCTGCATCAGATGGAACCTGGAACATATATTCACTGCTGGATTTGACACCACTGGGCAACTTTTAACCACTGTTTCATTAATCTTTCTCAAGTCTTGGACAATTCGAACTTTCACACAGGGCTTTCTCAGGCCCATTATTGGTGAGTTACATGGAATGCTCATCACCTCCTTCAAGACTCCCTGTTTCACAAAGTCTGCAATTAATTGCGCCACCTTTATAAGGACATCTTGCGCCATATGATACTGCGGTACCTGAGGAAACACAGCATTTGGCTTCACACTGACTTTGACTGGTTCCACTCCTTTTATCAGTTCTACTTCTTTCCCTGTCAAGTCCCACACCTTCTCTTGGACTGTCCCCTGCAAGTCTGCTGGGAGATCAGTCACTGTGAACATTGGGAAGAAGTTAATCAGAGGATACGCCTCATCTGTGGTCTCCGATTCAGGCTCTGAAACTTGCTCCTCATCTCCTTCATCGTCACTGTTTGTCTGAACCTCAATTCTCTCATTGGAACAGGTGATTGAACACCTTGTCTTGCACAGTAAGTCTCTTGCCAATACGGACACGGGACTCGAACCACAAACCTCAAATCTGTGCAATCCTTGACAAGTGCCAAGCTCAACTTGCACCGGATCTGTAACCGGGTTAGTCAGGAGCTGGTTTGCCACGCCTACCACCCTGACTGTACGTCCCGCAAGGGGCAGTTTCGGAACCTTTGCACTTCTGACTGTAGAGCACGTGGCTCCTGTGTCAACCAAAAATGAAACCTTGTGACCCATTACCTTCCCCTGAACATAGGGCCCTTTCTGATCTAATTCTAGGGACGCTGCAAGCCTACACTCCTCACTATCTGAACTCTCATCCGACCATTCATCGTTAATTCCATTCTCACCACGTAATGGGAACTGTTGTACTGCGTTACTTTGACTCATTCTTTGACCTGTGACCTGTTGAGGAAGCATCACCTGTTGCTGTTCCATTGGTGCTAAGGGCAATTGCATTTGCTGTCTAGGTACCATAGGAAACTGCTGTTGCATTTGCTGCATCTGCATCGGCTGTACACGTGGCATCTGCACCTGCTGCATGGGTTGGAGACCCTGCATCTGAATCATGTTATTCTGAAAGTTCGGATTAGGACCTCTCAACCTTGGTCCCTTCACGTTTTGAAATGCACTGACATCATTGCTTTGTTGAACAACACCCTCCTGCACCATCATCGGGCACTCCCGCTTCCAATGTCCAACGCCCCCGCAAGCATGACAAGGTAACATCTTCTTCATCCCCTGCACATCGTTCTGAACTACTATAGTATTCAAGTCTGTGCTTCTGTTCACAAAACCTCCGCAACCTCTGCCTCTCACTTGCGCCTGAAACATCCTGTTTCTTTGCGGCTGTTGCACTATTTGTTGTAGACAACCTCCCTGCATACCTGACTGTGCTTCCTTAATTTGCATTACCATTGTTTTCTCCTTCAGCTTTCTCTGCTTTAACTCAATATTGTCACTACAGTATTTTGCATACTGCAACACCTCGTCAATCGGCTTTGCTTGCCAGCAAATCAAGTGATTCTTAATCATCTGACTAATTTCAGGTCTCAATCCTTCAACAAATCTGAACACCAAGTGATTTATGTCCTTTGCTTCAACAACCTCTGTACCGCTGTAGTTCTTGAACGCTTTCAACAACCTCTCATAGTAGGCATGTATTGATTCCTGGGGTTCCTGAGATGTCCGATCAATCTTTTGCCAATCAACATTCTGTGGTGAAACCCTCTGTTTCAAGAACTCAATCACGTTATAGTAGTATCTCATCCCCTCAGGAGACGGTGCTCCTGTAACTCTATCCCTTTCCGGTTCCGCAGCCGGCCAATCCACAGTTCTCTTGCACTCTAGCCACAAATCAGCTGGAACTATGATCTCAAAGAGATTATTCAGGTCTTCCCAGAGACATTTTGCAAGCTTCACAAACCTGTCCGTCTGCTGATACCACTCTATTGGTTTCTCCCTTAGCCTGGGAAAGTCATTTGTAAATGACAGGATATCACCTCTAGTCCACGGTACATGGACAAGAACCCCTCCAGCCGTCTCTCTCATCTGTAACATTTTCACCGCACCCACATCCTGTGAGGCCCTTGCTGGCTGCTCCATGCAATCACTTTTCCTCTTATCTCTTTTCTTCGCCCATCTGCCTTCCCACTTCTCTAAGGCTCCCCAAACCTGTGCACTCTCCAGGATTTCTTTAAGGTGTGCCTTCATCCAAGTAGATCTCATATGTTCAAAATCCTTAGGCTCAAAGTGTAGGAGGCTGGACTGGCTTGTAGTGAGTACCAAGGGGTACTTACACCTTGCACCAGGCCCAGTTATCCCTTATTAGTGTATAGGGTGTCTAGCAGCTTAGGCTGATAGATAATGGTAGCTTAGCAGAGCAGCTTAGGCTGAACTAGGAGACCAGTGAAGCTCCTACAGTACCACTAGTGTTACTTGCACAATATCATAAGAAAACACAATACACAGATATACTAAAAATAAAGGTACTTTATTTGTATGACAATATGCCAAAGTATCTCAGTGAGTACCCTCAGTATGAGGATAACAAATATACACAAGATATATGTACACAATACCAAAAATATGCAGTATAGTCTTAGAAAACAGTGCAAACAATGTATAGTTACAATGGGATGCAATGGGGACACATAGGGATAGGGGCAACACAAACCATTTACTCCAAAAGTGGAATGCGAACCACGAATGGACCCCAAACCTATGTGACCTTGTAGAGGGTCGCTGGGACTATTAGAAAATAGTAAGGGTTACCAAAATAGCCCACCCCAAGACCCTGAAAAGTGAGTGCAAAGTGCACTAAAGTTCCCCAAAGGACAAAGAAGTCGTGATAGGGGAATTCTGCAGGAAAGACACAAACCAGCAATGCAACAACAATGGATTTCCAAACGAGGGTACCAGTGGAACAAGGGGACCAAGTCCAAAAGTCACAAGCAAGTCGGAGATGGGCAGATGCCCAAGAAATGCCAACAGTGGGTGCTAAGAAGCTGCTACTGGACAGTAGAAGCTTAGGAGTCTGCAGGAACGACAAGGGCTAGAAACTTCCCCTTTGGAGGATGGATCCCTCACGCCGTGGAGAGTTGTGCAGAAGTATTTTACTGTGGAAATACAGCCAACAAGCCTTGCTAGCTGCAAATTGTGCGGTAAGGGTTTTTACGTGCTGCTGTAGCCCAGGAGGGACCAGGATGTCGCCAATTGCGTCTGGGGACAGAGGGGGCACGGAGCAAGACAAGAAGCCCTCTCAAAAGCAGGCAGCACATGCAGAAGTGCCAGAAAAGGCACTTTGAAGAAGAGTGAAATGGTGCTCACCCGAAGTTGCACAAAGGAGTCCCACACCGCCGGAGGACAACTTAGAAAGTCGTGCAATGCAGGTTAGAGTGCTGTGGACCCAGGCTTGGCTGTGCACAAAGGATTTTCACCGGAAGTGCACAGAGGCCGGAGTAGCTGCAAAAGACGCGGTTCACAGCAATGCAGTCTGGCGTGGGGAGGCAAGGACTTACCTCCACCAAACTTGGACTGAAGAGTCACTGGACTGTGTGAGTCACTTGGACAGAGTTTCTGGAATCAAGGATCCTCGCTCGTTGTGCTGAGAGGAGACCCAGAGTACCGGTAATGCAGTTCTTTGGTGCCTGCGGTTGCAGGGGGAAGATTCCGTCGACCCATGGGATATTTCTTCGGAGCTTCTAGTGCAGAGAGGAGGCAGACTACCCCCACAGCATGCACCACCAGGAAAACAGTCGAGAAGGCGGCAGGATCAGCGTTGCAGAGTTGCAGTAGTCGTCTTTGCTACTTTGTTGCAGTTTTGCAGGCTTCCAGCGCGGTCAGTAGTCGATTCCTTGGCAGAAGGTGAAGAGAGAGATGCAGAGGAACTCTGATGAGCTCTTGCATTCGTTATCTAAGGAATTCCCCAAAGCAGAGACCCTAAATAGCCAGAAAAGAGGGTTTGGCTACTTAGGAGAGAGGATAGGCTAGCAACACCTGAAGGAGCCTATCAGAAGGAGTCTCTGACGTCACCTGATGGCCCTGGCCACTCAGAGCAGTCCAGTGTGCCAGCAGCACCTCTGTTTCCAAGATGGCAGAGGTCTGGAGCAAACTGGAGGAGCTCTGGACACCTCCCAGGGGAGGTGCAGGTCAGGGGAGTGGTCACTCCCCTTTCCTTTGTCCAGTTTCGCGCCAGAGCAGGGCTAAGGGGTCCCTGAACCGGTGTAGACTGGCTTATGCAGAAATGGGCACCATCTGTGCCCATGAAAGCATTTCCAGAGGCTGGGGGAGGCTACTCCTCCCCTGCCTTCACACCTTTTTCCAAAGGGAGAGGGTGTAACACCCTCTCCCTGAGGAAGTCCTTTGTTCTGCCTTCCTGGGCCAAGCCTGGCTGGACCCCAGGAGGGCAGAAACCTGTCTGAGGGGTTGGCAGCAGCAGCAGCTGCAGTGAAACCCCTGAAAAGGCAGTTTGGCAGTACCCGCGTCTGAGCTACAGACCCGTGGGATCATAGGATTGTACCAACAATGCCAGGATGGCATAGAGGGGGCAATTCCATGATCTTAGACATGTTACATGGCCATATTCGGAGTTACCATTGTGAAGCTACACATAGGTAGTGACCTATGTGTAGTGCACACGTGTAATGGTGTCCCTGCACTCACAAAGTCCGGGGAATTTGCCCTGAACGATGTGGGAGCACTCTGGCTAGTGCCAGGGTGCCCTCACACTAAGTAACTTTGCACCCAACCTTTACTAAGTAAAGGTTAGACATATAGGTGACTTATAAGTTACATAAGTGCAGTGAAAATGGCTGTGAAATAACGTGGATGTTATTTCACTCCGGCTGCAGTGGCAGGCCTGTGTAACAATTGTCAGAGCTCCCTATGGGTGGCAAAAGAAATGTTGCAGCCCATAGGGATCTCCTGGAACCCCAATACCCTGGGTACCTCAGTACCATATACTAGGGAATTATAAGGGTGTTCCAGTATGCCAATGTGAATTGGTAACATTGGTCACTAGCCTGTTAGTGACAATTTGGAAAGAAATGAGAGAGCATAACCACTGAGGTTCTGGATAGTAGAGACTCAGTGAGACAGTTAGTAGTATACACAGGTCACTCAGTCAGGCACACCTATGAGCACTGGGGCCCTGGCTGGGAGGGTCCCAGTGACACATACAACTAAAACAACATATATACAGTGAAAAATGGGGGTAACATGCCAGGGAAGATGGTACTTTCCTACACAAAGTCTAACCTGTAACTCCTCTTCATTTGTTTAGTACTTTTTAGGTGTAGTCCATATTTATCTGCCAGATTTGCCAACCTCTGGTGCACCCTGCTCACTTTGGTTATTTTTTAACACAAATATCTCAATTCTGCTTCCGTGTATGATTCTAGCCTGTTCACTCCCATACTTCCGTCCACTAATTAATTTGCCTCCATGCCCAACCTCACAAAATTCAGGTATTCATCTCCTTCTGACCTCCCTGCTACTGCAGGAGTAGTTTGTGGTGAATTTAACTTGTCCAACCAATCGTTCAGCTGTTGTGCAGTTTAACCCTGTAAGGAGATATTCCCAGCCTGCACTGCCGGTGTTTGCAGTATGGTTGTACTCGAGATCTGCGGAGTAAGCAGTCCCAAACCCGATTGTCTCATGGCATCTGGGGGAGCCCCAATCGGACTGAAGTCTAATAAAGACCTAGATCTTTCGAATGTCGGTTCCACTGGAGTCATTCCTTGAGAGCTCCCTAACAACCCTCCTCTTGTCATTTCTTGGGTCATTATTCCCCGATCACATACACTAGGCTTTGCTTGTGCATATAATGGTACTGGTGGACCAACTGTAATGGGCAAGGATATGGCGGTTGGCGGTTGCCTGTTTCCCAAAACCTGTGGAGCATTAACTCACATATTCTGGTTCATTACTGGTGCCATCGCTGAATGCGGTCCTGTGACTGAAGTGTAATTCAGAATCATCTGTTGCTGTGCCTGGGGCAGTAAAGGTGGGGTTGGATCAGTCTGAATCAGCTTTGGCCTTGTATACACCGGATCTGACCGCACCATCAAATTTGTGGTAGTCTCTAGTATTGGGACATCAGGGTAAAGTCTCTGAACCTGTGGCGGCTGTAACTGAGGCTGCATCTCTGGAGCAGTGGACATACTAATACTACTCTGCACCGGGACCGGTGTTGAGACAGGACTAACCTGTACCGGATTTGCTGACACCTTGTTCTGAGTTGAACTTACAGGGTCTGTTGTCTTCTATTTGATATGGCGGTGGTCGATCATTCAATAACTGATTAAGGAACTCATCATCATGTGAGTCATCCATTTCTGACCAAGGCGTCTTAGCCTCTTTGTCTTTAGAAGAGCTTTTGTCAGTCTCACAAGTAGCTTTCCCTCCTTTATTTTCACCTTCTTGAGCTATTGCTGGAAACATCCTAACTCCATCTATTGTTTCTCTCCTCCAAACTCTCTGTGCACTATCCCACCTAGCCTCCGCTAGTGTCTTTTCTGCTTTCCTCATCCTCCTCTCAAATTTCTGTTGCTGTTCTCATATTGCTATCAGTTCCCAAATTGCTAGCGCCTCAAACTGTGCGGGCCTCGGAGGTGGCTTTAGCTCATTTAACACCCTCTGCAAATTTTCAAAAATTCTTATGTTGAACGTTCCATGCTCTGGAAACGCCAAGCACCCTTCTTTCTCTGTTGCTTTGCACCATTGTTTTAGCCAAAGACATGGCGCAACCCCCCTCTCCTCCATTACGGCGTAAGCCGATGTATCTTCTGGCGGTGTAACCTCCCCTACACTCGCGGTAATATATGTATCTCCCCTCAAAGCGCTCCTTAAAGCACAATCGAATCAGGAAGTGACTTTAATTCCCAGAACTCTCTTCGCCTACCTTCTCAACCAATTGCCTCTCACGGACTGCTGCCAATCCGTGCTCGACCCTTCTCACTAACCGACATATCCCAGCGTGGCTACAATGACGTCACACTCACACACACTGCGGCTGACAAAGTCTTGTGGCTTGTCTTCCTCACTCTCAATTCACACAAAACTAATGCAATATATTGCGAGCACCAACAAAACTCAAATTTGCCGGTTTACTACAGGAAAGGGTAACACAATTGCTTCAGACCTTTACAGAGCTTTTGCTTAGCCTCGGCCTCTACTCTCTCCTTCTCAGATCCCGCACTCGCAAGCAAAATTTGACCAGCAAATTCTACTCTCAACTTGTCAATGGGTTATCGTAGTGCACTTTAGGACTCACCAAATCTCCATAGAAGTTTTCATTTACTCACGTTGACTCATACACGACTCGTCAACCACGCCCGATTGACCTATTAAACCGTGCAAATTATAACATAAACCAAGTGTTTCATACACTTATCAATATCCTCCGGAGTCTTAGACCACGCAGCGTCCGTACATCACCAACAACCAAGTGGACAATTTTTTTATCACAACGCGCCACACTAACATGAAGTTCGCCGAATTCCCTACTCTCATACTGCAGAGTACGCACACTCCTACTAAAACATTACCTGGCCTAAAATTCTCACAAACCTCACGATTCACCTGCGGTATGCATAAGATGTGTAAGCACAAAACCTACTTCTTTCACACTATCACTAGAACGCCGAAAACATACCCAACTCACTTCGGCAGGCTCCGAGATTCCGGGAAAGTCATTGGAGATTTAAGGGCACATCATCTCTCTAATTTGCATCATTTAAAAGGAATACATTTTCCCAAAACCCAATTTTCCCTATACACCTCGCTTATTTCCAAACTATGCTCATCAATTTCTACCAGATCTTTGGACCTTTTGAACCAACAATCTTATCAAACAATGGTCCCTCGTCCTGGGGCCCCAAAGGGCCAAACCATTACCTCTGCTACCAAAAACTGATAGCGCGTCAGAGCCTTTATAAGTAAACTTACAAGGAGACACGCCTAGGCCGATGAACCTTTTGACCACGTTCGAAGACTTCCCAGTACGTGGTATCTTTCTGTCATCACAAAATCAATATATCAATAACTCAATCAATATTCTCAATAACTAATCATTGAGCGAATCAATAACATTTAAGAAGAATCAATAACGTGAACACACCATGACCTTCCAGCATGAATAACCACACAAATGTAATTGAGTGCTAGGATATTTATTCCCTATTTATTACAATCTAAAGTCATTTCTTGTTAATCTCATTAGCAATCAATCTCATTAGAGGCTCTTCAAATTCTATAATTAATACACAATTAACCAATGCATAGAGAATATTCATTAAGCATTAACACGTTACTAATAAGAAGCAGTTTAGCAAAGTCTCAGAATACAAGGTTCAACAAAGCAAGAACTCAGTCATTTGTCTATTTGCGTGGGATATTTGTGAACACCTTAACTAACCTCGAATCAGCATCGGCATGTTGGGCTTCAAGCAAAACTATTTTAGGAAACACATATTTGGAAAACATCTAACTATGGCCTCTATCAAAAGAGCAGTTGGTACCTAGAAAGAAAAGGCAAACAGACAATTAAAATTATCATCAGGTAGTTACCTCCCCAACGAATCAGCAATCAGCGTCAGACTTCGTCCTCAGGACATCAGTCGATTCACCATCAGCAAGGATAGGACAGGGCAAGTCTCGGTATGGCATAGCTAAGAATAAGCTCTTCCCTCATAAGGAGGAGAAGTAAGTATTAGGTAAGAACGTAGATAGAGGATGGTTGAAGTATCAGGAAGAATAAACAGCAAAAGCTCATAAGAGCAATGGCAAAGTATGGCTCAAGGCAGAATGTCAGAATAATGGCAAAAGTGTCCCAATAATGGCTTGTCAGAATAATGCTAATAGCAAAGGCTGATTTTTCCCCGGGTCATGCAGTTATATCAAAACTGTTGAACTAACCCTTAATTCCCTATTGATTATCTCTGTCCAATAATTCTCCACGCACCTTACTAGAATGTCAGGTAAGAAAAGTTACACTTTACGCTCCAGTCAGTAGTCCCATTGTTTTCTACAACTCCAGACAGCCTTGTACCCGTTATGAATTACACTGTTGCATTCAGCAAAAAAGTCTCCTTGAGCATGTCAGGTCTCATGAGAAAGAATTTACTACAGTTACACACAAATATCTCTAGCTTCTGGAAAAGTACAGCTTCGTGTCCTTCAGTAAGGCAGCACATTGCACATTAGAAAAACACAGTTTAACAAGAGACCCGGTAGCTAGGCCCAGACCCTTGCTAACTAAGGCCTAGTAATTTAGTTTAGTAAAATCCCTAATACATGACTCTAATTATGATATACCAATACAAATTCATACATTAGTACATTTTTATTTCATCATTAATTAGTTTCATTAGTCATCGTATACTAATTTGATGGCCACTCCTCGTGGGCGCATTTCAAACATGTGCATTATTTTCTACGTTAACACATTTTATATCCGGCTTTATTACACAATATATTGCAAGCTTTTCATGTTAATATTGATTTTACAGGTCACACTCCAACAGTCGTCCCTGGGGCAGTGGGAGGGGGCCAGGAGACCGCCCTCTTTAGAAAATTCAATGCTTCTTTTTAAAATATATATATATATATATTAGTGGAATCTCGGATCGCCCCGTGCCTCTGCTCATTAAATAAAAACATAATGATTTTTTGCCTTGTGGGTCCCTTTGGGATGCCATCACCAGAGCTAAGGGGTCAGGGTGTTCGTACCGTGGCCCTTTTTATTTTTTTTACTTTTTTGGGGGGACTCAGCTGAAGCCGAGTCCCAAGATGGCTGACAACACTTCAACAGTTTCTGTTGTTGAAGTGTTATCAGCAATCAGATCTCAGCATGAAATCCTTGGGGGTTGCGAATCCTTGGCGTCCCTAGATATACAAACTTGTTTTCTACTTAATTTCTCAAAAACTACTCAACAGAATTACACCAAAACAAGAAAGCACTCTTTGTGGACAAGGACCTCCCTTCCTGCCAAATTTGGTGTAATTCCGTCCAGTAGTTTTTGCTCTATCGCTGTTCAAAATCCCTATTGATAAATGAAAGGGTAAAATGTGTTTTGGTCCCCCCCCTTTTTTCTCGCCCGCCCCAGGACGGAACACCCCAAAACAGCAGCTGATGGAACTGGCAAATTTTTTGGGAAAGTTTTGTGAAGATTCGTCAAGCGGTGCCAAAGATATAGGCAAGTAAATAAAAAAAACACTTTTTGTATAGAAACTTGGTCCTACTGATAACTACCCAGTGGCGACTGTCACCAGGTAATATGTAAATTGTTAGATTTGGCATCCTTGGCGTGGTCTCCCCTAACGTTTTGCCTCAGCTTCCCAGGTTGTTGATGTGTGCTGGACGTTTTGCTGTTTTGAATACTCTGAGCACTTTACCACTGCTAACCAGTGCCAAAGCGCAAGTGCTCCTGTGTAAAATGTATGTGTAATTGGCTCATCCGTGATTGGCATATCTGAGTTACTCGTAAGTCCCTAGTAAGGTGCAGCAGAGGTGCCCAGGGCCTGTAAATCAAATGCAACGAGTGGGTCTGCAGCACTGGTTGTGTCACCCACATTAATAGCCCGTAAACGTGGCTCAGACCTGCCACTGCAGTGTCTGTGTGTGCAGCTTTAAACTGCCAATTCAACTTGTCAAGTGTACCCACTTCCCAGGCCTAAACCTTTCCTTTCCATACATGTAAGGCTTCCCTAAGATAGGCCCAGGGTCAGTGTGTGTTAAAAGTCGGACATGTAATGATGTGTGTTATAGGTCCCAAAAGTGAAATACTGCTGAATTCAGTCTTCTCTGTTGCAAGGTCTGTCTCTCTCATAGGTTAACAAGGGGTCTGCCTTTAAATAACTTTAAAGTGCAGATTCCGTTAGAAAGCAGATGGAGTTTGGGGGTCTCTGAACCCACAATTTAAAAATACATCTTTTGATAAAGTTGGTTTTTAGATTGTCAGTTTGAAAATGCCCCTTTGGATAGTGGGCACTTTCTTGCTTAACCATTCTGTGCCTCTGCCTGCCTGTGGAATCCACTGACAGGTGGGCTGTTTGTGAATCCCCTGTAGACAGTAACACAAAGGGAACTGGAGTGTAGCCTGCAAATCCTGATGAGTCTCCTGGGCTAGAGTGGGGAGGGAGGAGCTGGCACTTACACCTGAAAGGGCTGTGCCTGTCCTCACACAATGCAGTCTCTAACGTCCTGGTGTGTGTGTGGGGTGAAGCCTGGGTCAGGCAGTGATGGGCTGGAAAGAGTCTACTGCACATGTGTGTTTGGCCGGCCTAGGACAGCCGTCCAAACACACATGCGCGCTGAGGAGGAGTGCTGTGCACTCCCCTCAC
Organism: Pleurodeles waltl; assembly: GCF_031143425.1. Taxonomy (NCBI): domain Eukaryota; kingdom Metazoa; phylum Chordata; class Amphibia; order Caudata; family Salamandridae; genus Pleurodeles; species Pleurodeles waltl. The sequence goes on along the minus strand of NW_027150389.1, from coordinate 2,879,538 downwards.
TGGTTGTCACCCCATGGCCCTGCCCCTTTATGAGAAACACAGTTTATTATTGTTTTCTTGTAAAGGTTTTGCAGCTGCAATTGCTGGAGGGGGGGGGGGGGCAACGATCCTCAGCACTAACGGAGGGGCCACCCCTACTGAATAGTAAGGGCCATCAAAGACTTCCTCTGCCAGCACCTGGACTCTTTTGCTGAGACTCCTACCCTGCTGAGTGGAATCTAATCTAGGTCCTGGGCCCTTGAAAGGAGAAGCTGATGAAACCAATACTCAAATTTATGCAAGGAGCCGTGCGGCAGAAAGTTCGACACAGCACCTGCTTCGCAGCTGAAAAATCGACACACCACCTGCATCGCAGCTGGGAAATCAATGCAACACCCGTATGCAGCTGCCAAAATCGTCAAACCACCCACTCAGTGCATCTCTTCACCACCGTGCACTGGAATTTTGCATGCATCATCGCTGGGCGTCAAAAACCACAGTGAACCTGAGTGGACCCGAGGTTGCCCATCTGGAATTTGACGAATTGCTCTTCTGTTGAAGAGAAAAAAGGCGCATAGCTGACTTTTCTGACGCATGCTCACCCGTGCAGCTTTATTTTTCACGCAAAGCAGTTACTTTGTGTAGAAACAACGCATCCATTGATTTCTATGGAGTAAGACTCTTTTTAATGTAAAAATTCATAACTTTGTATGCATATGTTGGATATTGGTTATTTTTCTAAACTGGTGTTGTGTCACTTTTGTGGTGTTTTTACTGTGTTACTGTGTGTGTTGGTAGAAATGCTTTACACATTACGTTTTAGATAAGCCTGTCTGCTTGTGCCAAGCCACCAAGGGTGTGAGCGGGGGTTTCCAAGGTGTGTATCTCCATTACCCTGACTAGATTGAGGGTGCCCAAGTGCAAACTGACTGAAAACGAGAAACCCTTTTCTAATATATATGTATATATATATGTAGGAGGCTGGCCTGGCTTATAGTGGGTACCCTGTGGTACTTACACCCTGTGCCAGGTCCAGTTATCCCTCATTAGGAGAATAGAGGTGTTTCTAGCAGCTTAGACTGGTAGAAGGTAGCTATGAAAAAGCAGCTTTGGCTGAACTAGGAGACATGTAAAGCTCCTACTATACCACTTATATCATATGCACAATATCATAAGAAAACACAATACTCAGAGTTACTAAAAATAAAGGTACTTTATTTTAATGACAATATGCCACAAGTATCTCAGTGAGTTCCCTTAGTAAGAAGGTAAGTACTATACACAAGTTATATGTACATAAATCCAAAACAGGTAAGAGTCAGAAAAGTAATGCAAACATTGTAGAATTACAATAGGTTGCAATAGGAGCACATAGGTATAGGGGCAACACAAACCATATACTCCAAAAGTGGAATGCGAACCATGAATGGACCCCAGACCTATGGGAGCTTGTGGAGGGTCGCTGGTACTGTAAGAAAACAGTAAAAGAGCACAATAGTCGTGATAGGGGAATTCTGCAAGAACAACAAACACCAGCAGTGCACTGAAAATGGATTCCTGGACCTGAGGACCTGCAAAGCAAGGAGACTAAGTCCAATAGTCACAACAGTGTCCGGGGGAGCAGGAGCCCAGAAAACCCCAGATGAAGGTACAAGGAAGCTGCCTCCGGATGGAAGAAGCTTGGATTTCTGCAAGAACGAAGAGGACGAGGAACTTCTCATTTGGATCGAAGATGTCCCACATCGCGATGAAGGTTGCAGAAGTGTTCCCACGCAGAAATACCGCAAACAAGCCTTGCTAGCTGAAAGGGTCGCGGTAGAGGTTTTTGGGTGCTGCTGGGGACCAGGATGTTGCCCCTTGGAGGAGAAGACAGAGGGGGTGCTCAGCAACTCAGAGAGCCCCCACAGAAGCAGGCAGCAAATGTGTCCTCCTCACCTGTTGAGTACAACCCTGTCAATACCATAAAAAGACAAATCATCAGCATTTTGTTTGTGCTTCATAGACCAGTGTCTTGTCATAGGATAATTTGGATCAACATTCCTAATGGCCCTCATTTGTTCCAAAAATCCTCTTCCTAACTGGGGAAATTGTACTGCCCACATACAGCAGTCCGCAAGGGCACCTCAGTACATAAACACAAAAATCACTACTGCACATTATAAACTTGTTAATGTATCTCATCTTCCCATTAGGTAACTTAAATGTCTTAACATTTCAGCTCATTTTACAAGCCATACAATGACCACAGTTCTAAAACCCATGTTGTTCAGTCAACCATCTCCCTTGATCTTTTAGAGAGGTTGTACAACTATGTACTAGTATATCTTTCAGTGACTGCGATTTTCTGTACGTAATACAGGGGTTTAGTGGAACATCGGTTCCTATCACTGGATCAGAACTAATAAGATGCCAGTGTTTGCCCACCATCTTCTTAATGGCGTACGAAGCCGCATCATAAGTGGTGATTAAACAGATTTGGTTGGATCCTTCGCTCCGCTTACACTGGGGAAAAGAAGCTCATCCCTAGACTAAAGTTTAATCTTCTCCCTGGCCTGTTGCACAACGTGTGATGGATAGCCTCTTTCCCTAAATCTGTCAATCATTCTGTTCTCTTCTTCATAATACAATTGTAGATCACTGCAATTTCGTTTGGCCCTCAGAAGCTCCTCATAGGTGATGCTCCACTTCAATTTCCTCGGATGGTGGATACGGCCATGTAAAATACTATTACCAGCCGTAGGTTTACGATATAATGAGGTATGAATCATTCCTTCCTTAATTTAGACAAGAATAACCAAAAATTATATTTCCTTATCATCAACCTTCTAGGTAAAGGATAGATTTACATTATTATTTGAAATATATTCAAAAAAAATCTTTAAAGTATTTCTTGTGCCATCCCAGATAAGAAATAAATCATCTATATATCCTGTCCAAAAACAATGTGTTAAGTCCTCATTTTGATCAGTCCACACTGCTTGTTCCTCCCACCTGCCATCTCTTGAATACTGTCAGTCATTTGACTATGAATGATGATGGTTTATTTTGCCCTTTGAGTTTTCCTCTCTGTTATGTTTTGTCTACATGCCTCGTTGAGATTTTTATGACTAGAAATTGTACCGTCTTTAAATGCATTAATATATAAAAGAATACCTTGAAATGTATGACTATGTATTGGAACAATCTGTGTTTCATACTCAGATGGTTTTTTATTTAAATGAATTAGGCACAATGTTTGTTTTGGAAGTCTTTTTTCACTTGCATTGATTTATGACGTGATGTAATAGTGCTTATAAGGGAGTTACGATGGTTACTGATCATGTGATCAAGACCATTCTGGCTGAAATGCGTAATTTGTTTTCCTTTGCCAATGCTTGAATATATCGATCTATTTTTTCAATTTGGCCATGATGAAGACAGTTTGGTGTTGAAACGCGTTGCCTTTATGGATAATATATATTTTTTGAAAATAATATTCTATTTTTGAGGAGTGGACATGTCGAGTGTGACTTCTTTCTGCTTTCTGTAAATAAGTGCAGACATCTTTCCTATATGTATATATATATATATATATATATATATATATATATATATATATACATTCACTAAAAAAAACAAAGGTTACATGGACGTTATAGTTAGATTCTGAATTTATTTGTACAAAATCATAGAAACTCAGCAATTATAGTTAGAGTTATTTTAAGTAACTACAACTCACGCCCTTTGGTAACTATAACTTGTGCCCTCACCATGCACAGTTGTCTCATCAAATGTTGCAGTGAGGCTATGAAAGATGGCTTGGAATATGCCATCTTTGATATAATTTGTGGATTAATTAGCTGTGCATGGTGAAGGCCCTTGTCTTTGGCAGTGCACAGTGGGGTTTGATTGCAAAGCCTGGCCTGTAGCCAGTCCCTGCGGCCAACCCCTGTAACAAACTAACCCAGCATGGCCGTCTCCTCAGGCTGATAACTGCCCAGGGGACCCTTACCTCAGGGCACAGTTGTAGGAGGCCGGTGTGGTTTGTAGTGGATACCTAAGGAACTTACACCAAATACCAGGTCCAGGTATCCCTTATTAGTGAAATGTAGGCAGTGTCTAGAAGCCAGCCTCTCTAGGGGTAGCTGTGGATGAGCAGCCAAGGCCTAACTAGGAGACATGCAAAGCTCATGCAATACCACTGTAGTCACGCAGTACTCACACACATGAAAGAAAATATTCAGTGTTACAAAAATAAATGTACTTTATTTTGGTGACACAAATGCCAAAAATACCTTAGAGACTATACTTCATTAGGAAGTAAGTAATATTCACAGTATATACACTAGCAAGCAGAAATATCTGTCAAAACAGTTAGAAAACAGAACAAATAGTGAAAATCACGATAGTTTGAAATGGGCCAGGGGGAACACAAACCATATACTAAAATAGTGGAATGTGAAAGTCGGTTTCCCACCTTGGCAGGTGTAGTGTGTAGAGGGGCACTGGGAGTGTTAGAATACACCAAAGGTATATAATAGAACCCACCCTAGAGCCCAGGAAAGCAGGAGTAAATCACAGTAACTTTCCTAGAAGACACAACAACACATGATAGAATATTTTGCAAGAACCAGAAGAGACTGCAAGACACCAACAATGGATTACTGGACCGGAAAACCTGTGGAAGAAGAGGACCAAGTCCAAGAAGCACTGAAGAGTCCAGGGAGAACATGAGCCCCTGCTAACTCAGATGAAGGTGAAAAAGAAGAATCATCGGTGAAGAAGAATAGTCAGTACTGCACCCAAGAAGATGGATGCGGGTTCCTGGTTGGTGCATATGATGTCCCACGCCGGATGGATGATTGCAGTCTGGTTTGCGTCACTGTATATCGCCAACAAACCTTGGCACATGCAAAGCTTGTGGTTGGCAGAAAATAGTGCTGCCGTGGACCAGAAGGGACCTTGTGGTCTCTACCCAGCCAGGAATGGGAAACAGAGGGGGCTCTCAGCAACTCAGAGAGCCCTCAGAAGACTAGCAAGTGTGCACAGGAGTCCCACAGCATGGGGACAAAGAAGGTGCAAAAGGAGGCCCACGCAGCGTTACACAAAGGGATCCCATGCCACAGGAGAACCACTCAGGAAGCTGTGCGTCCCAGGAGAGAGTGCTGGGAGCCGGAGCTGCACGGTGCATGAAGAACTTCATGGAAGGATGCCCAAAAGCCTTTGCAACTGCAAAACATGCAGTGCTTTGGGGTACTGTCTTGCGTGGGGAGGCAAGCTCTTACCTCAACCAAAGTTGGACAGCTGGACTTCAGAAACTTTGGGACCACTTCAGTCTGCCACCCGTGTTGCTGGATCCACACACTTCTTCAGGAGAGTGGACCCAAGCCACCAGCCATCACTGCAGAGGGGTGCCTGCTGAAGCAGGGAAGTAACACCTTCACTTCAAGGGAGATTCCTTGGTTCTTCTGGTGCAGGCTGAAGACAGGCAGTCCTCGTAGGCTACACGACCTGGAAACAGTTGCAGTTGCTGGCAGGAGCTGAAGATACAATGTTGCAGAAGTCTGCTTTGCTTCTTTGTTGCAGTTTGTAGATTTCCCTGAGGGTCCAGATGAAGTTTCGTCTGTAGAAGGTGAAGTAAAGGATGCAGAGGATTCCTGCTGGAGACTTGCAATCCGAATCTGAGGAAACACCCAGAGTAGAGACACAAAATAGCCCTGAAAGGGGGATTGGTCAGCTACACAGGTAATCACCTATCAGGGGAGGGCTCTGACGTCACCTGTTGGCACCGCCATTCAGAGTGCCCTGCTGTAGGAAAGTACCATCGTTCTTGGCATGTCATCCCCAATTTCTACCTGTTTGTCAGTGTGTTTTTACTGTCTCACTGGGATCCTGCTAGTCAGTACCCACTGCTCATAGTTTTCCTACATGTCAGTATGTTTTTCTGTGTTGTCAGTATGCTTGACTGTGTCACTGGAGTCCTGCTTACCAGAACTCCAGTGCTTATGCTCTCTCTGTTTCTAAATTTGTCAGTATAGTATAGTGACTCTTTATTTCTCGCCAGATTGGCACACTGGACCCCCCTTATAAGTCCCTAGTATATGGTGCCTTTGTACCCAGGGCATTGGGGTTCCAGGAGATCCTTATGGGCTGCAGTATTTCTTTTGCCACCCATAAGGAACTCATACAAACACTTCTTCAGGACTATCATTGCAGACTGAGTGAAATAGTGTAAGCACTATTTCACACCCATTTTCAATGCACCAAGTAACATTTAAGTCACCTATATGTCTAATCTTCAGTTCCTGAAGGCTAGGTGCAAAGATACTGTGTGTGAGGGCACCCCTGCACTAGCAGACGTGCCCCCATGTTGTCCAGGACCAATTTCCTGACTTTGTGAGTGTGGGATGCCATTCCAAGTGTGCACTACATATAGGCCAATACACATATGAAGCTTCACAATGGTAACTCCGAATATGGCCATGCAAGGTGTCTAGGATTGTGAACTTGTACCCCCAATCTGATTCTGACATTGGGGGGGCAATTCCATGCACCATGGGTGCTCCACATATGGACCTCTTGTACTGCCGAACCAGCTCTCTGAGGTTTCCACTGCAGCCCCAGCTGCTGCCACCTCACAGACAGGCTTCTGCCCTCCTTGGGCTTGGGCAGCCCTATCCCAGGAAGGCAGAACAAAGCACTTCCTCTGGGACAGGGGTGTTAAACCCTCTGCCTTTGGAAATAGGTGTTACAGGCATGGGAGGGGTATTCTGGAAATGCTTTGAAGGGCACAAACAGTGCCCTCCTTGCATAATCCAGCCTTCACCAGTTCAGGGACCCCCAGTCCCTGCTCTGGCACAAAATTGGACAGAGGAAAGGGGAGTGGACACTCTCCTTTCCATCACCACCCCAGGGATGGTGCCCAGGGCTCCCCCAGAGTGTCTCTGGGTTTTGCCATCTTGGATTCCAATGTGGTGAGATACTCTGGGAGCATCTGAGTGGCCAGTGCCAGCAGATGATGTCAGAGACCCCTCCTGATCGGTCCTTACCTGATAAGGTATCCAATCCCCCTCTCAGGGCTATTTTGGGTCTTTCCTCTGGGTTTTTCCTCAGATTCGGTTTTGTACGATTTCAGCAGCACTCCTCTGCAACCTCTGCTTCACCTTCTATCATTGGATCAACTGCAGAACTGCTCCATTGTGAGAAAGTAGCCTCTTTCTAGCCTTGTTACCCCCACTTTTGGCCTGTTTGTCAGGGTGTTTTCACTGTCTCACTGGGATCCTGCTAGCCAGGGCCCAGTGCTCATAGTGAAAACCCTATGTTTTCAGTATGTTTGATATGTGTCACTGGGACCCTGCTAGTCAGAACCCCAGTGCTCATAAGTTTGTGGCCTATATGTATGTGTTCCCTGTGTGGCGCCTAACTGTCTCACTGAGGCTCTGCTATCCAGAACCTCAGTGGTTATGCTCTCTCATTTCTTTCAAATTGTCACTAACAGGCTAGTGACCAATTTTACCAATTTACATTGGCTTACTGGAACACCCTTATAATTCCCTAGTATATGGTACTGAGGTACCCAGGGTATTGGGGTTCCAGGAGATCCCTATGGGCTGCAGCATTTCTTTTGCCACCCATAGGGAGCTCTGACAATTCTTACACAGGCCTGCCACTGCAGCCTGAGTGAAATAACGTCCACGTTATTTCACAGCCATTTACCACTGCACTTAAGTAACTTATAAGTCACGTATATGTCTAACCTTTACCTGGTAAAGGTTAGGTGCAAAGTTACTTAGTGTGAGGGCACCCTGGCACTAGCCAAGGTGCCCCCACATTGTTCAGGGCAAATTCCCCAGACTTTGTGAGTGCGGGGACACCATTACACGCGTGCACTACACATAGGTAACTACCTATGTGTAGCTTCAAAATGGTAACTCCGAATATGGCCATGTAACATGTCTAGGATCATGGAATTCTGGCATTGGGGAGACAATTCCATGATCCCCCGAGTCTCTAGCTCAGACCCGGGTACTGCCAAACTACCTTTCCCGGGGTTTCACTGCAGCTGCTGCTGCTGCCAACCCCTCAGACAGGTTTCTGCCCTCCTGGGGTCCAGCCAGGCCTGGCCCAGGAAGGCAGAACAAAGGACTTCCTCAGAGAGAGGGTGTTACACCCTCTCCCTTTGGAAAAAGGTGTCAGGGCTGGGGAGGAGTAGCCTCCCCCAGCCTCTGGAAATGCTTTCATGGGCACAGATGGTGCCCATCTCTGCATAAGCCAGTCTGCACCTGTTCAGGGATCCCTCAGCCCTGCTCTGGCGCGAAACTGGACAAAGGAAAGGGGAGTGACCACTCCCCTGACCTGCACCTCCCCTGGGAGGTGCCCAGAGCTCCTCCAGTGTGCTCCAGACCTCTGCCATCTTGGAAACAGAGGTGCTGCTGGCACACTGGACTGCTCTGAGTGGCCAGTGCCAGCAGGTGATGTCAGAGACTCCTTCTGATAGGCTCCTTCAGGTGTTGCTAGCCTATCCTCTCTCCTAAGTAGCCAAACCTCCTTTTCTGGCTATTTAGGGTCTCTGCTTTGGGGAGTTCCTTAGATAACGAATGCAAGAGCTCATCAGAGTTCCTCTGCATCTCTCTCTTCACCTTCTGCCAAGGAATCGACTGCTGACCGCGCTGGAAGCCTGCAAAACTGCAACAAAGTAGCAAAGACGACTACTGCAACATTGTGACGCTGATACTGCTGCCTTCTCGACTGTTTTCCTGGTGGTGCATGCTGTGGGGGTAGTCTGCCTCCTCTCAGCACTAGAAGCTCCGAAGAAATCTCCCGTGGGTCGACGGAATCTTCCCCCTGCAACCGCAGGCACCAAAGAACTGCATCACCGGTCCTCTGGGTCTCCTCTCAGCACGACGAGCGAGGTCCCTTGAACTCAGCAACTCTGTCCAAGTGACTCCCACATTCCAGTGACTCTTCAGTACAAGTTTGGTGGAGGTAAGTCCTTGCCTCCCCACGCTAGACTGCAATGCAGGGAACCGCGTTTTTTGCAGCTACCCCGGCTCCTGTGCACTCTCCGAGGATTTCCTTTGTGCACAGCCAAGCCTGGGTCCCCGGCACTCTAACCTGCATTGCACAACCTCCTGATTTGTCCTCCGGCGTCGTGGGACTCTCTTGTGCAACTTCGGGTGAGCAACGATTCACTCCACTTCGTAGTGCCTGTTCCGGCACTTCTGAGGGTGCTGCTTGCTTCTGAGTGGGCTCTTTGTCTTGCTGGACGCCCCCTCTGTCGCCTCACGCAATTGGCGACATCCTGGTCCCTCCTGGGCCACAGCAGCATCCAAAAACCCTAACCACGAGCTTTGCAGCTAGCAAGGCTTGTTTGCTGACTTTCTGCGAGAAAACACTTCTGCACGACTCTTCACGACGTGGGACATCCATCCTCCAAAGGGGAAGTTTCTAGCCCTTGTCGTTCTTCTACCATCCGGTGGCAGCTTCTTTGCACCCATAGCTGGCATTTCCTGGGCATCTGCCCACTCCCGACTTGATCGTGACTTTTGGACTTGGTCTCCTTGTTCCACAGGGACTTGTTCCCCCTCGTCTGGAAATCTATCGTTGTTGCATTGCTGGTGTTGGTCTTTCCTGCAGAATTCCCCTATCACGACTTCTGTGCTCTTTGGGGAACTTATGTGCACTTTGCACCCTCTTTTCAGGGTCTTGGTGTGGGCTATTTTCCTAACCCTCACTGTTTCTTTACAGTCCCAGCTACCCTCTACAAGGTCACAACGGTTTGGGGTCCATTCGTGGTTCGCATTCCACTTCAAGAGTATATGGTTTGTGTTGCCCCTCTCCCTATGTGCCCCATTTGCATTCTATTGTGACTATACATTGTTTGCACTGTTTTCTATTGCTATTACTGCATATTTTGGTATTGTGTACATAAATCTTTTGTATATTTGCTATCCTCATACTGAGGGTACTCACTGAGATACAGTGGCATATTGTCATAAAAATGAAGTACCTTTATTTTTAGTATATCTGTGTATTGTGTTTTCTTATGATATTGTGCAAGTGACACTAGCGGTACTGTAGGAGCTTCACTCGTCTCCTAGTTCAGCCTAAGCTGCTCTGCTAAGCTACCTTTTCTATCAGCCTAAGCTGCTAGACACCCCTCTACACTAATAAGGGATACCTGGGCCTGGTGCAAGGTGTAAGTACCCGTTGGTACTCACTACAAGCCAGTCCAGCCTCCTACATTGGATTTGCAGCGGTGGGATAAGTACTTTGCAACTACTTACCACTTTTGTCATTGTACTTTTCATAAGAGAAAAATATACAGAACAAGTTCAGTGTATGTACACCTAACCAAAAAGTTTTGCTTTTCTTCTCTCACTTCTTTGCTAAGTGCTGAAAAGTACCTCTAAACTTTCAAAAAGTTCTTAAAAAGTTTTAAAAGTTATTTTTCTGTTCTTTAAAAAGTTCTAAAAACTTTTTCTTTCTTTTTCTGTCCCTTAAACACTTTCTAAAATGTCTGGTACAGGCCAAACTGTTGATCTGTCCAAACTTGCTTATGATCACCTTAGCTGGGAAGGAGCAAGGAGTATCTGCATAGAAAGAGGTTTAGGGGTAGGGAAGAATCCCTCTAGAGAACTGTTGGTTAATATGCTCATTGAACAAGATAAGACCAGAGGTGGCACTTCTGTTGATAAATTAGCTGATGGTTCCCAATCTGACCCTGGGGCACCCCTAGCAAAGGATTTAGAAGGGAACCTTCCCAACCTGCCCATTAGCAGACCACCTAGCATAGCTGGTACTGATGTGATTTTACACCACAGTAATAGTGTTACCTCACATCACAGTAAGAGTGTTTCTTCTCATCATAGTAGGAGTGTTACTTCTGTTAGCCAGGTTGTTAGAGTTCCATCTGTTAGGGCCAGGTCTCCCTCTGTTCATTCTCACTATACTTCTGTTTCAAGACATGCCTCACCCACCCACCCTGATGACAGAGTGTTAGAAAGGGAGCTCAATAGATTGAGAGTGGAACAATCCAGGCTGAAGCTCAAGAAGCAACAGCTGGATTTAGATAGGCAGTCCTTGGAGATAGAAAGAGAAAGACAGAAAATAGGGTTAGAAACCCATGGTGGCAGCAGCAGTATTCCAAATAGTCATCCTGCAAAAGAGTATAATTCTAGGAATCTGCACAAGATAGTTCCCCCTTACAAGGAGGGGGATGACATTAACAAGTGGTTTGCTGCACTTGAGAGGGCCTGTGTTGTACAGGAGGTCCCTTAAAGGCAGTGGGCTGCTATCCTATGGCTATCTTTCAGTAGAAAGGGTAGGGATAGGCTCCTTACTGTAAAGGAAAGTGATGCCAATAAATTTGCAGTTCTTAAGAATGCACTCCTTGATGGTTATGGCTTAAACACTGAACAGTACAGGATGAAGTTCAGAGAAACCAAAAAGGAGTCTTCACAAGACTGGGTAGACTTTGTTGACCATTCAGTGAAGGCCTGGGAGGGGTGGTTACATGGCAGTAAAGTTTCTGACTATGAAAGCCTGTATAACTTAATTCTGAGAGAGCATATTCTTAATAATTGTGTGTCTGATTTGTTACACCAGTACCTGGTAGATTCTGATCTGACCTCTCCCAAAGAATTGGGAAAGAAGGCAGACAAATGGGTCAGAACAAGGGTGAATAGAAAAGTTCATACAGGGGGTGACAAGGATGGCAAGAAAAAGGATGGTAAGTCTTCTGACAAGGGTGGGGACAAATCTAAAAATGAGTCTTCATCAGGCCCACAAAAACACTCTGGTGGGGGTGGTGGGCCCAAATCCTCTTCAAATCAAAACAAAGAAAAGAAACCATGGTGTTATTTATGTAAAATAAAAGGCCATCGGACAACAGATCCCAGTTGTCCAAAGAAAAGCACCCAGCCTCCTACCACTACAACCCCTGCTGCTACACCTAGTGCCCCTAGTAATAGCAGTGGTGGTGGGAGCAAACCTACTAATAGCCAATCCAAGGGAGTAGCTGGGCTCACTTTTGGTAACTTAGTTGGGGTCGGTCTGATTAGGGAGACCACAGAGGCTGTGTTAGTCTCTGAGAGGGCTATTGATTTAGCCACCTTGGTTGCTTGTCCCCTTAACATGGATAAGTACAAGCAACTACCCCTAATAAATGGTGTTGAGGTTCAGGCTTGCAGGGACACAGGTGCCAGTGTTACAATGGTAATAGAGAAACTGGTCCACCCTGAACAACACCTACTTGGTCACCAGTACCAAGTAACCGATGCTCATAACAACACTCTTAGCCACCCCATGGCTGTTGTAAATCTCAACTGGGGGGGGAGGGGGGTTACTGGTCCAAAGAAAGTTGTGGTTGCCTCAGATTTACCTGTAGACTGTCTACTAGGGAACGATTTAGAGACATCAGCTTGGGCAGAAGTGGAGTTGGAGGCTCATGCAGCAATGCTGGGCATTCCAGGGAATATTTTTGCTTTGACCAGGGCTCAGGCCAAAAAGCAAAAAGGACAGGGTGACTTGGATCCTGGAAGAATGGACCAAGTGCTCCCTAAAGCTAGGGTTAGTAAAGGTAAAACACTACCTACTATCCCTCCCTCTACAATGGATTCTACTTTTGAGGAAGAAGAATTTCCACCCTGTGCAGAACCTATACCAGAGGAGCTGGAAGCAGACACTGCTGAGCTTTTGGGTGAAGGGGGGCCTGTCAGGGAGGAGCTGAGTGTGGCACAGCATACCTGTCCCACACTAGAGGGTCTAAGACAGCAAGCTGTCAAACAAGCAAATGGGGATGTCAGTGACTCTCACAGAGTTTACTGGGAGGATAACTTTTTGTACACTGAAGCAAGGGATGTAAAAACCTGGAGCTGCCAGGAGATTGGTGATTCCTAAGGAGTACAGAAAGTTCCTCCTAACTCTAGCCCACGACATTCCCTTAGCTGGACATTTGGGGCAAATAAAAACTTGGGGCAGGCTTATTCCCTTGTTTCATTGGCCTAGAATGTCAGAGGACACAAAGGAATTGTGTAAGTCCTGTGAAACCTGTCAAGCCAGTGGCAAGACAGGTGGCACTCCAAAGGCAGCCCTTATTCTACTGCCTGTGGTTGGGGTTCCCTTTGAAAGGGTAGGGGTTGACATAGTTGGCCCCCTTGACCCTCCTACTGCTTCAGGCAATAGGTTTATCTTGGTGGTAGTGGACCATGCCACCAGATATCCTGAAGCAATTCCTCTAAGGACCACTACAGCTCCTGCAGTGGCAAAGGCCCTCCTGGGAATATTTTCCAGGGTGGGCTTCCCAAAAGAGGTGGTATCAGACAGGGGAAGTAATTTCATGTCTGCTTACTTAAAGGCCATGTGGAAGGAATGTGGTGTGACATACAAGTTCACCACACCCTATCATCCACAAACAAATGGACTGGTGGAGGGATTTAACAAAACTCTCAAAGGTATAATAATGGGACTCCCTGAAAAACTCTGCAGGAGATGGGATATCCTGTTACCTTGCCTCCTTTGCTTACAGGGAGGTACCCCAAAAAGGAGTGGGCTTCAGCCCCTTTGAACTCCTATTTGGACACCCTGTGAGAGGTCCCCTAACACTTGTGAAGGAGGGTTGGGAACAACCTTTAAAAGCTCCAAAGCAAGACATAGTGGACTATGTACTTGGCCTCAGATCTAGGATGGCTGAGTACATGAAAAAGGCCAGTAAAAACCTTCAGGCCAGCCAAGAGCTCCAGAAGCAATGGCATGACCAGAAGGCTGTTTTGGTTCAGTACCAACCAGGGCAGAAAGTGTGGGTCTTGGAGCCTGTGGCCCAAAGAGCACTCCAAGACAAATGGAGTGGAACCCACATAATTGTTGAAAAGAAGGGTGAAGTCACCTACTTAGTTGACTTAGGCACTGCCAGGAGTCCACTTAGGGTGCTCCATGTCAACCGCCTGAAACCCTACTATGACAGGGCTGATCTCAGCCTGATCATGGCAACAGATGATGGCCAGGAAGAAGAGAGTGACCCTCTCCCTGATCGCTTCTCTTCCACAGAACAAGATGCTCTAGTGGAAGGTGTAGTACTAGCAGATTGTCTTACTGCTGAGCAGAAAGACCACTGCATAAATCTCCTGAATCAGTTTTCTGAACTCTTCTCTACTGTGCCAGGCACCACTTCTTGGTGTGAGCACACTATAGATACTGGAGACAGCTTGCCTGTCCAATGTAAGATCTATAGGCATCCTGACCATGTCAGAGACTGCATAAAGCAAGAGGTACAGAAAATGCTTGAACTGGGAGTGGTTGAGCACTCTGAAAGTCCATGGGCATCTCCTGTGGTACTTGTACCAAAACCTCATTCCAAAGATGGTAAAAGGGAAATGAGATTTTGTGTAGACTACAGAGGTCTCAACCAGGTAACCAAAACTGATGCTCACCCTATACCCAGGGCAGATGAGCTAATAGATACACTGGCATCTGCCAAGTATCTAAGCACTTTTGATTTGACTGCAGGGTATTGGCAGATCAAGTTATCAGAAGATGCAAAAGCAAAAACTGCATTTTCAACCATTGGAGGCCATTACCAATTCACAGTAATGCCTTTTGGATTGAAAAATGCACCTGCCACTTTTCAGAGGTTGGCGAACACAGTCCTGCAAGGGCTGGAAGCTTTTAGTGCAGCATATCTAGATGATATAGCTGTCTTTAGCTCCAGCTGGGATGATCACCTGGTCCACCTATGGAAAGTTTTGGAGGCCCTGCAAAAGGCAGGCCTCACTATCAAGGCTTCAAAGTGCCAGATAGGGCAGGGGAAAGTGGTTTATCTGGGACACCTGGTAGGTGGAGAACAGATTGCACCACTTCAGGGGAAAATCCAAACTATTATAGATTGGGTTCCTCCTACAACTCAGTCTCAGGTGAGAGCCTTTTTAGGCCTCACTGGGTACTACAGGAGGTTCATAAAGAACTATGGCTCCATTGCAGCCCCTCTTAATGACCTCACATCTAAGAAAATGCCTAAAAAAGGTATTATGGACAGCAAACTGTCAGAAAGCTTTTGAGGAGCTGAAGCAGGCCATGTGCTCTGCACCTGTCCTGAAAAGCCCCTGTTACTCCAAAAAATGAATTGTCCAAACTGATGCATCTGAATTAGGGGTAGGGGCAGTCTTATCACAACTTAATTCTGAGGGCCAGGATCAACCTGTTGCTTTTATCAGCAGGAGGTTGACCCCTAGAGAAAAGCGTTGGTCTGCCATAGAGAGGGAGGCCTTTGCTGTGGTCTGGGCACTGAAGAAGTTGAGGCCATACCTGTTTGGCACTCAGTTCATTGTTCAGACAGACCACAAACCTCTACTTTGGCTAAAACAAATGAAAGGTGAAAACCCTAAATTGTTGAGGTGGTCCATATCCCTACAGGGAATGGACTATACAGTGGAACATAGACCTGGGAGTACCCACTCCAATGCAGATGGACTCTCCAGATATTTCCACTTAGACAATAAAGACTCATCAGGTCATGGCTAGTCTTATTGTCCTTCGTTTGGGGGGGGGGGTTGTGTAGGAAACTACAATCTTGCCTGGCATGTTACCCCCATATTTCACTGAATATATGTTGTTTTAGTTGTATGTGTCACTGGGACCCTGCCAGTCAGGGCCCCAGTGCTCATAAGTGTGCCCTGTATGTGTTACCTGTGTTATGACTAACTGTCTCACTGAGGCTCTGCTATCCAGAACCTCAGTGGTTATGCTCTCTCATTTCTTTCCAAATTGTCACTAACAGGCTTGTGACCAATTTCACCAATTTACATTGGCATACTGGAACACCCTAATAATTCCCTAGTATATGGTACTGAGGTACCCAGGGTATTGGGGTTCCAGGAGATCCCTATGGGCTGCCGCATTTCTTGTGCCACCCATTGGGAGATCTGACAATTCTTACACAGGCCTGCCAGTGCAGCATGAGTGAAATAAAGTCCACGTTATTTCACAGCCATTTACCACTGCAGTTAAGTAACTTATAAGTCACCTATATGTCTAACCTTTACCTGGTAAAGGTTGGGTGCTAAGTTACTTAGTGTGTGGGCACCCTGGCACTTGCCAAGGTGCTCCCACATCGTTCAGGGCAAATTCCCCAGACTTTGTGAGCGCAGGGACACCATTACTCGCTTGCGCTATACATAGGTCACTACTTATGTATAGCGTCACAATGGTAACTCCGAACATGGCCATGTAACATGTCTAAGATCATGGAATTGTCCCCCCAATACCAGCTCTAGCACAGAACCCGGGTACTGCCAATCTGCCTTTCAGGGGTTTCTACTGCAGCTGCTGCCAACCCTCAGACAGGTTTCTGCTCTCCTGGGGTCGAGGCAGCCCTGGCCCAGGAAGGCAGAACAAAGGATTTCCTCTGAGAGAGGGTGTTACACCTTCTCCCTTTAGAAATAGGTGTGAAGGGCTGGGGAGGAGTAGCCTTCCCCAGCCTCTGGAAATGCTTTGATGGGCACAGATGGTGCCCATCTCTGCTTAAGCCAGTCTACACCGGTTCGGGGATCCCCCAGCCCTGCTCTGGTGCGAAACTGGACAAAGAAAAGGGGAGTGACCACTCCCCTGATCTGCACCTCCCAGGGGAGGTGTCCAGAGCTCCTCCAGTGTGTCCAATACTTCTGCCATCTTGGAAACAGAGGTGTCTGTGGCACACTGGACTGCTCTGAGTGGCCAGTGCCAGCAGGTGACGTCAGAGGCTCCTTCTGATAGGCTCTTACCTTTCTTAGTAGCCAATCCTCCTTCCTAGGTAGCCAAACCTCCTTTTCTGGCTATCTAGGGTCTCTGCTTTGGGGATCTCACCAGATAACAAATGCAAGAGCTCATCAGAGTTCCTCTGCATCTTCCTCTTCACCTTCTGCCAAAGGATCGACCGCTGACTGCTCAGGACGCCTGCGAAACCACAACAAAGTAGAAAGACGACTACTAGCAACCTTGTATCGCTTTATCCTGCCGGCTTTCTCGACAGTTTCCAGGTGGTGCATTCTCTGGGGGTAGCCTGCCTCCTCTCTGCACCAGGAGCTCTGAAGAAATCTCCCGTGGGTCGACGGACTCTTCCCCCTGCAACCGCAGGCACCAAAAGACTGCATCACCGGTCCTCTGGGTGCCCTCTCAGCACGACGAACATGGTCCTTGGAACTCAGCAACTCTGTCCAAGTGACTCTCAGTGTCCAGTCACTCTTCAGTCCAAGTTTGGTGGAGGTAAGTCCTTGCCTCCCTACGCTAGACGGCAAAGCTGTGTACCTCATGATTTGCAGCTACTCCGGCTCCTGTGTACTGTTCCAGGATTTTCTTTGTGCACAGAAAAGCCTGGGTCCCCAACACTCCTTCCTGTAGAGCACAACCTTCTGAGTTGTCCTCCGGCATCGTGGCACTCCCTTTTGTGACTTCGCATGGACTCCGGTTTACTTTACTTCCAAGTGCCTGTTGGGGTACTTCTGCGGGTGCTGCCTGCTTCTGTGAGTACTCTCTGAGTTGCTGAGCGCCCCCTCTGTGTTCTTCTCCAAGTGGCGACATCCTGTTTCCTCCTGGGCCCCTGTTGCTTCCATAAATCTCTACTGGACCCTTGCAGCTAGCAAGGCTTGTTTGCGGTCTTTCTGTGTGGGAACAACTCTGCAAGCTTTATCGCGACGTGGGACATCCTTCTTCCAAAGGAGAAGTTCCTAGTCCTCTTCTTTCTTGCAGCACTCCAAGCTTCTTCCAACTGGTGGCAGCTTCCTTGCACCTTCAGCTGGCATTTCCTGGGCTCCTGCCCCCTCTCGACACTGTCGTGACTAGTTTACTTGGTCCCTTGTCTTACAGGTACTCAGGTCCGGAAATCCGTTGTCCGTGCTATGCTGGTGTGTGTTCTTCCTGCAGAATCCCCCTATCACGACTTCTGTGCTCTCTGGTGGTAGTAGGTGCACTTTACTCCTACTTGTCAGAGTCTTGGTGTGGGGTACTTTTCTAACCCTCACTGTTTTCTTACAGTCCCAGCGACCCTCTACAAGCTCACATAGGTCTGGGGTCCATTCGTTGTTCGCATTCCACTTTTGGAGTATATGGTTTATGTTGCCCCTATACCTATGTGCTCCAATTGCAACACTGTTTGTATTACTTTTTCTGCTATTACTTACCTAATTTTGGTTAAACTTGTTTATATATACTACCTTCTTACTGAGGGTACTCACTGAGATACTTTTGTCATATTGTCATAAAAATAAAGTACCTTTATTTTTAGTGACTCTGTGTACTGCGTTTTCTTATGAAATTGTGCATATGATATAAGTGGTATAATAGGAGCTTTACATGTCTCCGAGTTCAGCCTAAGCTGCTTTGCCATAGCTACCTTCTATCAGCCCAAGCTGCTAGAAACACCTCTTCTACACTAATAAGGGATAACTGGACCTGGCACAAGGTGTAAGTACCTCTGGTACCCACTACGAGCCAGGCCAGCCTCCTACAGTGAGCATCAGTTTTGGTTACCTGATTGAGCCCTCTGTAATCTACACAACACCTCATCTCTCTCTTTCCATCTTTGGTGTGAGGTTTTGGTACAAGCACAACTGGGCTAGCACAGGGACTTTCAGAAGGTTTAATCACCCCTAAATCCAACATTTTCTGCACCTCTTGTTCGATGCAGTCTCTGACATGGTCAGGTTGCCTATACATTTTACTTTTGACAGGCAGGCTGTCTCCAGTGTCAATTGTGTGTTCACTCCAGGATGTTGTACCTGGTACAAGTGAAAAGATGTCTGAAAATTGGCTTAGGAGATTGATGAAGTTGTCTTTCTGTTCTTCAGTCAGACAGTCTGTTAAAACTACTCCCTCCACAAAGGCATCTGCTTCAGTGGTGGAGAAGAGATCAGGGAGAAGGTCACTCTCTTCTTCCTGTCCCTCATCTGTTGCCATGAGCAGGGTGAGATCAGGCCTGTCATAGAAGGGGTTTGAGGCGGTTGACATGAATCACCCTAAGGGGACTCCTGGCAGTGCCCAGTTCTACCAAATAGGTAACCTCACCCTTCTTCTCAACAATTAGATGGTGTCCACTCCATTTGTCTTGGAGTGCTTTTGGGGCCACAGGCTCCAATACCCACACCTTCTGTCCTGGTTGGTACTGGATCAGGACAGCCTTCTGGGGATGCCATTGCTTTTGTAGCTCCTGGCTGGCCTGAAGGTTTTTACTGGCCTTTTTCATATACTGAGTGTAGGAGGCTGGACTGGCTTGTAGTGAGTACCAGGTGGTACTTGCACCTTGCACCAGGCCCAGTTTGAAAGACAGAAAAAAAAACTTTTAAAACTTTTTTAAAACTTTTTGAAAGTTTAGAGGTACTTTTCAGCACTTTAGAAAGAAGTGAAAAGAGGAAATGCAAAACTTTTTAGTTATGTGTACACACACTGAACTTGTTTTGTATATTTTTCTCTTATGAAACGTACAATGACAAAAGTGGTAAGTAGTCTCAAAGCACTTATCCCACCGCTGCACAACCAATGTAGGAGGCTGGACTGGCTTGTAATGAGTACCAAGGGGTACTTACACCTTGCACCAGGCCCAGGTATCCCTTATTAGTGTATAGGGTGTCTAGCAGCATAGGCTGATAGATAATGGTAGCTTAGCAGAGCAGCTTAGGCTGAACTAGGAGACAAGTGAAGCTCCTACAGTACCACTAGTGTCACTTGCACAATATCATAAGAAAAAACAATACACAGATATACTAAAGATAAAGGTACTTTATTTTTATGACAATATGTCAAAGTATCTCAGTGAGTACCCTCAGTATAAGGATAGCAATTATACACAAGTTATATGTACACAATACCAAAAATATGCAGTATAGTCTTAGAAAACAGTGCAAACAATGTATAGTTAAAATAGGATGCAATGGGGACACATAGGGATAGGGGCAACACAAACCATATACTCCAAAAGTGGAATGCGAACCACAAATGGACCCCAAACCTATGTGACCTTGTAGAGGGTCGCTGGGACTATTAGAAAATAGTAAGGGTTAGAAAAATAGCCCACCCCAAGACCCTGAAAAGTGAGTGCAAAGTGCACTAAAGTTCCCCAAAGGACAAAGAAGTCGTGATAGGGGAATTCTGCAGGAAAGACACAAACCAGCAATGCAACAACAATGGATTTCCAAACGAGGGTACCTGTGGAACAAGGGGACCAAGTCCAAAAGTCACAAGCAAATCGGAGATGGGCAGATGCCCAAGAAATACCAACGGTGGATGCAAGGAAGCTGCTACTGGACAGTAGAAACTTAGGATTCTGCAGGAACGACAAGGGCTAGATACTTCCCCTTTAGAGGATGGATCCCCCATGCCGTGGAGAGTCGTGCAAAAGTGTTTTACTGTGGAAATACAGCCAACAAGCCTTGCTAGCTGCAAATCGTGTGGTAAGGGTTTTTGCGTGCTGCTGTGGCCCAGGAAGGACCAGGATGTCACCATTTGCGTCTGGGGACTGAGGGGGCGTCGAGCAAGACAAGGAGCCCTCTCAGAAGCAGGCAGCACATGCAGAAGTGCTGGAACAGGCACTTTGAAGAAGAGTGAAACGGTGCTCACCCAAAGTTGTACAAAGGAGTCCCACGCCGCCGGAGGACAACTTAGAAAGTCGTGCAATGCAGGTTAGAGTGCTGTGGACCCAGGATTGGCTGTGCACAAAGGATTCCCACCGGAAGTGCACGGAAGCCGGAACAGTTGCAAAAGTCACGGTTCCCAGCAATGCAGTCTGGCGTGGGGAGGCAAGGACTTACCTCCACCAAACTTGGACTGAAGAGTCACTGGACTGTGGGAGTCACTTGGACAGAGTTGCTGGAATCAAGGGACCTTGCTCGACGTGCTGAGAGGAGACCCAGCGTACCGGTAATGCAGTTCTTGGTGCCTGCAGTAGCAGGGGAAAGATTCCGTCGACCCACGGGAGATTTCTTCGGAGCTTCTAGTGCAGAGAGGAGGCAGACTACCCCCACAGCATGCACCACCAGGAAAACAGTCGAGAAGGCGGCAGGATCAGCGTTACAGAGTTGCAGTAGTCGTCTTTGCTACTATGTTGCAGTTTTGCAGGCTTCCAGCGCGGTCAGCAGTCGATTCCTTGGCAGAAGGTGAAGAGAGAGATGCAGAGGAACTCTGATGAGCTCTTGCATTCGTTATCTAAGGAATCCCAAGAGACAGAGACCCTAAATAGCCAGAAAAGAGGGTTTGGCTACCTAGGAGAGAGGATAGGCTAGCAACACCTGCAGGAGCCTATCAGAAGGAGTCTCTGACGTCACCTGGTGGCACTGGCCACTCAGAGCATTCCAGTGTGCCAGCAGCACCTCTTTTTCCAAGATGGCAGAGGTCTGGAGCACACTGGAGGAGCTCTGGACACCTCCCAGGGGAGGTGCAGGTCAGGGGAGTGGTCACTCCCCTTTCCTTTGTCCAGTTTCGCGCCAGAGCAGGGCTAAGGGGTCCCTGAACCGGTGTAGACTGGCTTATGCAGAATTGGGCACAAATGTGCCCATAAAAGCATTTCCAGAGGCTGGGGGAGGCTACTCCTCCCCTGACTTCACACCATTTGTCAAAGGGAGAGGGTGTAACACCCTCTCTCAGAGGAAGTCCTTTGTTCTGCCATCCTGGGACAAGCCTGGCTTGACCCCAGGAGGGCAGAAACCTGTCTGAGGGGTTGGCAGCAGCAGCTGCAGTGAAACCCCAGAAAAGGCAGTTTGGCAGTACCCGGGTCTGAGCTACAGACCCGTGGGATCATGGGATTGTACCAACAATGCCAGGATGGCATAGAGGGGGCAATTCCATGATCTTAGACATGTTACACGGCCATATTCGGAGTTACCATTGTGAAGCTACACATAGGTAGTGACCTATGTGTAGTGCACGCATGTAATGGTGTCCCCGCACTCACAAAGTCCGGGGAATTGGCCCTGAACAATCTGGGGGCACCTTGGCTAGTGCTAGGGTGCCCTCACACTAAGTAACTTTGCACCTAACCTTTACCAGGTAAAGGTTAGACATATAGGTGACTTATAAGTTACATAAGTGCAGTGAAAATGGCTGTGAAATAATGTGTGCATTATTTCACCCAGGCTGCAGTGGCAGGCCTGTGTAAGAATTGTCAGAGCTCCCTATGGGTGGCAATAGAAATGCTGCAGCCCATAGGGATCTCCTGGAACCCCAATACCCTGGGTACCTTAGTACCATATACTAGGGAATTATAAGGGTGTTCCAGTATGCCAATGTGAATTGGTAAAATTGGTCACTAGCCTATTAGTGACAATTTGGGATGAAATGAGAGAGCATAACCACTGAGGTTCTGGTTAGCAGAGCCTCAGTGAGACAGTTAGGCACCACACAGGGAACACATACATATAGGCCACAAACTTATGAGCACTGGGGTCCTGACTAGCAGGGTCCCAGTGACACATAACAAACATACTGAAAACATAGGGTTTTCACTATGAGCACTGGGCCCTGGCTAGCAGGATCCCAGTGAGACAGTGAAAACACCCTGACATACACTCACAAACAGTCCAAAAGTGGGGGTAACAAGGCTAGAAAGAGGCTACTTTCTCACACACTGCCATTCTGGATCTTAGGCCAAGTACATAGTCTACCATGTCCTATTGAGGAGCTTTTAAAGGTTGTTCCCAACCCTCCTTCACAAGAGTAAGTACACCTCTTACAGGGTGCCCAAAGAGGAGTTCAAAGGGGCTGAAGACCACTGCTTTCTGGGGTACTTCCCTGTAAACAAAAAGGAGGCAAGGTAACAGGACATCCCATCTCCTCCCGCGTTTTTCAGGGAGTCCCATTATCATACCTTTGAGAGTTTTATTAAACCTCTCAACCAGACCATTTGGTTGTGGATAGTAAGGTGTGGTGAACTTGTGGGTTATACCACACTCCTTCCACATTGCTTTTAGGTATGCAGACATGAAGTTGCTACCTCTGTCTGACACCACCTCTTTAGGAAAACCCACCCTGGAAAAGATTCCCAGGAGGGCTTTTGCCACTGCAGGAGCTGTAGTGGTCCTTAAAGGTATGGCTTCAGGATATATTGGGGCATAGTCCACTACCACCAAGATAAATCTATTGCATGAAGCAGTAGGAGGGTCAAGGGGGCCAACTATGTCAACCCCTACCCTTTCAAAGGGCACCCCAACCACTGGAAGTGGGATTAAAGAGGCCTTTGGAGTGCCACCAGTCTTGCCACTGGCTTGGCAGGTCACACAAGACTTGCAAAAATATTTGGTGTCCTTTGACATATGAGGCCAGTGAAACAAGGGGACACGTTTTTTCCAAGTTTTCGTCTGGCCCAAATGCCCAGCCAAAGGAATGTCATGTGCTAGGGTGAGAAGAAACTCTTTGTACTGCAGGGGAATGACCAATCTCGTGGCAGCTCCAGGTTTTGGGCCCTTTGTGTCAACATCAGGGCAGTGCACGCTCTACGGGCGACTAGAATGCAAAAACCTAGCAATTTCAAGCTAACATCATTTATGCATTGTGCTGATATGCTGTTGTTTAACCTTTTGCATTGCAGAGTTTAATCCTGAAGACTTATGTTCAGCGTGCATATAAATACTGTTCATATGCAATGTACTGCTGCAGGCTTTCAGACTGTGTCAGGATGTCGTCCCTTTCCAGGGCCTTCTAGAAGCTTTCCCTGCAGCATGCCTGGCTGTGGTTTGTGGGCTGGGCTAGACTCTATAAAAAGGAGCCAGCCCAGTTCCACGTGCTCACTATTCAGAGGTCCCGGTACAGAGCAGCAGCAACTTCCTGAGCTCCTGTTCCGGAGGCCTACTTTGTTCTTCCAGGCCTTTGCCCTTCATCGCTTTGGTGATCCTTGATCAGGGTGGTAAGACGGAGGTCGGGCTGGGCCCCCGATCCCGTTTACGAAGGCCTTCAAGTTCTTGGGCCTAATTTTTCAGGTTGAGCGATTTTACCTTGTGCGTTGTGAATGTGCTCTTGTTTTTTTCTGGCATTTACATGTTGATATTCGAATCAGCAAGATGCACGATTCATTCCTCGTGTTTAACTTTGATATTCATGGTGCGCTACCAATTCTTGGCAGTTACATGGTGGCATTCGAACCGGCAAGACGCGCAATTCATTCCTCGTGTTTTAACTTTGACATTCATTGTGCGCTACCATTTCTTGACAGTTACATGGTGCTACTCGAATCGGCAAGACGCGCAATTGATTTGTTGTGTGCAAATTCATGTTATTCATTGTACGCTACCATTTCCTGACATTCATATGGTGACATTCGAATCGGCCAGAGGCGCGATTCCTTTCCGGTGCTTAGACTCATGTTATTCCTTGTACGCTACCACTTCATGGCATTTACTTGGTGGCCTTCAAATCGGCAAGACGCGCGATTCATTTCTCAAGTCTAACATGTTATTCATTGTGCACAATCATTTCATGATATTTACAACCTTTGTTAAAATCTGCAATGTGCGCAATTCATGTTCCTGCAATTTAAGAAAACTAAAATGCTAGAGCTCATGATGTGTTGTTGTATGTGCATTATAGTCCCTCAAGTACGATGCATATGGTGGTTTAGAAATTCATTCAGATTATTTCCTGATCCTCATGCAAAGGTCCATACTTGAATTTGAAAGTTTTATTTAACCTTTCTTGATTCCCTCACAGGTATCCAGTTATCTTGAAGCCTAGTTACTTAATTCTAGGCTTACGTTGTCCATGTCTTCAGTATGACAATGCTTAGAGTCATAGCCTAGTACTGATTAATATGATATAATCTTGATATTGTGTGTTTAAACCTTTTGCTTCCCACAGGTCTCCTTCCCAGCTGTTCCCTAACTAATCCCCTTTTCCCCACTTGGTCTCTCTTAGACTCTGTGACATTCTAATCAGAGTATTGGAGCTGTCTTGTGGTGGAAGTGTTGGGAACGTGCACAGTCCCCGAGGATATGGTGACTCTGACAGAATAGTGAGCCCACTAATTAATAATCCTCCTGGTTTGTGTATGTTCTCAGCATGGCCACACTGGACCAGGTAGTGGTGTCATCAAAAGATTTGGCACCTAGCCTAGCTGAGAGAGTGAGTCAGTTACAGGATAAGGTAGAGAAGAAGGAACAAAATCCCACAGGTGTGTCTTGGCCAGGTCCTTCTTCTCAGACTTCTGGAGGTAATCCTACAAACATTTCCCTCAATGTTCCCTCAGCCATTCCTTTAGCTCCCCCAGAACGTTTCTCAGACAACCCCTTGAAAATCTTTCCTGGTTCAAGTGGAATTACACTTCACCTGCCGACCACATACTTTCCCTGATGCCCAGCCCAAAGTAGCTTTCTTGTTATCATATCTGTCTGAAGATGCAGCTATCTGGGCTATTCCTCTTGTGCGTAAAGACAGTCCCCTGCTTTACAACTGGGGAAATGTTGTTCATGAGTTTGAACAAGTTTTTGATCGTAGAACTGTAACATTGTCAGCAGATCATGAATTATTAGACTCACGACAAGGAAATCAGGACTTAGGTGGTCATTACAACCCTGCAGATGGTGTAAAAGCGGCGGTAAGACCGGCAACCGGCCGGCGGTAAACAAATTGGAATTGCGACAGTGGTGGAAACCGCCAACAAAGACAGCCACTTTAACGGTCTGACCCCCACGGCGGTACAACCAAACAGCGCAGCTCACTGCCAACAGACAGGCGGGAGACAATGTACCGCCCACAGTATGACAACCTACCAATCTGCCACCTTTTCCGGGGCGGATTCACTGCGGACAAAAACACAGCAGAAACAGGACTTCGAAGGGAAAATGCTCACCTCTACACACCCCACGAGGAATCCGGACGCCATGGAACCAGAGCTGCAGATCCTGCCAGCCCTTATCTTCTTGCTCCTCTACCAGGAGCACGAACGCCGGCGGCGAAGACCAGGGTGAGTACTGCACCTACGACACAGGGGAGGGGGAGGGAAAAAACAGGGACACACACATGCAACACCCCCACCCCCACCCCCACCCTCACCCACCACAACACACACACGAATACAGCATGATACAATACAGTTACACCCCCCCAGAAGAATGCAAAGACAAAAGGAAATGAGTGTAACCATTGTAATATGTGAAAATCCAGTACACAAAAATATACATATATACACTATAAACAAAATATACACCAAGAATAGTAGTCCAGGTAGTGCTCCATTGAAGTCTGTGGAACACTGGGCCCACTCGGTATGGGCGAGGCACGCACAAGATCCCCGACCATGACGGAGAGAACACTGCAGGGGCATCAGATAGCAATGAAACAGGCACTTCAGGGGGAGGGAAAGGGGGGCACCTCAGCTGGTTGAGTGCACGACGCCAAATCCACGAGGGGGCCACATGCCCACTGTTCAATCCTGGGGAGTGCAAAGCCACAGTCTCTCAAGTCTATACAGTGGGTGGTTTGCCCACTGTTCCATCCTGGGGAGTGCAAAGCTACAGTCTCTCAAGTCTCTACAGTGGGTGGGTTGCCCACTGTTCCATCCTGGGGAGTGCAAAGCCACAGTCTCTCAAGTCTCTACAGTGGGTGGGTTGCCCACTGTTCGATCCTGGGGAGTGCAAAGCCACAGTCTCTCAAGTCTCACAAGTGGGTGGTTTTTCCACTGTTCCATCCTGGGGTGTGCAAAGCCACAGTCTCTCAAGTCTCTACAGTGGGTGGGTTTCCCACTGTTCCATCCTGGGGAGTGCAAAGCCACAGTCTCTCAAGTCTCTACAGTGGGTGGGTTGCCCACTGTTCCATCCTGGGGAGTGCAAAGCCACAGCCTCTCAAGTCTATACAGTGGGTGGTTTGCCCACTGTTCCATCCTGGGGAGTGCAAAGCCACAGTCTCTCAAGTGGATAACAGTCTCCACTGGTTCTAGAGGGTGCTTGGTGCCCAGAGTGCTTCATCCTGCCAAGGACTGAGGTAGTGGATGTAAAACTCCACTGATTCTGGGCTTTGTGCCCAGAGTGCTTCATCCTGCCAAGGACTGAGGTAGTGGATGTAAAACTCCACTGGTTCTGGAGGGGGCTTTGTGCCCAGAGTGCTTCATCCTGCTCATGGTGGCCTCAGTAGCGTCAGAGCTTTTGGCGCTCATGGGCCTGCGGTGCTTGTTGCGGAGGCGCCCTGTTCAGCAGTGCTTGTGGCGGCGGTGCCCTGTTTAGCGGTCCTTGTGGCGGCGGTGCCCAGTTCAGCGGTGCTTGTGGCGGCGGTGCCCTGTTCTGCGGTGCTTGTGATGGCGGTGCCCTGTTCAGCGGTGCTTGTAGCGGCAGTGCCCTGTTCAGCTGTGCTTGTGGCGGCGGGCTCCTTTGCAGTAACTCAGCTGCTGGCGGTCCTTCATGGCCCAGCGGGGCTGGTGCTGGCGGTCCTCTCTGGCCCAGCGGGGCTGGTGCTGGAGGTCGTTTCTGGCCCAGCGGGGCTGGTGCTGGCGGTCCTCTCTGGCACAGCGGGGCTTGTGCTGGCGGTCCTCTCTGGCACAGCGGGGCTTGTGCTGGCGGTCCTCTCTGGCACAGCGGGGCTTGTGCTGGCGGTCGTGTCTGGCCCAGTGGGGCTGGTGCTGGCTGTCCTCTCTGGCCCAGCGAGGATGATGGCGGTGGCCTCTTGGCCAGTGGGGCAGGTGCTGGCAGTGGCCTCCTGGGCAGTAGGGCAGGTGATGGCGGTGGCCTCCAGGGCAGTGGGGATGATGGTGGCAGCCTCTTGGCCAGTAGGGCAGGTGCTGGCCTCCTGGGCAGTAGGGCAGGTGCTGGTGGTGGCCTCTTGGGCAGCAGGGTTGATGGCGGTCTTCTCCGCCGTGCTGCTTTTCCCAGACCTGCTGACTTTCTTGTGTCCCTTCCCCAGCTTGGAAGGTGTTGCAGCTGACTCCACACTCCCACCGGGACCCGTGGGAGTGGCTTTGGTGGCTGGAGTCTTCCCCCTCTCCCGCCAGGCACTGGCCAACTTTTGATGATTCACAGGTGGGGGACTGTCCGTGCTGTGGCTCTGTGCCACACTGGCTACCCTGTTGGCCGGTGCACTCCATATTCCGGTGACTACAGGCACCACTGGTCCCGGAGATGTTGTGGCAGAGGTGCAAGGTTGGGACCTGGAGAGTCGGGCCCTAGGAGACAGACGGGGTGGGGGAGGTGTGGGAAAGAGGTCAAAGTTGGACAGGAAAAGTTTTTGGGAGACACTGGGTCGGGTAGCTGGAGGGGGTTAGGGAGTGGAGGAAGAGGTTGTGGTTGTAGGAAGTGTTCGTTTGGTGACTTTGGGTGAAGGTGCATGCGCTGGATGCTGTTGTGAGGTGGATGGCTGTTGGGTGGGTGTGTGCCTGCGTTTGTGTATCTTGGGAGGTGGCGTCACAGACACACTGGGAGAGGACACAGGGGACGTGTGAATGGTAGTGGGGGTGGTGAGTGCACGTGAGCAGGGTATGGTGGTATGTGTGCTGGTGATGGCAGTAGTGGCTGTAGATGTAGTGCATGCAGGTGTGAGTATAGACGAGACTGGGAGGGTGGAGGCACTGCATGTGTGCGATGCTTGCGTGAGTGCCTGTGGGATGTGTGGTGCTTATGTTTGCCAGAGCTTCCCTTGTGTGTTGATGTGTGTGCCTGCGTTTGTGTATCTTGGGAGGTGGCGTCACAGACACACTGGGAGAGGACACAGGGGACGTGTGAATGGTAGTGGGGGTGGTGAGTGCACGTGAGCAGGGTATGGTGGTATGTGTGCTGGTGATGGCAGTAGTGGCTGTAGATGTAGTGCATGCAGGTGTGAGTATAGACGAGACTGGGAGGGTGGAGGCACTGCATGTGTGTGATGCTTGCGTGAGTGCCTGTGGGATGTGTGGTGCTTATGTTTGCCAGAGCTTCCCTTGTGTGTTGATGTGTGTGCATGCTGGTCTGAAGGTGTGCTTGGGATAGTCTGAGGTACAGGGGATTGGGTCTGGGTGGAGGACGTTGGAGGGGGGAGGCTAGAGATAGGTGTAGGAGGCTGGACTGGCTTGTAGTGAGTACCAAGGGGTACTTACACCTTGCACCAGGCCCAGGTATCCCTTATTAGTGTAGAAGGGTGTCTAGCAGCTTAGGCTGATGGAAAAGGTAGCTTAGCAGAGCAGCTTAGGCTGAACTAGGAGACGAGTGAAGCTCCTACAGTACCACTAGTGTCACTTGCACAATATCATAAGAAAACACAATACACAGATATACTAAAAATAAAGGTACTTTATTTTTATGACAATATGCCAAAGTATCTCAGTGAGTACCCTCAGTATGAGGATAGCAAATGTACACAAGATATATGTACACAATACCAAAATATGCAGTAATAGCAGTAGAAAACAGTGCAAACAATGTATAGTCACAATAGAATGCAATGAGGGCACATAGGGAGAGGGGCAACACAAACCATATACTCTAGAAGTGGAATGCGAACCACGAATGGACCCCAAACCTATGTGACCTTGTAGAGGGTCGCTGGGACTGTAAAGAAACAGTGAGGTTTAGAAAAATAGCCCACCCCAAGACCCTGAAAAGTGGGTGAAAAGTGCACCTAAGTTCCCAAAAGAGCACAGAAGACGTGATAGGGGAATTCTGCAGGAAAGACCAACACCAGCAATGCAACAATGATGGATTTCCAGACGAGGGTACCTGTGGAACAAGGGGACCAAGTCCAAAAGTCACGATCAAGTTGGGAGTGGGCAGATGCCCAGGAAATGATAGCTATGGGTGCAAAGAAGCTGCCACTGGATGGTAGAAGCTGAGGATTCTGCAAGAACGACAAGGGCTAGCAACTTCCCCTTTGAAGGATGGATGTCCCACGTCGTGAAGAGTCGTGCAGAAGTGTTTTCCCGCAGAAAGACCGCAAACAAGCCTTGCTAGCTGCAAAGCTCGTGGTTAGGGTTTTTGGATGCTGCTGTGGCCCAGGAGGAACCAGGATGTCGCCAATTGCGTGAGGAGACAGAGGAGGCATCCAGCAAGACAATGAGTCCACTCAGAAGCAAGCAGCACCCGCAGAAGTGCAGGAACAGGCACTATGAAGTGGAGTGAATCAGTGCTCACCCGAAGTTGCACAAGAGAGTCCCACGACGCCGGAGGACAACTCAGGAGGTTGTGCAATGCAGGTTAAAGTGCCGGGGACCCAGGCTTGGCTGTGCACAAAGGAAATCCTCGAAGAGTACACAGGAGCCGGGGTAGCTGCAAAACACGCGATTCCCAGCAATGCAGTCTAGCGTGGGGAGGCAAGGACTTACCTCCACCAAACTTGGACTGAAGAGTCACTGGACTGTGGGAGTCACTTGGACAGAGTTGCTGAGTTCAAGGGACCTCACTCGTCGTGCTGAGAGGAGACCCAGAGGACCGGTGATGCAGTTCTTAGGTGCCTGCGGTTGCAGGGGGAAGATTCCATCGACCCACGGGAGATTTCTTCAGAGCTTCCAGTGCAGAGAGGAGGAAGACTACCCCCACAGCATTCACCACCAGGAAAACAGTCGAGAAGGCGGCAGGATCAGCGTTATAAGGTCGCAGTAGTCGTCGTTGCTACTTTGTTGCAGTTTTGCAGGCTTCCAGCGCGGTCAGCAGTCGATTCCTTGGCAGAAGGTGAAGAGAGAGATGCAGAGGAGCTCTGATGAGCTCTTGCATTCGTTATCTAAGGAATTCCCCAAAGGAGAGACCCTAAATAGCCAGAAAAGGAGGTTTGGCTACTTAGGAGAGAGGATAGGCTAGCAAAACCTGAAGGAGCCTATCAGAAGGAGTCTCTGACGTCACCTGCTGGCACTGGCCACTCAGAGCAGTCCAGTGTGCCAGAAGCACCTCTGTTTCCAAGATGGCAGAGGTCTGGAGCACACTGGAGGAGCTCAGGGCACCAGGGGAGGTGCAGGTCAGGGGAGTGGTCACTCCCCTTTCTTTTGTCCAGTTTCACGCTAGAGCAGGCCTGAGGGATCCCTGAACCGGTGCAGACTGGCTTATGCAGAGATGGGCACCATCTGTGCCCATCAAAGCATTTCCAGAGGCTGGGGGAGGCTACTCCTCCCCAGCCCTGACACCTTTTTCCAAAGGGAGAGGGTGTAACACCCTCTCTCTGAGGAAGTCCTTTGTTCTGCCTTCCTGGGCCAGGCCTGGCTGGACCCCAGGAGGGCAGAAACCTGTCTGAGGGGTTGGCAGCAGCTGCAGTGAAACCCCGGGAAAGGTAGTTTGGCAGTACCCATGTCTGAGCTAGAGACTCGGGGGATCATGGAATTGTCTCCCCAATGCCAGAATGGCATTGGGGTGACAGTTCCATGATCCTAGACATGCTACAAGGCCATGTTCGGAGTTACCATTGTGACGCTATACATATGTTGTGACATTTGTATAGTGCACGCGTGTAATGGTGTCCCCGCACTCACAAAGTCCGGGGAATTTTCCCTGAACAATGTGGGAGCACCTTGGCTAGTGCCAGGGTGCCCACACACTAAGTAACTTAGCACCCAACCTTTACCAGGTAAAGGTTAGACATATAGGTGACTTATAAGTTACTTAAGTGCAGTGGTAAATGGCTGTGAAATAACGTGGACTTTATTTCACTCAGGCTGCACTGGCAGGCCTGTGTAAGAATTGTCTGAGCTCCCTATGGGTGGCAAAAGAAATGCTGCAGCCCATAGGGGTCTCCTGGAACCCCAATACCATGGGTATCTAAGTACCATATACAAGGGGATTATATGGGTGTACCAGTGTGCCAATGAGAATTGGTAAAATTAGTCACTAGCCTGCAGTGACAAATTTAGAAAGCAGAGAGAGCATAAACACTGAGGTTCTGGTTAGCAGAGCCTGAGTGATACAGTTAGTCACCACACAGGGAACACATACAGGACATACTATGAGCACTGGGGTCCTGCCTGGCAGGATCCCAGTGACCCATAGGCTAAAACAAACATACATACAGTGAAAATGGGGGTAACATGCCAGGCAAGATGGTATTTTCCTACACTGCTGAAGTAGGGAAGTGACTCCTTTACTTCAAGGGAGATTTCTTAGTTCTTCTGATGCAGGCTGAAGACAAGCAGTCTTCTGAGGATTCACAACCTGGAAACAGTTGCAGTTGCTGGCAAGAGCTGAAGTTACACTGTTGCAGAAGTCATCTTTGCTTCATTGTTGCAGTTTGTAGAGTTCCTCGATGGTCCAGATGCAGTTCTGTTGGTAGGAAGGTGAAGTAAAGGATGCAGATGATTCCTGCTGGAGTCTTGCAATCCTAATCTGAAGAACAACCCAAGAGAGAGACCAGAAATAGCCATGAAAGGGGGATTGATCAGCTCCACAGGTAAGCACCTATCAGGGGAGGGCTGTGACTTCACCTGCTGGCACTGGCCATTCAGATGCTCCCAGAGTGCCCTGCCAACTTGGAATCAAGATGGCAAAATCCAGACACACTCTGGAGGAGCTCTGAGTCCCACCCCTAGGGTGATGATGGACATGGGATTGGTCACTTCCCTTTCCTTCCTCCATTTTCACGCCAAATGAGGGACTGGGGGCCCCTGAACCAGTGTAGACTGGATTATGCAAGGAGGGCACCATCTGGACCCTTCAAAGCTTTTCCACAAGCTATGGGAAGCCACCCCTCCCATGCCTGTAACACCTATTTACAAAAAGAGAGGGTGTAACACACCTCTCCCAAAGGAAATGCTTTTGTTCTGGCTTCCTGGGCTCAAGCTGCTTGAGCAACAGGAGGGCAGAAATCTATCTGTGATGTGGCAGCAACTGGGGCTGCCTGGAAAACCTCAGAAGGCTATAATGGCAGTACTGGGTGTCGTCTAAGGAGCCCCCGAGTGCATGGAATCATAAAACCAATGCTTACAAATGCCTTGGGGTATGATTCCAACATGTTTGATACCAACCATGGCCATGTTCAGAGTTACCATTGTGAAGCTGTACATAGGTAGAGACCTATGTCCATTGCACACGTAAAATGGCGTTCCCACACTCACGAAGTCTGGGAAAATGGTCCTGGACAACGTGGAGGGGCACCTCTGCTAGTGCAGGGGTGCCCTCACACACAGGTACTCTGCACCGTGCCTTCAAGGTTGGAAGGCCTGACATATAGGCGGCTTATAAGTGACCTGGTGCAGTGTAAATGGCAGTGAAAGGGTGCATGCACCATTTCATAGAAGCTGCAATGGCAGTTTTGTAGAAGCCTTTGTATGGGCTCCCTATGGGTGGCAAAAGAAATTCTGCATCCCATAGGGATCCCTTGGAAACCTAAAGCCCTAGGTACCTAGGTAGCATATACTGTGGATTTATAAGGGAGCACCAGTATGCCAGTTATGAGAGGAATACTGTGTTAGCAGTATCCAACAACCAAATTTAAATGGAGAGAGCATAACTACTGGGGTCCTGATTAGCAGGATCCCAGTAGACACAGTCAAAAACAGGCCAAGAATTGGGGTAACCATGCAAGAAAGAGGCTACTTTCTCACACATGCTTCATGTTGTATTGCTTTTTTTGTATCACTCTATAATTTGTAAAGATTACTTATATTATGATACTGTTACTATAAGTGATATTTCTTATATTATTTTCATCATTACTATGTGAAATTACTTATATTATGATACCGGTATTATAAGTGATGTTACTTATTTTATGATATCGTTACTATAAGTGATATTACTTATACTATGGTACCATTACTATCACTTATATTATGTTACTGTTACTATAAGTGATGTTACTTATATTATGATACCGTTACTATAAGTGATTTTACTTATATTATGATACCATCAATATAAGTGATATTACCTATATTATGATACCATTACTATTTAGTGATATTACTTATATTCTGATACCGTTTGTATAAGTGATATTACTTATTTTATGATACAATTACTAAATGTGATATTAATTATATTATGATACTGTTACTACCAGTGATATTACTTATATTATGACAATATTACTATATGTGATATTACTTACATCATGATACCATTACTATAAGCAATATTACTTATTTTATTATACAATTACTATATGTGATATT
Source organism: Pleurodeles waltl (assembly GCF_031143425.1). Classification (NCBI taxonomy): domain Eukaryota; kingdom Metazoa; phylum Chordata; class Amphibia; order Caudata; family Salamandridae; genus Pleurodeles; species Pleurodeles waltl. The sequence goes on along the minus strand of NW_027150389.1, from coordinate 2,845,589 downwards.
ACTCATATTATAACACTATTACTATATGTGATATAAACTATATTATGATACCATTACTATAAGTGATATTACTTAAATTATGATACCATTACTATAGCTGATAATGCTTATATTATGATACAATTACTATAAGTGATATCACTTATATTATGATACTATTACTATATCTGTTATCACTGATATCACCGTACTGTTAGTAATTGTGATATTTCTTATATTATTACACTGTTACTATAAGAGATATTTGATTGTGTGTAAAATAACTATGTTTACAAAGAATAAATGCAGGGAGCAGATGTTACTTATATTATGATATTATTACTTTACATTATATTACTTATATAATGATACTGTTACTATATGTGATATCAATTATATTGTGATACAAATACTATATGTGATGTTTTTGATATTATGACACTATTACTATATGTGATATTACTTATATTATAAGTGATATTACTTATTTTATGATATTATGATACTATTTCTATAAGTGATATTAGATTATGTGTAAAATAACTTCGTGTCTACAAGGAAAAAATGCAGGGTGCAGATGTTACATTGAGCATACTATATGAACCGTTTTGTTGTTTTATCTCATCTTATTGGTGGTTTTATGTTGCAGGCACTATTCATCTTCTGACATCCAGAACAAGTTTCCCAATATTTAACATCTATCTAATGTGAGGCTTAAAGAAATCAGTTTTTCACTTACCAGTCCTGTTGGAAAACTCCCCATCGGCACAGGGCACACAGTAAAAGCAGCAGACAGGCTTCCCTTCTCTTGGAGCTTTGCGGGACCCTGGGAGGCAGCTCTCACTGCAGACTGAGCGAGGAGTCTGTGAAGTGAAGTAGAATCAAGGAGAAACTGTGCTTAATTTGTTCAGTGGTAGACCACCATGCATCCTTCACCACAAGCACTAATGTCTGTTTCTACTCATTTGCTTAGTCACAACATGGTAAAATATTCATTTTAGTTTACATGATTTTTTAATTGATTTTAGTATGCTTTACAAAGATTTGGCACATTTGGACATCATTGAGAGTCATCAATTCAATATTCATTGTTTGGCTGAAACCTCGGATATGTATGGATTAAAAATGTGCTGTGTGGGGTAAAACATGCTAATATTTAAAATGTGTTCTATGCAGCAATACATATGTTATAAATCAAATTTTAATTTCATTTCTCATTGTAAGGAAGCCAAACACAAATTCTTGAATGTGATTTTGTTTTGACTAAACTAGGTTTAACAAGACACTTATAAGAAAAGAAAAGGCATGCAATGTGGACGGTATACGATTGTGCTAACAGGGTTCTGACTTTACTATGTTAATTTTCACACAGTGAGGAATATTTTTATGACATTTGCATCAAGAAAGGGCCTGCAAGGGTAAGGTGTATATATATTCATAAGGTGAGAGTGAACTCAATTATTGCCTACTCATAAGCCAAGGAAAGCTGCCCGGAGGCCCTCTTCTGACTGATGCAACAACTAAGGGCCTGATTTAAAACTCGGCGGACGGGTCCCTCTGTCGCAATGGTAACAGTCATCCCAACTGCCGAAATCAAAATCTTAGGAGATAACATGGAGTTTCGATTCTGGTGGACAGGATATCTGTCACCATTGTGATGAATGCAGCACACATAAAAAGAGGAGAAAAATAAATACTTCTCCAAGTTACGTCTCCCCTGAGAAATTGTATCTTTTTGGTGCGTTCCCTGATCTCCCACTTCTAGTAAATCAGGGAATACGTCATTAACCATTGGAGTTGTGAAGGAACACTCATTCATCCACCATGGAACGCCTTCTTAGGGCAGAGTAAGGCAACCCAGTGATTTGAGCTCTGTTGCCCTACTTCAGATTAATGGAGCCACTCATGGCCATGCAGAGTGGCCATGCATGGCTTCATAAATCTCTAGTTTAAGTTGTGTTGCACTTGCATTACAATGTGTGGTACAAGTGGGACACAACGAGGATCATAAATATGCCCCTGAGTGCCTAGACTGAATGTCCTTAGCAGTGTGTGTTCCGCAGCTTGTTGCTCAGATTAAACTTTAAAAGTGGTGCTTCTGACAGGATGGAACAGTTGATTTTAAGTTAAAATAGTTGAAATTGTCCCCACCTTACTGCCATTAGTTGAATGTCTGAAGAATATTAGACTGACCTGATTCTTCTGGTCACCACTAACATGCCACGTAATGGCGCTCTCGTTGATGATAAGTTGTTGCCCTGGTTGTGCTGTGAAATCTAAATGTCCAACCTTAACAACTTTCAAGACAGATAAGCGGTTGAAAGCGCAGTTTAGAATGTCATACTTTGCTGGTACTTGCCCTTTGTCATCGAAAAAAATGTCATGCCCAGAAGAAGTCTTAAAATGTATCTTCTGGAGGAACCTGTTCACCTGAAACACAACACACAAGATCAGTAGCTCACATTCAGGTCTAACAGTGTGGCATCCAATTTTTTTAAATAATTGAGAGCAAAATAAAGGATGACAACGACATTCAGGTGCGAATTCTAGAACATACCCAAGTTGTTTAGTTACTAATAATTTACACTTAACTGAGACTGTGAGAAAGGCACTCCTAAAAATTGTAAACAGACTCTTTGTCATATCTTCACAAGACTCCGGCATCGCAGCATCCTTAGATCAAGGAATGAACTCATGTCCAGACATCAAACAATATTAATTAAGAATGCATAATTCCCATTCCAAAACATAGATGCAGAAACCTAACTACACGTTGATGGTTTCATTCTTTAGGCCATATTCTAAGTCACTCTGATCAAGCTTTCCTCATGGAACTAAAAGCCAGATGCATGTAGCTTAAGGTTTGCGATTTTTTAACAGTATATTTTCGTGATTCGCTATTAGTAAATCGAAAGCTGCTATGTACAACAGAGTATTTAATATTGTTTGCAATTTCCAAATGGATCGCAAGACACCTGCCTCATTAATATTCATGAGGAAGGTCACAATATGCGACCCATATGGGAATGGCCACAATCACAGGGATGGTGGCCTGCTGGGGTCAGCAGACCACCATGTCAGTGATTGCTTTTAAATAAAGGAATGTTTTTTTTTTGTAATGCAGCCCATTTTCCTTAAAGGAAAATGGGATGCCGTACATAAAGAAAAATGAAAAGATTTATCTCATTTTTTTAAAAGCAGGCAGTGGTCCACAGGACCACTGTCTGCTCTTAAAAAATGTTTGCACCCCCATTCGCAAAGGGGAAGTGGTCCCGTCGGGTCCCCTTCCTGTTTGCTAATGGCTTACTACCAACTTGCTGTAAGGAAGGAACGCACTTGGCACACCCCTTCCTAATAGCGAGTCGCAAACATTTTACGAGTCGGTAATAGGTTATGGACTAGCAACATATTGTTGGTACATGCCTAAAGCATTTTATCAATCCCAAACGGCCCGATGGCCATCCAGAAAAATTGCTTCATACATCTGGTCCAAAACACTGCATGAATTAGAGTGGTTAGATTTTTCCACGCCAGGCTTTTTTGATGTGGGAGAACCATACCCCATTTCCAGCCTTGAATTTTGTATGGAAAATATCTGAGGCTTTAGCTCCAGGAGCACCTAACCCTCATTCTCCCTTTTTGTGACTGTGGGAGCATCCAATGCCCCCACCAGGAAACATCTTTCTTTCTCCATTTCAGCCCCCAACTCAACTTCCAGTCCCACCCACAGGTCACCGAATATGTTTATCGCCTGCTCTGAAAAGATTGCAAACATATGCATTAAACCCCCACTGAATTGTGAATTGTGCATGTATTTATAACAAGAAAAAATGGTCTGGTGCGATGATTACCCTTTCTTCACGCACATGGGATTTCACCATTACCCCAGTTTTGTGCAACTTGTAATGGAGCCTTTTCGTTGCAGAGTACATTTTCTCCAACACAAATGAAATAATTTAAGGTCCAGTTCGCTACCGAGAAGTTTGGGAGAAATTATTGGTTAACATATGAACCAAAGATTTAGGGTCTGATTATGAGTTTGGAAGTCTTGGTACCGCCTACGAGGTGGCGTTGGAATCATTGTTGCACCGTTGGTGGTCTGCCCACCCTATTACAATGCGTGCGGTCACATAGATGAAAGACCCCCGCAGTCCCGCAGGCCCGCCGCCACCACCAGGAAAACTTGACCACTGTGGCTATAGGCTAGGCCAATGCATCTTTCAGAGGGCAGAGCACCAGTGTTACCACCAGCCCAATCACAAAATGCCTTTCCGCCGATGTAATTGTCAGGGTCCAACCACCACATCTGAACTGGTGTAAAGGGAGGGACATAAGCCTGAAACTTACCGGTAGTCAGGTACATACATCCTGACCTACAATGGAGCCAATCATACACTTCATGCCACTGATGTTCCTTCCTAAATGGACACCATCATGTACGCAACCAGCGGTAAGTTAAACTCATACTCATTCCCATCGACTCCTCAGCAAACTAAGGACCTGCCAATAACCTGGCAAGGGGTTTGTGGTCCCTGGACCAAACATATATTGTGGGCCCCTGTCTGGAATTGTACTCAATGTAAGATCCGATGATAGCTCCATGATGCCTTCTTTGGTCAGGTCACTCACACTGCGCAGGCACATTCTACAAAAGTCAACATGTGTGCACATCTCAGAATCAGGGATTGAGATGTGTGCATCAAATTGTGTTACACAACAGCACATCCTCATCAAATACAGACCTATTGATCTCTGTAACACCCTCACATTGCTCATATGCCCAGGTCCTGTTGTGATATCAAATATACATCTTTATGGATGTTTCATGAACCTGACAGAAACCTTCTTTGCCCAATCTGTGTAAATGGACTCTCACATATCAACTACATTTACATGTAATGTTAGAGAAATGGGATTTGAAATAACCAGTGTGAGAAACATCCGAAATTCACAAAGTAAAGATTCTCTGCAGAATAGGTATGCCTCCACCTGGGCGACCCCTGAAAGGTTGGGGCCCTGGCGCCACAATCCACTTTGCACGTACCTCAAAACATATATGTACCTATGTACATAGGCCCTGTGGCTTGAAGTATTTCAGGGACAAACAATACCAAGTGCCATCCATATGTGTGCAATGTGTTAGTGGCGGACACAGCCGTAACAACATTTGTAACATGTGTAGATAAAGTAGGCATAAGGTACACACAAGAATATGGGCACATGTTCATTAAAATGTCTACAAAGGTATGATAACAAAAACACCCTCCAAGTCTGTATAAACAAATCCGTACCTTGCACACATTATACACAAGTCCAACCTACATCATAGGTAGAACTGAAACCTAAATGATGTTGACATTGGCCAAGCCAAGCTGAACCCCCTTACCTTAAGAAATATCACCCAAGGCAATCACAGAACCATTTGGAATTCATCCCACAAATCCATCAATGTAACTTTCCCGTTGCCCTGGGTGACTTCAGCACTGGGTCCAAGGTTGGATCATGTGCACCACATCAAATGAATTATCAATCATGGTGATAATACTGTAGTCAAACATCCCAAAGTATCAATGAACATCAAATTAGGTGAAAAATAATGGCAGGACTAATGTGTCCAAAACAAAGCACATGTTTATTGTGCCTAAACATTTTATTTGTGAATAAACTAAAGGCCAATGGCTAGTCCATGTTGTATTAGGCTGGTCTGGCTTATAGTGGGTACATTGTGGTACTTACACCTTGTGCCAGGTCCAGTTATCCCTTATTAGTAGATTAGAGGTGTTCTAGCAGCTTAGGCTGATAGAGGTAGCTAAAGCAGAGCAGCTTAGGCTGAACTAGGAGAAATGCAAAGCTCCTACTATACCACTTATATAACTTAGCACTATATCATAAGCAAACACAATACTCAGAGCTACTAAAAATAAAGGTAGTGACAATATGCCAAAAGTATCTCAGAGGATATACTCCCTTAGGAGGTAAGTAATCTACACCAAATATATAGACACAAAGCAAAATCAGGTAAGTAACAGTTAGAAAAGTAATGTAAACAATGTAGAACATAATAGAATGCAATAGGAAGAATTGGGCCTAGGGGCAACACAAACCATATACTACAAAAGTGGAATGCGAACCACGAATGGACCCCAGGCCTAGTGTAGTGTGTAGAGGGTAGCTGGGAGTGTAAGAAAACACTAAGGGTGTCCAAGATACCCCACCCCAAGATCCTGAAAAGTAGGAGTAAAGTTACCCTGCTACCCCAGAAAGACAGTAAAGTCAAGATAGGGGATTCTGCAAGGACAACAACTGACTGCAAAACACTGAAGAAGGATTCCTGGAACTGAGGACCTGTAAAGGAAGGGGACCAAGTCCAAGAGTCACGCAAGTGTCCATGGGGGGCAGGAACCCACTAAACCCCGGATGAAGGTGCAAAAGGGCTGCCTTTGGGTGGAAGAAGCAGAAGATTCTGCAACAACGGAAGGTGCCAGGAACTTCTCCTTTGGAGAAGCCTTGCTAGCTGCAAGAGTCACAGTAGAGAATTGTGGGTGCTGCCTGGGCCCAGGAAGAATCAGGAGGTCGCCCCTTTGAAGAGGAGACAGAGGGGGCACTCAGCAACACAGAGAGCACACGCAGAAGCAGGCAGCACCCGCAGAAGCACCTGAACAGGCACTTAGAAGATTTGAGGACAACAGTCAACTCAGAGCCACAAAAGAAGGTCCCACGACGTCGGAGTCCAACACAGCGAGTTGGGCAATGCAGGACGGAGTGCTGGGGACCTGGGGTAGGCTGTGCACAAAGGAAGTCTTGCTAAAGTGCACAGAAGCCCGAGCAGCTGCAGTTCACGCAGTACAAAGGATTACTGTCTGGCGTGGGGAGGCAAGGACTTACCTCCACCAAATTTGGACAGAAGTGCCACTGGACCGTTGAAGACACTTGGACCAAGCTCCTGTGGTCCAGGGACCACGCTCGTCAGGGTGAGAGGGGGACCCAGAGGACTGGTGATGCAGAGGTTTGGTGCATGCGTTGGCCAGGGAGAAGATTCCGTTGCCCCACGGGAGATTTCTTCTTGGCTTTCAGTGCAGGGTGAAAGCAGACAGCCCTCAGAGCATGCACCACCTGGAAACAGTTGAGAAAGCCGGAGGGGATGAGGCGCTACAATGTTGCTGGTAGTCTTCTTGCTACTTTGTCGCAGTTATGCAGGTGTCCTGGAGCAGTCAGCGGTCGATCCTTGGCAGAAGTCGAAGAAGGAAGTGCAGAGGAATTCTGGTGAGCTCTTGCATTCGTTATCTGATGAGATGCCCACAGGACAGACCCTAAATAGCCCTCAGAGGAGGATTGGCTACAAAGACAGGTAAGCATCTATCAGGAGGGGTCTCTGACATCACCTGCTGGCACTGGCCACTCAGAGCTGTCCATTGTGCCCTCACACCTCTGCCTCCAAAATGGCAAGGGTCTGGGAAACACTAGAGGAACTCTGGGCACCTCCCCTGGGAGGTGCTGGTCAGGGGAGTGGTCACTCTCCTTTCCTTTGTCCAGTTTCGTGCCAGAGCAGGGCTGGGGGGATCCCTTAACTGGTGCAGACTGGCTTATGCAAGGAGGGCACCATCTGTGCCCTTCAAAGCATTTCAAGAGGCCAGGAGAGGCTACTCCTCCAAGGCCCTTCACACCTATTTCCAAAGGGATAGGGTGTAACACCCTCTCTCAGAGGAAATCCTTTGTTCTGACTTCCTGGGACCAGGCTGCCCGGGCCCCAGGGGGGCAGAAACCAATCTGAGGGTTTGGCAACAGCGGTAGCTGCAGCGGAGACTCTGGAAAGTTAGTTTGGCAGTACCCGGGCTCTATGCTGGAGACCCGGGGATGCATGGAATTGTCCCCCCAATACAATTCCATGATCCTAGACATGTTATATGGCCATGTTTGGAGTTACCATTGTGACGCTACATATAGGTATTGACCTATATGTAGTGCACACATGTAATGGTGTCCCCACACTCACAAAGTCTGGGGAATTTGCCCTGAACAATGTAGGGGCACCTTGGCTAAAGTAACTTTGCACCTAACCTTCACCAAGTGAGGGTTAGACATATAGGTGACTTATAAGTTACTTAAGTGCAGTGTAAAATGGCTGTGAAATAAACGTGGATGTTATTTCACTCAGGCTGCAGTGGCAGTCCTGTGTAAGAATTGTCTGAGCTCCCTATGGGTGGCAAAAGAAATGCTGCAGCCCATAGGGATCTCCTGGAACCCCAATACCATGGGTACCTCAGTACCACATACAAGGGAATTATATGGGTGTACCGGTATGCCAATGTGAATTGGTAAATTTAGTCACTAGCCTGCAGTGACAAATTTGGATAGCAGAGAGAGCTTAATCACTGAGGTTCTGGTTAGCAGAGCCTCAGTGAGACAGTTAAGCATCACACAGGGAAAACATACAGGGCGCATACGTATGAGCACTGTCCCAGTGAAACATAGACTAAAACAACATATATACAGTGGAATATGGGGGTAACATGCCAGGCAAGTTGGTACTTTCCTACACAACCCCCCCCCCAAACGAAGGACAATAACAATAGCCATGAGCTGATGAGCCTTCATTGTTTAAGTGGAAATATCTGGAGAGTCCATCTGCATTGGAGAGGGTACCCCCAGGTCTATGATCCACTGTATAGTCCATTCCCTGTAGAGATATGGACCACCTCAACAACTTAGGGTTTTCACTTTTATTTTGTTTTAGCCAAAGTAGAGGTTTGTGGTCTGTCTGAACAATAAAGTGAGTGCCAAACAGGTATGGCCTCAACTTTTTCAGTGCCCAGACCACAGCAAAGGCCTCCCTCTCTATGGCAGACCAACGCTTTTCTCTAGGGGTCAACCTTCTGCTGATAAAAGCAACTGGTTGATCCTGGCCCTCAGAATTCAGTTGTGATAAGACTGCCCCTACCCCTAATTCAGATGCATCAGTTTGAACAATGCATTTTTGGGAGAAACATGGGCTCTTTAGGACAGGTGCAGTGCACATGGCCTGTTTGAGCTCCTCAAAAGCTTTCTGGCAGCTAGCTGTCCATAGTACCTTTTTAGGCATTTTCATACTTGTGAGATCATTAAGAGGGGCTGCTATGGAGCCATAGTTCTTAATTAATCTCCTGTACTACCCTGTGAGGCCTAAGAAAGCTCTCACCTGGGTCTGAGTTGTAGGGGGAACCTAATCCATGATTGTCTGGGTTTTCCCCTGCAGTGGTGCAATATGTTCTCCACCTACCAGGTGTCCCAGATAAACCACCTTTCCCTGCCCTATCTGGCACTTTGAGGCCTTGATAGTGAGTCCTGCCTTTTGCAGGTCCTCTAAAACTTTCCAAAGGTGGACCAGGTGCTCATCCCAGGTGGAGCTAAAGACAGAAATATCATCTAGATATGCTGCAGTAAAAGTCTCCAACCCTTGCAGGACTGTGTTCACCAACCTCTGGAAAGTGGCAGGTGCATTTTTCAAACCAAAGGGCATCACTGTAAATTGGTAGTGCCCTCCTATAGTTGAAAATGCAGTTTTGGGTTTAGCATCCTCAGCCAATTTGATCTGCCAATACCCTGCAGTCAAATCAAAGGTGCTAAGATATTTGGCAGATGACAGTGTATCAATGAGCTCATCTGCCCTGGGTATAGGGTGAGCATTAGTTTTTGTTACCTGATTGAGACCTCTATAGTCTACATAAAACTTCATCTTCCTTTTTCTATCTTTTGAGTGAGGCTTTGGTACAAGCACCACAGGACTCGCCCATGGGCTTTCAGAAGGTTCAATCACTCCCAGATCAAGCATTTTCTGCACCTCTTGTTTTATGCAGTCCCTGACATGGTCAGGCTGACTATAAATCTTACTCTTGACAGGCAGGCTGTCACCAGTATCAATTGTGTGTTCACATCAGAATGTTGTACCTGGCACAATTGAAAAGAGGTCAGAAAATTGTCCAAGGAGATTTATGCAGTTGTCTTTCTGTTCTGCAGTCAGACAATCTGCCAAAACTACGCCCTCCACTAAAGCATCAGTTTCAGTGATGGAAAAGAGATCAGGGAGAGGATCACTCTCTTCTTCCTGTCCGTCATCTGTTGCCATGAGCAGGGTGAGATCAGCCCTGTCATAGTAGGGATTTAGGCGGTTGAGATGAATCACCCTAAGGGGACTCCTAACAGTGCCCAGGTCTACCAGATAGGTAACCTCACCCTTTTTCTCAACAATTAGATGGGGTCCACTCCATTTGTCCTGGAGTGCTCCTGGGGCCACAGGCTCCAATACCCACACCTTCTGTCCTGGTTGGTACTGGATCAGAACAGTCTTCTGGGCATGCCATTGCTTTCGCAGCTCCTGGCTGGCCTGAAGGTTTTTACTGGCCTTTTTCGTGTACTCAGCCATTCTGGATCTTAGGCCAAGTACATAGTCCACTATGTCCTGTTTGGGAGCTTTTAAAGGTTGTTCCCAACCCTCCTTCACAAGAGTGAGTGGACCTCTTACAGGGTGTCCAAAGAGGAGTTCAAAGGGGCTGAAGCACACTCCTTTCTGGGGTACCTCCATGTAAGCAAAAAGGAGTCAAGGTAACAGGACATCCCATCTCCTCCTGAGTTTTTCAGGGAGTCCCATTATCATACCTTTGAGAGTTTTATTAAACCTCTCTATCAGTCCATTAGTCTGTGGGTGATAAGGAGTGGTGAACTTGTAGGTAACACCACACTCCTTCCACATTGCTTTCAAGTATGCAGACATGAAGTTGCTACCCCTGTCGGATACAACCCCTTTAGGGAAACCCACCCTGGAAAAGATTCCCAGGAGGGCCTTTGCCAGTGCAGGAGCTGTAGTTGTCCTTAGAGGAATTGCTTCAGGATATCTTGTAGCATGCTCCACAACCACCAAGATAAACCTATTGCCTGAAACAGTAGGAGGGGCAAGGGGGCCAACTATGTCAACCCCTCCCCTTTCAAATGGCACCCCAACCACAGGTAGTGGAATAAGGGGAGCCTTTGGAGTGCCACCAGTCTTGCCACTGGCTTGGCAGGTCACACAAGAATTGCACAAATCTTTAGTGTCCTCTGTCATCCTAGGCCAGTGAAACAGGGGGACAAGTCTCTCCCATGTTGTTTTGATCTGGCCCAAATGCCCAGCCAAAGGAATGTCATGTGCAAGAGTTAGGAGGAACTCTCTGTACTGCAGGGGAATGACAAAACCTCCTGGCTGCTCCAGGTTTTGGGTCCTTTGCCTCTGTACAAGAGGTTGTCCTCCCAGTAAACTCTATGTGAGTCATCCCCATTTTGTTGCTTGACAGCTTGCTGTCTGAGACCCTCTAATGTGGGACAGGTTTGCTGTGCCACACTCAGCTCTTCCCTGGCTTGGTCCTCTCCACCCAAAAGCTCAGCAGTGTTTGCTGCCAGCTCATCTGGTGAAGGTTCTGCACAGGGGGGAAATTCTTCTCCCTCAGAAGGAGAATCCTCTGTAGAGGGAGGGATAGTGGGTAGGGATATACCCTTGTTACCCCTAGCTTTAGGGAACACTTGGTCAAATGTGCCAGGATCCAAGTTACCCTGTCCTTTTTGCTTTTTGGCCTGAGCCCTTGCCAAAGCAAAAATATGCCCAGGATTGCCCAGCATTGCTGCATGAGCCTCCCACTCCACTTCTGCCCAAGCTGATGTCTCTAAAGCATTTCTTAGTAGACAGTCTACAGGTAAATCCGAAGCAACCACAACTTTCTTTGGACCAGTAACCCCCCCCCCCCCAGTTGAGATCCACAACAGCCATGGTGTGGCTAAGAGTCACTTGGTACTGCTGACCAAGTAGGTGTTGTTCAGGGTGCACCAATTTCTCTATCACCATGGTAACACTGGCACCTGTGTCCCTGTAGGCCTGAACCTCAACACCATTTATTAGGGGAAGTTGCTTGTACTTATCCATATTAAGGGGACAAGCAACCAAGGTGGCCAAATCAATGGCATCTTCAGAGACTAACACAGCCTCTGTGGTCTCCCTAACAGGACCAACCCCAACTACATTACCAATAGTGAGCCCAGCTACTCCCTTGGATTGTCTATTTGAAGGTTTGCTCCCACCACCACTGCTATAACTAGGGGCACTAGAATTTGCAGTAGGGGTTGTGGTAGTGGGAGGTTTGGTGTTTTTCTTTGGAGAACTGGCATCAGTTGTCCAATGGCCTTTGACTTTACACAAATAACACCAAGGCTTTTTAGGTTGATTATTAGAAGAGGATTTGGACCCATCACCCCCACCAGAGGATTTGTGTGGGCCTGATGAAGACTCATTTTTACTTTTGTCCCCACCCTTGTCAGAAGACTCAACATCCTTCTTCTTGCCATCCTTGTCACCCCCTGTATTAACTTTTCTGTTCACTCTTGTTCTGACCAATTTGTCTGCCTTCTTTCCCAATTCTTGGGGAGAGGTCAGATCTGAGTCCACTAGATCTGGTGTAACAAGTCAGACACACAGTTATTCAGAATATGCTCTCTCAGAATAAGATGATACAGGCTTTCATAGTCAGAAACTCTACTGCCATGTAACCACTCTTCCAAGGCGTTCACTGATCAGTCTACAAAGTCTGTCCAGTCTTGTGAGGACTGGTGTCTCTGAAATTAATCCTGTATTGTTCAGTGGTCCATCCAAGAGTGCATCCTTCAAAACTGCAAAATTGTTAACATCACTTTCTCTAACAGTAAGGAGCCTATCCCTACCCTTTCCAGTGAAAGATCGCCACAATATAGCAGCCCACTGCCTTTGAGGTACCCCTGTACCAGGCCCTCTCAAGTGCAGCAAACCACTTGTTAATGTCATACCCTCCTTGTAAGGGGGGACTATCTTGTGCAGATTCCTGGAATCATGCTCTCTAACAGGATTATTATCAGGAATACTGCTGCTGCCACCATGGGGTCCAAACCCCAATCTCTGTCTTTCCTTCTCCAGGTCTAGGGATTCCCTATCTAAGGCCAGCTGTTGCTGTTTAAGCTTCAGTCTGGTCTCTTCAACCCTCAACTTCTTGAGTTCCCTTTCTAACAAGTTATCCTCAGGGTGGGTGGGTTGGGAATGCTTGGACACAGAGGACAAGTTTGAAACAACAGAGGGGGATCTGTCCCTAACTGACTGGACCCTAGCAACTTGGCCTCTAGGAATAAAGACTTCCCTACTGTGATGGGAACCTCCATTAATACCAACATTACTGGGTGTCCTGTTAGGGGGCAGATCCTGATGAGACCCCTCCCTACCTCCCTCAAGAAGATCCCCTGAGTCAGATTGGGAACCTTCTATTAACCTCTCATTTGATGTGCCTGCTTGGGACTCATCATTTACAATAAGCATGTTAAATAGAAATTCTTTGGTAGGGTTCTTTCCTATCACTAAACCTCTTTCTAAGCAGAGAGTCCTTTCAGAACCTTTTAAAGAACAGAGAAAAAAACTTTTTCTAACTTTTAGAAAACCTTTAGAAGTATAGAGAAACTTTTCAAAACTTTGTAAAAAGTTTAAGAGGAGAAAAGCAAAAGTTTTTGGTTAGGTGTACATACACTGAACTGTTTTGTATATTATTCTCTTATGAAAACTACACAATGACAAAGTGGTAAGTAGTTACAAGTACTTATCCCACCGCTGCACAGCCAATGTAGGAGGCTGGCCTGGCTTGTAGTGGGTACCAGAGGTACTAACACCTTGTGCCAGGTCCAGTTATCCCTTATTAGTGTAGAAGAGGTGTAGAAGAGGTGTTTCTAGCAGCTTAGGCTGATAGAAGGTAGCTATGGCAAAGCAGCTTATTCTGAACTAGGAGACATGTATAGCTTCTACTATACCACTGGTGTCATATGGACAATATCATAAGAAAACACAATACACAGAAGTACTAAAAATAAGGGTACTTTATTTTTCTGGCAATATGCCAAAAGTATCTTAGTGAGTACCCTCAGTATGAGGATAAGTTATATATACAAGATATATGTACATAAACCAAAATTAGGTAAGCAATAGCCAGAAAAGTAATGCAAACAGTGTAGAATTACAATAGATTGCAATAGGAGCAAAGTGGAATGCAAACCACGAATGGACCCCAAACCTATGTGAGCTAGTAGAGGGTCACTGGGACTGTAAGAAAACAGTGAGGGTCAGAAAAATAGCCGACCCCAAGACCCTGACGCTGAAAGGTAGGTGTAAAGGTGCACCTACTACCCCCAGAGAGCACAGAAGTCGTGATAGGGGGATTCTGCAGGAAGAACAAACACCAGCAATGCAACAACAGCCGGACCTGAGTACATGTATGATAAGGGGACCAAGTCCAATAGTCGCAACAGTGTCGAGAGTGGGCAGGAGCCCAGGAAATGCCAGCTGAGGGTGCAAGGAAGCTGCCACCGGATGGAAGAAGCTTGGAGTTCTGCAAGAAAGAAGAGAGCTAGGGACTTCTCCTTTGGAAGACGGATGTCCCACGTCGCGATGAAGCTTGCAGAGGTGATCCCACACAGCAAGAGGTAAGTAACTTTGCACCTAACCTTCACCAAGTGAGGGTTAGACATGTAGGTAACTTATAAGTTACTTAAGGGCAGTGAAAAATGGCTGTGAAATAACGTGGACGTTATTTCACGCATGCTGCAGTGGCAGGCCTGTGTAAGAATTGTCTGAGCTCGCTATGGGTGGCAAAAGAAATGTTGCAGCCCATAGGGATCTCCTGGAACCCCAATTCCCTGGGTACCTAGGTGCCATATACTAGGGAATTATAAGGATGCCAATGAGAATTGGTAAAATTAGTCACTAGCCTGCAGTGACAATTTTAAAAGCAGAGAGAGCATATACACTGAGGATCTGGTTAGCAGAGCCTCAGTGATACAGTTGGGCACCACAGAGGGAACACATTTAGGCCACAAACGTATGAGCACTGGGGTCCTGGCTAGCAGGATCCCAGTGACACATATCAAACATACTGACAACACAGGGTTTTCACTATGAGCACTGGGCCCTGGCTAACAGGATCCCAGTGAGACAGTAAAAACACCCTGACATATACTCACAAAAAGGCCACAAGTGGGGGTAACAAGGCTAGAAAGAGGCTGCCTTCCTACAACCGCAATCTGTATTACGACTCTGCAGTCCGCCAGAATTTTGTGGCCGTTGCACCAACATGAAAATGTTAGTAATCATGCACCTGTTGACAGGAATCTTCATTGCTGTCGCCGGCAGACACACACCTACACGACCACACACCTATATTCATGTACCCCCACTCACTCACGCATTTGCTTACATACACCCTCACACACTCACACCCAAACATGCACTCAGATACACCCATTCACTCACACACACGCACTCAAACAAACACATACACTTGAATGTCTGCACTCAAACAGGCATCCCCTTCGCATTCACACAAACATACAAGCACTCACAGACACACACAATGCCCCCCCTTGGCATACACACACTCACAAACACACAGACAGACACCCCTTTACCCCCCACATTAATACACACACGCAGAAACCACACACATTCACACAAAACCCCCCACCATCCCACCACCACCCTTTCAGGAGATCAACTTACTTGCTTCCGTGAGGTGGCCATCTGGGAGGGGAAGTGTCCTGCGCTTTCCACCACCAGCACACACCGCCATGCAGGAAACCGCTGCACTCTATTGCGGAACTTAATATTTCAGGGGGCGTCCTGTTGGTGTGGCGGTGCTGATGGTGGAAACTGCCTCTATTACGACGATGTCTAGCCCGCCGGTGTCGGATTGCCGCCCGAAATTGGGTGGAAAACGTCACAACGTCATAATATGGCAGTCTTCGAACAGCTTTTCGAAAGACCACCAAAGTTGTAATGAGCACCTTTGTTAGTAAGGAACTGAATCAATGAATTCACTTTCATTTCTGCTAAGACAGTTTCAACCACATTTTCACAACTGATGCACTCCCAATGTTTATTCTCTTACCACATGTACATATTTTCCAAAATGGCCTTTCTTGTTACATTCCAAACTTTCTTGTACTAAAGTAGGACAGTTGTTAAAGTTGAAAGTGATCATTTAAAAAAAAAAAAAATTTAGATGCCTGAGAAGTCTGATTTTAAGATGTGTTATAAGTACCTCCTTGACCAGACAGGAACATTTTCTGAATTGCTGCTACCTGAATCATTAAATAGAAACTTTCAAGTTATTAAGCATTTTTCCATGAACTTTCAATACCTTTGGCAAAATGTACAGCCTCATCTAAAGTATGATTTTTACATGGCAATAGTCTTTCTTCTGCCTTCTTTAAATGTCATATTGAAATGAGTTGATCTCTTAATAGTTGTGAAGTAAAAATCTCAAAGTCACTATATGATGCTAAATCATTTAATGCTGTTAATTAAGAATCATTGGTTCGACTTGTAACCTTGTAAATAAAAATCACACTCATGGACACCTACATTGACCATCCCCTCAAAACAGATGTGAAGCTGCTTCAGAGCCATCTGATATTTATCAATAACTTCATCTTCGGTTGGAGAGCACTCAGGTACACAATCAAATATATTCTGCCCTGTAACACCTAAATGATAGCAAAATAGATTTTTTTCTGTCTGCTCTAAAATTATGTCAATCTATAGCTCCTAAATATATAATCAATGAACAAAATCAAAATCTTCGCATAAAAGCTGGTTCTCTATGAACTTTAAGCAAAGTTGCTTGCTATTGTATTTACAAAGTGCATGCTAAACATAAACTAAAAGCAAAACAATGCACTTGAAATGTTGAGTAAAAACAGCAAGGGACTATGGCAACATATAAAAAAATGGTTCAACATCAAAGACATTAGAAGTGTGCTCATCGCTGAAAATGCTAAAGATATGTTTGAAGGAAAAGAAGGAGGGAGCAGTCCTGCATCAGGGTTCTCCTCTATATATATATATATATATGAAGTTCATCCAAAGTGTGCGAATTCCAATGACACACATAGAAGATGGGATCAAGATTGATGTACTAAGTACTCACTGCAAAAGAACCTGCACCAGCACAAGCTGGACCTGAAATATCAGTGATTTTACTGTGGCAAAGGACAATTCTGAACATTTTGTATGTACCAAACCCACACTGCGATTCTGTAACATGGTCCTGAATCGCGATTTGGTTTTAAGAATAAACACAGGAGCGGCATTTGGGGGCTGATTACGACCTTGGCGGAGGGGATTACTCCATCTCAAATGCGACGGATATCCCGTCCGCTGTATTGTAGTTCAATAGAATATAATGGAACGTGAAGTACGCGGGCGGGATATCCATGACGGAGTAATTCCCTCTGCCAAGGTTGTAATCAGGCCCTTGGGAAGAACATTTAAAGATCATCCCTTCCGGATTCTTTCGTTCAGCGGTTCCCAACCTTTTGACTACTGTGGACCCCCATTTTATCATTACTGGAGCACGGGCACCCCCACTGAATCATTATTTGAATCTGGTGACCCCCCTCAGAGTCATTACTGAAAGTGACCTCCTCAGTCGGCAGTGAGTCCGGCACAAGCCACTCTCTGAGGGTACGGAGGGTAGTGTGAAGTACAGGAAGGGTCCCTTTAAAGATGTGACCACCAGTGGAACTGCTGCATATAATACCCCTGCACACATTTTACACTGATAGAGAAGTACTCAGAGGGAGACGCTCTCTTCACTTAGTCTCAACATTTTGAAGCACAAACGTCTGTTTCAGTCCCATCCACTGTGATGCATAAAATAATTAGAAGAACATTAATATGATAGTTTATTACCTGTTTTTCTTAATATATTGAATTCTATTTCATCATTAGGAATGCTTCAGAGGGTTAAATGATTCAGCGCCTGCTGGCTTTCAATTAACCTTTTTGGTAAATCAATCAGGATTTACAAAGAGAGGCAATTCACTGGTGAGGATCTTTAATATCTAATGTGTAGCGCTTAGAGGAGGAGACTTACTACAGAGCAACAATTGGCCTGGATGGGGGCGGGCTCACACCGCGCATCATTACACCCCGTGTGAATCTATATGTATGACACACTACTCTATTACACCTCCAACGGTGGAAAACTGGAGGGATCTAGCTTGACCCACCACTGGGGGAGTGAACCTTCAGACATGCAGGCATTAGAATTTACCAGCTCACTGTCACCTTGAGTTAGATTGATGGACTCTTTTACGTTAGAAACCTGCAATCTCTGCTGGGGTGAATGTGTGTGCAATCAGAGAGAAGCAGAATTCCAACCTGGTTGGTGGAGTGGGAAATGAGATTTGTGTATTTATAGTGCTATGAGATACCAGCTTGCAACTGAATAACTGAATACTGCACTATGAACATGCAACTCATTATATTAAAATAGGGCAGTAGGTTAGGTTAGGATTTTCCAGCAGTTTCAAGTTTTAGACCTCATTACCTAAAAGGGTGTAATATCTCATACTTACCTTTTTCTGTGAACTTCATTGCTTGGTTTTACTCATGAGAAAGTGTCACTCTAGGGGCCAGATGTACAAAGCATTGTTCTCACAAGGAAAAAAAGATTTTTTCCAATGTACAGAAGGCAAAATGTGACACAATAACTTGTTACTGAATTCGATATTAGGAAGGGAAGTGTTTAGGGCGTCCGTTCCTAACACTGAGTTGCATTGGTATGTGTGAATGTTTTGTAACTTAAATGAGGTTGCAAAATATTCACATTTTAATGCTTCTTAAAGGAGGAGGTAATCCGTTCACAATTGAGAATGGGTACCAAGGAACCCCTTCCCCTTTATGAATGTGGGTGTAAACATTTTTAAGAGCAGGCAGTGATCCTAAGGACCACTGCCTGCTCTAAAAAATGAAAAGAAAGCTTTTCTGTTTTCTTTTTGGAATGCATCCTGTTTTTATTAAAGGAAAATGGGCTGCATTTAAAAAAAAACATGCTTTATTGAAGAAGCAATCACACACATGGTGGTCTGCTGACCCCAGCAAGCCACCATCCCTGTGATTCTTGCGATTCACAATGGTTTGCAAAGCGAGACTTACCTCATGAATATTAATGAGGTAGGTCTATTTGCAAACCACTGCGACATGCACAATGTGTCAAAGACACATTGGTACAGAAATGTTTGTGATTTCCTAATTCTGAATCACAAAAATTCGCAAATAGGATATTGCAAAGCCAAATCTATGGACATCTGGCCCTTTGTGTGACACATTCAGCATTTGAATGTCACTTACAAGTGCCTTGAAACCATGCAAATGACACACATAAGTTATCTGAAAACTTGCCAGCTACACTTCAGTAAATTCACTAATCTGCTGCTCAAAAAGCAGACACTGCTATTGTGACCACTAGCATAGCGAGAGCTATTTTGTGTGCAGATGTGCTCCTCTTGAGAGGGCAAGATGCCGCCACTCACAGTGAGGTTAACCAATGGGTAAACTGGGCTGGCCCACTACCCCATGCTGTAGTGGTCAGAACACAAATGTGAAAGACACAACAACGTACCAATAGATGAAGAGAAGTATTTGTAAACAAGTATATCACATGTGTAATTGTAATATATTCAAAAGGTCTTGGCTAACGTGAGACTAAAAGGGTAGGAGTCGCATCTCTGTCTCCATTTTACATGTAATGCACTTTACCTTCCACGGCTTTTGTTCCTTCATTAATCTCCAAGCAGCACCTCCTGATCCTGGTCTGGGATCAGATGAATACATGATATGTAACGCGTGTGTCAAGAAGTAGGCAGCAGTATGAATCTAATTTATCAGACTATAGTTGATGTTCTGATATCCTTCCAACATTTCAAATGTCTCTTTTCCTGAACAATAAAGATGAGATGGAATGTCTGTCTCATTGATATTATTTTTATCCATTAGAAGACACCGAAAACTTGTCTGCCATAGATTTTCCAGGGCTGTATCACTTGGAAACTTTGATGGGGTAACATCATGGAGAAAATCTTTAAATCCCTTAATTTCTACTTTTTGGATTAAAAATGCTAGACTTCCATGAAATAAATGTGACATAAATTGATACTCGAAAAAATTAGATATAGCCACTGACAAAATCCAAGTTTTAGGGGGCAGTGTTTCCCATTCAGTGTGGGAGAAATAATGAACAGCGTTTAGTGAACTGCAGTAGAGAATGATGACCTGCGCCGTTGATGCCCTCACAGTCTCTATGACTCTACCCAGGTTCAGGGGGTCAGCGCTAGAGAGATAAGGGGGAATCATATGGAAAAAGTCGATGCAGCCTCCGACCTGGCCAATCACCACCCTCAGTTCTCGCAGCGCTAGCTCCCCGCTGTCATCATCCGTTGTCAGGATCCCCACCCAGGTCCACCCGAAATGTCTCAACAGCTGAGCAACTCCAATGAAGAAGGAGAGCTCGCTTGGGACGGTCCGGTAAAAAGATGGAAATCTCAATCTGTCACTGAGTACAGGGTCCTGAGCCCCATAACTGATCTGCAAAGAAGAAACAAATGAGGCAAGAACAGTGAGATGAAATCTGGCAACACTGAGAAAGAAAGGTGTAGTTGTCAAAAAAGAAAATCTGAATAAACTGGGCTGAAACCATGAATATAATATCATGGTGTTTTGGATACATTAAGGCCTTATTTAGGCCCAGATTAATAATGGTAACTTTACACTTCTGAGTAAGTTTACAATTTTTTGAGTATTCACAAACTCCAAGTGCAAGTACCTTGTAAAAACAAACAACATTAGTGAGTCCACCACAGTACATGGCCAAGAACTGGTCGTACAACTCCCTCCACCAGCAAATAATTAGGGGAGGGACTTAAAATAAAACCCCATAGGAAATAATGTTGAATGAAATTAAATTATTTAAAATAGTTAAACATATAAATAAACATCCATTATTGTAGTAAATATATATATATATATATATAAATATTGAACATATTTATTACATTGTATATAAAATATTTTAATAATGAATTCAATAATGTAACATTACATTTTATTAATAGTAGTTAAATATTTTCGATTGACTTTACACCACTCTTAATAATGATTAATGTACATTCAAATATTTTTAAGGTGAGATTTTTTCATTTAAAACTCAGAAAATAATTTTATTTCAACATCATATTCCATTAAACTAGGGAAATATTTTGAATTACACAGAAGATAAATTGGAAACAACAGAGGGAGATCTGTCCCTAACTGACTGGACTCTAATAACCTGGCCTCCAGGAATAAAGACACCGCCATCTATGATGGAAGCCTCCATTACCACCAGCATTACTAGGTGGCCTGCTAGGGGGCAGATTTGGAACAGAACCCTCCCCACCTCCCTCAAGGAGATCCCCTGAGTCAGAATGGGAGCCTTCTATTAACCTCTCATTTGAAGTGCCTGCTTGGGACTCATCATTCACAATAAGCATGTTAAATAGAAACTCTTTTGTAGGGTTCTTTCCTATCACTAAACCTCTATCTAAGCAGAGACTCCTTAGGCTCTTGTAATTCAAATTGTCATAAGTTGTATTGACCATTTTAAGAGTAGAATCTACCACAGACATGATAGCAGGAGGTTTAGAGATGGTGAGAAGGAAGAAAAAGTTTGAGAACATTTTAAAGAACAGAGAAAAAAAGTTTTCTTTCTTTTAGAAAACTTTTACAAGTTTTAGGAAACTTTTCAGAACTTTGTAAAACGTTTTAGAGGAGAAAAGCAAACCTTTTTGATTAAGTGTACATACACTGAACTGTTTTGTATATGATTATCTCATGAAAAGTACACAATGACAAAGTGGTAAGTAGTTACAAGTACTTATCCCACCGCTGCCACCAATGTAGGAGGCTGGGCTGGCTTGTAGTGGGTACCAGAGGTACTTACACATTGTGCCAGGTCCAGTTATGCCTTATTAGTGTAGAAGAGGTGTTGCTAGCAGCTTAGACTGGTAGAAGGTAGCTATGGCAAAGCAGCTTGTGCATTTGACGCCAGTGGTATAGTAGGAACTGTACATGTCTCCTAGTTCAGCCTAAGCTGCTCTGCTATAGCTACCTTCTATCAGCCTAAGCTGCTAGAAACACCTCTTCTACACTAATAAGGGATAACTGGACCTGGTACAGAGTGTAAGTACCCCTTGGTACCCACTACAAGCCAGGCCAGTCTCCTACAGATTTCTTCAGAGCTCCTGGTGCAGGGTGAAGGCAGGCTACCCCCCGAGCATGCACCACCTGGAATCAGTTGAGAAAGCTGGCAGGATTAGGCGCTACAATGTTGCTGATAGTCATCTTGCTACTTTGTTGCGGTTTTGCAGGCGTCCTGAGCAGTCAGTGGTCGATCCTTTGGTAGAAGGTGAAAAGGGAGATGCAGAGAAACTCTGGTGAGCTCTTGCATTCATTATCTGAAGAATTCCCCAAAGCAGAGACCCTAAATAGCCAGAAAAGGAGGTTTGGCTACCAAGGAAGGAGGATTTGCTACCAAGAGAGGTAAGAGCCTATCAGAAGGAGCCTCTGACGTCACCTGCTGGCACTGGCCACTCAGAGCAGTCCAGTGTGCCCCCAACACCTCTGTTTCTAAGATGGCAGAGGTCTAGGCACCTCCCCTGGGAGGTACTGGTCAGGGGAGTGGTCACTCCCCTTTCCTTTGTCCAGTTTTGTGCCAGAGCAGGGCTGGGGGATCCCTGAACCGGTGTGGACTGGCTTATGCAGAGGTGGGCACCATCTGTGCCCATCAAAGCATTTCCAGAGGCTGGGGGAGGCTACTCCTCCCCAACCCTTCACACCTATTTCCAAAGGGAGAGGTTGTAACACCCTCTCTCAGAGGAAATTCTTTGTTCTGCCTTCCTGGGCCAGGGCTCAGAAACCTGTCTGAGGGGTTGGCAGCAGCAGAAGCTATATTGAAGACCCCGGAAAGGCAGTTTGGCAGTACCCGGGTACTGTGCTAAAGGCCCAGGAGATCATGGAATTGTCCCCCCAATACCAGAATGGTATTGGGGTGACAATTCCATGAGCTTAGAAATGTTACATGGCCATGTTCGGAGTTACCATTGTGACGCTATACATAGGTAGTGACTGTAGGAAAGTACCATCTCGCCTGGCATGGTTCCCCCATATTTCACTGTATATATGATGTTTTAGTTTATATGTCACTGGGACCCTGCCAGGCAGGGCCCCAATGCTCATAAGTATGTGCCCTGTATGTGTTCCCTGTGTGATGACTAACTGTCTCACTGAGGCTCTGCTAACCAAAACCTCAGTGGTTATGCTCTCTCTGCTTTCCAAATTGTCACTAACAGGCTAGTGACCAATTTCACCAATTCACATTGTCATACTGGTACACCCATATAATTCCCTAGTATATGGTACTGCGGTACCCAGGGTATTGGGGTTCCAGGAGATCCCTATGGGCTGCAGCATTCCTTTTGCCACCCATAGGGAGATCTGACTATTCTTACACAGGCCTGCCAGTGCAGCCTGAGTGAAATAACGTCCACGTTATTTCACAGCCATTTACCACTGCACTTAAGTAACTTATAAGCCACCTATATTTCTGACCTTTACCTGGTGAAGGTTGGGTGCAAAGTTACATAGTGTGTGGGCACCCTGGCACTAGCCAAGGTGCCCCCACATTGTTCAGGGCAAATTCCCCAGACTTTGTGAGTGCGGTGACACCATTATACGCGTCCACTATACATAGGTCACTACCTATGTATAGCGTCAGAATGGTAACTCCGAACATGGCCATGTAACATGTCTAAGATCATGGAATTGTCACCCCAATGACAGACAATTCCATGATCCCCCGGGTCTCTAGCACAGAACCCAGGTACTGCCAAACTGCCTTTCCGGGATCTCCACTGCAGCTGCTGCCAACTCCTCAGACAGGTTTCTGCCCCCCTGGGGTCCAGGCAGCCTTCGCCCAGGAAGACAGAACAAAGGATTTCCTCTGAGAGAGGGTGTAACACCCTCTCCCTTTGGAAATAGGTGTGATGGCTGGGGAGGGGTAGCCTTCCCCAGCCTCTGGAAATGCTTTGATGGGCACAGATGCTGCTCATCTCTGCATAAGCCAGTCTACACTGGTTCAGGGACCCCCCAGCCCTGCCCTGGCGCGAAACTGGAAAAAGGTAAGTTGAGTGACCACTCTCCTGACCTGCACCTCCCAGGGGAGGTGCCCAGAGCTCCTCCAGTGTGCCCCAGACCTCTGCCATCTTGGAAACAGAGGTGTTGCTGGCACACTGGACTGCTCTGAGTGGCCAGTGCCAGCAGGTGACGTCAGAGACTCCTTCTGATAGTCTCTTACCTCTCTTGGTAGCCTATGCTCCTTCCTAGGTAGCCAAACCTCCTTTTTCTGGCTATTTAGGGTCTCTGCTTTGGGGAATTCTTCAGATACCGAATGCAAGAGCTCACCCGAGTTCCTCTGCATCTCCCTCTTCATCTTCTGCCAAAGGATCGACCGCTGACTGCTCAGGACACCTGCAAAACCACAACAAGGTAGCAAAGACGACTACTAGCAACCTTGTATCGCTCATACTGCCGGCTTTCTTGACTGTTTCTACACCAGGAGCTCTGAAGAATTCTCCCGTGGGTCGACGGAATCTTCCCCCTGCAGACGCAGGCAACAAAAGACTGCATCACCGGTCCTCTGGGTCCCCTCTCAGCACAACGAGCGTGGTCCCTGGAACTCAGCAACTCATTCCAAGTGACTCCCACAGTCCAGTGACTCTTCAGTCTAAGTTTGGTGGAGGTAAGTCCTTGCCTCCCCACGCTAGACTGCATTGCTGGGTACCACGTGATTTGCATCTGCTCCGGCTCCTGTGCATTCTTCCAGGATTTCCTTCATGCACAGCGAAGCCTGGGTCGCCAACACTCTAACCTGCAGTGCACAACCTTCTGAGTTGTCCTCCGGCATCGTGGGACTCCCTTTTGTGACTTCGCTTGGACTCCGGTTCACTAATCTTCTAAGTGCCTGTTCAGGTACTTCTGCGGGTGCTGCATGCTTCTGTGAGTGCTCCCTGACTTGCCGGGCACCCCCTCTGTATCCTCCTCCAAATGGCAACATCCTGGTCCCTCCTGGGCCACAGCAGCATCCAAAAACCCTAACTGCAACCCTTGCAGCTAGCAAGGTATGTTTGCAGCCTTTCTGCATGGGAACACCTTTGCAAGCTTCTTCACGACGTGTGACATCCATCATCCAAAGGGGAAGTTCCTAGTCCTCTTCGTTCTTGCAAAACACCAAGCTTCTTCCATCCGGTGGCAGCTTCCTTGCAGCCTCAGCTGGCATTTCCTGTGCTCCTGCCCACTCTCGACACTGTCGCGACTCTTGGATTGGGTCCCCTTGTCTTACAGGTACTCAGGTCTGGAAATCCACTGTTGTTGCATTGCTGGTGTTGGTTTTCCTTGCAGAATCCCCTTATCACGACTTCTGTGCTCTCAGGGGGTAGTAGGTGCACTTTACACCTATCTTTCAGGGTCTTGGGGTGGGATATTTTTCTAACCCTCACTGTTTTCCTACAGTCCCAGCGACCCTCTACAAGCTCACATAGGTCTGGAGTCCATTCGTGGTTCTCATTCTACTTTTGGAGTATATGGTTTGTGTTGCCCCTATACCTATGTGCTCCCATTGCAATCTATTGTAACTTTACACTGTTTGCATTTCTTCCTTTTGCTATTACTGCATAATTTTGGTATTGTGTACATATATCTTGTGTATATTTCTCATCCTCATAGTGAGGGTTCTCACTGAGATACTTTTGGCATATTGTTATAAAAATAAAGTACATTTATTTTTAGTATATCTGTGTATTGTGTTTTCTTATGATATTGTGCATGTGACACCAGTTGTATAGTAGGAGCTTGACATGTCTCCTAGTTCAGCCTAAGCTGCTTTGCCATAGCTACCTTCTATCAGCCTAAGCTGCTAGAAACACCTCTCCTACACTAATAAGGGATAACTGGATCTGGCACAAGGTGTAAGTACCTCTGTGTAGGAAAGTACCATCTTGCCTGGCATGTTACCCCCATATTTTCACTGTATATATGTTGTTTTAGTATATGTGTCACTGGGACCCTGCCAGCCAGGGCCCCAGTGCTCATAAGTGTGCCCTGTATGTGTTCCCTGTGTGATGACTAACTGTCTCACTGAGGCTCTGCTAACCAGAACCTCAGTGGTTATGCTTTCTCTGCTTTCTAAATTGTCACTAACAGGCTAGTGACCAATTTCACCAATTCACATTGGCATACTGGAACACCCTTATAATTCCCTAGTATATGGTACTGAGGTACCCAGGGTATTGGGGTTCCAGGAGATCCCTATGGGCTGCAGCATTTCTTTTGCCACCCATAGGGAGCTCTGACAATTCTTACACAGGCCTGTCACTGCAGCCTGAGTGAAATAACATCCTCGTTATTTCACAACCATTTACCACTGCACTTAAGTAAATTATAAGTCACCTATATGTCTAACCTTCACCTGGTGAAGGTTGGGTGCTAAGTTACTTAGTGTGCGGGCACCCTGGCACTAGCCAAGGCGCCCCCACATCGTTCAGGGCAAATTCCCCGTACTTTTTGAGTGCGGGGACAACATTTCACGTGTGCACTATACGTAGGTCACTACCTATGTATAGCGTTACAATGGTAACTCCGAACATGGCCATGTAACATGTCTAAGATCATGGAATTGTCACCCCAATGCCATTCTGGCATTGGGGAGACAATTCCATGATCCCCCGAGTCTCTAGCACAGACCCGGGTACTGCCAAACTACCTTTCCCGGGGTTTAACTGCAGCTGCCTCTGCTGCCAACCCCTCAGACAGGTTTCTGCCCTTCTGGGTCCAGACAGGCCTGGCCCAGGAAGGCAGAACAAAGGAATTCCTCAGAGAGAGGGTGTTACACCCTCTCCCTTTGGAAAAAGGTGTGATGGAAGGGAAGGAGTAGCCTCCCCCAGCCTCTGGAAATGCTTTGATGCACACAGATGCTGCCCATCTCTGCATATGCCAGTCTACACCGGTTCAGGGATCCCCCAGCCCTGCTCTGGTGCGAAACTGGACAAAGGAAAGGGGAGTGACCACTCCCCTGACCTGCACCTCCCCTGGTAGGTGGCCAGAGCTCCTCCAGTGTGCTCCAGACCTCTGCCATCTTGGAAACAGAGGTGCTGCTGGCACACTGGACTGCTCTGAATGGCCAGTGCCATCAGGTGACGTCAGAGACTCCTTCTGATAGGCTCTTACCTTTCTTACTAGCCTATCCTTCTTCCTAGGTAGCCAAACCTCCTTTTCTGGCTATTTAGGGTCTCTGCTTTGGGGAATTCTTCAGATACCGAATGCAAGAGCTCACCAAAGTTCCTCTGCATCTCCCTCTTCACCTTCTGCCAAAGGATCGACGGCTGACTGCTCAGGAAACCTGCAAAACTGCAACAAAGTAGCAAAGACGACTACTGCAACCTTGTATCGCTTCATCCTGCTGGCTTTCTCGCCTGTTTCCTGGTGGTACATGCTCTGGGGGTAGCCTGCCTCCTTCTTGCACCAGGAGTTCTGAAGAAATCTCCAGTGGGTCGACGGAATCTTCACACTGCAACAGCAGGCAACAAAAGACTGCATCACTGGTCCTCTGGGTCCCCTCTCAGCACAACGAGCGTGGTCCCTGGAACTCAGCAACTCTGTCCAAGTGACACCCACAGTGTAGTGACTCTTCAGTCCAAGTTTGGTGAAGGTAAGTCCTTGCCTCCCCACGCTAGACTGCATTGCAGTACAGCGTGATTTGCAGCTGCTCCGGCTCCTGTGCACTCTTCCAGGATTTCCTTCGTGCACAGCCAAGCCTGGATCCCCGACACTATCACCTGCAGTGCTCAACCTTCTGAGTTGTCCTCTGGCGTCGTGGGACTCCCTTTTGTGTCTTCGGGTGGACTCCGGTTCACTCTTCTTCCAAGTGCCTGTTCCGGTACTTCTGCGGGTGCTGCCTCCTTCTGTTAGGGCTCCCTGACTTGCTGGGTGCACCCTCTGTCTCCTCATCCAAGTGGTGACATCCTGGTCCCTCCTGGGCCACAGCAGCATTCAAAAACCCTAACCACAACCTTTGCAGCTAGCAAGGCTTGTTTGCGGTCTTTCTGCATGGGAACACCTTTGCAAGCTTCTTCACGACGTGGGACATCCTTCTTCCAAAGGGGAAGTTTCTAGCCCTCTTTGTTCTTGCAGAATCCACAGCTTCTTCCAACACGTGCCAGCTTCCTTGCACCATCAGCTGGCATTTCCTGAGCTCCTGCCCACTCTTGACACTGTCGCCACTATTGGACTTGGTCCCCTTGTCTTACAGGAACTCAGGTCTGGAAATCCACTGTTGTTGCTTTGCTGGTGTTGGTCTTCCTTGCAGAAACCCCCTATCACGACCTCTGTGCTCTCTGGGGGTAGTAGGTGCACTTTATGACTACCTTTCAGGGTCTTGGTGTGAGCTATTTTTCTAACCCTCACTGTTTTCTTACAGTCCCAGCGACCCTCTACAAGCTTACATAGGTTTGGGGTCCATTCGTGGTTCGCATTCCACTTTTGGAGTATATGGTTTGTGTTGCCCCTATACCTATGTGCTCCTATTGCAATCTATTGTGATTCTTCACTGTTTGCATTACTTTTCTTGCTATTGTAGGAAAGTACCATCTTGCCTGGCATGTTACCCCCATTTTTCACTGTATATATGTTGTTTTAGTTGTATGTGTCACTGGGACCCTGGTAACCCAGGGCCCCAGTGCTCATAAGTGTGCCTGAATGTGTTACCTGTGTAGTGACTAACTGTCTCACTGAGGCTCTGCTAATCAGAACCTCAGTGGTTATGCTCTCTCATTTCTTTCCAAATTGTCACTGACAGGCTAGTGACCATGTTTACCAATTTACATTGGCTTACTGGAACACCCTTATAATTCCCTAGTATATGGTACTGAGGTACCCAGGGTATTGGGGTTCCAGGAGATCCCTATGGGCTGCAGCATTTCTTTTGCCACCCATAGGGAGCTCTGACAATTCTTACACAGGCCTGCCACTGCAGCCTGAGTGAAATAACGTCCACGTTATTTCACAGCCATTTTACACTGCACTTAAGTAACTTATAAGTCACCTATATGTCTAACCTTTACCTGGTAAAGGTTAGGTGCAAAGTTACTTAGTGTGAGGGCACCCTGGCACTAG
The DNA here is from genome assembly GCF_031143425.1 of Pleurodeles waltl. NCBI lineage: Eukaryota > Metazoa > Chordata > Amphibia > Caudata > Salamandridae > Pleurodeles > Pleurodeles waltl. The sequence goes on along the minus strand of NW_027150389.1, from coordinate 2,816,503 downwards.
CCAAGGTGCCCCCACATTGTTCAGAGCCAATTCCCTGAACTTTGTGAGTGCGGGGACACCATTATACACGTGCACTACATATAGGTCACTACCTATATGTAGCTTCACCATGGTAACTCCGAATATGGCCATGTAACATGTCTATGATCATGGAATTGCCCCCTCTATACCATCCTGGCATAGTTGGCACAATCCCATGATCCCAGTGGTCTGTAGCACAGACCCTGGTACTGCCAAACTGCCCTTCCTGGGGTTTCACTGCAGCTGCTGCTGCTGCCAACCCCTCAGACAGGCAGCTGCCCTCCTGGGGTCCATCCAGGCCTGGCCCAGGATGGCAGAACAAAGAACTTCCTCTGAGAGAGGGTGTGACACCCTCTCCCTTTGGAAAATGGTGTGAAGGCAGGGGAGGAGTATCCTCCCCCAGCCTCTGGAAATGCTTTGTTGGGCACAGAGGTGCCCAATTCTGCATAAGCCAGTCTACACCGGTTCAGGGACCCCTTAGCCCCTGCTCTGGCGCGAAACTGGACAAAGGAAAGGGGAGTGACCACTCCCCTGACCTGCACTTCCCCTGGGAGGTGTCCAGAGCTCCTCCAGTGTGCTCCAGACCTCTGCCATCTTGGAAACAGAGGTGCTGCTGGCACACTGGACTGCTCTGAGTGGCCAGTGCCACCAGGTGACGTCAGAGACTCCTGCTGATAGGCTCCTTCAGGTGTTAGTAGCCTATCCTCTCTCCTAGGTAGCCAAACCCTCTTTTCTGGCTATTTAGGGTCTCTGTCTCTGGGGAAACTTTAGATAACGAATGCAAGAGCTCATCCGAGTTCCTCTGCATCTCTCTCTTCACCTTCTGATAAGGAAACAACCGCTGACCGCGCTAGAAGCCTGCAAACCTGCAACATAGTAGCAAAGACGACTACTGCAACTCTGTAACGCTGATCCTGCCGCCTTCTCGACTGTTTTCCTGCTTGTGCATGCTGTGGGGGTAGCCTGCCTCCTCTCTGCAGCAGAAGCTCCGAAGAAATCTCCCGTGGGTCGACGGAATCTTCCCCCTGCAACCGCAGGCACCAAAAAGCTGCATTACCGGTCCCTTGGGTCTCCTCTCAGCACGACGAGCGAGGTCCCTCGAATCCAGCGACTCTGTCCAAGTGACCCTCACAGTCCAGTGACTCTTCAGCCCAAGTTTGGTGGAGGTAAGTCCTTGCCTCACCTCGCTGGGCTGCATTGCTGGGAACCGCGACTTTGCAGCTACTCCGGCCCCTGTACACTTCCGGCGGAAATCCTTTGTGCACAGCCAAGCCTGGGTCCACGGCACTCTAACCTGCATTGCACGACTTTCTAAGTTGGTCTCCGGCGACGTGGGACTCCTTTGTGCAACTTCGGCGAGCACCGTTTCACGCATCCTCGTAGTGCCTGTTTCTGGCACTTCTCCGTATGCTACCTGCTTCAGTGAGGGCTCTTTGTCTTGCTCGACGTCCCCTCTCTCTTCAGGTCCAATTTGCGAGCTCCTGGTCCCTCCTGGGCCCCAGCAGCGTCCAAAAACGCCAAACGCACGATTTGCGACTAGAAAGGCTTGTTGGCGACCTTCCGGCGGCAAAACACTTCTGCACGACTCTACAAGGCAAGCGGGATCCGTCCACCAAAGGGGAGGTCTCTAGCCCTTTTCGTTCCTGCAGAAACCTCAGCTTCTTCTGTCCAGTCGAAGCTTCTTTGCACCCGCAGCTGGCATTTCCTGGGCATCTGCCCATCTCCGACATGCTTGTGACTTTTGGACTTGGTCCCCTTGTTCCACAGGTACCCTAGATTCGAAATCCACAGTTGTTGCATTGCTGGTTTGTGTCTTTCCTGCATTATTCCTCTAACACGACTACTTTGTCCTTAGGGGAACTTTAGTGCACTTTGTACTCACTTTTCAGGGTCTTGGGGAGGGTTATTTTTCTAACTCTCACTATTTTCTAATAGTCCCAGCTACCCTCTACAAGGTCACATAGTTTGGGGTCCATTCGTGGTTCGCATTCCACTTTTGGAGTATATGGTTTGTGTTGCCCCTATCCCTATGTTTCCCCATTGCATCCTATTGTAACTATACATTGTTTGCACTGTTTTCTAATACTATACTGCATATTTTTGCTATTGTGTATATATATCTTGTGTATATTTCCTATCCTCTCACTGAGGGTACACTCTAAGATACTTTGGCATATTGTCATAAAAATAAAGTACCTTTATTTTTAGTATAACTGTGTATTGTGTTTTCTTATGATATTGTGCATATGACACTAAGTGGTACTGTGGTAGCTTCACACGTCTCCTAGTTCAGCCTAAGCTGCTCTGCTAAGCTACCATTATCTATCAGCCTAAGCTGCTAGACACCCTATACACTAATAAGGGATAACTGGGCCTGGTGCAAGGTGCAAGTACCCCTTGGTACTCACTACAAGCCAGTCCAGCCTCCTACATTGGTTGTGCAGTGGTGGGATAAGTGCTTGAGACTACTTACCACTCTTGTCATTGTACTTTTCATAAGAGAAAAATATACAAAACAAGGTCAGTGTATATACACATAGCCAAAAAGTTTTGCATTTCCTCTTTTCACTCTTTTCTAAGTGCTGAAAAGTACTCCTAAACTTTCAAAAAAGTTCTTAAAAGTTTAAAAAGTTTTTTTCTGTCTTTCCAAAAAGTTCTGAAAACTTTTTTCTCTTTCTCTATCACTTTAACTCTCTCTAAAAAATGTCTGGCACAGGCCAAAGTGTTGATCTGTCCAAACTTGCATATGACAACCTTAGCTGGAAAAGAGCAAGGAGTCTCTGTATAGAGAGAGGTTTGAGTGTAGGGAAGAATCCTTCCTTGAACTGTTACTAAACATGCTTAGAGAACAGGATAAGGCCATAGGTGCCCCATCTGTTGAAAAAGTACCTAATAGTTCCCAATCTGATTCAGGGACTCCCCCAGGAAAAGATTCAGGAAAGAAACTTCCTAGCCTGCCCATTACTAGACAATCTAGGTTAGATGGTAATGATGATGAGCCACACCAAAGAAATAGTGTTGTCTCACATCATAGCAAAAGCATTTATTCTCACCATACTGGTAGTAATGTTTCTGTAAACCAAGCTGTTAGGTTGGCTTCTGTAAGGGACAGGTCTCCTTCTGTTCATTCCCATCATAGCTCTGTTTCTAGAAATGTCCCTCCCACCAACCCTGATGACAGAATGTTAGAGAGGGAACTCAATAAGTTGAGGGTGGAACAAACCAGACTGAAGCTTAAAAAGCAACAGCTGGATTTGGATAGACAGTCTTTTGAATTAGAGAAGGAAAGACAGAAGTTGGGTTTAGATACCCATGGTGGCAGCAGCAGTATTCCCCATAGTCATCCTGCAAAAGAGCATGATTCCAGGAATCTGCACAAGATAGTTCCCCCTTATAAGGAGGGGGATGACATTAACAAGTGGTTTGCTGCACTTGAGAGGGCCTGTGTTGTACAGGATGTCCCACAAAGGCAGTGGGCTGCTATCCTATGGCTATCATTTAGTGGAAAAGGTAGGGATAGGCTCCTTACTGTGAAAGAAAATGATGCTAATAATTTCCAAGTTCTTAAGAATGCACTCCTGGATGGTTATGGCTTAACCACTGAACAATACAGGATAAAGTTCAGAGAGACCAAAAAGGAGTCTTCACAAGACTGGGTTGATTTCATTGACCAGGCAGTGAAGGCCGTGGAGGGGTGGTTACATGGCAGTAAAGTTACTGATTATGACAGCCTGTATAACTTAATCCTGAGAGAGCATATTCTTAATAATTGTGTGTCTGATTTGTTGCACCAGTACTTGGTGGACTCTGATCTGACCTCTCCCCAAGAATTGGGAAAGAAGGCAGACAAATGGGTCAGAACAAGAGTGAACAGAAAAGTTCATACAGGGGGTGACAAAGATGGCAACAAAAAGAAGGATGGTAAGTCTTCTGACAAGGGTGGGGACAAATCTAAAAATGAGTCTTCATCAGGCCCACAAAAACACTCTGGTGGGGGTGGTGGGTCCAAATCCTCCTTTAATCAGAACAAGGAAAAGAAACCATGGTGCTATTTATGTAAAATAAAAGGCCATTGGACAACAGATCCCAGTTGTCCAAAGAAAGGCACCACAGCTCCTACCACTACAACCCCTACTGCTACACCTAGTGTCCCTACTAATAGCAGTGGTGGTGGGAACAAACCTACTAATAGCCAATCCAAGGGAGTAGCTGGGCTCACTTTTGGTAATTTAGTTGGGGTTGGTCTGATTAGGGAGACCACAGAGGCTACTTTAGTCTCTGAAGGGGCTATTGATTTAGCCACTTTGGTTGCTTGCCCCCATAACTTGGAGAAGTACAAGCAACTAACCCTAATAAATGGTGTTGAGGTCCAGGCCTACAGGGACACAGGTGCCAGTGTCACAATGGTGATTGAGAAACTGGTGCACCCTGAACAACACATACTTGGACACCAGTACCAAGTAACCGATGCTCACAACATAACACAAAGCCACCCCATGGCTGTTGTAAATCTCAACTGGGGGGGGGGGGGTAACAGGTCCAAAGAAAGTTGTGGTAGCTTCAGATTTACCTGTAGAATGTCTATTAGGGAATGATTTGGAGACATCAGCTTGGTCAGATGTGGAGTTGGAGGCCCATGCAGCAATGCTGGGCATCCCAGGGCATATTTTTGCTTTAACAAGGGCTCAGGCCAAAAAGCAAAAAGGACAGGGAAGCTTGGATCCTGGAACAATGGACCAAGTGCTCCCTAAAGCTAGGGCTAGTAGAAGCAAACCACTTCCTACTATCCCTCCCTCTACAGTGGATTCTAATTCTGAGGAAGAAGAATTCCCTCCCTGTGCAGAACCTACACCAGAGGAGCTGGAAGCAGACACTGCTGAGCTTTTGGGTGAAGGGGGGCCTGCCAGAGAGGAGCTGAGTGTGGCACAGCAAACCTGTACCACATTAGAGGGTCTCAGACAGCAAGCTGTCAAACAGGCTAATGGGGATGTCAGTGACTCTCACAGAGTTTACTGGGAGGACAACCTCTTGTACACTGAGCATAGGGATCCTAAACCTGGAGCTGCCAGGAGATTAGTGATTCCTCAGGAGTACAGAAAGTTCCTCCTAACACTGGCACATGACATTCCCTTAGCTGGGCATCTAGGACAAATGAAAACTTGGGACAGGCTTGTTCCCCTGTTTCATTGGCCTAGGATGTCTGAGGACACAAAGGAATTTTGTAAGTCCTGTGAAACCTGGCAAGCCAGTGGCAAGACAGGTGGCACTCCAAAGGCACCCCTTATCCCACTGCCTGTGGTTGGGGTTCCCTTTGAAAGGGTAGGGGTTGACATAGTTGGCCCCCTTGACCCTCCGACTGCTTCAGGCAATAGGTTTATCTTAGTGGTAGTGGACCAAGCCACAAGATATCCTGAAGCAATTCCTTTAAGGACCACTACAGCTCCTGCAGTGGCAAAGGCCCTCCTAGGAATATTTTCCAGGGTGGGCTTCCCAAAGGAAGTAGTATCAGACAGGGGAAGCAATTTCATGTCTGCATACTTAAAGGCCATGTGGAAGGAGTGTGGTGTAACGTACAAGTTCACAACACCCTATCATCCACAAACAAATGGACTGGTGGAGAGATTTAATAAAACTCTCAAAGGCATGATTATGGGACTCCCTGAAAAACTCCGCAGGAGATGGGATATCCTTCTACCATGCCTCCTTTTTGCCTACAGGGAGGTACCCCAGAAAGGAGTGGGCTTCAGCCCCTTTGAACTTCTTTTTGGACACCCTGTTAGGGGTCCACTCACACTTGTAAAGGAGGGTTGGGAACAACCTTTAAAAGCTCCTAAGCAGGATATTGTGGATTATGTACTTGGCCTCAGATCAAGAATGGCTGAGTACATGAAAAAGGCCAGTAAAAACCTTCAGGCCAGCCAAGAGCTCCAGAAGCAATGGCATGATCAGAAGGCTGTTTTGGTTCAGTACCAACCAGGGCAGAAAGTGTGGGTCTTGGAGCCTGTGGCCCCAAGAGCACTCCAAGATAAATGGAGTGGACCCCACACAATTGTTGAAAAGAAGGGTGAAGTCACCTACTTGGTTGACTTAGGCACTGCCAGGAGTCCCCTTAGGGTGCTCCATGTCAACCGCCTGAAACCCTACTATGACAGGGCTGATCTCACCCTGCTCATGGCAACTGATGAGGGACAGGAAGAAGACAGTGATCCTCTACCTGATCTCTTCTCTTTCACAGAACAAGATGCTCTTGTGGAAGGTGTAGTTTTGGCTGATTGTCTTACTGCTGAGCAGAAAGATAATTGCATAAATCTCCTAGGACAATTTTCAGAACTCTTCTCTACTGTGCCAGGCACCACTTCTTGGTGTGAGCACACTATAGATACTGGAGACAGTTTACCTGTCAAAAGTAAGATCTATAGGCAGCCTGACCATGTCAGGGACTGCATAAAGCAAGAAGTTCAGAAAATGTTGGAACTAGGAGTGGTTGAGCACTCTGACAGTCCATGGGCTTCTCCTGTGGTACTGGTACCAAAACCCAATTCTAAAGATGGAAAGAAAGAAATGCGGTTTTGTGTAGACTATAGAGGTCTCAACTTGGTAACCAAAACTGATGCTCACCCTATACCCAGGGCAGATGAGCTTATAGATACACTGGCATCTGCCAAGTATCTAAGCACTTTTGATTTGACTGCAGGGTATTGGCAGATCAAATTATCAGAAGATGCTAAACCTAAGACTGCATTTTCTACCATTGGAGGACATTACCAGTTTACTGTAATGCCTTTTGGTTTGAAAAATGCACCTGCCACTTTTCAGAGGTTGGTGAACACAGTCCTGCAAGGGCTGGAAGCTTTCAGTGCAGCATATTTGGACGATATAGCTGTCTTTAGCTCCAGCTGGGATGATCACCTGGTCCACCTATGGAATGTTTTGGAGGCCCTGCAAAAGGCAGGCCTCACTATCAAGGCTTCAAAGTGCCAGATAGGGCAGGGCAAGGTGGTTTATCTGGGACACCTTGTTGGTGGGGAACAGATTGCACCACTTCAGGGGAAAATCCAAACTATTATTGATTGGGTTCCCCCTACCACTCAGACTCAGGTGAGAGCCTTCCTAGGCCTCACTGGGTATTACAGGAGGTTCATTAAGAACTATGGCTCCATTGCAGCCCCTCTTAATGACCTCACATCCAACAAAATGCCTAAAAAGGTATTATGGACAGCAAACTGTCAGAAAGCTTTTGAGGAGCTGAAGCAGGCCATGTGCTCTGCACCTGTCCTGAAAAGCCCTTGTTACTCTAAAAAATTCTATGTCCAAACTGATGCATCTGAATTAGGAGTAGGGGCAGTCCTATCACAACTTAATTCTGAGGGCCAGGATCAACCTGTTGCTTTTATTAGTAGGAGGTTGACCCCTAGAGAAAAGCGTTGGTCTGCCATTGAGTGGGAGGCCTTTGCTGTGGTCTGGGCTCTGAAGAAGTTGAGGCCATACCTGTTTGGCACTCACTTCATTGTTCAGACAGACCACAAACCTCTACTTTGGCTAAAACAAATGAAAGGTGAAAATCCTAAATTGTTGAGGTGGTCCATATCCCTACAGGGAATGGACTATACAGTGGAACATAGACCTGGGAGTAGCCACTCCAATGCAGATGGACTCTCCAGATATTTCCACTTAGACAATGAAGACTCATGGCTAGTCTTATTGTCCTTCGTTTGGGGGGGGGTTGTGTAGGAAAGTACCATCTTGCCTGGCATGTTACCCCCATTTTTCACTGTATATATGTTGTTTTAGTTGTATGTGTCACTGGGACCCTGGTAACCCAGGGCCCCAGTGCTCATAAGTGTGCCTGAATGTGTTACCTGTGTAGTGACTAACTGTCTCACTGAGGCTCTGCTAATCAGAACCTCAGTGGTTATGCTCTCTCATTTCTTTCCAAATTGTCACTGACAGGCTAGTGACCATTTTTACCAATTTACATTGGCTTACTGGAACACCCTTATAATTCCCTAGTATATGGTACTGAGGTACCCAGGGTATTGGGGTTCCAGGAGATCCCTATGGGCTTGACATCTCTTGGAATGTTTTAGGTCCTGAGCATCAGTTCTGATGCAACATATTACAGGACATCTCTCTGAGGCCTTGAGCTGAGCCCCCTGGTACTGAATGACTGGCAGTGTCCTAAGAAAAGCATTGAAAGAACAGAAGCGCCAGGAGCTGGGCCATGGAGTAGGTGGTTGAAGAGGACAGGTCGCCGATAAAGCCCACCAGGGCATCTTCGCTCTGACATCTGTAGTTTGGAACTGCCTCATTTTGCTGAGACATGATGCTCAGGGTGCTCTGAAGAGCCTTCATCTCACTAGCACAGGAGTCAAATATATGGTACCCAAGGGTGAGGTTTGGTAAAAGAGCAGGGTTTCTGTTAATCTCCTCCACGGCGTAGATGAAGAGCAGGACCTGCAGAACCTGCACAAATGAACCCCTGAAAGAGCAAGAAGCACATCAGAAAATTACAGCTTTGTCACTGCTTTCAACATTAGCAGTGAAGCAGGAATATAGAGTAATGAACTGTACAGGAGGTATTTGTTTTAGTGGTGTCAGAAGCTGATCATTTCAAGCGCAGTTCTGCAGCTTCCCTTGCTCTCTTTGTTTCATCCTAGGTTCCAATTACCTAAATGTGCTGCTTCCACCTGCTGTATGTGGCAGCAGATCACCTCAATGTTCCCCCATCCATGTCAGAAATTCTGGGAGAAATGTGCTGTGGTCCAACAGTGCACCACCCCACATCCCCCCACCCTGCCCCATGAAAACATAAAGCATCTCTGCAACTTGCTTGTCAAAGAGCTACAAGATCACCAGACTTGAAACTATGGCCATGGGAAAGGAACCAGCCAGTTATACTGGACCACTACACATTGCAGCAGCCTGTCCCTCTCAAACACCCACACGTTTGTACATGTTATGAAAGAGGCCCCTCAACTTCACTACTTTGTATGGTGCTGTATTGGAGCATATCTAGTACCAGTGTCAATATCATCACCAGTACCAACATCAGTACCCACACCTGCACCAAAACTAACACCAACACCAGCAACAACATCCATACCTGCAAAAAAATAAACAACGGTATCAAACTAACACTAACACCAGCAACAACATTTACACCCACAACAAAGCCACCATCTGCTTCAACCTAACACCAATACCAGCAACAACACCAAAAACCAACATCTGCACAACATTTAACACCAATACCAGCACCAAAATCAATAACAACAGCACCAACAACACCATCAACAACACAAACTACATCACCGCACCAAGACCTCCACCAGAACCAACACCTGCACAAAAACTACCACCAACACCAGCATCAAAAGCAGTACAAACTCCAGTACCAAAAATAATACCAACACCAGCATCAGCTCCAACACCAATGTGTCAACAACACCAAAACAAACACCTGGACAAAAAAATAAGCACTAAAAATCAGTAACAACACCACCACCAACACAATCCATAACATTGATCACAACACCATACCAAACCATGCTAAAAACAACACCTGCTTGTAGGAGGCTGGCCTACTTCGTAGTGGGTACCTAAAGTACTTACACCTTATAGCAGGTCTAGTTATCCCTTATTAGTGAAATGTAGTCAGTGTCTAAAAGCCAGGCTCTCTAGGGGGAGTGTGGATGAGCATCCAAGGCCTAACTAGGAGACATGCAAAGCTCATGTAATACCACTGTAGTCACACAGTACTCACACACATGAAAGAAAATACTCAGTGTTACAAAAATAAAGGTACTTTATTTTGGTTACACACATGCCAAAAATACCTTAGAGACTATACTCCCTTAGGAGGTAAGTAATATGCACCTTATATAAACTAGAATGCAAAATAGCTGTAAATACATTTAGAAAACAGTGCAAATTGTGAAAATCACAATAGTTAGCAATGGGCCTCAGGGGAACATAAACCATATACTAAAATAGTGGAATGAGAAAGTCGGTTTCCCACCTAGGCAATTGTAGTGTCTAGAGGGGTACTGTGATTATTTGAAAACACCGAAGGTAAGTAATAGAACCCACCCCAGAGCCATGGAAAGCAGGAGTAAATCACAGTAACTTTCCTATAACACACCAGAACACGTGATAGAAGATAAGTGCAAGAACCAGAAGAGATTGCAAGACACCAATGATGGATTCCTGGACCTAAAGACCTGTGGAAGAAGGGGATCAAGTCTAAGAAGCACTGAAGAGTCCAAGGAGAACAGGAACCACTGCTAACCCAGATGAAGGTGCACAAGAAGAACCAACGGTGAAGAAGAACAGTCAGTACTGCACCCATGAAGAAGGATGCAGGTTCCTGGTTGGTGCAGGCGATGTACCGCGCTGGATGGATGATTGCAGTCTGGTTTGTGTTGCTGGATTCCACCAACAAGCCTTGGTACATGCAAAGCTTGCCGTTAGCAGAAAATGGTGCTGCCCTGGACCAGGAGGTACCTGGTAGCCTCTAACCAGCAGGGGGAGAGAGAAGGGGTTCTCAGCAACTTGGAGAGCCCTCAGAAGACCAGGCAGCACACACAGGAGTCCCACAGCACAGGGACGGAGAAGGTGCAAAAGGAGGCCCAGGCATCACTACACAAAGGGATCCCACGCCGCCGGAGAACAACGCAGGAGGCTGTGCGTCGCTGGAAGGAGTGCTGGGGGTGGGAGCTGCACGGTGCATGAAGAACTTCATGGAAGAATGCCAACAAGCCTTGGCAACAGCAAAACATGCAGTGCATGTGGGTACTATCTTGTGTGGGGAGGCAAGCTCTTACCTCCACCAAAGCTGGACTTCAGGACCGTCAGGACCACTTCTTTCCACCACCTATGTTGCTGGATCCATGCACTTCTTCAGGAGAGGGGACCACAGCTGCCAGTCGTTGCTGCAGAGGGGTGCCTACTGAAGCACGGATGTGACTCATTCACTTCAAGGGAGATTCCTTGGTTCTTCTGGTACAGGCTGGAGGCAGGCAGTCCTCGGAGGATGACTGACCTAGAAACAGTTGCAGTTGATGGCCAGAGCTGAAGATACAATGTAGCAGAAGTCAAATTTGCTTCTTTGTTGCAGTTTGTAGAGTTACTGGAGGGTCCAGATGCAGTTTCTTTGGTAAGAAGATGAAGTAAAGGATGCAGAGGATTCCTGCTGAAGTCTTGCAATCCGAATCAGGAGAAGCACCCAAGAGAGAGACCCTAAATAGCCCTCAAAGGGGGATTGGTCAGCTAACAGGTAAGCACCTATCAGAGGAGGGCTCTGGCATCACTTGCTGGCACTGGCAACCCAGATGCTCCCAAAGTGCCCTGCCAACTTGGAATCCAAGATGGCAAATCCCAGGGACACTCTGGAGGAGCTCTGAGCACTACCCCTGGGGTGGTGATGTACAGGAGAGTGGTCACTCCCCTTTCCTTTGTCCAGTTTCATCCCTAGAGCAAGGACTGTGGGTCCCCAAACCGGTGTAGACTGGATTATGCAAGGAGGGCACCATCTGTGCCCTTCAAAGCATTTCCAGAGGCTCTGGGAGGCTACCCCTCCCATGCCTGTAACACATATTTTCAAGGAGAGTGTAGGAAAGTACCATCTTGCCTGGCATGTTACCCCCATATTTCACTGTGTATATGTTGTTTTAGTAGTATGTGTCACTGGGACCCTGCCAGCCAGGGCCCCAGTGCTCATAAGTGTGCCCTGTATGTGTTACCTGTGTTATGACTAACTGTCTCACTGAGGCTCTGCTATTCAGAACCTCAGTGGTTATGCTCTCTCATTTCTTTCCAAATTGTCACTAACAGGCTAGTGACCAATTTCACCAATTTACATTGGCATACTGGAACACCCTTATAATTCCCTAGTATATGGTACTGAGGTATCCAGGGTATTGGGGTTCCAGGAGATCCCTATGGGCTGCAGCATTTCTTGTGCCACCCATAGGAAGATCTGACAATTCTTACACAGGCCTGCCAGTGCAGCCTGAGTGAAATAACATCCACGTTATTTCACAGCCGATTACCACTGCACTTAAGTAACTTATAAGTCACCTATATGTCTAACCTTTACCTGGTAAAGGTTGTGTGCTAAGTTACTTAGTGTGTGGGCACCCTGGCACTAGCCAAGGTGCTCCCACATTGTTCAGGGCAAATTCCCCGGACTTTGTGAGTGCGGAGACACCATTACACGTGTGCACTATACATGTGTCACGACATATGTATAGCGTCACAATGGTAACTCCGAACATGGCCATGTAACATGTCTAAGATCATGGAATTGTCACCCCAATGCCATTCTGGCATTGGGGAGACAATTCCATGATCCCCCGAGTCTCTAGCTCAGACCCGGGTACTGCCAAACTACCTTTCCCGGGGTTTCACTGCAGCTGCTGCTGCTGCCAACCCCTCAGACAGGTTTCTGCCCTCCTGGGGTCCAGCCAGGCTTGGCCCAGGAAGGCAAAACAAAGGACTTCCTCAGAGAGAGGGTGTTACACCCTCTCCCTTTGCAAAAAGGTGTCAGGGCTGGGGAGGAGTAGCCTTCCCCAGCCTCTGGAAATACTTTGATGGGCACAGATGGTGCCCATCTCTGCATAAGCCAGTCTGCACCTGTTCAGGGATCCCTTAGCCCTGCTCTGGCGCGAAACTGGACAAAGGAAAGGGGAGTGACCACTCCCCTGAACTGCACCTCACCTGGAATTTGCCCAGAGCTCCTCCAGTGTGATCCAGACCTCTGCCAGCTTGGAAACAGAGGTGCCGCTGGCACACTGGACTGCTCTGAGTGGCCAGTGCCAGCAGGTGACGTCAGAGACTCCTTCTGATAGGCTCCTTCAGGTGTAGCTAGCCTATCCTCTCTCCTAAGTAGCCAAACCTCCTTTTCTGGCTATTTAGGGTCTCTGCTTTGGGGAATTCCTTAGATAACGAATGCAAGAGCTCATCAGAGTTCCTCTGCATCTCTCTCTTCACCTTCTGCCAAGGAATCGACTGCTGACCGCGCTGGAAGCCTGCAAAACTGCAACAAAGTAGCAAAGACGACTACTGCAACTCTGTAACGTTGATCCTGCCGCCTTCTCGACTGTTTTCCTGGTGGTGCATGCTGTGAGGGTAGTCTGCCTCCTCTCTGCACTAGAAGCTCCGAAGAAATCTCCTGTGGGTCGACGGAATCTTCCCCCTGCAACCGCAGGCACCAAAGAACTGCATTACCGGTACTCTGGGTCTCTTCTCAGCACGACCAGCGAGGTCTCTTGATTCCAGCAACTCTGTCCAAGTGACTCCCACAGTCCAGTGACGCTTCAGTCCAAGTTTGGTGGAGGTAAGTCATTGCTGGGAACTGCGTCTTTTGCAGCTACTCCGGCCTCTGTGCACTTCCAGCAGAAATCCTTTGTGCACAGCCAAGCCTGGGTCCACGGCACTCTAACCTGCATTGCACGACTTTCTAAGTTGTCCTCCGGCGGCGTGGGACTCCTTTGTGCAACTTTGGGTGAGCACCATTTTACTCTTCTTTGAAGTGCCTGTTCCGGCACTTCTGCATGTGCTGCCTGCTTCTGAGAGGGCTCCTTGTCTTGCTCTACGCCCCGTCATAAAAATAAAGTACCTTTATTTTTAGTATATCTGTGTATTGTGTTTTCTTATGATATTGTGCAAGTGACACTAGTGGTACTGTAGGAGCTTCACTCGTCTCCTAGTTCAGCCTAAGCTGCTCTGCTAAGCTACCATTATCTATCAGCCTAAGCTGCTAGACACCCTATATACTAATAAGGGATACCTGGGCCTGGTGCAAGGTGTAAGTACCCCTTGGTGCTCACTACAAGCCAGTCCAGCCTCCTACAGTCGCCCCCATGTGAATCTATTGTGTCGAGTTATATTACAGATATTGCAGCTGAAGCTGAATACAAGATGGCCTTCAGGATGAGCCGGCATTGGTTATCATCCTAGTGTTGCTCTGCAGATTAGGCGCGCGCCGCTGGAACACTGCTCACTTCAACTGAGCCCTGACTGGAGTTTGGCAGCACTATTTTGGAGCGCTTTTCCCTGAGGTAAAAAGTGCTGATGAAGACGCCGTAGTACAAAGAATTGAAATGAGTATTAAGTAAGTCTTGAATGAACATTACAGTGTGACAACAGCGAGATGTTTCTAAGCGTCCTGCAGCATAATAAGAAGTACGCTTAGAAATTTTGGTGTAATCTTGAGGAGGGCAATTCAAAGGTCTTAAAGGGAGTCAAAAACCTTTTTATTTGACATTTCAAGTGTTGGAGCAGTTAGCAGAAATCAGAACAAATTGGTTGAATTCGGAGGAGCTAACAGTATAAGGAATATTTTACAAACTTGTAAAAGATGTGTTCAAAGGTTTTGATGAAAACATAAATAAGAAAAGCCTCATTCAAAGAGTATTGTTACATAGAAGGAAGTTTAAAGAGACAGTCAATAAGAATTCCAGTTTCCCAAGTTTAATGACAGAATAAATACTATATATATATATATATATATATATATATATATATATATATATACATACACACACATATATATATATATATGTATATATATATATATATATATAAATATATATAAAGCAACATTATTTCACAAAATGAAAGTAAGGCAATATATGAACTGATATTATTTGCCTACAGAGACATTAATATTCCAGGACCAAACATCAAACTGATTATATATCAGAATCTCAAAAAGCCTTGCATGTAATCTATTTACCACAAATTGAATCACATATAAGTTGAGAGAATGAGAGAGGCAAATTCCTCAGGAAGTTCAAGTAAAGAGTGTAAGGCTTAAAAGAAGAAAGACATGAATTAATTGTTGGAAATTTTAGTTGTTAAAGAAAGAATATGCGTTCCTAGTAACAAGGATTGTGATTTATTTAGGTCTCGCCTCAAGAACAATATAGAAGAAGAAGCAGACCTGCTGAGGCAGCCTCTCTTGTCCCATTCTCCTTTCCCATTCCCGGGTGCTATAAACGAGATTCTATTTTGTTGCGAGTAGATTGGTTTGGGAATTGAGGACTAGTCATCTGCTCCTGAAGGAATCAAATGAAGGTACTCTGACACTTGGAACTTGTAGCTCTGGCCCCCAGCACTCTATCATGCAATTCACAGCTTCCTGAGTGGTTCTCCGACAGTGTGGGAAACTTTGTTGTAGTGCTGCGTGGGCCTCTTCTGCAACCTTCTCATCCCCATGCTGTGGTACTCCTGTCTGTGCAACCTAGTCTTCTGTGGGCTCGCTGAGTTGCTAAGGGCCCCCTCTGACTATCCCTCCTGGGTAGAGTCACCTGGTCCTTCCTGGTCACCGGTAGCGACATTTCCTGCTAACAACGAGCTTAGCGTGTGCCAAGGCTTGTTGGCAGACTTCGACGACGCAAATCCAACTGCAATCCTCTATCTGGTGTGGGACACCACTTGCACCCTTCAGGAACCCAACTTGGTCTTCTTGGGTGCAGTATTGATGTCTTTTCTCCACAGCTCGTTCTTCTTTTGCACCATCATCCGAGTTAGCAGGGGCTCCTGTTCTTCCAGGAATCTTCTGTGCTTATTGAACTTGGTCCCCGTCTTCCACAGGTCTTCTTGTCCTGGATCCACTGTTGGTGTCTTGCGGTCTCTTCTGGGTTTTGCATATTTCTTCTCCTCGTTTCTGTCTGTGTTCTGGGAAAGATACTGTGATTTACTCCTGCTTTCCTGGTCACTGGGTTTGGTTGTGGTACTTACCTTTGGGCTTTCCTAGTATTCCCAGCTCCCCTCTACACAGTACACTTGCCTAGTTGGGGGACCGACTTTCGCATTCCACTTTGTTAGTATATGGTATGTGCTCCCCCTAGGCTCATTTCTAACTATTGTGATTTTCACTATTTGCACTTTTTTTCTAACTGTTTTTATGTCTATTTCTGCATACTGGTGTACATAATTTGTGTATTACTTACCTCCTAAGTCTCTTAGGTATATCTGGTATTTGGTATTTGTGTCACCCAAATAAAGTACTTTTATTTTTGTAACACTGAGAGGGTCATTACAACATTGGCGGTAAAAGCAGCTTACCGCCGTGCAGAAGACCGCCAATACACCGCCGCGCCCGCGGAATTCCGCCACAGCTATTGTGACCCACATCTCGCAATCCGCCGAAATTCAGACACCCACACAAGTCCGCCACACCAAAGGTCAGTGATAAACTGGCAAAAACAAATCCTCCACCATCACACCAACAGAAACACGCCCATGCTATTGCGACCCACGAATCCACGCGGCGGTCTTTCAACCGCGGTATTCCATTGGCGGTACACACCGCCGCGCTCAAAATACACACACATCTCCAAAACACCGCCACATTGGACAATTCAAAATACACACACCTGATACACATACACGCACCACTCCCACACACCCAATACAATATAAAACACACACCCACATCACCCACAAACCCCTACGACCAAAAATTAGAGACGAAGGCGACAGAGAGAGAGCACAGCAATAGACAACCCCACCACACAGAGCCACACAACACCATCACCCACACAACATCCACGCACAAAACACCCCACACCACTACACATCACCACACTCATCACCACATACACCACCCCACACATCACCTACCCCACCCCATGGCACGCCAAAGACACCCCAGGTTTTCGGAGGAGGAGCTCAGGGTCATGGTGGAGGAAATCGTACGGATAGAGACACAGCTATTTGGATCACAGGTGCAACACACCTCTATAGCTAGGAAGATGGAGCTATCGTGAAGAATCGTGGACAGGGTCAAAGCAGTGGGACAGCACCCGAGAAATCGGGAGGACATCAGGAAGAGGTGGAACGACCTACGGGGGAAGGTGCGTTCTGTGGTCTCCAGGCACAACATCGCGATTCAGCGGACTGGCGGCGGACCCCCACCTCCTCCCCCACAACTAACAACATGGGAGGAGCAGGTCTTGACCATTATGCATCCAGAGGGCCTCGGAGGAGTCGGTGGAGGAATGAACACTGGTAAGTCAAATCTTAACTATCATATCCCCCACCCTACCTGCATGCTATCACACACCCCCACACTCACCCCCTCCCCTATCACTCCAACTCCTCACTAATGTACTAATAACACAAACCACCCATCCCAACACCAAGCCCTGCATGACACAACAAAGCATGGACACCCAGCACTAAAGCATGCCCACTGCACATACCCATAACACCCCCTAACCATCATCACACAAGCCCCCACACAGGAATACTTGCACTGGGGTACACACTCACCCACCCATTGCACACCATGACACACACAGATGCAATAATCATGCTTTTATACCCCTGCAGGACCACTACGTAACGTCACCAGACAGGACGGTCCAGACATCTCTACCCCACCCACAGAAGAGACCCACAGTGATGACAGCAGCTCCGGCCAACTGGATCCAGATGACCAGCCCGGACCATCGTGGGCCTCGGGACAGTCGGTTCCCCTCGCACAGGCACAGACCAACACTGACCTTCCACCCTTTGGTAACACCAGCACAGCACCCACCCAGCGGGCCCATACCTCCGTTCCCTGGACACGTCAATCAGCTGTGTGTCCACCACTACAGGGAACTCAGGATAACCCACCACCCCAACAACAACAGGGACCTGGGGGCAGTGGTAGTGGGCACACGGTCCAAGGGACGGAGGCCCAGGAACACAGGGGAACTGGGAGGGCTGCTGTGCGACAGGGGGCGGACAGGCCAAGGGAACCCACTCTCCACGAGGCCCTAGTCATGGGACCATACCACCACTCCCAGGAGACGATGGCTACAGTCCAGGCCAAGTTTCAGGAGACCCAGCGTCTGCAGGAGGAACAGTATTTGGGGTTCAGGGAGGAACTCAGAACCATCAGCTCCGCCCTGGGCACCATCGTAGGGGTGCTGAAGGACATACACAAGACCATGAGGGACACCGTGGTACTCAAGGGGCCCCTGACACTAGCCTGGACAATGAACTGCTCACCACCTCCGCCGGTGCTAGTGGACAGGACGCCCTGCCACAGGACCATCACACCAGCACCCCACCCCCTGCAGACGGAGAACCACCCCGCAAGTGGTCCCTGACATCCAGGAACAGGACAGAGCAAGATGGCAAGACCCCCGCCAGGAAATGAGACCACCCTGATTGTCATCCCACTGTCCCACTTTTTGACCCTGTCCATATTGGAACAGCCCCAACTCCATTTCCTATGCCCATATGGGCAAAGCGCCTGTGAGACTAATTGACTGGACTCTGCCATGGACATTCCTCCACCATCACCCATCACCATTTTGCCACCCCCTCTAATAATTAGCACTTTAATAAACACCCTTGAAGCACAAAACAATCTGGAGTCAGTCTGTGATTTTGAAAATGTGTATTAGCTATGACAATGACAAAATCAGTTCGAAAATGTAATGTCAACATACCTATGTCACACATCACAAGTCCATGAAGGCTACAAGCAGATGACACACGTTGGTAACCACACCTGTGAAACTGTAATGGAAATGTACAACTCAGTTACCAAATACTGCTTCAAAGTGACAGACAGGATAGAGGTAGAAGTGTGAAAGTAAATGTACTAGTAAAGAAAGTGTTCTCACCTGTGTGTCACTGGAAATATTGCTGTATGACAGAGTCCCTGTTGTCAATGTCTTCTTCCTCAGCTTCCTCCTCATCACTGTCCACAGGCTCCACAGCTGCCACAACACCGTCATCTGGATCATCCTCCTGCAGAAAAGGCACCTGGCGTCGCAAAGCAAGATTGTGAAGCATAGAGCAGGCGATGATGATCTGGCACACCTTCCTTGGTGAGTAGAATAGGGAACCACCTGTGATATGCAGGCACCTGAACCTGGCCTTCAGGAGGCCGAAGGTGCGTTCGATCACCCTCCTAGTCTGCCCATGGGCCTCATTGTAGCGTTCCTCTGCCCTGGTCCTGGGATTCCTCACTGGGGTCAGTATTCATGACAGGTGGGGGTAACCAGAGTCCCCTAATAGCCACACCCGGTGCCTCTGGAGTTGACCCATCACATAAGGAATGCTGCTATTCCGCAGGATGTAGGCGTCATGCACTGAGCCAGGGAACATAGCATTTACCTGCGAGATACACTGGTCTGCCAAACATACCATCTGTACATTCATCGAATGATAACTTTTCCGGTTCCTGTACACCTGTTCACCCGTGTTGGGGGGGACCAGAGCTACATGGGTCCCATCAATGGCACCTATGATGTTAGGGATATGCCCAAGGGCATAGAAGTCATCTTTAACAGTAGCCAAATCCTCCACCTGAGGGAAAACGATGTAGCTCCTCATGTGTTTCAGCAGGGCAGACAACACTCTGGACAACACGTTGGAAAACATAGGCTGGGACTTCCCTGATGCCATGGCCACTGTTGTTTGAAATGACCCACTTGCTTGGAAATGGAGCACTGATAGCACCTGCACTTGAGGGGGGATTCCTGTGGGATGGCGGATTTATGACATAAGGTCTGGCTCCAACTGGGTACACAGTTCCTGGATTGTGGCACGGTCAAACCTGTAGGTGATGATTAAATGTCGCTCCTTCATTGTCAACAGGTCCACCAGCGGTCGGTAGACCGGAGGATTCCGCCATCTCCTCACATGTCCCAGCTGACGGTGCCTAGGAAGGACAACAGCGACCACAGAGTCAACCAATTCTGAGGTATGTACCCACAGCTACACAGAACACGACACAAAATACAAAAATCTTCCTGTATGTGTGTTGAGTCCAGGCCTAGGTATGTGTGACGCAGTTGTAAATGAAGCCATGTGGGCCCCTGAAATGGCAGATGCCTGACCTCTAAAGTGGGACAATGGGATGTGAGGTAACTGCGCTGCTGTTGTACACCGTCGCGGTAGGCGGTCATAGACCGCGGCGCAATGCTGCATTGGTTAACATTGGACATTATGGGTCCCAGGAACCAATGACAAAGTGCGCCGGCGGTGATGATACGCACCGCCGCGGACGTGACCGCCATTTTCTATCTGTTCAATCACTCAATACCTGATCTTCGACAGGAGAGGACCTACACTGCAAGTGCTGCTGTGACCTCGGTCTGGAAGAGATGATAGCACATGCGTCTGGGGAAAGGGCCGCTGCCTTCACTGCACAGGAGTTGGAAAAGCTCGTGGACGGGGTCCTCCCCCAGTACACGCTACTCTACGGTCCTCCTGACCAACAGGTGAGTACATAGGGTGCAAGTTGTGTGGGCTATGCCTGGGTGGAGAGGGCTGGATGTAATTAGGAAGGGGGCAGAGTTCTGCAAGCATGAAGGAGTGTGATTGCATGTGCCACGTGGCAAGGGCAGGGATGTGGGCCACTCACTTCGACGGTGCAGTTGCTAATGACTTCTCTTCTTCTCCTGTACATGTCATGTAGGTCAGCGCCCACCAGAAGAAGGATATTTGGCGTGCCATCGCCAAGGACGTCCGGACCCTGGGGGTCCACCACAGACGGAGCACCCACTGCCGGAAAAGATGGGAGGACATTCGCCGCTGGAGCAAGAAGACCGGGGAGGCTCAGCTGGGGATGGCCTCCCAACGTGGGAGGGGTGCCCGTCGCACCATGACCCCCCTGATATTCCGGATCCTGGCGGTGGCCTACCCTGAGTTGGATGGGCGCATGAGGGCATCACAGCAGACACAAGGGGGGTGAGTACACTCTCATTCTGCTGACTTTGCGCTCAGTGGAGGGGTCTGGGTGGGGGAGGAGGGCTGTGGGTTTCCCTAGGCCAGGGCGAGTTCCGTAGGCTAGGCCCCTCCGTAATGCAGGCCATGTGGCACTCCACCCCACCTCTGTAGAGTGCCAAGTACAGGTATACATGCCCCTGTGTCATCTATGTGTGCAGATGACACTCATACCCATGTAGGCCATATCCCAGGAACTGCATCTGTAGAGGCCAAGAGCACGGCGTAGTGCAGGGGGATGCTGTGTCTGTATTGTCCACCAAAAGTAGCGGTAGGCCATGCACTCAACCTGTCTTTCTTCTGTTTCCCCACCCCTTTTTGTGCTCTCCCTGTTCTTTTGTGCATCAGCATCATCAGGCGGAGGTACAGTGGCACCGGAGCACGAGGGGGCTGCATCCCACATGGCCATGGAGGACCACACCACGGACTCAGAATACACCAGTGGGACGGAGGGCGAGGGGAGCTTCACTTCGGTCACCGGATCTGCAACCAGCGACATGGACTCGTCCTCCGATGGGAGCTTCCTTGTGGTGGTGGCACCATCTGTGCCCCCCACTTCTACAGGTACAGCCGCCACCCCCCCTACCAGCACCGCCCTCCCAGCAGCCCCTCAGCCTTCGCTCCGTGCCCGCTCATCCAGAAGGGTGGAGGCATCCCCAGGCACCTCAGCCCCTGCCCCTGTCACCCCTGCTGCCCTCAGTGAGGAGGCCATTGACCTCCTCAGGTCACTCACTGTTGGGCAGTCTACCATTGTGAATGCCATCCAGGGTGTAGAAAGGGAGTTGCAACACACTAATGCATTCCTGGAGGGCATTCATTCTGGTCAGGCTGCCCAACATCGAACCCTGCAATCTCTGGCCTCAGCACTGATGGCAGCCATTGACCCTGTGTCTAGCCTCGCCCCTCCAACTTCCTCCACCCAGACCCAATCCCCTGTACCCTAGCCTATCCCAAGCACACCATCAGACCAGCCTGCACACACGTCAACACACAAGGGCAGCTCAGGCAAACATAAGCACCAGACATCCCACAGGCATTCACACAAGCATCACCCACATACAGACACAGCAACATCCACTGCCTCCACTGTGTCCCCCTCCTCGTCGTCTCCCTTCTCCCTCCCAGTGTCGTCTACACTCTCACCTGCATGCACTACCACTACAGCCACTATGTCCCACACCAGCACACCCACCAGCACACCCCGCTCACCTGCACTCACCACCCCCACTACCATTTACACGTCCCCTGTGTCCTCTCCCAGTGTGTCTGTGACGCCCCCTTCCAAAGTACACAAACGCGGGCACACACACACCCAACATCCATCCATCTCACGACAGCCTCCAGAACATGCACCTGCACCCAAATCATCTAAAGTTACACCTCCTACAACCACCTCCTCTTCTTCCACTCCCAGACCCCCTCCAGCTACCTGTCCCAGTGTTCGTCAGAAACTTTTCCTGAGCAACCTTGACCTCTGTCCCACAACACCCGCCTCCAATTCATAGGTCCCGTACTAGCACCTCAGCCAAAAAAAGTCCGGTGCCAGTTGTGCCTGTTACAGGTATGTGGAGTGCACCGGGCACCAGGGCAGCCAGTGTGACACGGAGCCAAAGAACTGTCAGTCCACCCCCTGTGAAGCACCAGAAGTTGGACGACGGAAGAGGGGGAAGACTCCTGCCGGCAAAGCCGCTCACAAGGGTCCCGGGGGGAGTGTCGAGTCAGCTGTGACTCCTCCCAAGGTGGGGAAGGGGCAGAAGAAGTCACCAAAGTCTGGGAAGAGCAGCACGGCGGAGAAGGCTGCCATCCTCCCCGCTGGCCAGGACACCACCGCCAGACCCATCGTCACTGGTCCGGAGACCACCGCCAGAGTCAGTTCCCAGGAGGGCAGCACTATCGTCACTAGCCCGGAGACCACCGCCAGAGTCAGTGCCCAGGAGGGCAGCACTATCGTCACTGGTCCAGAGACCACCGCCAGAGTCAGTGCCCAGGAGGGCAGCACTATCGTCACTGGTCCGGGTACCAGTGCCAGCGTCAGTGCCCAGGAGGGCCCCGGCAGCCACAGCCCCGCTGGGCAATGAGGGACCGCCATGGCACACACTGCTGCACAGGTCAGAGACAGCAAAGTCAAGCCCCGCTGAACAGGGCAAGCACCGCTGAACAGGGCAAGCACCGCTGAACAGGGCAAAGACTGCCATGGCAAGTACCGCTGAACAGGGCAAGCACCACTGAACAGGGTAAAGACCGCCATGGCAAGCACCGCTGAACAGGGCAAAGACCGCCATTGCAAGCACCACTGAAAAGGGCAAGCACCGCCAACTCAAGCATTGTTAGCCCATGTGCGGCTGGGACAGTGACGGAACTGGGACCGTCACGGGGAGCGTGATGCACTCTGGGCACCAGTCCCCCTCCAGAACCAGTGGAGAACTGCATCCACTACCTGAGTCCTTAACAGGATGAAGCACTCTGGGCACCAGTCCCCCTCCAGAACCAGTGGAGAACAGCATCCACTATCTGAGTCCTTAACAGGATGAAACACTCTGGGCACCAGTCCTCCTCCAGAACCAGTGAAGAACAGCATCCAATACCTGAGTCCATAAAAGGATAAAGCACCCTGGGCACCAGTCCCCCTCCAGAACCAGTGGAGGATGTTATCCACTTGAGAGTCTGTGGCTTTGCACTCCCCAGGACCAATCAGTGGGCAAACCAACCACTGGAGAGACTTGAGAGACTGTGGCTTTGCACTCCCCAGGATAAAGCAGTGGGCAAACCACCCACTGGAGAGACCTGAGAGACTGTGGCTTTGCACTCCCCAGGACCAATCAGTGGGCAAACCACCCACTGGAGAGACTTGAGAGACTGTGGCTTTGCACTCCCCAGGATAAAACAGTGGGCAAACCACCCACTGGAGAGACTTGAGAGACTGTGGCTTTGCACTCCCCAGGATACATCAATGGGCATTGATCCCCGTCGTGGATCTGGCGTGGTGCTGTCATCCGGCTAAGGTGCCCCCCCTTCCCTTCCACCTGAGGTGCCTGTTGTATTTCTATCTGATGCCCCTGCAGTGTTCTCTCCGTTTCTGGACAGGTATCGTGTGTGGGCCTTGCCCATGCATTTTGGGCCCAGTGGTCCTTGGACATTGAATTGTGCATACCTGCACTACTAATCCTGATGTATATAATTTGAATGTGTATATATTTATGTATATATGAGCATACTCTATTTTGATACAATACAATGGTTGTACTCATTTCCTTTTGTCTTTGCATTCTTCCGGGAGGGTTGGGGGTTGTTACTGTGATGTTTGGAAATGCATTGGTGTGTGTTTTGTAGTGTGCGAGGGTCGGGGTGGGGATGGGGGTGTTGCGTGTGTGTGTGCCTGACTTTTGCCCCCCCCCACCCCTATGTCGTAGGTGCAGTACTCACCGTTGTCTTCGGCACCGCCGTTGCTGATGTTCGTAGAGGAGCAGGAAGACAATCGCAGTGAGTATTTGGCGTTCCGGCTCCATGGTGCCCTCCTTCCTCGTGGGGTGTGTTAAGGTGAGCGTTTTCCCATTGCAAAAGCTGTTTCCACCGTGTTTTTATCCACGGTGAATCCACCCCGGAAAAGGTGGCGGATTGGCCTGTTGTAATATTGTGGGCGGTACTTTGTCTTCCGCCTGTCTGTTGGCGGTGACAGCTGTGCTGCTTGTCTGTACCGCTGTGACGGTCGGAGTGTTAAAGTGGGTGTCTATGTTGGTGGTTTCCGCCACGGTCATAATTCCCTTTTTCCACCGGCCTGTTTGCGGTCTTACCGCAGCTTTAACACTGTCCGCCAGGGTTGTAATGACCCCCTGAGTGTTTTCTTTGATGTGTGTGAGTACTAAGTCTGACTACAGTGGTACAGTGGCATGAGCTTTACATGTCTCCTAGATAAGCCTTGGCTGCTCATCCACAGCTACCCCTAGAGAGCCTGGCTTTTAGGCAATGACCACACTACACTAATAAGGGTTACCTGGTATAAGGTGTAAGTACCATAGGTACCCACCACACACCAGGCCAGCCTCCTACAGGGCCCTCTAAGCTAACCCATGGGGAACCCCTCCCTGTGGATACTATCTGTGCAGCACCTGACCTTACTTTGCTCAAAGATGCATCCCAGGGGGTAGATAGTACCACCAGGGCCAACATAGTGGTGTGGCCCACTCCACCCCCGGGTGTGACTCCTTCCCCCCAGGGGCAACTCTGTCCACCAGGACAGCAAAGCACAGTGGCACCTGACAGCTGTCAGGGATGAGAGCAGTCCAAAGGCCTTTCAGGGCTCATCAACCACTGAGACTCTGGAGAGTGGAAGGAAGTAGCTCCAGGTGCCTGGCACCCTTTGACCACTCTCCCTTCCACCAGATCAGGGATAACAGTCTGACACTGTTTCGCCCCTCTGGGGCTCTGTACCCTTCCTCTATAAACGGCACCCCCAGAGTCCAGAATTGTCAGGCTGCAAGTAGAAGCAGTCCTGCACAATTCTCCTGCCCGTTCAGGGATAGATTCCTGGCACTTGTCCCTCCGTCCAGGGTCTGTGCCCTTAGGCTGGTTAGGGGTCAGGGCATGGCAGCCCTCCCCTCCTTCTGGAGTCCTGCACCCCTCACTAGGAACAGACCCCCCAGAATTGTCAAGGTGCTTGTGGAAGTAGTCCTGCTCAATTCTCCCACCAGTGCAGGGATGTTAACCTGCAACTGGTCTTCCAACCTGGGGTCTGTACCGTCAGGATGAACCAGGGCCAGGGGTGAGGCTTCCCTCCCCCTATCCTTCCTTCTGGGGTCCTGCACCCCACCTACTAGGAGTGCCCCTGCAGAATCCAACATGATAGGGGCACTGTCAGCAGTAGCCCCTCCCTCCAGGTCAGGGGGGATACCCTGAACATAGCCCTTTAATCCAGGATCTGTACCCTTGGATTGAACTGGAGTGATTGGGCAAACCGCCCCCCATCAGGTCAGAGTTTACCCCCTGCTCCTGACCCTCTAGGCCCAGGTCTGTACCCTCATGCTGGACCACTGCCTAGCAATCCAGGACTTCCTGGGGATCACACCTACCACCTCACAAGGGAAACATCTTCTCCAAGGGCTACATGAGAGTCTGGATGGTGCCGGTCCCCTGACCCCTGCCCACCTGGCAGAGCCTGGATTCCCCCCAGCCCAGAAATGGTATTACCAAGGTCATTCCTCTGGAGCTCTGACCTAGAGCTGACCCTCCAGGTTCTCCACTGGTGCCCACAACCCCTTCTCAACTCTCTGTCTGGACTTCTGCACCCACTCCCTAGGAGTGGCACTGCCTGACACTAGAACTGGTGGGACGCTGGCTACAGCAACACCTCAAGTTCTCCTGAAACTATGAGGTCTCTCAGCAGATGACTCTATGGTACAGGCTAGGCTCCCCTCCTGGTATTCACGCATGGAACCCTCCCGTTTCTGAGACTGGATCTTGGGTACCCTGGGACTCAACCACTCCATTCCCTCTCCTCTGAGACTAGACATGGGATCCCTCGCCCATCCCACTACATTGGGACCTACCTGGGACACCGCAAGCCTTCCCCACCCCACCTTGTTGGGAAGTACTTAAGACACTCCCTTCAAGATAACCCCCAAATGCATCTTCAGACTCCCTGGTACTCATTCAGAGGTCTGCCTCAAGTGCAAGTTCCCTGGGGTCAGAGAACTCACACTCCACCTATTGTTGGCGTAGCTCTAGAAAAGAAGGACTGAACATATCCTCTCCAGCAATCACATCACACAGCCCCTCACATGAGTTAACCAAACTACCCTTCATCCAACCATCCAGTGATTCAGCTTTGGAAAGTAAAACCCCACATCACCCTCCTAAGACTGGTGAGACAGTACCTGACACTCAACCCGCACTCTTCTGGGGTGTCTCTACACTCCACAACCAGGAACTCCACCTGGGGGAACCACTGTCCCTGTCACTCTCACCTAGAGCCAGTAGAGTGTCCCTCCCACTACAAGGAATATGACTCCCCATGCCAGTTCCCCAATCCACCTCATGGACCTGCACACCACCGGAGCTACCTCATACCCACTGAGCCTACTGGTGTATGCTAACCTCCTCCTTCCAGTTGGGCACCAAGTCTATGGGCATGTGCACTTCTTCAGTACTGGATATATGATTTTTGCCGCCACCATCTGAATTGGGCTCAGTCCTCATGGCTTCCAGCTTCAGGTCTTCACGGCTCAGCTCATGAGCTACAAACATTTTTTTTTCCAGAACTAAGGCTCTCTCAGCCTCAGCCCTTTCAAGCTCTTCATCTAGTTCTCTCAGCCTTTGTTCCTGAGCTAGGAGCCATTCCTTTCTCATTCGTTCCCTTTCAGGTCCACTGCCCTCCTCATCAGAGTAGTCCTCCTCCTCAGAATCATCTGGTATGGTTGCTTCCCAGCATTTCATCTCATACTGAAACAGAGGTGTCTCAAGAACCCACCTTTGGGACCTTTTCCTCACAGCCAGCCCCCTCTCCTTGCAGAAATGTTTTAGCTCCCTCAGTGAATAGATCTCCAAGTGCCAAACATTGACTTCCATTCTGCAAAGGCCTCACAGGTGTAACCAAAAAACAGAGTCCAAAAAGTCACAATACCTCCAGGAGGACAACAGAGAACATGAGAGAAAAAACAGTATATGGTTGCGTAATGGTCTGCACTGAAAACAGTAGTGTACACTTAATCACTGTATGACAAGTACAAAGACAAGTATAATCCTCACTGCTGATCACCAATGTTAGAAATGGGGTCTCTTGTTGGCAGTAAATTTGCACTCTGTCCAAGCTGGGACCCTCACTCGAGTCAGGGCAATGGAGATACACACTTAGATAACCCCTGCTCACCCCCTTGGTAGTTTGGCACAAGCAGTCAGGCTTATCTCAAAAGCAATGTGCAAAGTATTTGTACCAACACATACAGTAATACAGTGAAAATGCTACAAATAGACACAACACCAGTTTAGAAAAATAAGCAATATTTATCTAAATCAAGTCAAGTTATGACTTTTCAAAAGAATAAGGCCCTGATTTAAACTTTTTTTGCGCCGCATTTGCATCCTTTTTGGACATAAAACTGGCGTAAACTTACAAAATACAATTGTACTTTTTAAGTTTACACCGTCATAAATGACGCAAATGTGGCGCAATACTATGTATAAATCTGGGCCTAAGAGTCTTACTCAATAGAAAACAATGGAAACGTTGATGTTACACAAAGCACCCTCTTTGTGTCAAAAATAAAGCCGCAAGGGCAAGAGAGCATCGAAAAAGTCAGTGATGTGTAGATTCCTTACTCGAAGGTGAGAGGGTCCCTCGTTTTCTTCTTTAGTTAGGCCTTGGCTGCTCATCCACACTACCACTAGAGAGCCTTGCTTCTAGACACTGACTACATGTGACTAATGAAGTGATAACTGTACCTGGAATATGGTGTAAGTACTACAGGTACCCACCACAAACCAGGCCTGCCTCCTACACCTTTTACAGGCAGAAGCAACAACTCTAAGATAGCCCAACAAAGCACAGTCACAGGTAGGGACAGCACTTCTCAGCACTTCTTCTCAGCTCTTCAGCTTTTCTCTTTGGTAGAGGTTCCTCTTGAATCAAAAAGTGATATTGAAGAAATCTAAAGTCCGAGGTTTGGGGTCCACTACGTATACCCGTTTCTGCCTTTGAAGAAGGCAAACTTCAAAGGAAAGTCTCTGTTGTTCACAAGATCCTGCATTGCACAGGCCTGGGCCCAGACACACACCAGGGGGTTGGAGACTGCATTATGTGAGGGCCGGCACAGCCCATTCAGGTGTAAGTGACCACTCCTCCATCTACTCTAGCTCAGATAGCCCATCAGGAAATGCAGGCTACATCCCAGGTCCCTTTGTGACATTGTCTAGAGGAGAGGTGCAAACAGCTCAACTGTCAGTCTGACCCAGACAGGGAATACACAAACAGGCGGAGTCACAGAATGGTTAAAGTAAAAAAATGCCTACTTTCTAAAAGAGTGCAGAGTGGTATGTGGTGAGAACAGAAGCAGTGGGATAAAAATGAGAGTACAGATGTGGGCATGTTGTTGAACATAGAAGGAGTGGGATACATAGAGTGTGATGAAGAGCAGAGTATAGGCGGGGCTTATGGGTGAGAACAGAATCACTGGAATACATGCAGTGTGATAAAGAGGATCATGTGGGTGAGAACAAACACTGTTGGATACATGCAGTGGGATGGAGAAGAGAGCAAAGATGTGGGCATGTGGGTGAGAGCAGAAGCAGTGGGATAGATGCACTGGGATAAAAAAAAGAGTACAGATGTTTGTGAGAACAGAAGCAGTGGGATACATGCAGTGTGATGTAGAGGAGAGTAGAGATGGGGCATCTGGGTGAGGACAGAAGCAGTGGATGCATGCAGAGGGATGAAGAGGAGAGTACAGATGGGTTATTGGGTGAGAACAATCTCAGTGGAATTCATGCAGTGGGATGAAGAGAGTACAAATGGGCATGTGGGTGAGAACAGAAGTAGTGGGATACATGCAGTGGGATGATGAGGAGAGCACAGATGGGGCATGGGAGTAAGTGCAGAAGCAGTGGGATACATGCAGTAGGACAAAGAGGAGGGTATAGATGGGGCATGTGGGGGAGAGCAAAAGCAGTGGGATGAAGAAGAGAGTGCAGATGGGGTATGTGGGTCACACGCAGTGAGATGAAAAGGAGAATCTAGATGTGGGCATATGACTGAGAACAGAATCAGTGGGATACATACAGAGGGTTGAAAAGCAGAGTACAGATGGGGCTTGTGGGTGAGAACAGAAAAACTGGAATACATGCAGTGTGACAAAGAGGAGAGTACAGAGGGGCATGTGGGTGAGAACAAACACTGTTGGATATGTGCAGTGGGATGGAGAAGAGAGCAAAGATGTGGGCATGTGGGTGTGAACAGAAGCAGTGGGATAGATGCACTGGGATAAAAAAAGAGTACAGATGTTTGTGAGAACAGAAGCAGTGGGATACATGCAGTGTGATGTAGAGGAGAGTAGAGATGGAGCATCTAGGTGAGGACAGAAGCAGTGGGTGCATGCAGAGGGATGAAGAGGAGAGTACAGATGGGTCACGGGGTGAGAACAAACGCATTGAGATACGTGCAGTGGAATGAAGAAGAGAGTACATATGGGGTATGTGGGTGAGAACACAATCAGTGAGATACATACAGAGGGTTAAAGAGAAGGGCACAGATGGGGCATGTGGGTGAGAATAGAAGCAGTGGGACACATGAAGTGAGATGAAGAGGAGAACCCAGATTTGGGCATATGGGTGAGAACAGAAGAAGTGAGTTACATGCAAGGGGATGAAGAGTGCACAGATAGGGTATGTTGGTGAGAACAGAGGCAGAGGGGTACATACAACAGAATGAGGAGTAGAGTACACATGGGGTATGTGGGTGAGAAGAGAAGAAGGTGGATACATGCATTGGGATGAAGAGGAAAGTACAGACTGATGAGAGAGGAACACATGGAAGTGGGATCAATGCCACAAGGCAATGGTACTAGATGCAGATGTGGTAGGAGGAAGTAGTGAGGAGATAAATGTCAGGAGAATGGTGGCTTTCAGCTCTTTAGGAAACAATACAGTTAGCGTTTGGGCAGTAGCAATGCTGGGATTATTTAAACCTCCAACTCCGAGAACAAAGCATTTCTCTGCATGCAACAAGAAACATATATATATATGTGCAGATTAGCTAACTTTTCGAGCTAAGCAGCCCAGCAAGGCAATGTGCTGTGAGGCATTGCTTGAAAGAAGGACATCATAAATACCCCATATTTAGAAAGATATTGCACATTTCTGCTGCCACCTTTTGCTGGTGCACTGTGTGCTGCCTAGCGCTCACCCTGGCACACTTGTGCCATGGTGCCAGGGTGCCTGCATTACGAACTCAATTGTTTTTGTGCAGGAAGGGACACCTTCCTAAACAAAAACAATCCTTAAAGCATTTTCCTTTTCCTATGTGTGATGCGTAATGCATCACACATAGAAAAAGGAATTAACAAGGAGAAAAAAATATATTTCTCCACCCTGCACTGGGTCTGGAAATTGCACCGTTCCAACTCATTCCTAGATTTACTACTCTTTGTAAATCTGGGACTGTGCCAAAATCCATGGGTGGATGCGTGGGACTGTCCACACTCCACGCATGGAATGCCTCTCTGCTGCAAGGTAATGGAATGTAATGGAATGTGCAGCCTTGTGTTATCCTGGATTTACTAAACCCATGCAGAGCCATGCAAGGTGGTTTGGTGTGGATTAGTAAATCCCACTTGATGGCTTCAATTGCCATAGGTTGGATTGGGTGATGCAAAAGCAACACAAGTCCTGTGCAATTCTGGCCATAAGTGATCTCACAGCAAAGTTTGAATGCAAACAATTCTTTTTTACTGCAAACATATAATATGAATGTCAGAAAAGGCACTATAGAGCCATGAAGTACATATTTAACTAATGAGGTAAGCAGTGGCTAACCCCATGCATTCTAGGGTCAGCGTAGAAGCCCCTTCATTTTGAGATATTTTACAAGTCAGAATAACCATGTGAATGACTGTCTTCTGTGCATTGGTTTCACATGTCCTTTTGGTAAATATTCATTTCTCTGATAATTTGTCTGTGCATGAAGCATCATTCCTTCACCTGGCAGCCCGGCTCCTAGCCCGGGCAAGTGCATACCCACATTATGCAAAGCACGTTTTTGTACAGTGCCTTATGCTCACTCCTAGCCCTCCTTTATATGGAAGTGAAGAGAAGAGTGCGGGGAGATCAGGGACACTGAGGTGAATGAGGATTATTGTAACTGAAAATCAGGTTCCACTGTTGTTGATTTGTGTTAATGGAGTGGAAAGCTGAATCTTTTCTGCACTAGAGGCCCCTGGGAAAGGTAAGCCCATGAATGACTTGGTGTAATGTTCAATCTTGCGTGCCATCACCACACACAGGATGTCAAATGTGGGACAGTGAACCATAACACTGCAACTCAGCTTTGTACTGTCCCAAATATTACAGTAGTGTGATAAGGGTTCGGCCCTGCAGCATCTCAAAACACATACAGTATCAGCGCCTCATCCCTGGTGTGTAGTACAGTAAAGGGCATATTTATGAGAGCTTTGCATCATGCTTGCACCCCGCAACATGTTACATGGGTAACACAAATCTCTAAATCATATTTGTGAAGCCTGTAAAGCCATTTTCCAAGGCTTTGAATGCATTTAAAACTTTAGAATCAGTGAGTGCAGCTCAGATTGATGTCTACAATTACTCTGTGCAAGGGAGGAGGTCCATGGGCATTGCACACTTATTTTCTGATGCAATTCCCATAGTTTGTGATGCATTCCCAGATTTTCCAAACCTGGTAATGCAGCAAAGAGATTCACCTCCCCAGGTGAGGTGTATTGAGAAGAAAATTGTTTAGTCCTAGTTTAATCCACTTTCTATGTCTGCCGCATTCCGTAGCACACGAAGAAAGAGTAAAAAATTAGCAGATATATAGAAATGTCTCCCTGTTACACCTCTTCTGGTGAGGCGTACCATTTTGACACATTCTCAGGTTTGCAAGTTCTCGTAAATGTGAGAATGTGTCAAAAGCCATGGATGTTGCATGGCTAGAAGTAATAAATTGCAATGAGGTTGTCAAGCTGTGTGTTCATGTAAGAGGCATGCTGTTCACATTGTTTCAGCATGCAAGCAGCACAGTGTGGTGTCCCATGAACACTCAGCATGGTCAGGCTTCCGGGACACAGCTTGGGACACACTCCGGGCTGATTCACAAAGATAAACCACACTTTCCTGTTACTTTACTATTTTTCTGAAATCCACAAACTACAAGTTTAATTTTACTGATGGCAATGTTATAACTGCAGGAACTCAGTACATGAAGGAAAGGTCTGTCCCTACTCACCAGAAGCATTTCCATGGATATTTCAACTCTCTGAATCCTTTCCAGTACTGCAAATTGTGCATATGGCGCTGTATGACCGCCCCAATCATGAGGTCTCCAGCCTTGTACATGCCCAGATCTTTGCTGGTTTGGAGGCTACACCGGGGTGTGTGCTCAGAAACGTCTCCGGCAGTGCATTGAAGCATCATCGAGAATAAGATGAAAAGAATCATGATGTACCTGAAGGAGGTAGGGCTTGGGACAAGCCTTGCAAATCCATCACAGAGGCTCCAGTTGAAAGACTTCATCAGGAGCCCACATTTTATCTCCTCACTTCCATCATCCGACCAGTCCCAAAGCTGCAAATATGAATAAATGTCACGAGGCGATGAGTGCAGCTCATTGGCACACATTGTAGCTGGTAATCTTCAGGTTCTCTTTCATGAGTCGCAGAGCAGCACATGGAGTTTCTAGCAGAAGCAGCCTCAAGTGAGAAAGCCCAAATATTTGCTGTAGGAAATATGTAATTATGAGTCAAAACATTAGAACTCTGAGGCTTAGATTCTGGTCTTGTCTAGTCCATGAGATACCAAATAAACCAGTGTTCCTGGATGAACAAAAATAAGACATTTCAGAGTCTTTAAGATGCCTGGCCAAAGAAACCCATGTGCCTGTGCCCCACAAATAACAGATCTTAGAGTCTGTACCTGACTCTCAAAGGTAGGAGATGTCGAAGTCTTCTCCTGGGCCCTGAAGGAAAGAGATTTCTGAGTCTATACAAGGGCCTGAAGGTGAGAGATCTCAGCAAGTGTACCTGGGCCCTGAAGGTAAGAGATCGCAGTATCCATACCTGGGCTCCAAAGGTAAGAGATCTCTGAGTCTGTATGTGGGCCCCGAAGGCAAGAGATCTCAGAGTCTTTACCTGGGACCTGGAGGTAAGATATATCAGAGACTGTACCTGGGCCCTGAAGGGAAGAGATCTCAGAGTCTTTACCTGAGCCCTGAAGGGAAGAGATCTCAGAGACTGTACCTTGATCCGAAGGTAAGAGATCTCAGAAACTGTACCGAGGCCCTGAAGGTAAGAGATCTCTGAGTCTGTACTTGAGTTTTGAGAGTAAGAGATCTCTGAGTCTGTACCTGGGCCCCAAAGGTAAGAGATCTCAGAGACAGTACCTGAGTCTCAAAGGTAAGAGATCTCAGTGACTCTATCTGGGCCCCTAAGGTAAGAGGTATTGGAATGACATTAGCTATTTCAGTAATGACCCTGTGTTTTACCACTGTTCTCTCTCTGTTCTTCCTGATCTGCCTCTGTTCCATTTTCTATCAGTTGTCTTTCTGTCCTTTCATGATTCTCCTTTCCTCCCTCTCTGTTTACCTTGTGTTCTCTCTCTGTTCTTTCTTAATTCTCGCTCTGCACTCTCAGTGCTCTCCCACTTGTCCCCTCTGCTCTCTCTCTGTTCTCTCTCTGTTCTCTGTTTGTTGTCCCTCTGTGTTCTCTAAGTTGTATTTGCATTCTTCCTGTGTTCTTCCTCTGTTGTCCATCTCCCTTCACTCTCTATTCTGTGGTACTGTGTCACCCTGGTACTCAGGTACCCTGGCACTGTGGTTGACTGGTATTCAGGTACCCTGGCACTGTGGTGGGCTGGTGCTCAGGTACACTGGCATTGTGGTAAACCGGTACTCAGATACCCTGGCACTGTGGTGGTCTAGTACTCGTGTACCCTGATATTGTAGTCAACTGGTACTCAGGTACCCTGGTACTGTGGTACACTGGTTCTCAGGTACCCTGGGACTGTAGTGGCCTGGTACTCTGGCACCCTGATACTGTGGTGCCCAGGAACTCTGCTACCCTTGTACTCTCTACAATGGCACTGGTTTAGCCCTGGAGCTCTCCAGCTTCCTTCCATAGACTACATCCCCCCCAGTCACCTCTCTATGGGGCCTACCAGTGTGAACGCTCCAGTCCTGGAAACAAATCTCAATATTTAAGTGCCATAACTATCTATAGCCCAGTCACAACACACTAGGGGGCTCATTTACAATGCTCTAGCAGCACACTGCGCCACCGGAGCTTAATCTTTTTTTATGCTTCGGTGGCCCGGAGCCAACCCATATTTGGGCCACACAAAGCCAACAACCCCTTTCATGCATAAATCTGCGTGAAAGGGATGCTCCGTGTGTGTTGCTTGGGGTGCTCCCATGCAACACCCATGGAACCAGAAAGAATCTGACGCATTTCCAGATTTACAAAGCTGGGAATGCGTCAGATTCTCACGCCACCTCAGAGGTGGTGTAGAAGGGAGGAACGGGGAGAGATAGAAAGAGGGAAACACCTCCCCTTCCTGCACAAAAACAATCGTCCCCACAACGCAGGCATCCTTGCACTATGGTGCAAGGGTACCTGAGCAGGCGCACAACAGTAATTTGTGTACCAGTGCAGGAGGAGAGGACAGAAATGCACCATATCTTAGATACACCACATTTCTGCCCTTACCCGGGGGCGCAGAGTAGCCTTGCACTACCATCCTCGTAAATGAGGCCCTAAATCTATAAAGCATCATCCTGTGAGGCTCTGGCCCCCAACTACAAGCCATATGGAGATTGCTTTGCTGAATTTAGAAATGAAGGTAGTGAGATCACCACCAAGCCTGTGTTACTAACAGAAGGAGCCATGTCGAGAAAACATTTAGATAAGTCAGATTATGAGCTTACCTTGTAGAAGTCCCAGCCTGTAATGTCACATGTTCAGTTCTCAAACACCAAAGCTTTAAGTTACTAGAGTATCGTGTGTTCTGTTCCCAGATCACAAAGACTTTTCCAGTGTCGTGTGTTCTGTCCTCAAACATTGAAGATTTAGTTCTCTCCAGTGTCGTGTGTTCTGTCCTCAAACATTGAAGATTTAGTTCACTCCAGTGTCGTGTGTTCTGTCCTCAAACATTGAGATTGCGGCTCCTGTATCTTCTGGTCTCAGACTTCTTTTCTTCTCCCTGCTGCCCCCTTGAGAGTGACCTTGACTGGGGGTCTTGTGGTCATCTCTGTGAATGTAAACCCAGGAGCTGCTCTTATAAAGAGAGTCAGTGGGAGGTGTTGATGGGTGTCCTGTGCTAAATGTAGGCTTAAGGTATGTGTCTCAGGGCCTCAGCTGTGGCAGCAGGTATCCTAAAGTAAAAACACAAACACTGTTCTTAAAAAATGTACAGAAGCACTGGGAGAAGAACCACCTCACAAACATGTTTACACCTGAAGTCTCCAAGCAGGGTTCTGACACCTGTGGGTGTTTTTCCCTCTAGATTGGTGCAGGAATAGACAGGATGATGAGAGCTTAGGTACACATGTCTCATTAAACCCTGTTTTCCTTGACTGTCTCCTGGTCCTGTGCAGAGGTCCCTTCCCCAGACAGAGCCTGAAATGGCCCTTCAGGAGGGGGCAGCAGCAAAGGGACATTCAGGTGTTTATAGCCTTAGGGTCTGGATAAAAAAAACATTCTTGATTCACACAAACACCTCCTCAGTGGCCTCTAAGGCTTTGTTTGGTGACAACACTTTTTACTAAAGCAATGGGAACCAGTGAGGCCTCTTGGTGTGGTTCTGAACCTTTGAGGCTCAAAGCCAAGTAAATGTTATGAGGTCAAGAGAAAAGGAATGTCAAATCTACAGCTGTGCTCTTGTGTAGCAGTTTACATGTGTCTGTCTCAGCACCAAGTGCCCATTTTCACTGGTTACTCTTAGGACAGACAAAATGATGAAGGGATGGGAAAGGTGTGATAGATGAAAAGACAGAAAAAAATATTCACCAGCTGCCTTTCTAAAGAGTGAACATATTTCATAATTAGGAACCACAGTCCTTGCCTCTCAGACCCGGATCACCAGTGGCCTCTTCATTCCCGTTGGTGTCAGATACAAGGTTCCTCTGAAGTGACATTAGAGGGAACACATCACATCCTTTCCTTTCACCCTTTCAGTGGCTGAAAAGAACCAAGATATAAAAGCACAGGAAAATTAGGAATTACCAGGGAACTCGGGCATGACACTACCGGTACCCCTCGTAACTCCTCATTCCTTACAGAGCCTCAGGGGAGTGCCCCCTCCCCTGGGATTACTGTCACCCCTGGAGTGGGGACCCCCATATTGAAGGGTTTGGGCCTAAAGTGAGATGTGACCAGAGTTAAACCAAACCCACACCAGGTCAATCACTTGTGGACTGTAGAGAATGAAAACAAGATGTAGACATGCCTGATGTTCTTTTTTAATGTTTATTTCACTATTGTCCAAAGAGTTTGAATGGACAGACACTCTTTACTTCTGAAATTCATTGTTTGAATTCTTGAAGTTTCACAATGATGTTGGACAGGCATCGGAAGAGCACTTGTATGTGTTAGTGGTGGATACAGTGGCATAGGTGGGGCGCTCACACAGCTCAACCAACTTTCAATAAATTGACAAGTGACACAAAAACTGCAGCCAGTGCCATTGCTTCAGGTACCCAGAGCTCAGACCTGTCCCTGGTGTTATTGTAGTCTCTCCTGAACCTCTCCCTGGGTCTCAGAAGAACCAGCCACTCATCTCTGCATCAGGCTCACAGGGGGGCACTGGTGGTCCCCACCTCCTCCCCCTCTGCATTCTGCAGCACACATAGGAGTAACAAATCACCATTATTGATTGTTTACGTGTAGGAAGGCAAACCTTCCTGCACATAAACCATCATTCCCTGCAACACGACACCCTTGTACTATGGTGCAGGGATGCCTGTGTTGGAGGCTACATTTAGCTTCAGCACTAGGGGAAAAACAGGGGTGAGCCGTATTTTCATAAATGCGGTGCATCCCTGCATTTCTGAAGTGACACAGCATAGTGATGCCACTTGTGGCGCACTGTGGCGCTGTGCCACTTTCTTGTAAACGTCTCCCTTCATTCATTGATCAATCTGCTGGGTTACTTCTTGCCAGACTTAGATACTTATGTGGGAGCAGAAATCAAACACGCTGGATGGGGACAATGTTACCACCCCCACTCACAGCGGGTAAGGGGTCCCTTGGGGACGCCTTCCTATTTGCGAATGGTTACCCCCTTCACCGAGTTGGTAAAGTATGTACGTTTTTGAACCGCATTCTGGTTGCAAAATATTCAGACATGCCAGTGTGATTTGGTAATAGGAAAGGACGCCCCAAACATGCCACTCCCTAATACTGAATAGCAGAAGCAAAATATGATACAGTAATAAGTTACTGAGTCACGTTTTGCCTTTGGTAGATTGCAAATAGCATTTGTTTGGTAACAAACCGCCTGATGTGCCATTTGAGACTGGAAAAATGCTTTGTACATCTGGCCGGAAGTCTCACTCTTAGCTCATCAGACAGGTGTAGCTTGGTTCCAACAGTACAGTGTGCACGGCACCAATCTCGGATGCAGCCTGAAAATGTAACTCAAATCACCTCCATCAATCAACGCCTTGCTCACCCGTGCTCCACACACAAAATGCTCTTCAAACCTCTCCACCTCTCCACAATCAAACCTACTTCCTTCATCCCCTCCGTACCACCTACCTAAAGTTGGTAAAGAAACTGAGTGATGAGGTGATGTAAAGGAAAGTAACTTCGGTTTTTCTCCCTCTTGCCTTTGAGTCTCAATCCTGGCCTCCAAATCTTTCTAACATCTCACAAATCACAGGTTTTAGTGTTCATCTAATTTTGGCCTAAAAAACTAGTTCTATAAATTGTCTCAGTTCTCTTCCTACTAAAAAATCAGATCCCTTGCAGTTGGTCACACCTTGAGGAAACGTCTGATGATCAGACTCCATGCACTCGCATAGAATTCAGATAAAGTTTGCAATCCTAAAATGTAATTCTGTCCTCAGACCTTTATTTGAACCCCATAAAGACTGGTATCTCCCAGAAGGTTGGGCCCCTAACAACACACATCTTATCAGTCTTTACCTCCATGCATTCTAACAGGCACTTAGAGGAAAAGTGAACCGGAGTCCACCCGAAGTCAGAAAAGGGAGTCCCACGATGCCGGAGGACAACTCAAAAGGTTGTGCACTGCAGGTTAGAGTGTCGGGGACCCAGGCTTGGCTGTGCACAAAGGAAATCCTGGAAGAGGGCTCAGGAGCCGGAGCAACTGCAAATCACGCAGTACCCAGCAATGCAGTCTAGCGTGGGTAGGCAAGGACTTACCTCCACCAAACTTGGACTGAAGAGTCACTGGACTGTGAGAGTCACTTGGACAGAGTTGATGAGTTCCAGGGACCAAGCTTGTCATGCTGAGAGGGGACTCAGAGGACCGGTGATGCAGTCTTTTGTTTCCTGCGGTTGCAGGGGGAAGATTCCGTCGACCCATGGGAGATTTCTTCAGAGCTCCTGTTGCAGAGAGGAGGCAGGCTGCCCCCAGAACATGCACCACCTGGAAACAGTCGAGAAAGCCAGCAGGATGAAGCGATACAAGGTTGCTAGTAGTCGTCTTGCTACTTTGTTGCGGTTTTGCAGGCGTCCTGAGCAGTCAGCAGTGGATCCTTTGGCGGAAGGTGAAGAGGGAGATGCAGAGGAACTCTGATAAGCTCTTGCATTCATTATCTGGTGAGATCCCCAAAGCAGAGACCCTAAATAGCCAGAAAAGGAGGTTTGGCTACCTAGGAAGGAGGATTGGCTACCAAGAGAGGTAAGAGCCTATCAGAAGGAGCCTCTGATGTCACACCTGCTGGCACTGGCCACTCAGAGCAGTCCAGTGTGCCACAGACACCTCTGTTTCCAAGATGGCAGAGGTCTGGGACACACTGGAGGAGCTCTGGGCACCTCCCCTGGGAGGTGCAGGTCAGGGGAGTGGTCACTCCCCTTTCCTTTGTCCAGTTTTGCTCCAGAGCAGGGCTGGGGGATCCCTGAACCGGTGTAGACTGGCTTATGCAGAGATGGGCACCATCTGTGCCCATCAAAGTATTTACAGAGGCTGGGGGAGGA
Source organism: Pleurodeles waltl (assembly GCF_031143425.1). Classification (NCBI taxonomy): domain Eukaryota; kingdom Metazoa; phylum Chordata; class Amphibia; order Caudata; family Salamandridae; genus Pleurodeles; species Pleurodeles waltl. Next base: position 2,776,871 of record NW_027150389.1, on the reverse strand, counting down.
TACTCCTCCCCTGCCTTCACACCTATTTCCAAAGGTAGAGGGTGTTACACCCTCTCTCAAATGAAGTCCTTTGTTCTTCCTTCCTGGGCCAGGGCTGCCTGGACCCCAGGAGGGCAGAAACCTGTCTGAGGGGTTGGCAGCAGCAGTAGCTGCAGTGCAGACCCCGGAAAGGCAGTTTGGCAGTACCCATGTTCTGTGCTAGAGACCCGAGGGATCATGGAATTGTCCCCCCATACCAGAATGGTATGGGGTGACAATTCCATGATCTTAGACATGTTACATGGCCATGTTCAGAGTTACCATTGTGAAGCTATACATAGGTAGTGACCTATGTACAGTGCACGCATGTAATGGTGTCCCCGCACTCACAAAGTTCGGGGAATTTGCCCTGAACGATGTGGGGGCACCTTGGCTAGTGCCAGGGTGCCAACACACTAAGTGCTAAGTAACTTGGGACCCAACATTCACTAATTGAGGGTTAGACATATAGGTGACTTATAAGTTACTTATGTGCAGTGAAAAATGGCTGTGAAATAACGTGGACGTTATTTCACTCAGGCTGCAGAGGCAGGCCTGTGTAAGAATTGTCTGAGCTCCCAATGGGTGGCAAAAGAAATGCTGCAGCCCATAGGGATCTCCTGGAACCCTAATACCCTGGCTACCTAAGTACCATATACAAGGGAATTATATGGGTGTACCAGTGTGCCAATGAGAATTGGGAAATTTAGTCACTAACCTGCAGTGACAAATTTAGAAAGCAGAGAGAGCATAAACAGGGAACAGAGAGGCACTGTAGGAGGCTGGACTGGCTTGTAGTGAGTACCAAGGGGTACTTGCACCTTGCACCAGGCCCAGTTATCCCTTATTAGTGTATAGGGTGTCTAGCAGCTTAGGCTGATAGATAATGGTAGCTTAGCAAAGCAGCTCAGGCTGAACTAGGAGACGTGTGAAGCTACTACAGTACCACTTAGTGTCATATGCACAATATCATAAGAAAACACAATACACAGTTATACTAAAAATAAAGGTACTTTATTTTTATGACAATATGCCAAAGTATCTTAGAGTGTACCCTCAGTGAGAGGATAGGAAATATACACAAGATATATATACACAATAGCAAAAATATGCAGTATAGTCTTAGAAAACAGTGCAAACAATGTATAGTTACAATAGGATGCAATGGGGAAACATAGGGATAGGGGCAACACAAACCATATACTCCAGAAGTGGAATGCGAACCACGAATGGACCCCAAACCTATGTGACCTTGTAGAGGGTCGCTGGGACTATTGGAAAATAGTGAGAGTTAGAAAAATAACCCTCCCCAAGACCCTGAAAACTGAGTGCAAAGTGCACTAAAGTTCCCCTAAGGACAAAATAGTCGTGTTAGAGGGAGAATGCAAGGAAAACACAAATCAGCAATGCAACAACGATGGATTCCTGTCTGAGGGTACCTGTGGAACAAGGGGACCAAGTCCAAAAGTCACAAGCAGCTCGGAGATGGGCAGATGCCCAAGAAATGCCAGCGGTTGGTGCAAAGAAGCTCTTACTAGGCTGAAGAACTGTGAATACTGCAGGGACGACAAGGGCTAGAGACTTCCCCTTTGGAGGATGGATCCCCCACGCCTTGAAGAGTCGTGCAGAAGTGTTTTCCCGCCGGATGGACGCCAACAAGCCTTGCTACACGCAAATCGTGCGTTTGGCGTTTTTGGACGCTGCTGGGGCCCAGGAGGGACCAGGAGGTCGTAAATTGGACCTGCAGAGAGAGGGGACGTCGAGCAAGACAAAGAGCCCTCACTGAAGCAGGTAGCACCCGGAGAAGTGCCAGAAACAGGCACTACGAAGATGCGTGAAACGGTGCTCGCCGAAGTTGCACAAAGGAGTCCCACGTCGCCGGAGACCAACTTAGAAAGTCGTGCAATGCAGGTTAGAGTGCCGTGGACCCAGGCTTGGCTGTGCACGAAGGTTTTCCGCCGGAAGTGCACAGGGGCCGGAGTAGCTTGCAAAGTCGCGGTTCCCAGCAATGCAGCCCAGCGAGGTGAGGCAAGGACTTACCTCCACCAAACTTGGGCTGAAGAGTCACTGGACTGTGGGGGTCACTTGGACGGTGTCGCTGGATTCGAGGGACCTCGCTCGTCGTGCTGAGAGGAGACCCAAGGGACCGGTAATGCAGCTTTTTGGTGCCTGCGGTTGCAGGGGGAAGATTCCGTCGACCCACGGGAGATTTCTTCAGAGCTTCTGGTGCAGAGAGGAGGCAGACTACCCCCACAGCATGCACAAGCAGGAAAACAGTCGAGAAGGCGGCAGGATCAGCGTTACAGAGTTGCAGTAGTCGTCTTTGCTACTATGTTGCAGGTTTGCAGGCTTCCAGCGCGGTCAGCGGTCGATTCCTTGGCAGAAGGTGAAGAGAGAGATGCAGAGGAACTCGGATGAGCTCTTGCATTCGTTATCTGAAGTTTCCCCAGAGACAGAGACCCTAAATAGCCAGAAAAGAGGGTTTGGCTACCTAGGAGAGAGGAAAGGCTACTAACACCTGAAGGAGCCTATCAGCAGGAGTCTCTGACGTCACCTGGTGGCACTGGCCACTCAGAGCAGTCCAGTGTGCCAGCAGCACCTCTGTTTCCAAGATGGCAGAGGTCTGGAGCACACTGGAGGAGCTCTGGACACCTCCCAGGGGAGGTGCAGGTCAGGGGAGTGGTCACTCCCCTTTCCTTTGTCCAGTTTTGCGCCAGAGCAGGGGCTAAGGGGTCCCTGAACCGGTGTAGACTGGCTTATGCAGAATTGGGCACCTCTGTGCCCAACAAAGCATTTCCAGAGGCTGGGGGAGGCTACTCCTCCCCTGCCTTCACACCATTTTCCAAAGGGAGAGGGTGTCACACCCTCTCTCAGAGGAAGTTCTTTGTTCTGCCATCCTGGGCCAGGCCTGGCTGGACCCCAGGAGGGCAGCTGCCTGTCTGAGGGGTTGGCAGCAGCAGCAGCTGCAGTGAAACCCCAGGAAGGGCAGTTTGGCAGTACCAGGGTCTGTGCTACAGACCACTGGGATCATGGGATTGTGCCAACTATGCCAGGATGGTATAGAGGGGGCAATTCCATGATCATAGACATGTTACATGGCCATATTCGGAGTTACCATGGTGAAGCTACATATAGGTAGTGACCTATATGTAGTGCACGCGTGTAATGGTGTCCCCGCACTCACAAAGTTCAGGGAATTGGCTCTGAACAATGTGGGGGCACCTTGGCTAGTGCCAGGGTGCCCTCACACTAAGTAACTTTGCACCTAACCTTTACCAGGTAAAGGTTAGACATATAGGTGACTTATAAGTTATTTAAGTGCAGTGTAAAATGGCTGTGAAATAACGTGGACGTTATTTCACTCAGGCTGCAGTGGCAGGCCTGTGTAAGAATTGTCAGAGCTCCCTATGGGTGGCAAAAGAAATGCTGCAGCCCATAGGGATCTCCTGGAACCCCAATACCCTGGGTACCTCAGTACCATATACTAGGGAATTATAAGGGTGTTCCAGTAAGCCAATGTAAATTGGTAAAAATGGTCACTAGCCTGTCAGTGACAATTTGGAAAGAAATGAGAGAGCATAACCACTGAGGTTCTGATTAGCAGAGCCTCAGTGAGACAGTTAGTCACTACACAGGTAACACATTCAGGCACACTTATGAGCACTGGGGCCCTGGGTTACCAGGGTCCCAGTGACATATACAACTAAAACAACATATATACAGTGAAAAATGGGGGTAACATGCCAGGCAAGATGGTACTTTCCTACAGGCACCACACAGGGAACACATACAGGGCACATACTATGAGCACTGGGGTCCTGCCTAGCACACAGGGGCTAAAACATACATAGATACAGTGAAAATGGGGGTAACATGCCATGCAAGATGGTACTTTCCTACACAACCCCCCCCCCCAAATGAAGGACAATAAGACTAGCGTTGTCCAGATGAGTCTTCATTGTCTAAATGGAAATATCTGGAGAGTTCATCTGCATTGGAGTGGGTACTCCCAGGTCTATGTTCAACTGTATAGTCCATTCCCTGGAGAGATATGGACCACCTCAACAATTTAGGATTTTCACCTTCCATTTGTTTTAGCCAAAGTAGAGGTTTGTGGTCTGTCTGAACAATAAAGTGAGTGCCAAACAGGTATGGCCTCAACCTTTTCAGTGCCCAGACCACAACAAAGGCCTTCCTCTCTATGGCAGACCAACGCTTTTCTCTAGGGGTCAACCTTCTGCTGATAAAACCAACTGGTTGATCCTGTCTTTCAGAGTTCAGTTGTGATAAGACTGCCCCTACCCCTAAGTCAGATGCATCAGTTTGAACAATTCATTTCTTAGAGTAACATGGGCTTTTTAGGACAGGTGCAGAGCACATGGCCTGTTTGAGCTCCTCAAAAGCTTTCTGACAGCTAGCTGTCCATAACACCTTCTAAGGCATTTTCTTGCTAGTGAGATCATTAAGAGGGGCTGCTATGGAGCCGTAATTCTTGATGAATCTCCTGTAGTACCCTGTGAGGCCTAAGAAGGCTCTCACCTGGGTCCGAATTGTAAGGAGAATCCAATCCATGATAGTCTGGATTTTCCCCTGTAGTGGTGCAATCTGTTCTCCACCTACCAGGTGGCCCAGATAAACCACTTTCCCCTGCCCTATCTGGCACTTTAAGGCCTTGATAGTGAGGCCTCCCTCTTGCAGGGCCTCCTAAACTTTCCAAAGAGTGACCAGGTGCTCACCCCAGGTTGAGCTAAAGACAGCAATATCATGAAGATATTCTGCACTGAAAGCTTCCAACCCTTGCAGGACTTGTTCACCAACCTCTTAAAAGTGGCAGGTGCATTTTTCAAACCGAAGGGCATTACTGTGAATTGGTAGTGCCCTCCTATGGTAGAAAATGCAGTCTTTGGTTTAGCATCTTCTGCCAATCTGATCTGCCAATACCCTGCAGTCAGATCAAAAGTGCTAAAATACTTGGCAGAAGCCAGTGTATCAATGAACTCATCTGCCCTGGGTATAGGGTGAGCATCTGTTTTTGTTACCTGATTGAGCCCTCTGTAATCTACACAAAACCTCATCTCCCTCTTTCCATCTTTGGTGTGAGGTTTTGGTACAAGCACCACTGGGCTAGCCCATGGGCTTTCAGAAGGTTCAATCACCCCTAAATCCAACATTTCCTGCACCTCTTGTTTAATACAGTCTCTGACATGGTCAGGCTGCCTATAAATTTTACTTTTGACAGGCAGTCTGTCTCCAATGTCAATTGTGTGTTCACACCAAGATGTGGTACCTGGTACAATAGAAAAGAGGTCTGAAAATTGGCTTAGGAGATTGATGCAGTTGTCTTTCTGTTCTGCAGTCATACAATCTGCTAAAACTACTCCCTCCAGTAAGGCATCTGCTTCAGTGGTGGAGAAGAGATCAGGGAGAGGGTCACTTCTTCCTGTCCCTCAGCTGTTGCCTTGAGCAGGGTGAGATCAGCCCTGTCATAGTAGGGTTTCAGGCGGTTGACATGGAGCACCCTAAGGGGACTCCTGGCAGTGCCTAAGTCAACCAAGTAGGTGACTTCACCCTTCTTCTCAACAATTATATGGGGTCCACTCCATTTGTCTTGGAGTGCTCTTGGGCCACAGGCTCCAATACCCACACCTTCTGTTATGGTTGGTACTGGATCAGAACAGCCTTCTGGTCATGTCATTGCTTTTGCAGCTCCTGGCTGGCCTGAAGGTTTTTACTGGCCTTTTTCATGTACTCAGCCATTCTGGATCTTAGGCCAAGTACATAATCCACTATGGCCCTCATTACAACATTGGCGGTAAAAGCCACTTACCGCCATGCAAAAGACAGCCAACACACTGCCGCGGAAATCCGCCACAGCTATTATGACCCACAGCACGGAATTCGCCAAAATTCAGACACGTACACAAGTCCGCCACACCAAAGGTCTGATAAACTGGCGAAAATAAAACCTCCACTGCCACGCCAACAGAAATACGCCCACAATATCACAACACACAATTCCACGCGGCGGTCTTTCAACCACGGTATTCTATTGGCGGTACACACCACCGCGCTCAGAATACACACGCACATACAAAACACAGCCACATTGGACAATTCAAAATACACACACCTGATACACATACACACACCACTCCCACACACCCAATACAATATAAAACACACACCCACATCACCCACAAACCCCTACGACAACGATTGTGAAAGAAGCACAGAGAGAGACACCACCATCAACAATACTAGCATCCACAGGCACACCAGACCATCACCCACATAACTTCCACGCACCTCACATAACACCCCACTACATATCAGCACACTTATCACCACACACACCACCCCATGGCACGGCAAAGACACCCCAGGTTCTCGGAGGAGGAGCTCAGGGTCATGGTGGAGGAAATCGTCCGGGTAGAGCCACAGCTATTCGGATCACAGGTGCAGCACACCTCCATTGCACGGAAGATGGAGCTATGGCGAAGAATAGTGGACAGGGTGAACGCAGTGGGACAGCACCCATAAAATCGGGATGACATCAGGAAGAGGTGGAACGACCTATGGGGAAGGTGCGTTCCTTGGTCTCAAGACACCACCTTGCGGTTCAGCGGACTGGCGGCGGACCCCCACCTCCTCCCCCACAACTAACAACATGGGAGAAACAGGTCTTGGCGATTCTGCATCCTGAGGGACTGCAGGAGTAGGTGGCAGAATGGACTCTGGTAAGTCAAATCTTAACTATTACATTCCCCACCTTACCTGCATGCCATCACATACCCCCACCCTCACCCTCACCCCCATCACTCCAACTCCTCACAAATGTCCCAGCATCACAAACCACACATCCCAACACCAAGCCCTGCATGCAACACCAAAGCATGGACACCCATCACCAAAGCATGCCCACTACACAAACCCCTACGCCCCCTAAACCATCATCACACAAGGTACCACACAGGAATGCAAGCACTGGGGAACACGGTCACCCACCCATGGCACACCATGGCACACACAGATGTAATAAACATCCTTTTATACCCCTGCAGGACCCCTACCCAACGTCACCGGACAGAAGGGCCCACACATGTCCACACCACCAACAAAAGAGGCCCACAGTGATGACAGCAGCTCTGTCCAACTGGATCTAGATGACCAGCCCGGCCCATCGGGGACCTCAGGACAGTCAGTTCCCATCACACAGTCACAGGTCACTACAGAGCTTCCCCCTCCGGAAACACCAGCACAGCAACCACCCAAAGGGTCCATACCTCTGTACCCAGGACACGTCAAGCAGCAGTGTGTCCACCACTACAGGGAACCCAGGCTAACCCACCACACCAACAACAGGGACCTGGGGGCAGTGGCAGTGGGCACACGGTCCAGGGGACGGAGGCCCAGGAACACAGGGGAACTGGGAGGGCTGCTGTGCAACAGGGGGAGGACAGGCCAAGGGAACCCACTCTCCATGAGGCCCTCTCCTCCATCATGTGAGCTTACCACCACTCCCAGGAGACGACGGCAACAGTACTGGCAAAGTTTCAGGAGACCCAGCGCCTGCAGGAGGAACAGTATTTGGGCTTCAGGGAGGAACTCAGATCCATCAATTCCACCCTGGGCACCATCGTAGGGGTGCTGAAGAAAGTACTCAACTCCAGGAGGGACACTGTGGCACTACAAGGGGCCCCTGACACTAGCCTGGACGATAAACTGCCCACCACCTCCGCCGGCGCTAGAGGACAGGAGGCACCGCCACAGGACCACCACACCAGCACCCCACCCCCTGCCGAGGGAGAAGCACCCCGCAAATGGTCCCTGAGATCCAGGACAAAGACAGAGAACGATGCCAAGACCCCCGCCAAGAAATTAGACCACCCTGAATGTCATCCTTCTGTCCCACTTTGTCACCCTGTCCATCCTTAAACTGCCCCAGCTCCACTTCCTATGCCCATTTGGGCAATGCACCTGTGAGACTTATAGACTGGACTCTGCCATGAACATTCCTCCACCATCACCTCTCACCATTTTGCAACCCCCTCCAATATTTTGCACTTAAATAAACAACCTTGAAGCACAAAACAATCTGGAGTCAGTCTGTGATTTCAGAATAGTGTATTAGCAATCACTGTGGCAAAAAGCTCTTTCAATTGTAATGTCAACATATCTACAGCTCTAGTCCATGAGGAATCAAAGCAGATGTCACACAGTGGGACCCACATCTGTGAAATCGTAAGGGAAAGTGACAACTCAGTGACCATACACTGGGTGAAAACGACAGACAGTAGAGAGGTAGTAGTGTTAAAGTACATGTAGTAGGCAGGTTTGTATTCTTACCTGTGTCTCACTGGAAATATTGCAGGATCACCGAGTCCCTGTTGTCCATGTCCTCTTCTTCTGCTTCCTCGTCTTCACAGTCCACAGGCTCCACAGCTGCAACAACACCGCCGTCTGGACCATCCTCCTGCAGAAAAGGCACCTTGCTAAGTTGTGAAGCATACAGCAGGCCACAATGATCTGGCACACCTTCTTTGGTGAGTAGAACAGGGATCCACCTGTCATATGGAGTCACCTGAACCTGGCCTTCAGGAGGACGAAGGTCCACTCGATTATCTGCTGTGTTCGCCCATGGGCCTCATTGTAGCGTTCCTCTGCTCTTGTCCTGGGATTCCTCCTGGGGTCAGTAGCCATGACAGGTTGGGGTAACCAGAGTCACCTGCTGTAGGAGGCTGGACTGGCTTGTAGTGAGTACCAAGGGGTACTTGCACCTTGCACCAGGCCCAGTTATCCCTTATTAGTGTATAGGGTGTCTAGCAGCTTAGGCTGATAGATAATGGTAGCTTAGCAGAGCAGCTTAGGCTGAACTAGGAGACGTGTGAAGCTACTACAGTACCACCTAGTGTCATATGCACAATATCATAAGAAAACACAATACACAGTTATACTAAAAATAAAGGTACTTTATTTTTATGACAATATGCCAAAGTATCTTAGAGTGTACCCTCAGTGAGAGGATAGGAAATATACACAAGATATATATACACAATAGCAAAAATATGCAGTATAGTCTTAGAAAACAGTGCAAACAATGTATAGTTACAATAGGATGCAATGGGGAAACATAGGGATAGGGGCAACACAAACCATATACTCCAAAAGTGGAATGCGAACCACAAATGGACCCCAAACCTATGTGACCTTGTAGAGGGTCGCTGGGACTATTAGAAAATAGTGAGAGTTAGAAAAATAACCCTCCCCAAGACCCTGAAAAGTGAGTGCAAAGTGCACTAAAGTTCCTCTAAGGGCAAAGAAGTCGTGTTAGAGGAATAATGCAGGAAAGACACAAACCAGCAATGCAACAACTGTGGATTTCCAATCTAGGGTACCTGTGGAACAAGGGGACCAAGTCCAAAAGTCACAAGCAAGTCGGAGATGGGCAGATGCCCAGGAAATGCCAGCTGTAGGTGCAAAGAAGCTTCTACTGGACAGAAGAAGCTGAGGATTCTAGAGGAACGAAAAGGGCTAGAGACTTCCCCTTTGGTGGACGGATGCCGCTCGCCGTGGAGAGTCGTGCAGAAGTATTTTCCCGCCGAAAGAATGCCAACAAGCCTTGCTAGTTGCAAATCGTGCGTTTGGCGTTTTTGGACGCTGCTGGGGCCCAGGAGGGACCAGGAGGTCGCAAATTGGACCCGAAGAGGGAAGGGACATCGAGCAAGACAAAGAGCCCTCACTGAAGCAGGTAGCACCCGGAGAAGTGCCAGAAACAGGCACTACGAGGATGCATGAAACAGTGCTCGCCGAAGTTGCACAAAGGAGTCCCACGTCGCCGGAGACCAACTTAGAAAGTCGTGCAATGCAGGTTAGAGTGGCGTGGACCCAGGCTTGGCTGTGCACAAAGGATTTCTGCCGGAAGTGCACAGGGGCCGGAGTAGCTGCAAAGTCGCGGTTCCCAGCAATGCAGCCCAGCGAGGTGAGGCAAGGACTTACCTCCACCAAACTTGGACTGAAGAGTCACTGGACTGTGTGGGTCACTTGGACAGAGTCGCTGGATTCGAGGGACCTCGCTCGTCGTGCTGAGAGGAGACCCAAGGGACCGGTAATGCAGCTTTTTGGTGCCTGCGGTTGCAGGGGGAAGATTCCGTCGACCCACAGGAGATTTCTTCTGAGCTTCTGGTGCAGAGAGGAGGCAGGCCACCCCCACAGCATGCACAAGCAGGAAAACAGTCGAGAAGGCGGCAGGATCAGCGTTACAGAGTTGCAGTAGTCGTCTTTGCTACTATGTTGCAGGTTTGCAGGCTTCCAGCGCGGTCAGCAGTCGATTCCTTATCAGAAGGTGAAGAGAGAGATGCAGAGGAACTCGGATGAGCTCTTGCATTCGTTATCTAAAGTTTCCCCAGAGACAGAGACCCTAAATAGCCAGAAAAGAGGGTTTGGCTACTTAGGAGAGAGGATAGGCTACTAACACCTGAAGGAGCCTATCAGAAGGAGTCTCTGACGTCACCTGGTGGCACTGGCCACTCAGAGCAGTCCAGTGTGCCAGCAGCACCTCTGTTTCCAAGATGGCAGAGGTCTGGAGCACACTGGAGGAGCTCTGGACACCTCCCAGGGGAGGTGCAGGTCAGGGGAGTGGTCACTCCCCTTTCCTTTGTCCAGTTTCGCGCCAGAGCAGGGCTAAGGGGTCCCCTGAACCGGTGTAGACTGGCTTATGCAGAATTGGGCACTTCTGTGCCCAACAAAGCATTTCCAGAGGCTGGGGGAGGCTACTCCTCCCCTGCCTTCACACCATTTTCCAAAGGGAGAGGGTGTCACACCCTCTCTCAGAGGAAGTTCTTTGTTCTGCCATCCTGGGCCAGGCCTGGCTGGACCCCAGGAGGGCAGATGCCTGTCTGAGGGGTTGGCAGCAGCAGCAGCTGCAGTGAAACCCCAGGAAGGGCAGTTTGGCAGTACCAGGGTCTGTGCTACAGACCACTGGGATCATGGGATTGTGCCAACTATGCCAGGATGGCATAAAGGGGGCAATTCCATGATCATAGACATGTTACATGGCCATATTCGGAGTTACCATTGTGAAGCTACATATAGGTAGTGACCTATATGTAGTGCACGCGTGTAATGGTGTCCCCGCACTCACAAGGTTCAGGGAATTGGCTCTGAACAATGTGGGGGCACCTTGGCTAGTGCCAGGGTGCCCTCACACTAAGTAACTTTGCACCTAACCTTTACCAGGTAAAGGTTAGACATATAGGTGACTTATAAGTTACTTAAGTGCAGTGTAAAATGGCTGTGAAATAACGTGGACGTTATTTCACTCAGGCTGCAGTGGCAGGCCTGTATAAGAATTGTCAGAGCTCCCTATGGGTGGCAAAAGAAATGCTGCAGCCCATAGGGATCTCCTGGAACCCCAATACCCTGGGTACCTCAGTACCATGTACTAGGGAATTATAAGGGTGTTCCAGTAAGCCAATGTAAATTGGTAAAAATGGTCACTAGCCTGTTAGTGACAATTTGAAAGAAATGAGAGAGCATAACCACTGAGGTTCTGATTAGCAGAGCCTCAGTGAGACAGTTAGGCACCACACAGGGAACACATACATATAGGCCACAAACTTATGAGCACTGGGGTCCTGACTAGCAGGGTCCCAGTGACACATAACAAACATACTGAAAACATAGGGTTTTCACTATGAGCACTGGGCCCTGGCTGGCAGGATCCCAGTGAGACAGTGAAAACACCCTGACATACACTCACAAACAGGCCAAAAGTGGGGGTAACAAGGCTAGAAAGAGGCTACTTTCTCACACAACCCCCCCCCAAACGAAGGACAATAAGGCTAACCTTGGCCAGTTGAGACTTTATTGTCTAAGTGGTGATAAGTAGAGAGTAGCTCTGCAATAGACTGGTTACTCCCTTTATCATCCACTATATGGTTACTTCCCTGTGGGGATGTAAACCACCCTGTTTGAAGTTTTTTTAGCTAAGCAACAATGTGAAGATGTATTTTCAGAGTTTCTATCAGTAAGTTTTAGTTTAGAACAGTGGGAATTATCCACTGAACCTATTTGTAATGATGGAAATGCCAGACAGGGATGCTGTCTCAGTAAAGCCATAGCTGGGCAAAAACTTTGTCCATATGGCTGGAAGAGAGAACAGGGATGCTGTTTCTCTTGAGTTGGAGCAGGGCAGGGATGCTGTCCTATGAGCTCCACACTAGGGCAGGGATGCTGTCCTAAGTGTTGTGAGGCAGTGCAGAGTTTCTGCACTAAAGTTTCTCTGGGAGGGTTGGAGGGATGCTCCATGTTAACTAAAATGGTGCTCTTTTTGTCACCAATGTTAGTTATCCCACAGAGAGGTACTTCTACCTCAGGGAGTCCAGCTTTGCCAGCTGATGATTCCCTTGGGACAGGTGCCACCCCAGGAGAGGTTTCTCCCACCACAGGAATGGTATCCTGAATGGTAGGGTGGTTAGGGGATACTGTGATACCCTTTTTACCTGTTGATGGAGAGGGATCCTGAGTTTTCAGGCCTTCTCTCCTTTGCTTTTTCATTTCAGTAGAAATGAGAGGGAACAATTCCTCTGGGATGCCCAGCATGGCTGCATGGGCATAAAACTCTACATCAGCCCAACCTGAGGCCTCTAGATCATTACCTAAGAGACAGTCTACAGGTAAGCTAGGTGATACCACCACCTGCTTAGGGCCAGTAACTCCACCCCAACTAAACTGAATTATAGCTAAGGGAAGAAACTTAGTGGAGTTATGGACATCAATAATCTTATACTGTTGTCCAATGATGTGTTGATCAGGGTGCACTAGGTTTTCAGTCACCAAAGTGATACTGGCATCTGTGTCCCTGTAGGCCAAGGCCTCAACACCATTTATTGAAACTGTCTGCCTGTACTTATCCATTGTAAGGGGACAAGCAGCCAGTGTGGCAAGGCCAATGCCACTAGGTGAGACAGAAACTGTCTTGGGAGTGACTACCCCAGTTTCTACTATGGACCCAAAAGTGAACCCAACTACACCCTTAACTTGACTGTTGCCAGCAGTCCCACCACTATTACCACTACTGCTAGGGGCACTAGAGCTTGATGTATTAGTGGTGGTAGGCTCAGGGGGTTTACCTGGACAGGACTTATCCCCTGGCCTATGGCCTCTGTTTTTACACACAAAGCACCAAGGCTTTTTAATGTGTGCAGGTTGAGAAGAAGAGGAAGAATTAGTTTTATCCCCACCCTCTGAAGAGTGTTTAAGATTTGAAGTGGGATCTTTGGTTTTACCCTTATCCCCATGCTTATCTTGAGATTTTTCACCATCTTTCTTCTTATTGCCATCTTTGTCACCCCCTGTATGAACTTTTCTGTTCACCCTTGTTCTGACCCATTTGTCTGCCTTCTTTCCCAATTCTTGGGGAGAGGTCAGATCAGAGTCTACCAGGTACTGGTGCAACAAATCAGACACACAATTATTAAGTATATGCTCTCTCAGGATTGTGTTATACAGGCTTTCATAATCAGTAACTTTACTGCCATGTAACCACCCCTCCAAGGCCTTCACTGAATGGTCAATGAAATCAACCCAGTCTTGTGAAGACTCCTTTTTGGTCTCTCTGAACTTTATCCTGTACTGTTCAGTGGTTAAGCCATAACCATCCAGGAGTGCATTCTTAAGAACTTGGAAATTATTAGCATCATTTTCTTTCACAGTAAGGAGCCTATCCCTACCTTTTCCACTAAATGATAGCCATAGGATAGCAGCCCACTGCCTTTGAGGGACATCCTGTACAACACAGGCCCTCTCAAGTGCAGCAAACCACTTGTTAATGTCATCCCCCTCGTTATAAGGGGGAACTATCTTATGCAGATTCCTGGAATCATGCTCTTTTTCAGGATGACTATGGGGAATACTGCTGCTGCCACCATGGGTTTCTAAACCCAACTTCTGTCTTTCCTTCTCTAATTCTAAAGACTGTCTATCCAAATCCAGCTATTGCTTTTTAAGCTTCAGTCTGGTTTGTTCCACTCTCAATCTATTGAGTTCCCTTTCTAACAATCTGTCATCAGGGTGGGTGGGAGGGACATTTCTAGATACAGAGGTATGATGGGAATGAACAGAAGGAGACCTGTCCCTTACAGAGGGCACCCTAACAGCTTGGCTAACAGTATAATGTGAGAGGACACCATCAGTATGGTGTGATTCAACCTCTGTACCAACTATGCTAGACCGTCTAGTAATGGGCAGGCTGAGAAGTTTCTTTCCTGAATCTTTTCCTGGGGGAGTCCCTGGATCAGATTGAGAACCATTAGCTACTTTTTCAACAGATTGGGCACTTATGGCCTTATCCTGTACTCTAAGCATGTTAATTAACAGTTCTAAGGAAGGATTCTTCCCTACACTCAAACCTCTCTCTATACAGAGACTCCTTGCTCTTTTCCAGCTAAGGTTGTCATATGCAAGTTTGGACAGATCAACATTTTGGCCTGTGCCAGACATTTTTAGAGAGAGTTAAAGTGATAGAAAAAGAGAAAAAAGTTTTCAGAACTTTTTGGAAAGACAGAAAAAAAACTTTTTAAACTTTTAAGAACTTTTTTGAAAGTTTAGAAGTACTTTTCAGCACTTAGAAAAGAGTGAAAAGAGGAAATGAAAAACTTTTTGGCTATGTGTATATACACTGACCTTGTTTTGTATATTTTTCTCTTATGAAAAGTACAATGACAAGAGTGGTAAGTAGTCTCAAGCACTTATCCCACCACTGCACAACCAATGTAGGAGGCTGGACTGGCTTGTAGTGAGTACCAAGGGGTACTTGCACCTTGCACCAGGCCCAGTTATCCCTTATTAGTGTATAGGGTGTCTAGCAGCTTAGGCTGATAGATAATGGTAGCTTAGCAGAGCAGCTTAGGCTGAACTAGGAGACGTGTGAAGCTACTACAGTACCACCTAGTGTCATATGCACAATATCATAAGAAAACACAATACACAGTTATACTAAAAATAAAGGTACTTTATTTTTATGACAATATGCCAAAGTATCTTAGAGTGTACCCTCAGTGAGAGGATAGGAAATATACACAAGATATATATACACAATAGCAAAAATATGCAGTATAGTCTTAGAAAACAGTGCAAACAATGTATAGTTACAATAGGATGCAATGGGGAAACATAGGGATAGGGGCAACACAAACCATATACTCCAAAAGTGGAATACGAACCACAAATGCACCCCAAACCTATGTGACCTTGTAGAGGGTCGCTGGGACTATTAGAAAATAGTGAGAGTTAGAAAAATAACCCTCCCCAAGACCCTGAAAAGTGAGTGCAAAGTGCACTAAAGTTCCTCTAAGGGCAAAGAAGTCGTGTTAGAGGAATAATGCAGGAAAGACACAAACCAGCAATGCAACAACTGTGGATTTCCAATCTAGGGTACCTGTGGAACAAGGGGACCAAGTCCAAAAGTCACAAGCAAGTCGGAGATGGGCAGATGCCCAGGAAATGCCAGCTGCGGGTACAAAGAAGCTTCTACTGGACAGAAGAAGCTGAGGATTCTAGAGGAACAAAAAGGGCTAGAGACTTCCCCTTTGGTGGACGGATCCCACTCGCCGTGGAAAGTCATACAGAAGTGTTTTCCCGCCGAAAGAATGCCAACAAGCCTTGCTAGTTGCAAATCGTGCGTTTTGCGTTTTTGGATGCTGCTGGGGCCCAGGAGGGACCAGGAGGTCGCAAATTGGACCCGAAGAGGGAGGGGACGTCGAGCAAGACAAAGAGCCCTCACTGAAGCAGGTAGCACCCGGAGAAGTGCCAGAAACAGGCACTACAAGGATGCATGAAACAGTGCTCGCCGAAGTTGCACAAAGGAGTCCCACGTCGCCGGAGACCAACTTAGAAAGTCGTGCAATGCAGGTTAGAGTGCCGTGGACCCAGGCTTGGCTGTGCACAAAGGATTTCTGCCGGAAGTGCACAGGGGCCGGAGTAGCTGCAAAGTCGCGGTTCCCAGCAATGCAGCCCAGCGAGGTGAGGCAAGGACTTACCTCCACCAAACTTGGACTGAAGAGTCACTGGACTGTGTGGGTCACTTGGACAGAGTCGCTGGATTCGAGGGACCTCGCTCGTCGTGCTGAGAGGAGACCCAAGGGACCGGTAATGCAGCTTTTTGGTGCCTGCGGTTGCAGGGGGAAGATTCCGTCGACCCACAGGAGATTTCTTCTGAGCTTCTGGTGCAGAGAGGAGGCAGGCCACCCCCACAGCATGCACAAGCAGGAAAACAGTCGAGAAGGCGGCAGGATCAGCGTTACAGAGTTGCAGTAGTCGTCTTTGCTACTATGTTGCAGGTTTGCAGGCTTCCAGCGCGGTCAGCAGTCGATTCCTTATCAGAAGGTGAAGAGAGAGATGCAGAGGAACTCGGATGAGCTCTTGCATTCGTTATCTAAAGTTTCCCCAGAGACAGAGACCCTAAATAGCCAGAAAAGAGGGTTTGGCTACTTAGGAGAGAGGATAGGCTACTAACACCTGAAGGAGCCTATCAGAAGGAGTCTCTGACGTCACCTGGTGGCACTGGCCACTCAGAGCAGTCCAGTGTGCCAGCAGCACCTCTGTTTCCAAGATGGCAGAGGTCTGGAGCACACTGGAGGAGCTCTGGACACCTCCCAGGGGAGGTGCAGGTCAGGGGAGTGGTCACTCCCCTTTCCTTTGTCCAGTTTCGCGCCAGAGCAGGGCTAAGGGGTCCCCTGAACCGGTGTAGACTGGCTTATGCAGAATTGGGCACTTCTGTGCCCAACAAAGCATTTCCAGAGGCTGGGGGAGGCTACTCCTCCCCTGCCTTCACACCATTTTCCAAAGGGAGAGGGTGTCACACCCTCTCTCAGAGGAAGTAATTTGTTCTGCCATCCTGGGCCAGGCCTGGCTGGACCCCAGGAGGGCAGATGCCTGTCTGAGGGGTTGGCAGCAGCAGCAGCTGCAGTGAAACCCCAGGAAGGGCAGTTTGGCAGTACCAGGGTCTGTGCTACAGACCACTGGGATCATGGGATTGTGCCAACTATGCCAGGATGGCATAGAGGGGGCAATTCCATGATCATAGACATGTTACATGGCCATATTCGGAGTTACCATTGTGAAGCTACATATAGGTAGTGACCTATATGTAGTGCACGCATGTAATGGTGTCCCCGCACTCACAAAGTTCAGGGAATTGGCTCTGAACAATGTGGGGGCACCTTGGCTAGTGCCAGGGTGCCCTCACACTAAGTAACTTTGCACCTAACCTTTACCAGGTAAAGGTTAGACATATAGGTGACTTATAAGTTACTTAAGTGCAGTGTAAAATGGCTGTGAAATAACGTGGACGTTATTTCACTCAGGCTGCAGTGGCAGGCCTGTGTAAGAATTGTCAGAGCTCCCTATGGGTGGCAAAAGAAATGCTGCAGCCCATAGGGATCTCCTGGAACCCCAATACCCTGGGTACCTCAGTACCATGTACTAGGGAATTATAAGGGTGTTCCAGTAAGCCAATGTAAATTGGTAAAAATGGTCACTAGCCTGTTAGTGACAATTTGAAAGAAATGAGAGAGCATAACCACTGAGGTTCTGATTAGCAGAGCCTCAGTGAGACAGTTAGGCACCACACAGGGAACACATACATATAGGCCACAAACTTATGAGCACCGGGGTCCTGACTAGCAGGGTCCCAGTGACACATAACAAACATACTGAAAACATAGGGTTTTCGCTATGAGCACTGGGCCCTGGCTGGCAGGATCCCAGTGAGACAGTGAAAACACCCTGACATACACTCACAAACAGGCCAAAAGTGGGGGTAACAAGGCTAGAAAGAGGCTACTTTCTCACACAACCCCCCCCAAACGAAGGACAATAAGGCTAACCTTGGCCAGTTGAGACTTTATTGTCTAAGTGGTGATAAGTAGAGAGTAGCTCTGCAATAGACTGGTTACTCCCTTTATCATCCACTATATGGTTACTTCCCTGTGGGGATGTAAACCACCCTGTTTGAAGTTTTTTTAGCTAAGCAACAATGTGAAGATGTATTTTCAGAGTTTCTATCAGTAAGTTTTAGTTTAGAACAGTGGGAATTATCCACTGAACCTATTTGTAATGATGGAAATGCCAGACAGGGATGCTGTCTCAGTAAAGCCATAGCTGGGCAAAAACTTTGTCCATATGGCTGGAAGAGAGAACAGGGATGCTGTTTCTCTTGAGTTGGAGCAGGGCAGGGATGCTGTCCTATGAGCTCCACACTAGGGCAGGGATGCTGTCCTAAGTGTTGTGAGGCAGTGCAGAGTTTCTGCACTAAAGTTTCTCTGGGAGGGTTGGAGGGATGCTCCATGTTAACTAAAATGGTGCTCTTTTTGTCACCAATGTTAGTTATCCCACAGAGAGGTACTTCTACCTCAGGGAGTCCAGCTTTGCCAGCTGATGATTCCCTTGGGACAGGTGCCACCCCAGGAGAGGTTTCTCCCACCACAGGAATGGTATCCTGAATGGTAGGGTGGTTAGGGGATACTGTGATACCCTTTTTACCTGTTGATGGAGAGGGATCCTGAGTTTTCAGGCCTTCTCTCCTTTGCTTTTTCATTTCAGTAGAAATGAGAGGGAACAATTCCTCTGGGATGCCCAGCATGGCTGCATGGGCATAAAACTCTACATCAGCCCAACCTGAGGCCTCTAGGTCATTACCTAAGAGACAGTCTACAGGTAAGCTAGGTGATACCACCACCTGCTTAGGGCCAGTAACTCCACCCCAACTAAACTGAATTATAGCTAAGGGAAGAAACTTAGTGGAGTTATGGACATCAATAATCTTATACTGTTGTCCAATGATGTGTTGATCAGGGTGCACTAGGTTTTCAGTCACCAAAGTGATACTGGCACCTGTGTCCCTGTAGGCCAAGGCCTCAACACCATTTATTGAAACTGTCTGCCTGTACTTATCCATTGTAAGGGGACAAGCAGCCAGTGTGGCAAGACCAATGCCACTAGGTGAGACAGAAACTGTCTTGGGAGTGACTACCCCAGTTTCTACTATGGACCCAAAAGTGAACCCAACTACACCCTTAACTTGACTGTTGCCAGCAGTCCCACCACTAGTACCACTACTGCTAGGGGCACTAGAGCTTGATGTATTAGTGGTGGTAGGCTCAGGGGGTTTACCTGGACAGGACTTATCCCCTGGCCTATGGCCTCTGTTTTTACACACAAAGCACCAAGGCTTTTTAATGTGTGCAGGTTGAGAAGAAGAGGAAGAATTAGTTTTATCCCCACCCTCTGAAGAGTGTTTAAGATTTGAAGTGGGATCTTTGTTTTTACCCTTATCCCCATGCTTATCTTGAGATTTTTCACCATCTTTCTTCTTATTGCCATCTTTGTCACCCCCTGTATGAACTTTTCTGTTCACCCTTGTTCTGACCCATTTGTCTGCCTTCTTTCCCAATTCTTGGGGAGAGGTCAGATCAGAGTCTACCAGGTACTGGTGCAACAAATCAGACACACAATTATTAAGTATATGCTCTCTCAGGATTGTGTTATACAGGCTTTCATAATCAGTAACTTTACTGCCATGTAACCACCCCTCCAAGGCCTTCACTGAATGGTCAATGAAATCAACCCAGTCTTGTGAAGACTCCTTTTTGGTCTCTCTGAACTTTATCCTGTACTGTTCAGTGGTTAAGCCATAACCATCCAGGAGTGCATTCTTAAGAACTTGGAAATTATTAGCATCATTTTCTTTCACAGTAAGGAGCCTATCCCTACCTTTTCCACTAAATGATAGCCATAGGATAGCAGCCCACTGCCTTTGAGGGACATCCTGTACAACACAGGCCCTCTCAAGTGCAGCAAACCACTTGTTAATGTCATCCCCCTCCTTAT
Organism: Pleurodeles waltl; assembly: GCF_031143425.1. NCBI lineage: Eukaryota > Metazoa > Chordata > Amphibia > Caudata > Salamandridae > Pleurodeles > Pleurodeles waltl. The sequence goes on along the minus strand of NW_027150389.1, from coordinate 2,756,966 downwards.
AAGGGGGAACTATCTTATGCAGATTCCTGGAATCATGCTCTTTTGCAGGATGACTATGGGGAATACTGCTGCTGCCACCATGGGTTTCTAAACCCAACTTCTGTCTTTCCTTCTCTAATTCTAAAGACTGTCTATCCAAATCCAGCTGTTGCTTTTTAAGCTTCAGTCTGGTTTGTTCCACTCTCAATCTATTGAGTTCCCTTTCTAACAATCTGTCATCAGGGTGGGTGGGAGGGACATTTCTAGATACAGAGGTATGATGGGAATGAACAGAAGGAGACCTGTCCCTTACAGAGGGCACCCTAACAGCTTGGCTAACAGTATAATGTGAGAGGACACCATCAGTATGGTGTGATTCAACCTCTGTACCAACTATGCTAGACTGTCTAGTAATGGGCAGGCTGAGAAGTTTCTTTCCTGAATCTTTTCCTGGGGGAGTCCCTGGATCAGATTGAGAACCATTAGCTACTTTTTCAACAGATTGGGCACTTATGGCCTTATCCTGTACTCTAAGCATGTTAATTAACAGTTCTAAGGAAGGATTCTTCCCTACACTCAAACCTCTCTCTATACAGAGACTCCTTGCTCTTTTCCAGCTAAGGTTGTCATATGCAAGTTTGGACAGATCAACATTTTGGCCTGTGCCAGACATTTTTAGAGAGAGTTAAAGTGATAGAAAAAGAGAAAAAAGTTTTCAGAACTTTTTGGAAAGACAGAAAAAAAACTTTTTAAACTTTTAAGAACTTTTTTGAAAGTTTAGAAGTACTTTTCAGCACTTAGAAAAGAGTGGAAAGAGGAAATGCAAAACTTTTTGGCTATGTGTATATACACTGACCTTGTTTTGTATATTTTTCTCTTATGAAAAGTACAATGACAAGAGTGGTAAGTAGTCTCAAGCACTTATCCCACCACTGCACAACCAATGTAGGAGGCTGGACTAGCTTGTAGTGAGTACCAAGGGGTACTTGCACCTTGCACCAGGCCCAGTTATCCCTTATTAGTGTATAGGGTGTCTAGCAGCTTAGGCTGATAGATAATGGTAGCTTAGCAGAGCAGCTTAGGCTGAACTAGGAGACGTGTGAAGCTACTACAGTACCACCTAGTGTCATATGCACAATATCATAAGAAAACACAATACACAGTTATACTAAAAATAAAGGTACTTTATTTTTATGACAATATGCCAAAGTATCTTAGAGTGTACCCTCAGTGAGAGGATAGGAAATATACACAAGATATATATACACAATAGCAAAAATATGCAGTATAGTCTTAGAAAACAGTGCAAACAATGTAGAGTTACAATAGGATGCAATGGGGAAACATAGGGATAGGGGCAACACAAACCATATACTCCAAAAGTGGAATGCGAACCACAAATGGACCCCAAACCTATGTGACCTTGTAGAGGGTCGCTGGGACTATTAGAAAATAGTGAGAGTTAGAAAAATAACCCTCCCCAAGACCCTGAAAAGTGAGTGCAAAGTGCACTAAAGTTCCTCTAAGGGCAAAGAAGTCGTGTTAGAGGAATAATGCAGGAAAGACACAAACCAGCAATGCAACAACTGTGGATTTCCAATCTAGGGTACCTGTGGAACAAGAGGACCAAGTCCAAAAGTCACAAGCAAGTCGGAGATGGGCAGATGCCCAGGAAATGCCAGCTGCGGGTGCAAAGAAGCTTCTACTGGACAGAAGAAGCTGAGGATTCTGCAGGAACGAAAAGGTCTAGAGACTTCCCCTTTGGTGGACGGATCCCTCTCGCAGTGGTGAGTCGTGCAGAAGTGTTTTCCCGCCGAAAGAACGCCAACAAGCCTTGCTAGTTTCAAATCGTGCGTTTGGCGTTTTTGGACACTGCTGGGGCCCAGGAGGGACCAGGAGATCGCAAATTGGACCCGAAAAGGGAGGGGACGTCGAGCAAGACAAAGAGCCCTCACTGAAGCAGGTAGCACCCGGAGAAGTGCCAGAAACAGGCACTACGAGGATGTGTGAAATGGTGCTTGCCGAAGTTGCACAAAGGAGTCCCACGTCGCCGGAGACCAACTTAGAAAGTCGTGCAATGCAGGTTAGAGTGCCGTGGACCCAGGCTTGGCTGTGCACAAAGGATTTCCGCCGGAAGTGCACAGGGGCCGGAGTAGCTGCAAAGTCGCGGTTCCCAGCAATGCAGCCCAGCGAGGTGAGGCAAGGACTTACCTCCACCAAACTTGGACTGAAGAGTCACTGGACTGTGTGGGTCACTTGGACAGAGTCGCTGGATTCGAAGGACCTCGCTCGTCGTGCTGAGAGGAGACCCAAGGGACCGGTAATGCAGCTTTTTGGTGCCTGCGGTTGCAGGGGGAAGATTCCGTCGACCCACAGGAGATTTCTTCTGAGCTTCTGGTGCAGAGAGGAGGCAGGCCACCCCCACAGCATGCACAAGCAGGAAAACAGTCGAGAAGGCGGCAGGATCAGCGTTACAGAGTTGCAGTAGTCGTCTTTGCTACTATGTTGCAGGTTTGCAGGCTTCCAGCGCGGTCAGCAGTCGATTCCTTATCAGAAGGTGAAGAGAGAGATGCAGAGGAACTCGGATGAGCTCTTGCATTCGTTATCTAAAGTTTCCCCAGAGACAGAGACCCTAAATAGCCAGAAAAGAGGGTTTGGCTACTTAGGAGAGAGGATAGGCTACTAACACCTGAAGGAGCCTATCAGAAGGAGTCTCTGACGTCACCTGGTGGCACTGGCCACTCAGAGCAGTCCAGTGTGCCAGCAGCACCTCTGTTTCCAAGATGGCAGAGGTCTGGAGCACACTGGAGGAGCTCTGGACACCTCCCAGGGGAGGTGCAGGTCAGGGGAGTGGTCACTCCCCTTTCCTTTGTCCAGTTTCGCGCCAGAGCAGGGCTAAGGGGTCCCCTGAACCGGTGTAGACTGGCTTATGCAGAATTGGGCACTTCTGTGCCCAACAAAGCATTTCCAGAGGATGGGGGAGGCTACTCCTCCCCTGCCTTCACACCATTTTCCAAAGGGAGAGGAAGTCACACCCTCTCTCAGAGGAAGTTCTTAGTTCTGCCATCCTGGGCCAGGCCTGGCTGGACCCCAGGAGGGCAGATGCCTGTCTGAGGGGTTGGCAGCAGCAGCAGCTGCAGTGAAACCCCAGGAAGGGCAGTTTGGCAGTACCAGGGTCTGTGCTACAGACCACTGGGATCATGGGATTGTGCCAACTATGCCAGGATGGCATAGAGGGGGCAATTCCATGATCATAGACATGTTACATGGCCATATTCGGAGTTACCATTGTGAAGCTACATATAGGTAGTGACCTATATGTAGTGCACGCGTGTAATGGTGTCCCCGCACTCACAAAGTTCAGGGAATTGGCTCTGAACAATGTGGGGGCACCTTGGCTAGTGCCAGGGTGCCCTCACACTAAGTAACTTTGCACCTAACCTTTACCAGGTAAAGGTTAGACATATAGGTGACTTATAAGTTACTTAAGTGCAGTGTAAAATGGCTGTGAAATAACGTGGACGTTATTTCACTCAGGCTGCAGTGGCAGGCCTGTGTAAGAATTGTCAGAGCTCCCTATGGGTGGCAAAAGAAATGCTGCAGCCCATAGGGATCTCCTGGAACCCCAATACCCTGGGTACCTCAGTACCATGTACTAGGGAATTATAAGGGTGTTCCAGTAAGCCAATGTAAATTGGTAAAAATGGTCACTAGCCTGTTAGTGACAATTTGAAAGAAATGAGAGAGCATAACCACTGAGGTTCTGATTAGCAGAGCCTCAGTGAGACAGTTAGGCACCACACAGGGAACACATACATATAGGCCACAAACTTATGAGCACTGGGGTCCTGACTAGCAGGGTCCCAGTGACACATAACAAACATACTGAAAACATAGGGTTTTCACTCTGAGCACTGGGCCCTGGCTGGCAGGATCCCAGTGAGACAGTGAAAACACCCTGACATACACTCTCAAATAGGCCAAAAGTGGGGGTAACAAGGCTAGAAAGAGGCTACTTTCTCACACCTGCAAATGGCGAGGGACAACTGTTGGACACACACTAACCTGTAGGGATAACCCCAGACCCAGACAACCATTCCCACTGTCTTGCTTCCAGGTGCTCACCTAATAGCCGCATATGGTGCCTCTGGAGTTGACCCATCACATAAGGGGTGCTGCTATTCCGCAGGATGTAGGCGTCATGCACTGAGCCAGGGAACGTGGCATTCACATGGGAGATGTACTGGTCTGCCAAACATACCATCTGCACATTCATCGAATGATAACTCTTCCGGTTTCTGTACACCTGTTCACTCCTGCCGGGGGGTACCAAAGCCATATGTGTCCCATCAATGGCACCTATGATGTTGGGGATATGTCCCAGGGCATAGAAATCACCTTTCACTTTAGGCAAATCCTCAACCTGAGGGAAAATGATGTAGCTCCGCATGTGTTTCAGCAGGGCAGACAACACTCTGGACAGCACGTTTGAAAACATAGGCTGGGACATCCCTGATGCTATGGCCACCAGCTGGGTACACAGTTCCTGGATTGTGGCACGGTCAAGCCTGTATGTGATGATCACATGTCTTTCCTGCATTGTCGACAAGTCCACCAGCGGTCTGTACACCGGAGGATGCCGCCATCTCCTCACATGTCCCAGCGGACGGTGCCTATGAAGGACAACAGCGAGCACAGAGTCAAACAACTCAGAGGTACGTACCCACAGCTTACACAGAACCAAATCCTAATCCGAAAAGTTGCCTGTATGTGTGTAGAGTCTAGCCCTAGGTATGTGTGACCCAGTTAAAAATGAAGCCATGTGAGCCCCTGAAATGGCGGCTGCCTGACCTCTAAAGTGGGACAATGGGATGTAAGGTAACTGCGCTGGCGTTGTACCATGTCGCGGTAGGCGGTCGAAGACCGCAGCGCAATGCTGCATTGGTTAACATTGGACCCTATGGGTCCAAGGAGCCAATGACGATGTACACCGGTGGTGACGGTACGCACCGCTGCGGACGTGACCGCCATTTTCTATCTGTTCAATCACTCGATACCTGACCTTCAAGAGAAGAGGACCTACGCTGGAAGTGCTGCTGTGACCTCGGTCTGGAAGAGACAATGGCTCGAGTGTCTGGGGAAAGGGCCCCTGCCTCCACATCGGAGGAGTTGGAGAAACTCATGGACGGGTCCTCCCCCAGTACACGCTACTCTATGTTCCTCCAGACAAACAGGTAAGTACACTGGGAGCATGCTTTATGGGCTATGCCTGTGTGGAGTGGGGTGGATGTAAGAAAGGGGGGGGGAGATTGCGGGGTGCATGAAACGAAGGTGAGTGCATGTGCCACATGGCAAGGGTAGGGATGGGGGCCAATGACTGTGATGGTGCAGTTGGTAATAAGTTTCTCTTCCTCCTGTACAATTCATGTAGGTCAGCGCCCACCAGAAAAAAGATATTTGGCATGCCATCGCCAAGGACGTCCGGACCCTGGTGGTCTACCACAGACGGAGCACCCACTGCTGGAAAAGATGGGAGGACATTCACCGCTGGAGCAAGAAGACGGCGGAGGCTCTGCTGGGGATAGCCTCCCAACGTGGGAGGGGTGCCTGTCGCACCATGATGCCCCTTATGTTCAGGATCCATGAGGTAGCGTACCCGAAGTTGGATGGGTGCTTGAGGGCATCACAGCAGCCACAAGGGGGTGAGTACAATCTCATCCTGCTGATTTTGCATGCAGTGGAGGTGTCTGGGTGAGGGAGGTGGGCTGTGGGTTTCCCTAGGTCAGGGCGAGTTTAGTAGGCAAGGTCCCTCCGTAAGGCAGGCCTTGTGGCAACCCACCCCACCTCTGTAGAGTGCCAAGTACACCTAGTCATGCCCCTGTGTCATCCATGTGTGCAGATGTCGTCCATAGCCTAGTAGGCCATTTCCCAGCGATTGAACAGTGGAGCCCAAGAGCGCGGCATGGTGCAGGGGGCTTCTGTGTCTGTTGTGTCGGCCAACGGTAGCGGTAATGCATGCACTGAACATGTCTTTCTTCTGTCGCCCCCCCCCACTTTTTGTGGTCTCCCTGTTGTTGTGTGCATTAGCATCATCAGGTGGAGGAGCAGTGGCACTGGAGCACAATGGAGCTGCATCCACATGGCCCTGGAGGGCAACACTACGGACTCGGAGCTCACCAGTGGGACAGAGGGCGAGGGGAGCTCCACGGCGGGGACAGGAGCTGACACCAGCGACATGGACTCGTCCTCTGACGGGAGCTCCCTTGTGGTGGCGGCAACATGTGTTCCCCCCGCATCTACAGGTACAGCCGCCACCCCACTACCAGCACCGCCCTCCCAGCAGCCCCTCAGCCTTTGCCCCGTGCCCGCTCACCTAGGAGGGTGGGCATCACCTTTGCCCCAGGCACCTCAGGCCCTGCCCCAGTCACCCCTGCTGCCCTCAGTGAGGAGGCCATTGACCTCCTCAGGTCCCTCACTGTTGGGCAGTCTTCCATTTTGAATGCCATCCAGGGTGTCAAAAGGCAGTTGCAACAAACCAATGCATTCCTGGTGGGCATTCATTCTGGTCAGGCGGCCCTTTAGCGAGATTTTCAGACTCTGGCCTCAGCACTGATGGCAGCCATTGTCCCTGTCTCTAGCCTCCCCCCTCCAACTTCCTCCACCCAGACCCAATCCCCTGTATCCCAGCCTATCCCAAGCACACCTTCAGACCAGCATGCACACACGTCAACACACAAGGGAAGCTCAGGCAAACATAAGCACCACACATCCCACAGGCACTCACGCAAACATCACACACATGCAGACACACCAACATCCACTGCCTCCACTGTGTCCCCCTCCTCCTCGTCTCCCTCCTCCCTCCCAGTCTCATCTACACTCACACCTGCATGCACTACATCTACAGCCACTACTGCCATCACCAGCACACCCACCACCACACCCAGCTCACATGCAGTCACCACCACCACTACCATTCACAAGTCCCCTGTGTCCTCTCCCAGTGTGTCTGTGACACCACCTCCCAAGATACACAAACGCAGGCACACACCCATCCAACAGCCATCCACCTCACGACAGCCTCCAGCGCATGCACCTTCACCCAAAGTCACCAAACGGACACCTCTTACAACCACAACCTCTTCCTCCACTCCCAAACCCCCTCCAGCTGCCCTTCCCAGTGTCTCCAAAACACTTTTCCTGTCCAACCTTGACCTCTTTCCCACACCTCCCCCACCCCATCCGTCTCCTAGGGCCTGACTCTCTAGGTCCCAACCTAGCACCTCAGCCACAACATCTCCGGGACCAGTGGTGCCTGTAGTCACCGGAATCTGGAGTGCAACGGCCACCAGGGCAGCCAGTGTGGCACGGAGCCACAGCACGGACAGTCCCCCACCTGTCAAGCATCAAAAGTTGGCCAGTGCCCGGCGAAAGAGGAGGAAGACTCCAGCCATCAAAGCCGCTCCCAGGGGTCCCGGTGGGAGTGTGGAGTCAGCTGCGACACCTTCCAAGGTGGGGAAGGGCCACAAGAAACCCAGAACGTCTGGGAAGAGCAGTACGGCGGAGGAGACCGCCATCATCCCCTGCCCAGGATGCCACCACCATCACCCTGCTGCCCAGGAGGCCACCGCCATCGTCCCCGCTGCCTAGGAGGCCACCGCCATCATCCCCGCTGCCCAGGAGGCCACCGCCAGCACCTGCCCTGCTGCCCAGGAGGCCACCGCCAGCACAAGCCCCGCTGGGCTAGAGAGGACTGCCAGCACAAGCCCCGCTGGGACAGAGAGGACCGCCAGCACAAGCCTCGCTGGGACAGAGAGGACCGCCAGCACAAGCCCCGCTGGGACAGAGAGGACCGCCGCCTCAAGCACCGCTGAACAGGGAACTGCCTCTACAAACACCGCTGAACAGAGCACCGCTGCTACAAGCACCGCTGAACAGGGCACCGCCGCCTCATGCACTGCTGAACAGGGCACCGCCGCCTCAAGCACCGCTGAACAGGGCACCGCCGCCTCAAGCACCGCTGAACAGGGCACCGCCGCTACAGGCACCGCTGAACAGGGCACCGCCGCCACAAGCACCGCTGGCCCATGAGCACCAAGGGCACTGACGCTACTGAGTCTGTCACAAGCAGGATGAAGCACTCTGGGCACAGAGCCCCCGCCAGAACCAGTGGATATTGCCATCCACTACCTCTGTCCTTAGCAGGATGAAGCCTCTAGGCACCATGCCCCCTCCAGACCCAGTGGAGACTGTCATCCACTACCTCTGTCCTCAGCAGGATGAAGCACTCTAAGGCACCATGCCCCCTCCAGAACCAGTGGAGAAATACATCCACTACCTCTGTCCTTAGCAGGATGAAGCACTCTGGGCACCATGCCCCCTCCAGAACCAGTGGAGAGATACATCCACTACCTCTGTCCTTAGCATGATGAAGCACTCTAGGCACCATGCCCCCTCCAGAACCAGTGGAGACTGTCATCCACTTGAGACACTGGGGCTTTGCACTCCCCAGGATGGCACAGTGGGCAACCCACCCACTGTATAGACTTGAGAGACTGTGGCTTTGCACTCCCCAGGTTTGCACAGTGTGTAAACCACCCACTGTAGAGCCTTGAGGGACTGTGGCTTTGCACTCCCCAGGATTGCACAGTGACCAAACCACCCACTGTAGAGACTTGAGAGACTGTGGCTTTGCACTCCCCAGGATTGAACAGTGGGCAAACCACCCACTGTATAGACTTGAGAGACTATGGCTTTGCACTCCCCAGGATGGAACAGTGGGCAACCCTCCCACTGTATAGACTTGAGAGACTGTGACTTTTCACTCCCCAGGATTGAACAATGGGCAACCCACCCACTGTATAGACTTGAGAGACTGTGGCTTAGCACTCCCCAGGATTGAACAGTGGGCATGTGGCCCCCTCGTGGATTTGGCGCTGCACACTCAACCGGCTGAGGTGCCCCCCTTTCCCTCCCCCTGAGGTGCCTGTTTTCTTGCTATCTGATGCCCCTGCAGTGTTCTCTCCATCATGGTCAGGGATCTTGTGTGGGCCTCGCCCATACCGTGTGGGCCCAGTGTTCCACGGAATTTATTGGAGCACTACCTGGACTATTAAGCTTGGTGTATATTTTGTTTATGGTGTATATATATATTTTTGCGTGCTTGATTTTAATATATTACAATGGTTACACTCATTTCCTTTTGTCTTTGCATTCTTCCGGGGGGTTTGGGGGGTGTAACTATAATGTATAAATTTGTATTAGTGTGTGTGATGTAGTGGGTGAGGGTGGGGCTGGGGGTGTTGCGTGTGTGTGTCCCTGTTTTTTCCCTCCCCCTCCCCTGTGTCGTAGGTGCAGTACTCACTGTTGTCTTCGCCGCTGGCGTTCGTGCTCCTGGTAGAGGAGCAAGAAGATGAGGGCTGTCAGGATGTGCAGATCGGGTTCCATGGCGTCCGGATTCCTCGTGGGATGTGTAGAGGTGAGCGTTTTCCCTTTGAAGTCCGGTTTCTGCCGTGTTTTTGTCCGTGGTGAATCCGCCCCGGAAAAGGTGGCGGATTGGTAGGTTGTGATACTGTGGGCGGTACTTTGTCTTCCGTCTGTCTGTTGCCGGTGACCGCCAAGCTGTTTGTCTGTACCACCTTGGCAGTCGGAGTATTAAAGTGGCTGTCTTTGTTGGCGGTTTCCGCCACAGTCATAATTTCAATTTGTTTACTCCCGGCCTGTTGGTGGTCTTACCGCCGCTTTTACACCATCGGCCAGGGTTGTAATGACCACCTATGTCCTGTTTAGGAGCTTTTAAAAGTTGTTCCCAACCCTTCTTTACAAGAGTAAGTGGACCTCTTACAGGGTGCTCAAAGAGGTGTTCAAAGGGGCTGAAGCCCACTCCTTTTTGGGGTACTTCCCTGTAAGCAAAAAGGAGGCAAGGTAACAGGACATCCCATCTCCTCCTGAGTTTTTCAGAGAGTCCCATTATCATTCCTTTGAGAGTGTTATTAAATCTCTCAACCAGACCATTTGTTTGTGGATGGTAAGGGGTGGTGGACTTGTAGGTAACACCACACTCCTTCCACATTGCTTTTAAGTATGCAGACATGAAGTTGCTACCTCTGTCTGATACTACCTCTTTAGGAAAACCCACCCTGGAAAAGATTCCCAGGAGGGCCTTTGCAACTGCAGGAGCTGTAGTGGTCCTTAAAGGTATGGCTTCAGGAAATCTTGTGGCATAGTCCACTACCACCAAGATAAATCTATTGCCTGAAGCAGTAGGAGAGTCAAGGGGGCCAACTATGTCAACCCCTACCCTTTCAAAGGGGACCCCAACCACTGGGAGTGGAATTAGAGGGGCCTTTGGAGTGCACCCAGTCTTGCCACTGGCTTGTCAGGTCACACAAGATTTGCAAAAACCTTTGGTGTCCTCTGACATATGAGGCCAGTGAAACAAAGGGACAAGTCTTTCCCAAGTTTTCGTCTGGCCCAAATGCCCAGCCAAAGGAATGTCATGTGCTAGAGTGAGAAGAAACTCTGTACTGCAGTGGAATGACCAATCTCCTGGCTGCTCCAGGTTTTGGGTCCCTTGACTCTATGTACAAGAGGTTATCTTCCCAGTATACTCCATGACTGTCACTGACATCCCCATTTTGCTGCTTGACTGCTTTCTGTCTGAGACCCTCTAATGTGGGACAGGTTTGGTGTGCCACACTCAGCTCTACCCTGGCAGGCCCCCCTCCACCCAAAAGCTCAGCAGTGTCTGCTCTCAGCTCCTCTGGTGTAGGTTCTGCAAAGGGAGGAAATTCCTCTTCCTCAGAAGGGGATTCATCTGCAGAGGGAGGGATAATGGGTAGGGACTTACCCTTTTTACCCCTAGCTTTAGGGAGCACTTGGTCCATTGTTCCAGGATCCAAGTCACCCTGTCCTTTTTACTTTTTGGCCTGAGCCCTGGTTAAAGCAAAAATATGCCCAGGAATGCCCAGCATTGCTGAATGGGCCTCCAACTCCACTTCTGCCCAAGCTGATGTCTCCAAATCATTCCCTAGTAGACAGTCTACAGGTAAATCTGAGGCAACCACAACTTTCTTTGGACCAGTAACCCCCCCAACCCCAGTTGAGATTCACAACAGCCATGGGATGGCTGAGAGTGTTGTTATGAGCATCTGTCACTTGGTACTGCTGACCAAGTAGGTGTTGCTCAGGGTGGACCAGTTTTTCTATCACCATGGTTACACTGGCTCCTGTGTCCCTGTAGGCCTGAACCTCAACACCATTTATTACGGGAAGTTGTTTGTACTTATCCATATTAAGGGGACAAGCAACCAAGGTGGCCAAATCAATGCCACCATCAGAGACTAAAACAGCCTCCGTGGTCTCCCTAACAAGACCAACACCAACTACATTGCCAGTAGTGAGCCCAGCTACACCCTTGGATTGGCTATTAGTAGTAGATTTCCCACCACCACTGCTATTACTAGGGGCACTAGAATTTGCAGCAGGGGTTGTGGTGGTGGGAGGTTTGGTGTTTTTCTTTGGACAACTGGAATCAGTTGCCCAATGGCCTTTGACTTTATACAAATAACACCAAGGCTTTTTAGGTTGATTATTAGAAGAGGATTTGGACCCACCACCCCCAGAGGATTTTTGTGGGCCTGATCAAGACTGAGAATGTTTACTTGTGTCCCCACCCTTCTCAGAAGACTTACCATCCTTCTTCTTGCAATCCTTGTCACCCCATGTATGAACCTTTCTGTTCACCCTTGTTCTGACCCACTTGTCTGCCTTCTTTAGTAATTCTTGGGCAGAGGTCAGATCCGAGTCCACTAGGTATTGGTGCAACAAGTCAGACACACAGTTGTTCAGAGTATGCTCTCTCAGAATATGATTGTACAGGCTTTCATAGTCAGATACTTTACTGCCATGTAACCACCCTTCCAAGGCCTTCACTGAACAGTCCACAAGATCTGTCCAGTCTTGAGAAGACTCTTTTATGGTGTCTCTGAACTTAATCCTGTATTGTTCAGTGGTTAAGCCAAATCCGTCCAAGAGTGCATCTTTCAAAACTTTGTAGTTGTTGGCTTCATTTTCGCTAACAGTAAAGAGCCTATCCCTACCCTTTCCAGTGAAAGAAATCCACAGAATAGCAGCCCACTGCCTTTGAGGGACCAACTGTACCACACAGGCCCTCTCAAGTGCAGAAACCCACTTATTAATGCAATCTTCCTCTTTGTAAGGGGAGACTATCTTGTGCAGATTCCTGGAATCTTGCTCTCTAACAGGATTGCTATTAGGAATACTGCTGCTGCCACCATGGGGAACTAACCCCAACCTCTGTCTTTCCTTCTCTATGTCTAGGGATTCCCTATCTAAGGCCAGCTGCTGCTGTTTAAGCTTTAGTCTGGTCTCTTCAACCCTCAACTTTTTGAGTTCCCTTTCTAACAAGTTATCCTCAGGGTGGGTGGATTGGGAATGCTTTGACACAGATGAAATATGGGAAGTTTCAGAGGGGGACCTGTCCCTAACTGTCTGGACCCTGGTAACCTGGCCTCTAGGGATAAAGGATGCCCTACTGTTATGGGAACCTCTACTACCAGCATCACTAGGTGCCCTGCTAGGGGGCAGACCATTGTCAGAACCCTTCCCAGCTTCTCCAGGGGACTCCTCTGAATCAGACTGGGAAGCTTCTTCCTTTTCTAACCTCTCATTTGATGGTCCAGACTGGTTCTTGTCATTTACAACAAGCATATTAAAGAGAAACTCTTTTGAACGGTTATTTCCTATACTCAAACCTCTATCAAGGCAGAGACCCCTCAAACCTTTATAGTTCAAACTCTCATACGTTGCATTAACAGTCTTGAGAGTGGACTCTACAATAGACATGATAGTGAGGTTTAAGGATAGTGAGAAAAGAAAAAGTTTTAAAACATTTGAAAGCACAGAAAAAAACTTTTTCTTACTTTGAGAAAACTTTTAGAAGTTTTGTGAAACTTTTCAGAACTTTGCAAAAAGTTTTAGAATATAAAAGTAATTTATTTTGGTTAAGTGTACATATACTGAACTGTTTGGTATATGATTCTCTTATGAAAAGTACAACATGACAAAGTGATAAAGCAGTTGCAAGTACTTATCCCACCGCTGCACCACCAATGTAGGAGGCGGCCTGGCTTAAAGTGGGTACCTTGTGGTACTTACACCCTGTGCCAGGTCCAGTTATCCCTTATTAGTAGAATAGAGGTGTTTCTAGCAGCTTAGGCTGATAGAAGGTAGATATGGCAAAGCAGCTTAGGCTGAACTAGGAGATATGCAAAGCTCCTACTATACCACTTATATCATATGCACAATATCATAAGAAAACACAATACACAGAGTTACTAAAAATAAAGGTACTTTATTTTTATGACAATATGCCACAAGTATCTCAGTGAGTACCCTAAGTAAGAAGGTTAGTAATATACACAAACCCAAAACAGGTAAGTAAGAGTAAGAAAAGTAATGCAAACTGTGTAGAATTACAATAGGATGCAATAGGTGAACATAGGTCTAGGGGCAACACAAACCATATACTCCAAAAGTGGAATGTGAATCACGAATGAACCCCAGACCTATGGGAGCTTGTAGAGGGTCGCTGGGACTTTAAGAAAACAGTCAGGGTGTCCAAGATACCCCACCCCAAGACCCTAAAAAGTAGGAGTAAAGTACACCTACTACCCCAAAAGAGCACAATAATCGTGATAAGGGGATTCTGCAAGAACCACAAACACCAGCAAAGCACTGAAGATGGATTCCTGGACCTGAGGACCTTCAAGGCAAGGGGAACAAGTCCAAGAGTCGCAATAGTGTCCAGGAGGGCAGGAGCATAGAAAACCCAGATGAAGGTGCAAGGAAGCTGCCTCTGGATGGAAGAAGCTTGGGATTCTGCAACAACAAAGAGGACTAGGAACTTCTCCTTTGGATCGAAGATGTCACATGTCGCGATGAAGGTTGCAGAAGTGTTCCCATGCAGAAATACCGCAAACAAGCCTTGCTAGTTGCAAGGGTTGTGGTAGAGGTATTTGGGTGCTGCTGGGGACCAGGAAGGACCAGGATGTCGCCCCTTGGAGGAGGAGACAAAGGGGGCACTCAGCAACTCTGAGATCCCACACAGAAGCAGGCAGCACCCGCAGAAGTGCCTGAACAGGCATTTAGAAGATTTGTGAACCAGAGCTGGCTCAGAGTCACAAAGGAGGGTCCCACGATGCCAGAGGCCAACTCAGATGGTTGAGCACTGCAGGACGGAGTGCTGGGGACCCAGGCTAGGATGTGCACAAAGGAAATCCTGGAAGAGTGCACAGGAGCCGGAGCAGCTGCAAATCACGCAGTACACAGGTTTGCAGTCTAGCGTAGGGAGGCAAGGACTTACCTCCACCAAACTTGGACCGAAGGATCACTGGCCTGTGGGAGTCACTTGGATAGAGTTCCTGTGTTCCAGGGACCACGCTCATCAGGATGAGAGGGGACCCAGAGGACCGGTGATGCAGTCTTTTGGTGCGTGCGTTAGCAGGAGGAAGATTCCATCGACCCACGGGAGATTTCTTCTTGGCTTCCAATGCAGGGTGAAAGCAGGTGACCTCCAGAGCATACACCACCAGGAAACAGTCGGGAAAGCCGGCAGGATGAGGCGCTACAATGTTGCTGGTATTCGTCTTGCTACTTTGTTGCGGTTTTGCAGGCGTCCTGGAGCAGTCAGCGGTCGATCCTTGGCAGAAGTCAAAGAGGGAAGTGCAGAGGAACTCTGATGAGCTCTTGCATTTGTTATCTGAATAATTTCCCAGAGGAGAGACCCTAAATAGCCAGTAAAGGAGGTTTGGCTACCAAGAAATGAGGATTGGCTACCAAGAGAGGTAAGAGCCTATTAGAGGGGGTCTCTGACCTAATGGCATAATATAAGAATTACTTTCAATTTCCCTCCTATAAAGCCTTATACTCTTAACCAACCAGCAACAGTTTAAATCTAAAAACACTCCACAACAAGAGACAATTATGGAAAATCAGATGAGTAGACGTGAATCACGAAATGCAAAACTGGATCAAGTATTTAGTACCAGGGGTATAAACACTACAAGATCTAACCTATCTAATCCAATGTTAGCCAAAAATACTTTTCTAGCCTTGGAACGAGCATTGAAAAAAGAAACCTCAAAATCACTTCAATCACTCGATACCTGATCTTCGACAGGAGAGGACCTACACTGCAAGTGCTGCTGTGACCTCAGTCTGGAAGAGACAATGGCTCGTGCGTCTGGGGAAAGGGCTCCTGCCTTCACATCGGAGGAGTAGGAGAAGCTTGTTGATGGGGTCCTCCCCCAGTACACGCTACTCTACGGTCCTCCAGACAAATAGGTAAGTACACAGGGAGCATGTTGTATGGGCTATGCCTGTGTGGAGAGGGCTGGATGTAAGAAGGAAGGGGGCAGATTGATGCATGCATGTAAGATGGTAAGTGCATGTGCCACATGGCAAGGGTAGGGATGGGGGCCACTCACTTTGACGGTGCAGTTGGTAATGACTTCTCTTCTTCCCCTGTACATTTCATGTAGGTCAGCACCCACCAGAAGAAAGATATTTGGCGTGCCATCGCCAAGGACATCTGGACCCTGGGGGTCTACCACAGACGGAGCGCCCACTGCCGGAAAAGATGGGAGGACATTCAACGCTGGAGCAAGAAGACGGCGGAGGCTCAGCTGGGGATGGCCTCCCAACGTGGGAGGGGTGCCCGTCGAACCATGACCCCCCTAATGGTCAGGATCCTGGCGGTGGCCTACCCGGAGTTGGATGGGCCCTTGAGGGCATCACAGCAGACACAAGGGGGTGAGTACACTCTCATTCTGCTGACTTTGCGCGCAGTGGAGTTGTCTGGGTGGGGGAGGAGGGATGTGGGTTTCCCTAGGCCAGGGCGAGTTCCGTAGGCTAGGCCCCTCCATAAGGCATGGCCCTGTGGCCCCCCACCCCACCTGTGTAGAGTGCCAAGTACAGCTATTCATGCCCCTGTGTCATCTATGTGTGCAGATGTCGTCCATAGCTTTCTAGGCCATTGTGTCTGTCTTGTCCACCAACGGTAGCGGTAATCCATGCACTGAACACGTCTTTCTTCTTCCCCCCCCCATTTTGTGGTCTTCCTGTTCTTGTGTGCATTAGCATCATCAGACGGAGGAGAGGTGGCACCGGAGCACAAGGGAGCTGCATCCCACATGGCCCTGGAGGGCGAGACTACGGACTCGGAATTCACCAGTGAGACGGAGGGCGAGGGGAGCTCCACAGCGGGGACAGGAGCTGACACCAGCGACACGGACTCGTCCTCTGATGGGAGCTCCCTTGTGGTGGCGGCAACATCTGTGCCCCAGCATCTAAAGGTACAGCCGCCCCCCCCACCAGCACCGCCCTCCCAGCAGCCCCTCAGGCTTCACCCCGTGCCTGCTCACCCAGGAGGGTGGGCATCACCTTCGCCCCAGGCACCTCAGGCCCTGCCCCAGTCACCCCTGCTGCCCTCAGTGAGGAGGCCATTGACCTCCTCAGGTCACTCACTGTTGGGCAGTCTACCATTTTGAATGCCATGCAGGGTGTAGAAAGGCAGTTGCAACAAACGAATGCATTCCTGGAGGGCATTCATTCTGGTCAGGTGGCCCTTCACCGAGCTTTTCAAACTCTGGCCTCAGCACTGATGGCAGCCATTGTCCCCATCTCTAGCCTCCCCCCTCCAACTTCCTCCACCCAGACCCAATCCCCTGTACCTCTGCCTTTCCCAAGAACACCACCAGACCAGCCTGCACACACCTCACCACACAAGGGAAGCTCAGGAAAACATAAGCACCACACATCCCACAGGCACTCACGCAAGCATCATACACATGCAGACACACCAACATCCACTGCCTCCACTGTGTCCCCCTACTCGTCGTCTCCTTCCTCCCTCCCAGGCTCGTCTACACTCACACCTGCATGCACTACCTCTACAGCCACTACGTCCCTCACCAGCACACCCACCAGCACACCCCGCTCACGTGCAGTCACCACCCCCACTACCATTCACCCGTCCCCTGTGTCCTCTCCCAGTGTGTCTGTGACGCATCCTCCGAAGATACACAAACTCAGGCACACACGCACCCAACAGCCATCCACCTCACAACAGCCTCCAGCGCATGCACCTGCAAGTCACCAAACGTACACCTCCTACTACCACCACCTCTTCCTCCACTCCCAAATCCCCTCCAGCTACTCGTCCCAGTGTGTCCAAAAGAATTTTCCTGTCCAGCCTTGACCTTTTTCCCTCACCTCCCCCACCCCGTCCATCTCATAGGTCCTGAAGTAGCACCTCAGCCACAACATCTACGGGAACAGGTATCTGGAGTGCACCGGCCACCAGGACAGCCAGTGTGGCACGGAGCCACAGCACAGCCAGTCCCCGCCCCTGTGAAGCATCAGAAGTTGGCCAGTGCTCGGCTGGAGAGGAGGAAGACTCCAGCCACCAAAGCCGCTCCCAGGGGTCCCGGTGGGAGTGTGGAGTCAGCTGTTACACCTCCCAAGGTGGGTAAGGGCCACAAGAAACCCGGCAAGTCTGGGAAGAGCTGCACGGCGGAGAAGACCACCATCATCCCAGCTGCCCAGGAAGGCCCCGCCAGCCCCAGCCCAGCTGCCCAGCTGCCCAGGAGGGGCCCACCAGCCCCAGCACAGCTGCCCAGGAGGGCCCTACCAGCCCCAGCCCAGCTGCCCAGGAGGCCACCGCCAGCACAAGCCCCGCTGGGCCATGAAGGACCGCCAGCACAAGCACTGCTGGGCCATGAAGGACCGCCAGCACAAGCCCCGCTGAGCCATGAAGGACCGCCAGCACATGCACCGCAGGGCCATGAAGGACCGCCAGCACAGGCACCGCTGGGCCATGAAGGACCGACAGCACAAGCACCGCTGTTTCATGAAGGACCGCCAGCACAAGCACCGCTGGGCCATGAAGGACCGCCAGCACAAGCCCCGCTGGGCCATGAAGGACCGCCAGCACAAGCACTGCTGGGCCATGAAGGACCGCCAGCACAAGCACCGCTGGGCCATGAAGGACCACCAGCACAAGCCCCGCTGGGCCATGAAGGACCGCCAGCACAGGCACCGCTGGGCCATGAAAGACCGCCAGCACAGGCACCGCTGGGTCACGAAGGACCGGCAGCACAAGCCCCGCTGGGCCATGAAGGACCGCCAGCACAAGCACCGCTGGGCCGGGCACCGCCAAATCAAGCCCCGCTGAACAGGGCACCACCATCACAAGCCCTGCTGAACAGGGCACCGCCAACTCAAGCACCGCTGTGCGGGCACCGCCAACTCAAGCACCGCTCAACAGGGCACCGCCAACTCAAGCACTGCTGAACAGGGTACCGCCATCACAAGCACCGCTGAACAGGGCACCGCCAACTCAAGCACCACTGGGCCGGGCACCGCCAACTCAAGCACCCCTGAACAGGGCACCGCCAACTCAAGCACCACTGAACAGGGCTCCGCCAACTAAAGCACCGCTGAACACAGCACCACCAACTCAAGCACCGCTGAACAGGGCACCGCCAACCCAAGCACCGCTGAACAGGGCACCACCATCACAAGCACCGCTGAACATGGCACCGCCATCTGAAGCACAGCTAGCCCATGAGCGGCAGGTGCACTGACGCAACTCGGTCCGTCACGGGGTGAGTGATGCACTCTGGGCACCAGTCCCCCTCCAGAACCAGTGGAGACTGTCATCCACTACCTCTGTCCTTCACAGGATGAAGCACTCTGGGCACCAGTCCCCCTCCAGAACCAGTCGAGAGATCCATCCACTACCTCTGTCCTTCACAGGATGAAGCACTCTGGGCACCAGTCCCCCTCCAGAACCAGTGGAGACTGTTATCCACTTGAAAGACGGTGGCTTTGCACTCCCAAGGATATGGCAGTGGGCAAACCACCCACTGTAGAGACTTGAGAGACTGTGGCTTTGCACTCCCCAGGATAAAGCAGTGGGCAACCCACCCACTGGAGAGACTTGAGAGACTGTAGCTTTGCACTCACCAGGATATGGCAGTGGGCAAACCACCCACTGTAGAGACTTGAGAGACTGTGGCTTTGCACTCCCCAGGATAAAGCAGTGGGCAACCCACCCACTGGACAGACTTGAGAGACTGTGGCTTTGCACTCCCCAGGATATGGCAGTGGGCAAACCACCCACTGTAGAGACTTGAGAGATTGTAGCTTTGCACTCCCAGGATTGAACAGTGGGCATTGAGCCCCCTCCATGGATCTGGCGTCGTGCACTTATCCGGCTGAGGTGCCCCCCCTTCACTTCCCCCTGAGGTGCCTGTTGTATTTCTATCTGATGCCTCTGCAGTGTTCTCTCTGTTTTGATCGGGTATTGAGTGTGGGCCTCGCCCATGCCATTTGGGCCCAGTGGTCCACAGACTATAAATGGTGCAATACCTGGACTTGTATTATTGGTGTATATATTTGTTTATAGTGTATATATATTTTGGAGTACTGGATTTTAATGGATTACAATCGTTACTATCATTTCCTTTTGTCTTTGCATTCTTCCGGGGGGTTTGGGGGTGTAACTGTAATGTATCGACATGTATTAGTGTGTGTGTTGTAGTGGGTGAGGGTGGGGGTGGGGGTGTTGCGTGTGTGTGTCCCTGTTTTTTGCCTCCCCCCTCCCCTATGTCGTAGGTGCAGTACTCACCTTGGTCTTCTGCGCCGGAGTTCGTGTTCCTGGTAGAGGAGCAGGAAGACTATCGCAGGTAGAATTTGGAGTTCCGGTTCCATGGTGTCCTCGTTCCTCGTGGGGTGTGTAGAGGTGAGCTTTTTCCCTTTGGAATTCCTGTTTCCGCTGTGTTTTAATCCGCAGTGAATCCGCCCCGGAAAAGGTGGCTTGGCCTGTCATAATAGTGTGGGCGGTACCTTGTCTCCCGTCTGTCTGTTGGCAGTGACCGCCAAGCTGTTTGTTTGTACCACAGTGGCGGTCGGAGTGTTAAAGTGTCTGTCTTTGTTGGCGGTTTCCGCCATGGTCGTAATTTAAATTTTTTTACCGCCGGCCTGTTGGCAGTCTTACCGCCACTTTAACACCGTCCGGCAGGGTTGTAATGACCACCTTAATCTCCCAATGCCTACAATTCAGCACCTTGAGATCCTGATTGGTGATTTGTTGTGCTTTACAAATCCTGGAATTATTTACCCTGTGAAAAATTCCTACCAATTAAGGCCCATATTTATGTGAAAAGACTCGCCACTGCGTTAGCGCAGTTGTGCGTCAAAATAATTAAAGCGGGCTACTTTCATTCCCTAGCGGCATCCGTGCACCTTATTTAAAAATTACATGCGATGGCGCTGAGGAATGGCCAGCATCATAGAAAATGGTGCTTTCTGGTGATGGATGGCGTTACATAAAATGGTGCTAGTGGGCTGGAAATGACGCTAGACTGATTAGTGGCAAAAAATCTGACGACTAGTCAGCCTAGTATTATTTCTGATCGCACAAGCAGCCATATAATGACCGCTGCCTAAGAATAGACAAGAGCCATTACCACCACCACAATGTCCAATGCAGGGGACCTGTGCCCCCACGACAACCCCAAAACAACCAGTGCCAAACCAAGGTTCCCCATGTACCCAAAATAGTGACACCATGGTGGACTTCATGGTGTTGGCACTGTGTTTCCCTTTGGAATTGTGGCGACCATCACTTTAACGCCTGGTCTGATTAGGCATTAAAATTTGACACTAATCAGCCTTCAGGTCAATGTTTGGGACCGCTTCCTAAATGTGTGTTGTTTTTGCATCAGGAGGTAAATATGGCGCTGGGGGCTAGCGTCATTTTTTGGAATGGAACCCCTACCTTACATATCATTGTCGCAATACGACGCAAGGTGGGTTGGCGCTCTGTAGGAAAGTACCATCTTGCCTGGCATGTTACCCCCATTTTTCACTGTATATATGTTGTTTTAGTTGTATGTGTCACTGGGACCCTGTTCTCCAGGGCCCCAGTGCTCATAAGTGTGCCTGAATGTGTTACCTGTGTAGTGACTAACTGTCTCACTGATGCTCTGCTAATCAGAACCTCAGTGGTTATGCTCTCTCATTTCTTTCAAATTGTCACTAACAGGCTAGTGACTAATTTTACCAATTTACATTGGCTTACTGGAACACCCTTATAATTCCCTAGTATATGGTACTGAGGTACCCAGGGTATTGGGGTTCCAGGAGATCCCTATGGGCTGCAGCATTTCTTTTGCCACCCATAGGGAGCTCTGACAATTCTTACACAGGCCTGCCACTGCAGCCTGAGTGAAATAACGTCCACGTTATTTCACAGCCATTTTACTCTGCACTTAAGTAACTTATAAGTCACCTATATGTCTAACCTTTACCAGGTAAAGGTTAGGTGCAAAGTTACTTAGTGTGAGGGCACCCTGGCACTAGCCAAGGTGCCCCCACATTGTTCAGGGCCAATTCCCTGAACTTTGTGAGTGCGGGGACACCATTACACGCGTGCACTACATATGGGTCACTACCTATATGTAGCTTCACAATGGTAACTCCGAATATGGCCATGTAACATGTCTAAGATCATGGAATTGCCCCCTCTATGCCATCCTGGCATTGTTGGCACAATTCCATGATCCCAGTGGTCTGTAGCACAGACCCTGGTACTGCCAAACTGCCTTTCCTGGGGTTTCACTGCAGCTGCTGCTGCTGCCAACCCCTCAGACAGGTTTCTGCCCCCCTGGGGTCAAGCCAGGCTTGTCCCAGGATGGCAGAACAAAGGACTTCCTCTGAGAGAGGGTGTTATACCCTCTCCCTTTGGAAAATGGTGTGAAGGCAGGGGAGGAGTAGCCTCCCCCAGCCTCTGGAAATGCTTTCTTGGGCACAGATGTGCCCAATTCTGCATAAGCCAGTCTACACCGGTTCAGGGACCCTTTAGCCCCTGCTCTGGCGCGAAACTGGACAAAGGAAAGGGAAGTGACCACTCCCCTGACCTGCACCTCCCCTGGGAGGTGTCCAGAGCTCCTCCAGTGTGCTCCAGACCTCTGCCATCTTGGGAACAGAGGTGCTGCCAGCACACTGGACTGCTCTGAGTGGCCAGTGCCACCAGGTGACGTCAGAGACTCCTTCTGATAGGCTCCTTCAGGTGTTAGTAGCCTATCCTCTCTCCTAGGTAGCCAAACCCTCTTTTCTGGCTATTTAGGGTCTCTGTCTCTGGGGAAACTTTAGATAACGAATGCAAGAGCTCATCAGAGTTCCTCTGCATCTCTCTCTTCACCTTCTGATAAGGAATCGACTACTGACCGCGCTGGAAGCCTGCAAAACTGCAACATAGTAGCAAAAACGACTACTGCAACTCTGTAACGCTGATCCTGTCGCCTTCTCGACTGTTTTCCTGCTTGTGCATGCTGTGGGGGTAGTCTGCCTCCTCTCTGCACCAGAAGCTCCGAAGAAATCTCCCGTGGGTCGACGGAATCTTCCCCCTGCAACCGCAGGCACCAAAAAGCTGCATTACTGGTCCCTTGGGTCTCCTCTCAGCATGACGAGCGAGGTCCCTCGAATCCAGCAACTCTGTCCAAGTGACTCCCACAGTCCAGTGACTCTTCAGTCCAAGTTTGGTGGAGGTAAGTCCTTGCCTCACCTCGCTAGACTGCATTGCTGGGAACCGTGACTTTTGCAGCTTCTCCGGCCCCTGTGCACTTCTGGCAGAAATCCTTCATGCACAGCCAAGCCTGGGTCCACGGCACTCTAACTTGCATTGCACGACTTTCTAAGTTGGTCTTCGGCGACGTGGGACTCCTTTGTGCAACTTCGGTGAGCACCATTTCACGCATCCTTGTAGTGCTTGTTTCTGGCACTTTTCCAGGTGCTAGCTGCTGCTGAGAGGGCTCCTTGTCTTGCTCCACGTCGCTTCTCTCTCCTGGTCCAATTTGCGACCTCCTAGTTCCTTCTGAGCTGCAGCAGCTTCCAAAAATGCTAACCGCACAATTTGCAGCTAGCAAGGCTTGTTGGCGTTTTTTCGGCGGGAAACCACTTCTGCACGACTCTCCACGGCGTGAAGGATCCGTCGACCAAAGGGAAAGTCTCTAGCCCTTTTCGTTCTTGCAGAAACTGCAGCTTCTTCTGTCCAGTAGAAGCTTCTTTGCACCCACAGCTGGCATTTCCTGGGCATATGCCCATCTCCGACTTGCTTGTGACTTTTGGACTTGGTCCCCTTGTTCCACAGGTACCCTAGATTGGAAATCCACAGTTGTTGCATTGTTGGTTGGTGTCTTTCCTGCATTATTCCTCTATCACGACTTCTTTATCTTTTGGGGAACTTCAGTGCACTTTGCACTCACTTTTCAGGGTCTTGGGGAGGGCTATTTTTCTAACTCTCACTATTTTCTAATAGTCCCAGCGACCCTCTTCAAGGTCACATAGGTTTGGGGTCCATTCGTGGTTCACATTCCACTTTTGGAGTATATGGTTTGTGTTGCCCCTATCCCTCTGTGTCCCCATTGCATCCTATTGTAACTATACATTGTTTGCACTGTTTTCTAAGACTATACTGCATATTTTTGGTATTGTGTACATATAACTTGTGTATAATTGCTATCCTCATACTGAGGGTACTCACTGAGATACTTTGGCATATTGTCATAAAAATAAAGTACCTTTATTTTTAGTATATCTGTGTATTGTATTTTCTTATGATATTGTGCAAGTGACACTTGTGGTACTGTAGTAGCTTCACACGTCTCCTAGTTCAGCCTAAGCTGCTCTGCTAAGCTACCATTATCTATCAGCCTAAGCTGCTAGACACCCTATACACTAATAAGGGATAACTGGGCCTGGTGCAAGGTGCAAGTACCCCTTGGTACTCACTACAAGCCAGTCCAGCCTCCTACACGCTCTCAAAAAACGATGCTAACACAGATATTTTGATGCTAGATGAGTCTAGAATAAAAATATAAATATGGAGATAAGTTAGCGCTGCTTTAGCATCATAAAAAATTACACTAAGGTGGCACAAACGTTTTATAAATATGGGCCTAAGTGCCAAAAACATTGCATTTGCAACAATACCAGGTGTGGGTGATCATGTGATCCCCAACCAAGACCAGAGACTAGATCTCATCAAAGCAGTGCACATGGGTGTTGCTTCTGCCCATGCTGGTGTGGTGGCTACCATCTCCTTATTGCTGCTGGTGGCCAGGTCTTTACAAACAGACCAAGCAATACACCCTTTGTTATGAGATTCATTAAAATGTTTTAAAGGATCTGCTATTAAACCCCCACCACAGACACCCCTCTTAGTTTCTTACAAACCGCTAAAATATGTGTACCTCGACCATTGCAATCCCTTACAACCAGATGGTGCACATAAATATATATTAGTTGCTGTAGATTCTTGCTCCAGAGTTCTGTGTGTATGGCCACAACAGTTGGCTGATGCCTGAATTGTTATTACAGATTTGCAAGACTTCATCAGTAAATATGAAGTTGCACCATTCTATTCAAACCAGAGCCCTCCGTTTGCCGCCAGGGAATTCAGAGATACCATGGCAGGGTATTGGGGTGCATTACTCCTCATCTTACCATCCTGAGGTAAATTTGGTTGAGGAGAGGAGGAACGGAGACTTAAATCAATCCTTAACAGCAAGGGTATCAGGCTGTGGCTGTAGCTAGCTTCATCTCCTACGTGGGGTCCAGAGAGCACTAAAGGCCAGGTTTATGGTGGCTTTGTCCCATTCCAATGCCACATTAGTGCCTTTTTTTTGTCCAGAAGGTCTTTGGGAGGACGTACCCCTTATGAGGTCTTGCCTGGGATACCTATGGTTGTCCAAGATCTTGATGGCCCTAGTGTAGTGTTGGCAGACATACCTTTTGACATACATGAACGTGTTGCTGTTTTACAGGAAACACAACAATTCCATGAAGAAAATTAATCTGCATATGCCACCACCTTGGGAATGAGGAATTCGTCACTATCCACAGGTTGGATTCCTAAATTTGAGGATCTGGTTGGGGAAAAGATATCTGTGAAGAAGGAGTTTGGCCCATCCTATCAAGCACCCGTTCCAGTTTGGAGACACTGTACCAGAACTATTATTTTACCATCGCTGCCTGGTTCTATAGAAAACCACTTTGTTTCAATTGGCAATGTCAAATTGCGCCATGTGGATGATCCTTCATGGTAGACCAAGAGGATTTCTGGGTAGTTCCCTTGCCTCTCTCAATATTCCATGGGACATATCACTTCAAGCACTGAATAATGCTTCAACATTCATTTATGTTGCAGTTGTCTTCCTGAGCTTGGGGAGGGTGGAGAATAAACTTTTGTTGATTCCTGTCACCACTTCATCAACAAGAAATGTACAAGATTTAGATAGGTATCATTCCTGTGCAAAGCAAACCAATGCAATTGTTTATTAAGAACCACCATTGGGAACATCTCCCAGTTCTGCATCGGCTCCAGACTACTTCTGGTTATTTTGCTAACAACAATACCTTTTCTTCAAATTCTTCAGCTCCTGATACTGTACCAGTATCAAGAGCACATAATCATTTCAACTGGCTTAAAAATTATTATTTGGTTCATCCGTGGTACTATCTGTGGGGACTAATGATACTGTTTGCCTTTCTGCTTTGGATTGGTGTCATCCTTGTTTCCTTTCTCCCGATAAATGGTCATCATCTTCCTGAAATCTCTGTTGTTGAATTGGTGGATGAAGGTTTAAAACCTTACCTGTCATCACATAAGGTCCGAAGAGACTTGTCCCTTGTGAACATTTCAGCTGTTCCAGATGGGATTCTCAGCAAGTGCCATATGATATGTTTGGCTCCAAAGAAATTATTTATATTAAATATTTTTTATAAGTACCTATGAATTATATTACTACACTGAGGGTTGTTTCCGATGCCTGGGTTATAAAAACAGCTCATTCTATGGTTTCTGAGCTTAAATATTTCACTGTATATGAAAGTGAAGATGTTTACATGACAACTGAGAATTATGGGGAAATGTTCTGTTATCATCATTAGAGACATTAATTTCTGCACCGAGCTAGTACACCAATATTAATTTATAATTACACATAATGGGAATATTGCCCAACTCCGTCAGTGGGGAGTTCCAAAACATACAAAGACAAATTTGTATAGTTCAATTGGCATGACACTAAGGGGCATATTTTTACATACTTTGTGCTGGATTAGCGTCATTTGTTTTTACGCTAATCCAGCGCAAACAACTCCATATTTATACTTTAACACTAGACACATCTATTGGGCCTGGAAAATAACTAACCAGGTATAGGGATGTAATCCCTCCCCACTGGAGGTGGTCACTTAGTGGGTGTAGCCACCCTAAGGTATTTGACCCATTGGTAACTACCAGGTTCCCTGTAACTTGCCCAGCACCAAGAAGATCCGAACTAGGAGAACTGTGGACCTGCTGCACCAAAGAAAGGGCACCAAATCCTGCCTGCTACACCCCGACAATCACCACTGAGGAGCTGCTGGCCAATTAGACAACATTAAAAATAACTAGAGGACCTCCAGGCTTCACCAAGCACCAGAGAACTCCCTCCAGAGTGGAGGCACCACTCTAAAACATTAAAGAACCAGCAAGCCAGTGAGGGTCACTTCACTGACCAACCACTCACTACCAAACAAGACATCACAGCTGGACCAAACTGTGAGGGCAAACCCTGCCAGTGTGCCATGTTTGGTGGCACTGCAACCTCCGATGTCCAAACCTTGCCAATACCAGAGGTATCGGTCAGCTGATGTCAGACATCAAGAAAACCAGCCTGCCCAAAGCTGAAAAATGACTAGGAGGAAGCCCCAGTCAAGGGACTCCAGAAGCAACTTACCTCCTGCTCGGGAGGGCTCCTGGCTCACTGATTCACTGTTCACCTGGCCTCCTTGTGCCCTGTAGTTCCTGCTGTGCCTTAAGGGCACCCCACCCTTTACACCTCACCACTCCAAGGGTACCCAAAGATCCATCTTCAAACTTACCTGTGCAGCTCTTTTCCAAGTGGTCCCACGCAGCGGCCCTGCACCAGCTCCAGAGACTTTCTCCAGCTGCTTTGCCAAATCCGGGAGCCAACTGAACTTCTCCAGCTGGCACAGTGTGCCCATCGATGACCTGGAAAAGAAGAACTTGGTAAACCAACTGTACGATTTTATATGTATTTTTAAAGGT
The DNA here is from genome assembly GCF_031143425.1 of Pleurodeles waltl. Taxonomy (NCBI): domain Eukaryota; kingdom Metazoa; phylum Chordata; class Amphibia; order Caudata; family Salamandridae; genus Pleurodeles; species Pleurodeles waltl. Next base: position 2,729,782 of record NW_027150389.1, on the reverse strand, counting down.
GATCCTCCATTGATTCCTATGGTGCATAATTACGCAGAAAAAGACTATTTTTATTAAACGTCAAAAATTCATATCCCAAGAACTACTAACCCTATTCTGATGATCTTAGATGTAAAATGTATGTAAAAACGTGAAGTATTTTTATAAATTGGTCTTGAGTTATTCCTTTGAGTGTGTGAGTTGCAGGATTGATGTTGTGAGTACAATAAATGGCTTTGCATTTCTCCAAGACTGGTCTAACTGCTCAACCAAGCTACCTTAAACAATTTGAGCATTAGGTGATCTCCCTTTAACCCCTGTAAAGCAATGTGTGATTGCCCCGGACCCCCTGCACACTGTGCCTACATGTGCACACAACATAGAGGGTCAGCCTCCTACACTAGGTTACTGAGAATAACTGACACTGCTCAATCTGACACCTTGTGCTGGACTGTTGCTGGGTCCTGCATCCCTGTGGGGCTCCATAAACTGTCTCCAGGGGCTGGGTGGTGACCTCCCCCTGTCTCCCCTGCATTTCTGCTTTGCTGGGGCTGCTCTCTGAGGGGCACAAGTGGAGTGCCCCATTGGCCTCTTGTCAAACTCTTGGAGTGGCTTCAAGGGTAGCAGAGCGTGAAGAGTGCTTCAATTTGTTTTTATTTTCCAAGTGTGTGAAGAGCGCTTTATTTTCTTTTTCCATCCCAGGTGCGTAAAGAGCTCTTTACTTTGTCCTTCTGGGTGCACCTTGTGGATGCCCCTCTGCGCAGGAGAAATGTAGGAGAGCCGCCAGCAGTGAATCATCAAGCACAGACGAAGTGCACTCCTAAAGATGCCCCTAGGGCACAAGCCGGCACCTTCTCCGTTGCAGTCATTGCCACGACCCAGATGGCCTAGAGAAGATGAGAAGTACAGCTCTCCAACGCCTCCCAGGAGACTGCTGCCAGAGGTCCAGCCTGTCGGGGGGTGGTGGCCCACACAGGTATGTGGGAGGGAGCAGAGTGTTGTCTCCACGCTGGGGCATTCTTTTTCTGGCATTTCTCCCTGCAGTGGCAATCAGGAGTGCCTCTCTGATCATCTTATATCCCTTGCTAGTCAGGAGCTGAGCCTCAATGGAAGTTCCGCCTGGCAGAGGGTTGCATGCTTGATGCGGCTTCCATGAGTGCCTACTTTTCAGGTGCAACACACCTCTGTGAGATCCTCAACAGAGGTCCCTGATCCTGCTAGAGTGGTTAGATGCTTTATCTCATTACCTGCAATTGGCACGCATAGGCACTGCGTTCTGTGTAATATAAGATGGCCATCATTGGTTTATGTGTTCCCCTGATTCATGGTGATATGATATGAGGTGTACTGTACTCTACAGGACGGTACTGAGCAATGTATAGAGGAATGTTTCCATGATAGGTGGTCCAGAGTGATATCTGGGTATTCATGATAATGTGTATTCTATGATATGTTCATTCCTGGTAATAATGATGATCTGACTACTGCTTGTGTTGCAGAATACCAGTAACCTATATGTTTATTGACTACTGCTTACTTTTGCAGAGTACTAGTAACCTGTGTGATGTTCTGACAACTGCTTGTGTAGCAGGGTATTACTAATACATGTTGCTTTTGTTCTAATTATGTTTTATGCAATACTATTTATTTTTAAATAACTGAATGTTGTGATGTATTTACTGTATTGCGTGTGTTGTGCAAACACTTTATACATTGCCTTTGGGATGAGCCTGACTGCTTGTGTCAAGCTACCAAGGGGTTATGCAGGGGGTATCTTGGGTGTGTAACTCCTTTGCCTTGACTGTCTGTGGCTTCTGCCTGGTTTAGGTGCATACCTCAGACAGCCAGAAACTCCAGTTCTAACAACTTTCAAGGGTGGCAATCCCTTTGAAGCTCGCAGGCATGGCAGTGCACATTCCTGGGGGAGAAGGTGGAACACCTCTGCCCAGGAAAGGCTTTGTTTTCTGGTCCCAGAGAGGAAAGGCTCTCTCCCCAGGGATCCGGAATCTTGCCTGGTGGTGGCAGGCTGGTTTGGACCACTTAGCAACCATGACAGTGCAAGTTAGCTTTGCAGGGGTCACCACTTTTTGCAATAAATCCAATACTAGTACCAGTTTAGATTTGTTGTTAAGAATTGTTTGGTACCAAACAACCCAAGTTCAGAGTGACTATCCTGCAACTCTTAAACTTGTACTGACAAGTGTCCAGCACATTCATTTAAAATGACTGCTTTGTACACTTATTATGTACCAGGTTTGGCAAGGACACAGTAGCGGAATATTGCTCATGCACCTATGCGCACACATGCATTATAGTGCAATCACCCTTAGAGATGTGAGACCTTCCAGAAGGGTGACTTACTTATATAAGATGCAGTGGGTAGTGGACAGGCCACATAGGCTTTGTGCCATGTCACATTTGCATTTTACGTTTGCACCAGGACACTCAGCATGCACTGGCAGGGCTAAGTGAACTTGGATGCAGGGTCCTTGAGGGTGACACAAGCTGTGCTACTGCACACTCTTAGTATCCCATGCACTGGGTGCATAAGTACCATTTATTAGGGACTTATAGTAGCAGCTAAAGGTGTTGCCAATTGTTACAATACATCAAAACAGTTTTTGGGATGGGATCTGGCCCTGGGAACCTGTTTAGCAGTGGACCAGGGCACTCACAACTTTGAAACACATCATATACTAGGCAAAATGTGGGGGGCTTACTGTGTCAACAGAGGCACTAAGACAATGAGACTGCCCTTTCCCTAGTGAGTCTTTATCATCTAAGTGGAAGAATCTGGAAAGGCCATCTGCATTAACATGTACAGTCCAAGGTCTGTGTTCCACTTTAAAGGCCATTCCCTGTAGAGATATAGACCACCTAAGCAGTTTGGGAATTTCACCTTTCATTTGTTGGAGCTATCTGAGAGGCCTATGATATGTTTTAACTACACAACTTTGGCCTCAACTTCTTCAAGGCCCCAACCACAGCAAAAGCGTCCCTCTCTATGACACTCCATTTCTGTTCCCTAGGCAGTAGTCTTCTTCTTATAAAAGCAATAGGCTGATCATGACCATCATTATTTTTCTGGGCTAGGATCGCTCCTACCCCCAGTTCTGAGACATAATTTTGGATAATTAACTGTCTGGAGTAGTCTGGAGCTTGTAGGACTGGAGAAGAGCACACTGCATTATGCAGCGTGCAAAAGGCCTTTGACAACTCAGTGTCAAGTTAACCTTTCTGGGCATTTTCTTGGACGTCACTTCTGAGAGGGGCATTATAGTGCCAGAATCCTTCACAAATTTCCTATAATACCCAGTCAAGCCAAGGAATGCCCTGACCTGAGTCTGGGGTTTGGGAGTTTCCCGAGCCAGAATTTTCTGGATCTTGGGTTATACAGGTTCGATTTGGCCTCCACCTACCAGGTGGCCCAAGTGTAAAATCTTTCCCTGCCCTTTCTAGCACTTACTGGCATTGATAGTGAGGCATGCCTTTTGAAGGACCTCAAGAACCTTTCCCAGGTGGATATGGTGTTCCTGCCAGGTTGAGAGGTAGACAGCTATGTCATCCAAATAAGCTGCACTAAAGGATTCCAGTCCAGAAAGGACTTGGTTCACCAACCTTTGGAAGGTGGCAGGGGCATTCTTTAATCCAAATGGTATAACTGTAAACTGATAATGTCTATTTGGAGCAGAGAATGTAGACCTCGCTTTTGCTCCAGGAGTCAGGCCAGTCTGCCAGTACCCAGATGTTAAATCAAAAGTACTCAGATATTTGGCTTCCCCTAATCTGTCTATGAGCTCATCAGCTCTTGGAAGTGGGCGGGATTCTGTTTTTGTGCCTGAATAATGGCCCCTGTAGTCATCTCCTTTTTCTCACCCTTGGAGTGGGGCCTGGGGTCTAAAACTACTGGGCTAGCCCAGAGGCTCTCTCAGGGTTCAATGAAAACTAAATCCAACTTTTTCTTTATTTCTTCTTGGATGCTCCCTCTAACATGATCTGACTGCCTCTAGATTTTGTTTTTGACAGGTAAGCTGTCATCAGGGTCCACATCATGTATACACAAGTTAGTTCTACCAGAGGTCACAGAGAATAACTCAGCATACTGGTTGATGACTTGCCTACAATCAGCCTGTTGTTGGTCTTTGAGGATGTCTGATAAGACCAATCCGTCCATAGAACCATCTTGGGGGTTGCTGGAGAGGAGATCAGGGAAAGGCTAACTCTCATCTTCCTGACCCTCATCTGTAACCATGAGCATGGGTACATCTGCTCTATCATAGAAGGGTTTAAGGCAGTTGACATGGATGATTCTCTTTTTATTTCTGCAACTGCCCAGGTCAACTAAATATATGACCTCCTCTTTTTTCAAATATGGGGTAGGGCCCAGACCACTTCTTATGGGGAGCCCTAGGAGTAGAGTCTCCAATACTCAAACGTTCTGCCCTGTTTGGAATTCTCCAATGCAGCTTTTTGCTCATGCCACTGCTTTTGAAGCCCCAGGCTGGCCTGAAGGCTTTATCTTGCTTTTTCCATTTTTCAGCTACACTGGAACATAGACCAAGTACATAGACCACTATGACTTGCTTGGGCTGCTCGTTGGGGTCTCTCTAGCCTTCTCTCACAAAACTCAGTAGTCCCCTAACAGGATACCTAAACAAAAGCTCAAAGGGGAAAACCCTACTTCCTTTTGTGGCATGTCCCTAAGGGGCACACTCTTAGTATCCCATGCACTGGGTGCATAAGTACCATTTATTAGGGACTTATAGTAGCAGCTAAAGGTGTTGCCAATTGTTACAATACATCAAAACAGTTTTTGGGATGGGATCTGGCCCTGGGTACCTGTTTAGCAGTGGACCAGGGCACTCACAACTTTGAAACACATCATTTACTAGGCAAAATGTGGGGGGCTTACTGTGTCAAAAGAGGCACTAAGACAATGAGACTGCCCTTTCCCTAGTGAGTCTTTATCATCTAAGTGGAAGAATCTGGAAAGGCCATCTGCATTAACATGCACAGTCCAAGGTCTGTGTTCCACTTTAAAGGCCATTCCCTGTAGGGATATAGACCACCTAAGCAGTTTGGGAATTTCACCTTTCATTTGTTGGAGCTATCTGAGAGGCCTATGATATGTTTTAACTACACAACTTTGGCCTCAACTTCTTCAAGGCCCCAACCACAGCAAAAGCGTCCCTCTCTATGACACTCAATTTCTGTTCCCTAGGCAGTAGTCTTCTTCTTCTAAAAACAATAGGCTGATCATGACCATCATTATTTTTCTGGGCTAGGATCGCTCCTACCCCCAGTTCTGAGACATAATTTTGGATAATTAACTGCCTGGAGTAGTCTGGAGCTTGTAGGACTGGAGAAGAGCACACTGCATTATGCAGCGTGCAAAAGGCCTTTGACAACTCAGTGTCAAGTTAACCTTTCTGGGCATTTTCTTGGACGTCACTTCTGAGAGGGGCATTATAGTGCCAGAATCCTTCACAAATCTCCTATAATACCCAGTCAAGCCAAGGAATGCCCTGACCTGAGTCTGGGGTTTGGGAGTTTCCCGAGCCAGAATTTTCTGGATCTTGGGTTATACAGGTTCGATTTGGTCTCCACCTACCAGGTGGCCCAAGTGTAAAATCTTTCCCTGCCCCTTCTAGCACTTACTGGCATTGATAGTGAGGCATGCCTTTTTAAGGACCTCAAGAACCTTTCCCAGGTGGATATGGTGTTCCTGCCAGGTTGAGAGGTAGACAGCTATGTCATCCAAATAAGCTGCACTAAAGGATTCCAGTCCAGAAAGGACTTGGTTCACCAACCTTTGGAAGGTGGCAGGGGCATTCTTTAATCCAAATGGTATAACTGTAAACTGATAATGTCTATTTGGAGCAGAGAATGTAGACCTCGCTTTTGCTCCAGGAGTCAGGCCAGTCTGCCAGTACCCAGATGTTAAATCAAAAGTACTCAGATATTTGGCTTCCCCTAATCTGTCTATGAGCTCATCAACTCTTGGAAGTGGGCGGGATTCTGTTTTTGTGCCTGAATAATGGCCCCTGTAGTCATCTCCTTTTTCTCACCCTTGGAGTGGGGCCTGGGGTCTAAAACTACTGGGCTAGCCCAGAGGCTCTCTCAGGGTTCAATGAAAACTAAATCCAACTTTTTCTTTATTTCTACTTGGATGCTCCCTCTAACATGATCTGACTGCCTCTAGATTTTGTTTTTGACAGGTAAGCTGTCATCAGGGTCCACATCATGTATACACAAGTTAGTTCTACCAGAGGTCACAGAGAATAACTCAGCATACTGGTTGATGACTTGCCTACAATCAGCCTGTTGTTGGTCTTTGAGGATGTCTGATAAGACCAATCCGTCCATAGAACCATCTTGGGGGTTGCTGGAGAGGAGATCAGGGAAAGGCTAACTCTCATCTTCCTGACCCTCATCTGTAACCATGCGCATGGGTACATCTGCTCTATCATAGAAGGGTTTAAGGCAGTTGACATGGATGATTCTCTTTTTATTTCTGCAACTGCCCAGGTCAACTAAATATATGACCTCCTCTTTTTTCAAATATGGGGTAGGGCCCAGACCACTTCTTATGGGGAGCCCTAGGAGTAGAGTCTCCAATACTCAAACGTTCTGCCCTGTTTGGAATTCTCCAATGCAGCTTTTTGCTCATGCCAGTGCTTTTGAAGCCCCTGGCTGGCCTGAAGGCTTTATCTTGCTTTTTCCATTTTTCAGCTACACTGGAACATAGACCAAGTACATAGACCACTATGACTTGCTTGGGCTGCTCGTTGGGGTCTCTCTAGCCTTCCCTCACAAAACTCAGTAGTCCCCTAACAGGATACCTAAACAAAAGCTCAAAGGGGAAAACCCTACTTCCTTTTGTGGCATGTCCCTCAGGAGCACACTCTTAGTATCCCATGCACTGGGTGCATAAGTACCATTTATTAGGGACTTATAGTAGCAGCTAAAGGTGTTGCCAATTGTTACAATACATCAAAACAGTTTTTGGGATGGGATCTGGCCCTGGGAACCTGTTTAGCAGTGGACCAGGGCACTCACAACTTTGAAACACATCATATACTAGGCAAAATGTGGGGGGCTTACTGTGTCAAAAGAGGGACTAAGACAATGAGACTGCCCTTTCCCTAGTGAGTCTTTATCATCTACGTGGAAGAATCTGGAAAGGCCATCTGCATTAACATGCACAGTCCAAGGTCTGTGTTCCACTTTAAAGGCCATTCCCTGTAGGGATATAGACCATCTAAGCAGTTTGGGAATTTCACCTTTCATTTGTTGGAGCTATCTGAGAGGCCTATGATATGTTTTAACTACACAACTTTGGCCTCAACTTCTTCAAGGCCCCAACCACAGTAAAAGCGTCCCTCTCTATGACACTCAATTTCTGTTCCCTAGGCAGTAGTCTTTTTCTTCTAAAAACAATAGGCTGATCATGACCATCATTATTTTTCTGGGCTAGGATCGCTCCTACCCCCAGTTCTGAGACATAATTTTGGATAATTAACTGCCTGGAGTAGTCTGGAGCTTGTAGGACTGGAGAAGAGCACACTGCATTATGCAGCGTGCAAAAGGCCTTTGACAACTCAGTGTCAAGTTAACCTGAATGGGCATTTTCTTGGACGTCACTTCTGAGAGGGGCATTATAGTGCCAGAATCCTTCACAAATCTCCTATAATACCCAGTCAAGCCAAGGAATGCCCTGACCTGAGTCTGGGGTTTGGGAGTTTCCCGAGCCAGAATTTTCTGGATCTTGGGTTATACAGGTTCGATTTGGCCTCCACCTACCAGGTGGCCCAAGTATAAAATCTTTCCCTGCCCCTTCTAGCACTTACTGGCATTGATAGTGAGGCATGCCTTTTGAAGGACCTCAAGAACCTTTCCCAGGTGGATATGGTGTTCCTTTTGTGGCATGTCCCTGTAGGCAAAAAGCAGACTTGGAAGAAAGACAACCCATTACTTTCTGAGTTTTCCAGGGAGTCCTCCAATCATTCCTTTTGTGGTGTGAGTAAATCTTTTAACCAACCCATTGGTCTGTGGATGGTATGGGATAGTGAACTTATAGGTTAAGCTACATTCCTTCCAAATGTGTTTCAAGAACTTGAAACCTCTATCTGATACTGCCTCCTTAGGGAAGCCAACTTTGGTAAAAACACCTAGAATGGCTTTGGCCACTGCAGGAGGAGCAGCTATGCTCCTAACGGGGGTGGCTTCAGGGTATCTAGGTGCATGATCCAATAGCACTAGGATATATCTATTCCCTAATTTTGTCTGAGGATAAAGAGGACCTGTAGGAAGGTAGCCTCTTTCTAGCCTTGTTACCCCCCACTTTTGGCCTGTTTGTAAGTGTATGCCAGGGTGTTTTTACTGTCTCACTTGGATTCTGCTAGCCAGGGCCCCAGTGCTCATAGTGGAAACCCTATGCTGTCAGTGTGTTTGATATATGTCACTGGGATCCTGCTAGCCAGGACCTCATTGCTCATAAGTTTGTGGCCTATATGTTTTCCCTGTGCGGTGCCTAACTGTATCACTGAGGCTCTGCTAACCAAAACCTCAGTGTGTATGCTCTCTCTGCATTTAAAAATTGTCACTGCAGGCTAGTGACTATTTTCATTAATTCCTGTTGGCACACTGGAACACCCTTATAATTCCCTAGTATATGGTACCTAGGTAGCCAGGGTATTGGGGTTCCAGAAGATCTCTATGGGCTGCAGCATTTCTTTTGCCACCCATAGGGAGCTCAGACAATTCTTACACAGGACTGCCACTGCAGCCTGCGTGAAATAACGTCAACGTTATTTCACAGCCATTTTACACTGTGCTTAAGTAACTTATAAGTCACCTATATGTCTAACCCTCACTTAGTGAAGGTTTGGTGCAAAGTTACTTAATGTGAGGGCACCCTGTCACTAGCTAAGGTGTCCCCACATTGTTTAGGGCAAAGTCCCCGGACTTTGTGAGTGCAGGAACATCATTACATGTGTGAACTACATATAGGTCAATACCTATGTGTAGCTTCACAATGTTAACTCCGAACATGGCCATGTAACATGTCTAGGATCATGGAATTGTCACCCCAATACAATTCTGGTATTGGGGGTGACAATTCCATGCATCCCCGGGGCTCCAGCATGGACCCCAAGTACTGCCAAACTAGGTACTGCTCTCTGGGGTTTTCTCTGCAGCTACCACTGCTGCCAACCCCCAGACAGGTGTCTGCCCTCCTGGGGTCTGGGCAGCCCAGTCCTAGGAAGGCAGAACAAAGGATTTCCTCTGAGAGAGGGTTTTACACACTCTCCCTTTGGAAATAAGTGTTAAGGGCTGGGGAGGAGTAGCCTCCCCCAGCCTCTGGAAATGCTTTGAAGGGCACAGATGGTGCCCTCGTTGCATAAGCAAGTCTCACTGGTTCAGGGAGCCCCCAGACCCTGCTCTGGCGCGAAACTGGACAAAGGAAAGGGGAGTGACCACTCCCCTGTCCATCAACACCCCAGGGGTGGTGCCCAGAGCTCCTCCAGTGTGTCCCAGACCTCTGCCATCTTGGATGCAGAGGTGTGAGAGCACAATGGAGACCTCTGAGCGGCCCGTGCCAGCAGGTGACATCAGAGACCCCTCCTGATAGGCTCTTACCTGGTTAGGTAGCCAATTCTCCTCTGATGGCTATTTAGGGTCTCTCCTGTGGGTTTCTCTTCAGATAACGAATGCAAGGGCTCACCAGAGTTCCTCTGCACTTCTCTCTTTGACTTCTGCCAAGGATCGACTGCTGACTGCTCCAGGACGCCTGCAAAACCACAACAAATTCGCAAGAAGACTAACAGCAACATTGTAGCGCCGAATCCTGCCGGCTTTCTCGACTGTTTCCTGGTAGTACATGCTCTGAGGGCTGTCTGCCTTCACCCTGCACTGGAAGCCAAGAAGAAATCTCCTGTGGGTCGACGGAATCTTCCCCCTGCTACTGCATGCACCAAACTTCTGCATCACCAGTCCTCTGGATCCCCTCTCATCTTGACGAGCGTGGTCCCTGAAACACAGGAGCTGGATCCAAGTGACCCCGACAGTCCAGTGGTTCTTCTGTCCAAATTTGGTGGAGGTAAGTCCTTGCCTCCCCACGCCTGATAGTAATCTTGTGTACTGCGTGAACTGCAGCTGATAGGGCTTCTGTGCACTCTTGCAAGGATTTCTTCAAGCAGAGCCTAGCCCAGGTCCCCAGCACTCCATCCTGCATTGTTCTACTCACTGAGTTGACCTCCGACTTCGTGAGACCCTCTTTTGTTGTGCTGAGATGACCGCCGTGCTCAGATCTTCTGAACACCTGTTCAGGTACTTCTGTGGGTGCTGCCTGCTTCTGCATGGGCTCTCGGTGTTACTGAGCAACCCCTCTGTCTCCTCCTCCAAGGGGCGATCTCCTGGTCCTTCCTTGGCCCTGGCAGCATCCAAAATCCTTAACCATGACCCTTGCAGCTAGCAAGGCTTGTTTGTGGTCTTTCTGCGTGGAAACAACTCTACATCCTCCAGCACGCTGTGGGCCGAAGGAGAAGTTCCTGGCACCTACCGTTGTTGCAGAATCTTCAGCTTCTTCCACCTGGAGGCAGCCCTTTTGCACCTTCATCCGGAGTTTAGTGGGCTCCTGCCCCCTCCCGGACACTTGCGTGACTCTTGGACTTGGTCCCCTTCCTTTACAGGTCCTCAGGTCCAGGAATCCGTCTTCAGTGCTTTGCAGTCAGTTGTTTTCTTTGCAGAATCCCCTATCTCGACTTTACTGTCTTTCTGGGGTAGTAGGGTAAATTTACTCCTACTTTTCAGGGTCTTGCTGTGGGGTATCTTGGACACCCTTAGTGTTTTCTTACCCTCCCAGCAACCCTCTACACACTACACTAGGCCTGGGGTCCATTGGTGGTTCACATTCCACTTTCGGAGTATATGTTTTGTGTTTCCCCTTGGCCTATTGTCTCCTATTGCATTCTATTGTGTTCTACAGTGTTTGCACTACTTTTCTAAGTGTTTTACTTACCTGATTTTGGTTTGTGTGTATATTTTGTGTAATATACTTACCTCATAAGGGAGTATATCCTCTGAGATACTTTTGACATAGGGAGCCAAATGACCGCGGCGGTGTTCACAACTTTCCCGCTGGGCCGGCGGGCGATCTCAAGCAGATTGCCCGCCGGCCCAGCGGGAAAGCCCCAGCAAAGATGAAGCCGACTCCGAATGGAGCCGGCGGATTTTCTGGGGTGCGACGGGTGCAGTGGCACCCGTCGCGATTTTCAGTGTCTGCTTTGCCATCCTCAAGAAGGTGCGGGGGTCCACAGCTGGCAGAGCACTCACTGTAGAAAGAGGTAGGAAGAGCTGAGAGGTTGGGTCTGAAAAACTGCAGAGGCCCAGCTGTGATTGTCCTCCCAACGAGGACTGGGCGCCCATCGGACCATGATCCCACTAATGGGTCGCATTTTTGTGATGGCCAACCTGGAGTTGGATGGGCGTTTGAGGGCAGCACAGCAGCCACAAGGTGGCGAGTACAATGCTAATACATGCTTGACCCTTTGCCAGGTGATTGGGAGAGGGACAGACTGCTCTCCCTGCTCTCTCCCTTAAAACATGACAACATTTCCTCATGCCCAATTGACATATTTAATTTACTTGTAAGTCCCTAGTAAAGTTGCAATACATGTGCCCAGAGTTTGTAGATTAAATGATCCTAGTGGACCTGCAGCATTGATTGTGCCACCCACATAAGTAGCCCCATAACCATGTCTCAGGTCTGCAATTGCAAAGCCTGTGTGTACAGTTTCACTGCCACTTTGACTTGGCATTTAAAAGTACTTGCCAAGCTTTAAAATTCCCCTTTTTTTTACATATAAGTCACCCATAAGGTCGGCCCTAGATAACCCATAGGGGGGGTGCTATGAGGGCAGGACATATACAGGTATGTTTTATATGTCCTGGTAGTGGAAAACTCCGAAATTCATTTTCCACCACTGTGAGGCCTGCTCCTTCCATAGACTAGCATTAGGTCTGCCCTCATATTCAGTTAGAGTGGTAGATTTTGATCAGAGAGGGCTAAACAGGTCATGTTTAGTATGGCCAGAATGGTAATACAAAATCTTACTTATTGGTGAGGGTCGATTTTATATTACTGTTTTAGAAATGCTATTTGTAGAAAGTGAGCATTTCCCTACACTTAAAATACATCTGTGCCTTACAGCCTGTCTCCAATCCCCGTCGGGCTGGTCTGGTTGACAGATCCCTTGTGCGTTCCACCCAGACAAACAAAGGACACTCAGACACATCTCCATTCATCTGCATACTGAATTGGTCTTCTTGAACTGGAAGGGTGGAGGGCCTGACACTTACATTTCGAAGGCTAGTGGCCTGCCCTCACACAATGGACTGCCAACCCCCCTACTGGGACCATGGCAGACAGACCTGTACTGAAAAGGGACCTTGTGCACTTCAAAACCACTCTTTAAGGTCTCCCCTACTTCAAAGGCATTTTTGGGTATATAAACTGGGTCCCTGACCCCACCAACTCAGACACTTCTGGACCTGAACCTGCAACCAGTCAAGAGGAACTGCTTGGCTGCACAAAGGACTCACCTGGGCTGTTTCGCAGTGAGGAACCAAGAATGGGTGCCAGAAATTGATGCACAGCCCCTTTAAGCATGGAAATAGAACAAAACATTGTCTCTACCACGCCCAAAATCCGCCACACTATATTTTTCTACACATCTCCTACCTTGCGGTCCCCGTGCATGATCATTTCGAAGCAAACTAGGTACTTTGTGCACACAAGAGACAACTGCTGATTTTTAGGATCCAAGACTCTTTTTAACATTGCAAAAGTGATATTTCAACTTGTTCTTACTGAATCTTTATCATTTTGACCTTAATTTAACAAGATATATATCCTATATTTTTCTAAACCTGTGTGGTGGTATTTTTGTGGTGTTTTTACTGTGTTACCGTATGATTTGTTGCACAAATATTTTACACAGTGCCTTCTAAGTTAAGCCTAACTGCTCAGTGCCAAGCTATCAAAGGGTGGGCACAGGATCATTTGGATTGTGTGTGACTTACCCTGACTAGGATTGTGGTCCCTTCTTGGGCAAGGCTGTATACCTCTGCCAACTAGATACCCCATTTCTAACACTGGTGATCAGCAGTGAGGATTGGACTTGTGTCTGTACAGTGGCATACAATAGCTACGTGCAGACTACCTAACCACACTGAAAGGTCAATTTGATTTTTTTCTCTTTTGCTACAATTTTTTTATTCTTTACATTTCAATCTAATCATAACAACATGTCCCTAGTTGGGTCTCAAGGAGGAGCTGGGGAGTTTGACCTAGCCAAGCTGGAGGCATACACTGTTAGCCAGCTGAAAGGGTTCTGCAAGGGGTGGGAGTAACTACCCGGGGCGCCCCCAGGAAGGAGAAATGCCAAAAGGCACAGAGGGCCTGGACAGAAGCCCGTTCACAGGAGGATGCTGAATTCATAATCCAAATTTAACAATAATAAAACTAAAAGAATGTATAAAACCGATTTTTAAAATAAAAATTTTAAACAAAATATTTTTACAATGACAGAGCATTCAACATTTGTTTTAAAATATCTTAAGTATGATATTTGCTTTTGCTTTTGATAAACGTGAAACTTTTTATTATGAAAAGTTAAAATTATCCTAATTGAATACATTTATTTTTTATATATCTTTAAAGATTTTTTTTTAATATTTATTTTAATATTTACAATATAATAATTATTATTTAACATTATTCAACATTTATTAAAATGAATAAGTTTTAGTTAATTATACATTGTAATTTATAAAAAAAAAGTATTAGTGAAAGAAAATGCACTTTAAAAATATAGAATGTAAAATTTACAATAATTCACATTAATTTATATAAAAATATCCTCTTTTGAAAAATCTCCTCATCCATTTACCCTTAAAATCCAATATCCTGCCAATAAAAATACATTATAAAACCATTATTTTTATACATTAATACAACTAGAAAAAGACACATTTCAACAATTTCATGATTGATAATCTTACTAAAAACACAAAAATAAAGAAAAACAAAGTGTTGGATTGTGTGGCTCTTGAACGTGTTAGCGATTTCGATTATCTGGGAATTAGATTAGAAAATTCCCATAAATGGACATCACATCTGAGAAAGTGTATTATGTCCCTTAAATAAAAGACAGGGGGCATCTTGAGATTCGCTGCCAGAGCGCTCACCTTTCCCATCACACCGGCAGTGGATATTTATAAAGTGCAGGCCGGAACGGGTGTCTTGTACGGCGCTGAGTTGTTGGGTCATGGCAACCTCCATGATATGGAAAGAGCAGAGAATTCCCAAACCGCTAAACCTCTGCCGTATGGGGTGTAATACTAGGGAAACAATCAGCCATCTTTTATTCCATTGCCCTGTTTATAAAAAGCAAATGGCTCGTTGGATAAGACCTGTTTGTACACCATGGGCATTAGGGATTGCCATCTGGCTCTCAGGATTTGTGGTACAAGTACCCATGGGCCGGTGTTGTGTGCTGTGGCAAAGTTTTTAGCATCTATTTGTCGCATTAGAGCTAGTTGTTTACACTGACACAATATTTATTTAAGGGCAGAGACTGTGTTTTAACTGATTTAATATTGTCATTTTTAAAGAAATGTGAATTTACATTTTTATCATACCAGAATTCCTTCCAATTGGGGAGGAAAAGTTTCTAAGTTTTGGGAACCTACATTTATTTATTAAGACCTATTGTGTTGCTCTTTGATTTAAAAACACAAGGTTGGCTAACCGTTTAATGTTATAGGCTCATGAATTTTAAGGAAAATAAAGCCAAATGAATCCTCAAATAGAGTAATTTTGTGTTTGATCTGCACACTGGTAATGTGAAATGCTTTTATTCTAAGGATTTTAGTATTCAATTTTTATATGTTGTCTTGTGAATTATGGTTTTATGTTTGTATTTGTATTGCTTTTTTGGTAGTTGCTGCCGAAATAAAACTCAAATGAATGAATTCTCCTCAGAAATCCAGTTGATGGAAAAAGGAAAGAATTCAGCTTCTCCAAATTCAGGAACAAATTAGCTGGTGTGAATACCATAACAAGAAAAAAAGTTATTTACTCAAAACTGGAAGAATTCTCTATGAAACGAAGAGCCTCAGGAACACTGGTCTTTCTCCTCAGGATGACACTTGAAGTGCAGGGCTCCCGGAGAGAAACAGCTGGAGGGAAGCTTCAGCACGAGACTAAAGTAGAAACACTAGAGCGCTGACCTCACAAGGATCTGCGGCCACTATCTTGAGTGGCAATTAATCTTGAGGAGGCTAGTTCTAGGAACAGCCTCCACAAGAGCCTCCGGGTGTGAGGACCCTGCTGCAACTAACGTGGGTACAAGGAAAAGGGGAATCGGTTTTGCTGAGGGAAGAACCTTATAACGCTGGCAATAGTTTCCTGACATCTCCTCTTTGATGTTAGCAACACATTGGGATTTGTCATTGGCACCTTCAGTCTTTAACTAATGATCTTCTGGGGCAGCCCTGCTTGATGATGTAATAAGGGATAGGCAATGGTTTATGAGGGAGTCAGGCATTGCCTCCAATGTCCTGAAGGGAATGTGGGGGCTTCTTCACTGCACACGGGTCCAACTCCAATCCGGCCATATGTGACTAAAAAATGGTGGGGCAGCATAAACCTGACACAAGCAATGTTCCACTAGCTATGTTTTTAGCAAAGAAAGAAGAATCAAGTTCAATGAGAAAAAATAAAAAAGTTCTATGGTGGCAATGGCATACTTAGTCCAGGAAGTAAAGTTCATCCTCAAACTGACCCAGAAGTTGGTCAGCCGATCATCCTCTTCCTCCTGTGCTGTTGAGGGAACAGCGTAATCAGGTGGTATAAAATGCGGGTTCATTTTCATCATGGTTAATCTCTCCACATTTTGAGGTGAGAGACTGGTCCTTCTCACTGCAACAACTGCACCAGCTGCACTGAACACACATTCTTCAGACATGCTGGCTACAGAACAAGACAGATACTCTATTGCCAGCCTGCTGAGCTCTGGCCATTGGTGCATCTTCCCATATGGTCTGTTATGTTGCAGAGATTTCAAGAGTGAAGATCCACCAATTGGTGTCTTGGCACTAGTTAACTGTCTTGGCAAAACTCAGGCCCTCATACAACCCTGGCAGTCGGTGTTAAAGTGGCTGTAACACCTCCAACAGGCCGGCGGTAAAAAAAGAGGAGATCACTCCCACAGCGGACACAGCCAACATAGACAGCCACTTTAACACTCTGACCGCCACGGCGGTAGCAACAAACATCACGGCGGTCACCACCAACAGACAGGCGGGAGACAATGTACCTCCCACACTATTATGAGAGGCCAATCTGCCAGCTTTTCCGGGGCGGTACCAACAACATCAAAAGCACGGCGGAAACTGTTCAACGAATGGGAATCACTCACCTTTCGACACTCCACAAAGAACCAGGACGCCATGGAGCCCAAATTGCAGATCATCCCCATGTTGGTGTATCTACTAATACACCAGGAAGTAGAAAGAAGGTGGCAGCGGCGACGACGGTGAGTACTGCACCTAGCACACAGGGAAGGAGAGGAGGGAAAAGAGAGTGACACACACACGTGGCACGTAACACCCCCACCCCCCACCCTCACCTAGAACAACATACACACAAACACATCCAACAACAATACAGATACACCCTGTCACCCCCTGGAAGAATGCAAGGAAATAGGAAATTAATCTAACCAGTGTTACATTGGAACATTCAGATATATCAAGAGAAAATCAAATAATCAGTCTATACTAAAGTTCACCTAATATACACAAGGCCGTACACTGTACCGTGTAAATGTCCGCGGACCAGTGGTCCCAAAAAGCATGGGGGAAGCCCACACATGACACCTGCCTCAAAATGAAGAGAACACTGCAGGGGCATCAGGTTGAAAAAAACACAGGCACCTCAGGGGGAAGATGGTACGACGCCACTGCCCCTCAAGGGGGCTCCATGCCCACTGCTTGGTCCTGGGGAGTGCAAAGCCACAGTCTCTCAAGTGGGTGGCTTGCCCACTGCTTGGTCCTGGGGAGTGCAAAGCCACAGTCACTCAAGTGGGTGGTTTGCCCACTGCTCGGTCCTGGGGAGTGCAAAGCCACAGTCTCTCAAGTGAGTGGTTTGCCCACTGCTCAGTCCTGGGGAGTGCAAGGACACAGTCTCTCAAGTGAGTGGTTTGCCCACTGCTCGGTCCTGGGAAGTGCAAGGCCACAGTCTCTCTAGTGGGTGGATTGCCCACTGCTCGGTCCTGGGGAGTGCAAAGCCACAGTCTCTCAAGTGGGTGGTTTGCCCACTGCTTGGTCATGGGGTGTGCAAAGCCACAGTCACTCAAGTGGGTGGTTTGCCCACTGCTTGGTCCTGGGGACTTCAAAGCCACAATCTCTCAAGTCGGTGACATGGTCTACTGGTTCTGGAGGGGGCCTTGTGCCCAGAGTGCTTGATCCTGCCAAGGATAGGGGGAGTGGATGCATCTCTCCACTGGTTCTGGAGGGGGCCTTGTGCCCAGAGTGCTTGATCCTGCCAAGGATAGGGGGAGTGGATGCATCTCTCCACTGGAGGGGACATTGTGCCCAGTGATGCTGCACCTGGGGTGTGGCAGTTAATATCATTTCACCTGGGTGTCTGAGTGTAGGAGGCTGGACTGGCTTGTAGTGAGTACCAAGGGGTACTTACACCTTGCACAAGGCCCAGGTATCCCTTATTAGTGTATAGGGTGTCTAGCAGCTTAGGCTGATAGATAATTGTAGCTTAGCAGAGCAGCTTAGGCTGAACTAGGAGACGAGTGAAGCTCCTACAGTACCACTAGTGTCACTTGCACAATGTCATAAGGAAACACAATACACAGATATACTAAAAATAAAGGTACTTTAATTTTATGACAATATGCCAAAATATCTCAGTGAGTACCCTCAGTATGAGGATAGCAAATATACACAAGATATATGTACACAATACCAAAAATATGCAGTATAGTCTTAGAAAACAGTGCAAACCATGTATAGTTACAATAGGATGCAAAGGGGACACATAGGGATAGGGGCAACACAAACCATATACTCCAAAAGTGGAATGCGAACCACGAATGGACCCCAAACCTATGTGACCTTGTAGAGGGTCGCTGGGACTATTAGAAAATAGTGAGGGTTATAAAAATAGCCAACCCCAAGACCCTGAAAAGTGAGTGCAAAGTGCACTAAAGTTCCCCAAAGAGCACAGACGTGGTGATAGGGGGATTCTGCAGGAAAGACACAAACCAGCAATGCAACAACGATGGATTTCCAGTCGAGGGTACCTGTGGAACAAGGGGAACAAGTCCAAAAGTCACAAGCAAGTCGGAGATGGGCAGATGCCCAGGAAATGCCAGCTGTGGGTGCAAAGAAGCTGCTACTGGACAGTAGAAGCTGAAGATTCTGCAGAAACGACAAGAGCTAGAGACTTTTCCTTTGGAGGATGGATCCCCCACGCCGAGGAGAGTTGTGCAGAAGTGTTTTGCTGAAGAAAGACTGCCAACAAGCCTTGCTAGCTGCAAATCATGTGGTTAGGGTTTTTGGATGCTGCTGTAGCCTAGGAGGGACCAGGATGTCGCCAATTGTGTCTGGGGACAGAGGGGGCATCGAGAAAGATAAGAAGCCCTCTCAAAAGCAGACAGCACCCGCAGAAGTGCCAAAACAGGCACTACAAAGAGGAGTGAAATGGTGCTCACCCGAAGTTGCACAAAGGAGTCCAACGCCGCAGGAGGACAACTTAGAAAGTTGTGCAATGCAGGTTAGAGCGCTGTGGACCCAGGCTTGGCTGTGCACAAAGGATTTCCGCCGGAAGTGCACAGGGGCCGGAGTAGCAGCAAAAGACTCGGTTCCCAGCAATGCAGTCTGGCGTGGGGAGGCAAGGACTTACCTCCACCAAACTTGGACTGAAGAGTCACTGGACTGTGGGAGTCACTTGGACAGAGTTGCTGGAATAAAGGGACCTCGCTCGTCATGCTGAGAGGAGACCCAGAGTACCGGTAATGCAGTTCTTTGGTGCCTGCGGTAGCAGGGGGAAGATCCCGTCGACCCACGGGAGATTTCTTCTGAGCTTCTAGTGCAGAGAGGAGGCAGACTACCCCCACAGCATGCACCACCAGGAAAACAGTCGAGAAGGTGGCAGGATCAGCGTTACAGAGTTGCAGTAGTCGTCTTTGCTACTTTGTTGCAGTTTTGCAGGCTTCCAGCGCGGTCAGCAGTCCATTCCTTGGCAGAAGGTGAAGAGAGAGATGCAGAGGAACTCTGATGAGCTCTTGCATTCGTTATCTAAGGAATTCCCCAAAGCAGAAACCCTAAATAGCCAGAAAAGAGGGTTTGGCTACCTAGGAGAGAGGATAGGCTAGCAACACCTGAAGGAGCCTATCAGAAGGAGTCTCTGACGTCACCTGCTGGCCCTGGCCACTCAGAGCAGTCCAGTGTGCCAGCAGCACCTCTGTTTCCAAGATGGCAGAGGTCTGGAGCACACTGGAGGAGCTCTGGGCACCTCCCAGGGGAGGTGCAGGTCAGGGGAGTGGTCACTCCCCTTTCCTTTGTCCAGTTTCGCGCCAGAGCAGGGATGAGGGGTCCCTGAACCGGTGTAGACTGGCTTATGCAGAAATGGGCATCCTCTGTGCCCATGAAAGCATTTCCAGAGGCTGGGGGAGGCTACTCCTCCCCTGCCTTAACACCTTTTTCCAAAGGGAGAGGGTGTAACACCCTCTCTCTGAGGAAGTCCTTTGTTCTGCCTTCCTGGGCCAAGCCTGGCTGGACCCCAGGAGGGCAGAAACCTGTCTGAGGGGTTGGCAGCAGCAGCAGCTGCAGTGAAACCCCTGAAAAGGCAGTTTGGCAGTACCCGGGTCTGAGCTACAGACCCGTGGGATCATGGGATTGTGCCAACAATTCCAGGATGGCATAGAGGGGGCAATTCCATGATCTTAGACATCTTACATGGCCATATTCGGAGTTACCATTGTGAAGCTACACATAGATATTGACCTATGTGTAGTGCACACGTGTAATGGTGTCCCCGCACTCACAAAATTTGGACTGAACTATGTGGGAGCACCTTGGCTAGTGCCAGGGTGCCCACACACTAAGTAACTTTGCACCTAACCTTTACTAAGTAAAGGTTAGACATATAGACATATAGGTGACTTATAAGTTACTTAAGTGCAGTGAAAATGGCTGTGAAATAATGTGTGCATTATTTCACTCAGTCTGCAGTGGCAGGCCTGTGTAAGAATTGTCAGAGCTCCCTATGGGTGGCAAAAGAAATGCTGCAGCTTATAGGGATCTCCTGGAACCCCAATACCCTGGGTACCTCAGTACCATATACTAGGGAATTATAAGGGTGTTCCAGTATGCCAATCTGAATTGGTGAAATTGGTCACTAGCCTGTTAGTGACAATTTGGAAAGAAATGAGAGAGCATAACCACTGAGGTTCTGGATAGCAGAGCCTCAGTGAGACAGTTAGTCATAACACAGGTAACACATTCAGGCACACTTATGAGCACTGGGGCCCTGGCTGGCAGAGTCCCAGTGACACATACAACTAAAACAACATATATACAGTGAAAAATGGGGGTAACATGCCAGGCAAGATGGGACTTTCCTACACAAGCCCCCCCCAAACGAAGGACAATAAGACTAGTCATTACCTGATTTGTCTTCATTGTCTAAGTGGAAATATCTGGAGAGTCCATCTGCATTGGAGTGGGTACTCCCAGGTCTATGTTCCACTGTATAGTCCATTCCCTGTAGGGATATGGACCACCTCAACAATTTAGGATTTTCACCTTTCATTTGTTTTAGCCAATTTAGAGGTTTGTGGTCTGTCTGAACAATGAAGTGAGTGCCAAACAGGTATGGCCTCAACTTCTTCAGTGCCCAGACCACAGCAAAGGCCTCCCTCTCAATGGCAGACCAACGCTTTTCTCTAGCGGTCAACCTCCTACTAATAAAAGCAACAGGTTAATCCTGGCCCTCAGAATTAAGTTGTGATAGGACTGCCCCTACTCCTAATTCAGATGCATCAGTTTGGACATAGAATGTTTTAGAGTAACAAGGGCTTTTCAGAACAGGTGCAGAGCACATGGCCTGCTTCAGCTCCTCAAAAGCTTTCTGACAGTTTGCTGTCCATAATAGCTTCTTAGGCATTTTTTTGAAGTGAGGTCATTAAGAGGGGCTGCAATGGAGCCATAGTTCTTTATCAACCTCCTATAGTACCCAGTGAGGCCTAAAAAGGCTCTCACTTGAGTCTGAGTAGTAGGAGGAACCCAATCTAAAATAGTTTGGATTTTTCCCTGCAGTGGTGCAATCTGTTCCCCACCAACCAGGTGTCCCAGATAAACCACCTTCCCCTGCCCTATCTGGCACTTTGAGGCCTTGATAGTGAGGCCTGCCTTTTGTAGGGCCTCTAAAACTTTCCATAGGTGGACCAGGTGATCATCCCAGCTGGAGCTAAAGACAGCTATATCGTCCAAATATGCTGCACTGAAAGCTTCCAGCCCTTGCAGGACTGTGTTCACCAACCTCTGAAAAGTGGCAGGTGCATTTTTCAATCCAAAAGGCATTACTGTGAATTGGTAATGGCCTCCAATGGTTGAAAATGCAGTTTTAGCTTTAGCATCTTCTGATAATTTGATCTGCCAATACCCTGCAGTCAAATCAAAAGTGCTTAGATACTTTGCAGATGCCAGTGTATCTATGAGCTCATCTGCCCTGGGTATAGGGTGAGCATCAGTTTTGGTTACTTGGTTGAGACCTCTGTAGTCTACACAAAACCACATTTCCTTCTTTCCATCTTTGGAATGAGGTTTTGGTACAAGTACCACAGGAGAAGCCCATGGACTTTCAGAGTGCTCAACCACTCCTAGTTCTAACATTTTCTGCACCTCTTGCTTTATGCAGTCTCTGACATGGTCAGGCTGCCTATAGATCTTACTTTTGACAGGCAAGCTGTCTCCAGTATCTATAGTGTGCTCACACCAAGAAGTGGTACCTGGCACAGTAGAGAAGAGTTCAGAAAACTGACCCAGGAGATTTATGCAGTGGTCTTTCTGCTCAGCAGTAAGACAATCTGCCAGTACAACACCTTCCACTAGAGCATCTTGTTCCGTGGAAGAGAAGAGATCTGGGAGAGGATCACTGTCTTCTTCCTGTCCCTCATCAGTTGCCATGAGCAGGGTGAGATCAGCCCTGTCATAGTAGGGTTTCAGGCGATTGACATGGAGCACCCTAAGGGGACTCCTGGCAGTGCCTAAGTCAACTAAGTAGGTGACTTCACCCTTCTTTTCAACAATTGTGTGGGGTCCACTCCATTTATCTTGGAGTGCTCTTGGGGCCACAGGCTCCAAGACCCACACTTTCTGCCCTGGTTGGTACTGAACCAAAAGAGCCTTCTGGTCATGCCATTACTTCTGGAGCTCTTGGCTGGCCTGACGGTTTTTACTGGCCTTTTTCATGTACTCAGCCATCCTTGATCTGAGGCCAAGTACATAATCCACTATGCCTTGCTTTGGAGCTTTTAAAGGTTGTTACCAACCCTCCTTAACAAGTGTTAGTGGACCTCTCACAGGGTGACCAAATAGGAGTTCAAAGGGGCTGAAGCCCACTCCTTTCTGGGGTACCTCCCTGTAAGCAAAAAGGAGGCATGGTCAAAGAATATCCCATCTCCTGCGGAGTTTTTCAGGGAGTTCCATAATCATGCCTTTGAGAGTTTTGTTAAATCTCTCCACCAGTCCATTTGTTTGTGGATGATAGGGTGTAGTGAACTTGTATGTCACACCACACTCCTTCCACATGGCATTTAAGTAAGCAGACATGAAATTGCTTCCCCTGTCTGATACCACCTCTTTTGGGAAGCCCACCCTGGAAAAGATTCCCAGGAGGGCCTTTGCCACTGCAGGAGCTGTAGTGGTCCTTAGAGGAATTGCTTCAGGATATCTGGTGGCATGGTCCACTACCACCAAGATAAACCTATTGCCTGAAGCAGTAGGAGGGTCAAGGGGGCCAACTATGTCAACCCCTACCCTTTCAAAGGGAACCCCAACCACAGGCAGTGGAATAAGGGGTGCCTTTGGAGTGCCACCTGTCTTGCCACTGGCTTGAAAGGTTTCACAGGACTTACACAAATCTTTTCTGTCCTCAGACATTCTAGGCCAATGAAACAAGGGAACAAGCCTGTCCCAAGTTTTCATTTGCCCCAAATGTCCAGCTAAGGGAATGTCGTGAGCAAGAGTTAGGAGGAACTTTCTGTACTCCTGAGGAATCACCAATCTCCTGGCAACTCCAGGTTTTGGATCTCTTGCTTTAGTGTACAAGAGGTTGTCCTCCCAATAACCTCTGTGAGAGTCACTGACATCCCCATTTGCTTGTGTGACAGCTTGTTGCCTTAGACCCTCTAGTGTGGGACAGGTCTCCTGTGCCACACTCAGCTCCTCCCTGGCAGGCCCCCCTTCACCCAAAAGCTCAGCAGTGTCTGCTTCCAGCTCCTCTGGTGTAGGTTCTGCACAGGGTGGAAATTCCTCTTCCTCTGAAGAAGAATCTACTGTAGAGGGAGGGATAGTAGGTAGTGCTTTACTTCTACTAGCCCTAGCTTTAGGGAGCACTTGGTCCATTCTTACAGGATCCAAGTCACCCTGTCCTTTTTGCTTTTTGGCCTGAGCCCTGGTCAAAGAAAAAATATGCCCTGGAATGCCCAGCATTGATGCATGAGCCTCCATCTCCACTTCTGCCCAAGCTGATGTCTCTAAATCATTCCCTACTAGACAGTCTACAGGTAAATCTGAGGCAACCACAACTTTCTTTGGGACAGTAACCCCCCCCCCCAGTTGAGATTCACAACAGCCATAGGGTGGCTAAGGGTGTTGTTATGAGCATCGGTTACTTGGTACTGGTGACCAAGTAGGTGTTGTTCAGGGTGGACCAGTTTCTCTATTACCATTGTAACACTGGCACCAGTGTCCCTGTAGGCCTGAACCTCAACACCATTTATTAGGGGTAGTTGCTTGTACTTATCCATGTTAAGGGGACAAGCAACTAAGGTGGCTAAATCAATAGCCCCCTCAGAGACTAACACAGCCTCTGTGGTCTCCCTAATCAGACCAACCCCAACTAAGTTACCAATAGTGAGCCCAGCTACTTTCTTGGATTGGCTATTAGTAGGTTTGCTCCCACCGCCACTGCTATTAGTAGGGACACTAGGTGTAGCAGTAGGGGTTGTAGTGGTAGGAGGCTTGGTGCTTTTCTTTGGACAACTGGGATCTGTTGTCCAATGGCCTTTTATTTTACATAAATAGCACCATGGTTTCTTTTCTTTGTTTTGATTGGAAGAGGACTTGGGCCCACCACCCCCACCAGAGTGTTTTTGTGGGCCTGATGAAGACTCATTTTTAGATTTGTCCCCACCCTTGTCAGAAGACTTACCATCCTTCTTCTTATTGCCATCTTTGTCACCCCCTGTATGAACTTTTCTGTTCACCCTTGTTCTGACCCATTTGTCTGCCTTCTTTCTCAATTCTTGGGGAGAGGTCAGATCAGAGTCCACCAAGTACTGGTGCAACAAATCAGACACACAATTATTAAGAATATGCTCTCTTAGGATCAGGTTATACAGGCTTTCATAATCAGTAACTTTACTGCCATGTAACCACCCCTCCAAGGCCTTCACTGAATGGTCAACAAAATCAACCCAGTCTTGTGAAGACTCCTTTTTGGTCTCTCTGAACTTCATCCTGTACTGTTCAGTGGTTAAGCCACAACCATCCAGGAGTGCATTCTTAAGAACTGTAAAATTATTGGCATCACTTTCATTCACAGTAAGGAGCCTATCCCTACCCTTTCCACTAAATGATAGCCATAGGATAGCAGCCCACTGCCTTTGAGGGACATCCTGTACAACACAGGCCCTCTCAAGTGCAGCAAACCACTTGTTAATGTCACCCCCCTCCTTATAAGGGGGAACTATCTTTTGCAGATTCCTTGAATCATGCTCTTTTGCAGGATGACTATGGGGAATACTGCTGCTGCCACCATGGGTTTCTAAACCCAATTTCTCTCTTTCCCTTTCCACTTCTAAGGACTGTCTATCCAAATCCAGCTGTTGCTTCTTGAGCTTCAGTCTGGTTTGTTCCACCCTCAATCTATTGAGCTCCCTTTCTAACAATCTGTCATCAGGGTGGGTGGGAGGGACATTCCTTGAAACAGAAGTATGGTGAGAATGAACAGAAGGAGACCCATCCCTTACAGAAGGCATCCTAACAGCTTGGTTAACAGAAACATCACTTCTACTATGGTGAGAAGGAATACTCTTGCTATGATGTGAGACCACAATATCAGTATGGTGTGACTCTACTTCAGTACCAAATATGCTAGGCTGTCTAGTAATGGGCAGGCTAGGAAGTTTCTTTCCTGAATCTTTTTCTAGGGGAGTCCCTGGATCAGATTGGGAACCATTAGCTATTTTTTCAACAGATTGGGCACCTCTGGCCTTATCCTGTTCTATAAGCATGTTAACCAACAGTTCTCTGGGGGGATTCTTCCCTACACTCAAACCTCTATCTATGCAGAGACTCCTTGCTCCTTTCCAGCTAAGGTGATCATAAACAAGTTTGGACAGATCAACAGTTTGGCCTGTGCCAGACATTTTAGACCGTGTTCAAGTGATAGAAAAAGTGAGGAAAAAGTTTTTCAGAACTTTTGGAAAGACAGAAAAAAAAAACTTTTACAACTTTTTAAGAACTTTTAGAAAGTTTAGAGGTACTTTTCAGCACTTAGAAAAGAGTGAAAAAGAGGAAATGCAAAAGTTTTTGGTTATGTGTACACACACTGAACGTGTTTTGTATATTTTTCTCTTATGAAAAGTACAGTGACAAAAGTGGTAAGTAGTTGCAAAGTACTTATCCCACCGCTGCACAACCAATGTAGGAGGCTGGACTGGCTTGTAGTGAGTACCAAGGGGTACTTACACCTTGCACCAGGCCCAGGTATCCCTTATTAGTGTATAGGGTGTCTAGCAGCTTAGGCTGATAGATAATAGTAGCTTAGCAGAGCAGCTTAGGCTGAACTAGGAGATGAGTGAAGCTCCTACAGTACCACTAGTGTCACTTGCACAATGTCATAAGAAAACACAATACACAGATATACTAAAAATAAAGGTACTTTATTTTTATGACAATATGCCAAAATATCTCAGTGAGTACCCTCAGTATGAGGATAGCAAATATACACAAGATATATGTACACAATACCAAAAATATGCAGTATAGTCTTAGAAAACAGTGCAAACAATGTATAGTTAAAATAGGATGCAATGGGGACACATAGGGATAGGGGCAACACAAACCATGTACTCCAAAAGTGGAATGCGAACCACGAATGGACCCCAAACCTATGTGACCTTGTGGAGGGTCGCTGGGACTATTAGAAAATAGTGAGGGTTAGAAAAATAGCCCACCCCAAGACCCTGAAAAGTGAGTGCAAAGTGCACTAAAGTTCCCCAAAGAGCACAGAAGTCGTGATAGGGGGATTCTGCAGGAAAGACACAAACCAGCAATGCAACAACAATGGATTTCCAGTCGAGGGTACCTGTGGAACAAGGGGACCAAGTCCAAAAGTCACAAGCAAGTCGGAGATGGGCAGATGCCCAGGAAATGCCAGCTGTGGGTGCAAAGAAGCTGCTACTGGACAGTAGAAGCTGAGGATTCTGCAAGAACGACAAGGGATAGAGACTTCCCCTTCAGAGGATAGATCCCCCACGCTGTGGAGAGTCGTGCAGAAGTATTTTCCTGAAGAAAGCCCACCAACAAGCCATGCTAGCTGCAAATCGTGCAGTTAGGGTTTTTGGATGCTGCTGTGGCCTAGAAGGGACCAGGATGTCGCAAATTGTGTCTGGGGACAGAGGGGGCGTCAAGGACAACAAGGAGCCCTCTCAGAAGCAGGCAGCACCCAAAGAAGTGCCAAAACAGGCACTAGAAAGAGGAGTTAAATGGTGCTCACCCGAAGTTGCACAAAGGAGTCCCACGCCGCTGGAGGACAACTTAGAAAGTCGTGCAATGCAGGTTAGAGTGCCGTGGACCCAGGCTTGGCTGTGCACAAAGGATTTCTGCTGGAAGTGCACAGGGGCCGGAGTAGCTGCAAAATACGCGGTTCCTAGCAATGCAGTCTGGCATGGGGAGGCAAGGACTTACCTCCACCAAACTTGGACTGAAGAGTCACTGGACTGTGGGAGTCACTTGGACAGAGTTGCTGGAATCAAGGGACCTCGCTCGTCATGCTGAGAGGAGACCCAGAGTACCGGTAATGCAGTTCTTTGGTGCCTGCGGTAGCAGGGGGAAGATTCCGTCGACCCACGGGAGATTTCTTCGGAGCTTCTAGTGCAGAGAGGAGGCAGACTACCCCCACAGCATGCACCACCAGGAAAACAGTTGAGAAGGCGGCAGGATCAGCGTTACAGAGTTGCAGTAGTCGTCTTTGCTACTTTGTTGCAGTTTTGCAGGCTTCCAGCGCGGTCAGCAGTCGATTCCTTGGCAGAAGGTGAAGAGAGAGATGCAGAGGAACTCTGATGAGCTCTTGCATTCGTTATCTAAGGAATTCCCCAAAGCAGAGACCCTAAATAGCCAGAAAAGAGGGTTTGGCTACTTAGGAGAGAGGATAGGCTAGCAACACCTGAAGGAGCCTATCAGAAGGAGTCTCTGACGTCACCTGCTGGCCCTGGCCACTCAGAGCAGTCCAGTGTGCCCGCAGCACCTCTGTTTCCAAGATGGCAGAGGTCTGGAGCACACTGGAGGAGCTCTGGGCACCTCCCAGGGGAGGTGCAGGTCAGGGGAGTGGTCACTCCCCTTTCCTTTGTCCAGTTTCGCGCCAGAGCAGGGCCGAGGGGTCCCTGAACCGGTGTAGACTGGCTTATGCAGAAATGGGCACCATCTGTGCCCATGAAAGCATTTCCAGAGGCTGGGGAGGCTACTCCTCCCCTGCCTTCACACCTTATTCCAAAGGGAGAGGGTGTAACACCCTCTCTCTGAGGAAGTCCTTTGTTCTGCCTTCCTGGGCCAAGCCTGGCTGGACCCCAGGAGGGCAGAAACCTGTTTGAGGGGTTGGCAGCAGCAGCAGCTGCAGTGAAACCTCTGAAAAGGCAGTTTGGCAGTACCCGGGTCTGAGCTACAGACCCGTGGGATCATGGGATTGTACCAACAATGCCAGGATGGCATAGAGGGGGCAATTCCATGATCTTAGACATGTTACATGGCCATATTCGGAGTTACCATTGTGAAGCTATACATAGGTAGTGACCTATGTGTAGTGCACGCGTGTAATGGTGTCCCCGCACTCACAAAGTCCGGGGAATTGGCCCTGAACGATGTGGGGGCACCTTGGCTAGTGCCAGGGTGCCCACACACTAGGTAACTTAGCACCCAACCTTTACCAGGTAAAGGTTAGACATATAGGTGACTTATAAGTTACATAAGTGCAGTGTAAATGGCTGTGAAATAACGTGTGCATTATTTCACTCAGGCTGCATTGGCAGGCCTGTGTAAGAATTGTCAGAGCTCCCTATGGGTGGCAAAAGAAATGCTGCAGCCCATAGGGATCTCCTGGAACCCCAATACCCTGGGTACCTCAGTACCATATACTAGGGAATTATAAGGGTGTTCCAGTATGCCAATGTGAATTGGTGAAATTGGTCACTAGCCTGTTAGTGACTATTTGTACAGAGAGAGCATAACCACTGAGGTTCTGGTTAGCAGAGCCTCAGTGAGACAGTTAGGCATCACACAGGGAACACATACATATAAGTCACAAACTTATGAGCACTGGGGTCCTGACTAGCAGGGTCCCAGTGACACATAACCAACATATTGAAAACATAGGGTTTTCACTATGAGCACTGGGCCCTGGCTAGCAGGATCCTAGTGAGACAGTGAAAACACCATGACATGCACTCACAAACAGGCCAAAAGTGGGGGTAATAAGACTAGAAAGAGGCTACTTTCTCACACTGCCCAACAGTGAGGGATCTCATGAGGTCAATAGCCTCCTCACTGAGGGCAGCAGGGCTGACTGGGGCAGGGCCTGAGGTGCCTAGGGCGAAGGAGATGCCCACCCTCCTGGGTCAGCGGGCATGGGAAGCATGCTGAGGGGCTGCTGGGAGGGCGGTGCTGATAGTGGGGGGTGGCAGCTGTACCTGTAGTTGGGGTGGGCATAGAGGTGTCTGCCACCGCCAGAGAGCTTCCACCAGAGGAGGAGTCGCTGTCGCTGGTATCCCCTCCTTTCCCCGTTGTGGAGCTCCCCTCGCCCTCCGTCCCACTGGTGCCTTCACCCTCGGTGGATTCACCCTCATGGGCCATGTGGGATGCAGCTCCCTCAGTCGCCGGTGCCTCTGCTCCTCCTCCAGATGATGCTAATGCACACAAGGACAAGGTGACAAAACAAAAAGAGGATACACACGGTCAATGCCAGCAACACCACTACCGTTGGCGGACATAACACACACTGAGCTGCCCTGTGCACTAGGCCTTGCCCAACCAGTCATTATGGTAGTCACCACCCCATGGGGTACAATGCCTAACGCCAATACATGCACACCTGACACCCACAGGACCCTGCACACTAGAAGCTGCCCAACTGTACTATTGGGGTAGGGGTGCTTCTGAGCCTGCAAACAAGGGACTCACTGTGGCATGACCGCCCTGGCCTAGGGGCACCCACAGCCCACACACCCCACCCAGATACCTCCTAAACCACGCAGAGTCAGCTTTATGACACTGTACTCACCCCTTTTGGCTACTGTGATGCCCTCAAGTGCCCACCCAACTCCGGATAGGCCACCGCCAGGATGCAGAACATCAGGGGGGGTCAGGGTACGACGGGCACTCCTTCCACGTTGGGAGGCCAGCCCCAGCTAGGCCTCCGCCATCTTCTTTCTCCAGCGGCGCAGGTCCTCCCATCTCTTGCGGCAGTGGATGCTCCGTCTGTGATAGACACCCCAGGGTCTGCACTTCCTTTGCGATGGCATGCCAAATACCCTTCTTCTGGTGGGCACTGACCTAGAGGGAAAGGAAATTACTCACCCGTCCGGACCGTCATACTCACTGCCCATCAGTTACCACCCATTCCCTGATGCACATAAACTGACCATCCTCACATGCAGCACTCAACTCACCCCCAACATGTGCCTTACATCCACACCACTCCAAACAGGCATTGCCCACGCATCATGCAAACAGTGTACTCACCTGTTTGTCTGGAGGACCGTAGAGTAGCGTGTACTGGGGGAGGACCCCATCCACCAGTTTGTCCAACTCCTTCGCAGTGAAGGCAGGGGCCCTTTCCCCAGACACTGTAGCCATTGTCGCTTCCAGACTCAGGTCACAGCAGCACTTGCAGTGTAGGTCCTTTCCTGCTGATGGTCAGGTATCAAGTGAGTGAACAGATAGAGAATGGCACTCACGTCCGCGGCGGTGCATACCGTCACCACTGGCGTACATGCCCATTGGCTCCTGGAACCTATAGGGCTCAATGATAAGCAATGCTGAGTTGTGCGGCGGTCTTCGACCGCCTATGGCGACGCTGAACAACGTCAGCGCCGTTACCTCATTTCACCTTGTCCCTCCTCACAAGTCAGGCAACCTCCTTTTCAGGGGTGCATATGGCACGGTACCTGTGTCACAGCACATATTGCCACATTTACGGACTAACTATTTCACACACGGATTCACTAACATTACTTCTGACACAATTGTGCTACCTACATGGTAAATAACCCTCTGCTCACCGTTCTCCTCCATAGGCTACAATTGCTGTGGCAGATGATGAGATGGCTGCATCCTCTGATGTACAGACCCCTGGTGGACCTGTCGACAATGGAAGACAAACACATCATAATCACATACAGACTTGATCGTGCCACAATCCAAGAACTGTGTGCCCAATTGGAGCCAGACCTGATGCCATCTGTCCGCCTGCCCACAGGTACACCCCCTCTAGTGCAGGTCCTGTCAGTGCTCCATTTCCTGGCAAGTGGCTCCTTCCAAACTACAGTGGCCATGGCATCAGGGATGTCTCAGCCAATGTTTTCCAATGTGCTGACCAGAGTGTTCTCTGCCCTGATGAAACACATGTGCAGCTACATCATGTTCCCCCGGGTGAAGTATTTGGAAGTGAAAGCTGACTTCTATGCCCTGGGACATATCCCCAACATCATTGGTACCATTGATAGTACACATGTGGCATATGTGTCCCCCGTAGAAATGAACAAGTGTACAGAAATAGAAAAAGCTACCATTCAATGAATGTGCAAATGGTGTGTGTGGCAAACCAGTACATTTCCCATGTGAATGCCAAGTATCCTGGCTCTGTGCATGACACCTATATCTTGCGGAATAGCAGTATCCCTTATGTGATGGGCCAACTCCAGAGGGACCGGGTGTGGCTACTAGGTGCGCCCAAGGTCCCCACACAGTATGAGTAGGTGTCTGGGTATGGGATAGTCCCTTAGGGTTAGTGTGTGTCCAACAGGTATCCCTCAAAATTTGCAGGTGACTCTGGTTACCCCAACCTCTCATGGCTACTGACCCCAGTGAGGAATGCTAGGATAAGGGCAGAGAACCGCTACAATGAGGCACATGGGTGAACTATGCATATTATTGAGAGGACGTCTGGCCTCCTGAAGGCCAGATTCTGGTGCCTCCATCTAACAGGTGGCTCCCTGTACTACTCACCGAAGAAGGTGTGCCAGATCATCGTGTCGTGCTGTATGTTGCACAACCTGGCATTGAGACACCAGGGGTCATATTTATACTCCGTTTGCACTGAATTTGCGTCGTTTTTTTCGATGCAAATTCGACGCAAAACTAACTCCATATTTATACTTTGGCGTTAGACGTGTCTAGCGCCAAAGTTCATGGAGTTAGCGTCATTTTTTTGCGTGAACACCTTCCTTGCGTTAATGATATGCAAGGTAGGCGTTCCCGTCTAAAAAAAATGACTCCGATGCATATGCGTCGTATTTATGACGCCCGGGAGTGGGCGGGTCAAAAAAACCCGCTTTAGCGCCGGTTTTTAACGCCTGGGTCAGGGCAGGCGTTAAGGGACCTGTGGGCTCAGAATGAGCCCAGAGGTGCCCTCCCATGCCCCCAGGGACACCCCCTGCCACCCTTGCCCACCCCAGGAGGACACCCAAGGATGGAGGGACCCACCCCAGGGACATTAAGGTAAGTTCAGGTAAGTATATTTTTTCTTTTTTTTTTAGTGGCATAGGGGGGCCTGATTTGTGCCCCCCTACATGCCACTATGCCCAATGACCATGCCTAGGGGACATAAGTCCCCTGGGCATGGCCATTGGGCAAGGGGGCATGACTCCTGTTTTTGCTAAGACAGGAGTCATTTCAATGGGGGTTGGGCGTCGTAAAAAATGGCGCAAATTGGGACGAGGCGATAATTTTGCCTCAGCCTGACTTGCCCCATTTTTGGACGCCCAAACGCCATTTTCCCCTACGCCGGCGCTGCCTGGTGTACGTCGTTTTTTTCCACGCACACCAGGCAGCGCCGGCGGCTAACGCCGGCTAACGTCATTGAATAAATACGGCGCCCGCATGGCGCTTCAGAATGGCGTTAGCCGGCGCTAATTTTTTTGACGCAAAACTGCGTTAGCGCAGTTTTGCGTCAAAAAGTATAAATACGGGCCCAGGTGCCTTTTCTGCTGGAGGATGAGCCTGGTGATGGTCTTGTGGCAGCGGTGCAGCCTGGGGACAGGGGGGAAGAGGAGGCAGAGGAAGAAGATATTGACAACAGAACGAACATCATCATGCAGTACTTCCAGTGACACACAGGTAAGAGACTGTAACTCCTCCTCACATTTCAGTATACTTTAGGACATTGTACATGTCGGCCTCTTAACCTCTGTCTATGGACACTGACTGTTCCCTTTGGATTTCCTTTTTGCAGATCTGAGTGCCCCATTCTGCCTTCTGCTATGCGTACTGGTGCCCAGCAACTGGCGTA
Organism: Pleurodeles waltl; assembly: GCF_031143425.1. Lineage (NCBI taxonomy): Eukaryota > Metazoa > Chordata > Amphibia > Caudata > Salamandridae > Pleurodeles > Pleurodeles waltl. The sequence continues at coordinate 2,696,706 of NW_027150389.1, read as the reverse complement.
CATTGGTATGAGTAAATGAACGTTTACATTGCAATTTGTTGCTAATATTGTAATTATACATTTGTGAAAGATCAGACGGACTCCAGCTTGGTTTTTTATGAAAGGGTGTTTATTTAGGTGCTAATGGGAATAGGGGTATGTGGAAGGGGCTGGGGTGATAGTGCAGGACGGTCCATGGTAGAGTCCAGTCTCTTGGTATCATAGGTGCATTGTCCAATGGGGCATAGGAAGAGGAGTAATGGCAGCTCAAGGTGGACAGAGTGACATAGCGGGACAGAAGGGTGACAATCAGGAGAGTCTTATTTCCTGGCGGGGGTCTTGGCAATGTTCCCTGTCTTTTGCCTGGTTCGCAGGGACCGTTTGTGGGGTGGTTCTCCTTCTGCTGGGGGTGGGGTGCTGGTGGCCTGTTGGTCCTGTGGCGGTGCCTCCTGTCCAATAGTGCTGGCGGAGGTGGAAGGCTGTTCCTCGGTTTGACTAGAGTCAGGGGCCCTTTGTTGAGTCACTGCCTCCCTCATGGTCTCGCCCATATCAGCCAGCGGTGTGCTTGCTGTGGTGATGGGTGTCCATGCAGGTCTGTGATGGGTGTCCATGCATTGGTGTTGCATGCAGGGCTTGGTTTTGGGGTTGGGTGGGTTGTGATAGTCGGGTATATGTAAGGTGTTGGAGTGATGGGGGTGAGGATAGGGGTAGGAGTTTGAGATAGCATTGTAGGAAAGTACCATCTTGCATGGCATGTTACCCCCATTTTTACTTGTGTGTCAGTTTGTTTTTGCCTGTGTCACTGGGATCCTGCTAGCCTGGACCCCAGTGCTCATAGTTTGTGGCCTATTTGTGTTCCCTGTGTGGTGCCTAACTGTGTCACTGAGGCTCTGCTAACCAGAACCTCAGTGCTTATACTCTCTCTGCTTTTAAAATTGTCACTGCAGGCTAGTGACCATTTTCACCAATTCTGATTGACACACTGGAACACCCTTATAATTCCCTAGTATATGGTACCAAGGTACCCAGGGTATTGGGGTTCCAGGAGATCCCTATGGGCTGCAGCATTTCTTTTGCCACCCATAGGGAGCTCAGACAATTCTTACACAGGACTGCCACTGCAGCCTGAGTGAAATAACGTCCACGCTATATGACAGCCATTTTACACTGCAATTAAGTAACTTATATGTCACCTATATGTCTAACCCTCACTTAGTGAAGGTTAGGTGAAAAGTTACTAAGTGTGAGGGCACCCTGGCACTAGCCAAGGTGTCTCCACATTATTCAGGGCAATTTTCCCGTAATTGTGGTTTCGAGGACACCATTACAGGCGTGCACTACATACAGGTCAATACCTATATGTAGCTTCACAAAGGTAACTCCGTCTATGGCCATGTAACATGTCTAAGATCATGGAATTGTCCCACCATGCCAAATCTGGTATTGTGGTGCCAATCCGATGCATCCCCGGGGCTCCAGCATGGACCTCGGGTACCGCAAACAAGCTCTCTGGGGTTTTCACTGCAGCTACCGCTGCTGCCAACCCACAGACAGGCAGAACAAAGGATTTCCTCTGAGAGAGGGTGTTACACCCTCTCCCTTTGGAAATAGGTGTTAAGAGCTGAGAAGGAGTAGCCTCCCCCAGCCTCTGGAAATGCTTTGAAGGGCACAGATGGTGCCCTTGTCGCGTGGGCTCTCATTATCCTAAATGAGACTACTGGATTTCTAGGCGGCAGGATCTATAACGGTGTGGGGGACTGAGTCTGACCCACGTGTAAAGAACTCTGTCACCCTAAATCCGGTTTTTGCTCCGGCTAACTAGCAGTGCCTCATTCCTCCCACGGGGAAGAGATGATTGGGCAGCCGAGCGCATGACATCTTTAGAACTTCTCAGGGAAGTCGTGGTCACTCAGATCCAAGCCAACTCTCTCATTTACAATATGATCTCATATACAAATGACAAAGACAGTATAAGTTTTATATAATGTTTTAATAAAACAACTGTATTTTAGAGAATAAGGCATGAGCTGCGATAACCAGAACCATACAACACAGTAGGATTGAAATAGTTACCAGGAGAGTAAAACATAAGAATAAAGCAATCATTGTATATTCTAGTTTCTACTCTCCCTCCGCTTTGTTCTATTTCTAGCACAGCATGTTAAGCGCCTAGCTTGCCTGTCTGTATCACTGCGGAGACATCAGCCTTCATACCTGAGCAAAGGCCTGTGATCTTGGTTCAGCATCTGCAACGAGGCAGTCAGCATCTAGTTGTGGTTCCCTGGTCAGAATCTCCCTCTTGCGTGTATTGGGACAATGAAGTTATTTTATAACCTATATGTCAGCGTGATCACAAAATGTCCCTACGCAGAAATGCCAAGTCTAAACTCCAACCACGTCTATCGCCAATGTACCAGACTGTATCCTTGACTAAAGCACAGAGTGAATATGTTATGGAGAACATCAGTGCTGAAGTATGCAAAACAGTGTGATATGGATAGAAAAACAACACCGTAGAACTGGCTATCTGAAAATGACAATACGAAGCCAAATAAGAAGCATGTAGAGCAAAGTGCACAGAGGCTCTAAGCTACTAGCAAACAAATAAAATACATCCAGGGCAGAGTGCACAAAGGCCTAATGCCTAAAGCTAACGCGCAAAGGATATATAAAACCAACCACACTACACCCTCCTTACAAAAGCCAGTCTACACCGGTTCAGGGATCTCCCAGCCCCTGCTCTGGCACGAAACTGGACAAAGGAAAGGGGAGTGACCACTCCTGTAGGAGGCTGGCCTGGTTTGTAGTGGTACCAAGGGGTACTTACACTCTGCACCAGGTCCAATTATCCCTTATTAGTGTAGAAGAGGTGTCTAGCAGCTTAGGCTGATAGAAAAGGGTAGCTTAGCAGAGCAGCTTAGGCTGAACTAGGAGACGTGTAAAGCTCCTACTATACCACTGGTGTCATATGCACAATATCATAAGAAAACACAATACACAGATATACTAAAAATAAAGGTACTTTATTTTTATGACAATATGCCAAAAGTATCTTAGTGAGTACCCTCAGTATGAGGATAGCAAATATACACAAGATAGATGTACACAAGACCAAAATTATGCAGTAATAGCAATAGAAAGCAATGCAAGCAATGTACAGTCACAATAGATTGCAATGAGAGCATATAGGTATAGGGGCAACACAAACCATATACTGGGACTGTAAGAAAACAGTGAGGGTTAGAAAAATAGCCCACCCCAAGACCCTGAAAAGTAGGTGTAAAGTGCACCTAAGTTCCCCAGAGAGCACAGAAGTCGTGATAGGGGAATTCTGCAAGGAAGACCAACACCAGCAATGCAACAACGATGGATTTCCAGACGAGAGTACCTGTAGAACAAGGGGACCAAGTCCAAGAGTCACACTCAAGTCGGGAGTGGGCAGATGCCCAGGAAATGCCAGCTGTGGGTGCAAAGAAGCTGCCACCGGATGGTAGAAGCTGTGGATTCTGCAAAAACGAAGAGGACTAGGAACTTCCCCTTTGGAGGATGGATGTCCTGCGTCGTGAAAAAGCTTGCAGAGGTGTTTCTGTGCAGAAAGATCGCAAACAAGCCTTGCAAGCTGCAAGGGTTGCAGTTAGGGTTTTTGGATGCTGCTGTGGCCCAGGAGGGACCAGAATGTCGCCAATTGTGTGAGAAGACAGAGGGGCATCCAGCAAGACAAAGAGCCCCCTCAGAAGCAAGCAGCACCCGCAGAAGTGCCAGAACAGGCACTACAAAGAGGAGTGAACTGGAGCTCACCCGAAGTCACAAAAGAAGGTCCCACGATGCCGGAGGACAACTCAGGAGGTCGTGCACTGCAGGTTAGAGTGTCGGGGACCCAGGCTTGGCTGTGCATGAAGGAAATCCTGGAAGAGTGCACAGGAGCCGGAGCAGCTGCAAATCACGCAGTACCCAGCAATGCAGTCTAGCGTGGGAGGCAAGGACTTACCTCCACCAAACTTGGACTGAAGAGTCACTGGACTGTGGGAGTCACTTGGACAGAGTTGTTGAGTTCCAGGGACCACGCTCGTCGTGCTGAGAGGGGTCCCAGAGGACCGGTGATGCAGTCTTTTGGTGCCTGCGGTTGCAGGGAGAAGATTCCGTCGACCCACGGGAGATTTCTTCGGAGCTTCTGGTGCAGAGAGGAGGCAGACTACCCCCACAGCATGCACCACCAGGAAAACAGTCAAGAAGGCGGCTGGATCAGCAATACAAGGTTGCAGTAGTCGTCTTTGCTACTTTGTTGCAGTTTTGCAGGCGTCCAGAGCAGTCAGCGGTCGATTCCTTGGCAGAAGGTGAAGAGAGAGATGCAGAGGAACTCTGATGAGCTCTTGCATTCGTTATCTAAAGAATTCCCCAAAGCAGAGACTCTAAATAGCCAGAAAAGTAGGTTTGGCTACTTAGGAAGGAGGATAGGCTAGCAACACAGGTAAGAGCCTATCAGAAGGAGTCTCTGACGTCACCTGCGGGCACTGGCCGCTCAGAGCAGTCCAGTGTGCCAGCAGCACCTCTGTTTCCAAGATGGCAGAGGTCTAGGGCACACTGGAGGAGCTCTGGGCACCTCCCAGGGGAGGTGCAGGTCAGGGGAGTGGTCACTCCCCTTTCCTTTGTCCAGTTTCGCGCCAGAGCAGGGCTAGGGGATCCCTGAACCGGTCTAGACTGGCTTATGCAGAGATGGGCAGCATCTGTGCCCATCAAAGCATTTCCAGAGGCTGGGGAGGCTACTCCTCCCCAGCCCTGACACCTTTTGCCAAAGGGAGAGGGTGTAACACCCTCTCTCTGAGGAAGTCCTTTGTTCTGCCTTACTGGGCCAAGCCTGGCTGGACCCCAGGAGGGCAGAAACCTGTCTGAGGGGTTGGCAGCAGCAGCAGCTGCAGTGAAACCCCGGGAAAGGAAGTTTGGCAGTACCCGGGTCTGTGCTAAAGACTCGGGGGATCATGGAATTGTCTCCCCAATGCCAGAATGGCATTGGGGGGACAATGCCATGATCTTAGACATGTTACATGGCCATGTTCGGAGTTACCATTGTGACGCTATACATATGTAGTGACATATGTATAGTGCACACGTGTAATGGTGTCCCCACACTCACAAAGTCCGGGGAATTTGCCCTGAACAATGTGGGGGCACCTTGGCTAGTGCCAGGGTGCCCACACACTAAGTAACTTAGCACCCAACCTTTACCAGGTAAAGGTTAGACATATAGGTGACTTATAAGTTACTTAAGTGCAGTGGTACATGGCTGTGAAATAACATGGACGTTATTTCACTCAGGCTGCAATGGCAGGCCTGTGTAAGAATTGTCAGAGCTCCTTATGGGTGGCAAAAGAAATGCTGCAGCCCATAGGGATCTCCTGGAGCCCCAATACTCTTGGTACCTCAGTACCATATACTAGGGAATTATAAGGGTGTTCCAGTATGCCAATGTAAATTGGTGAAATTGGTCACTAGCCTGTTAGTGACAATTTGGAAAGAAATGAGAGAGCATAACCACTGAGGTTCTGGTTAGCAGAGCCTCAGTGAGACAGTTAGTCATCACACAGGTAACACATACAGGGTACACTTATGAGCACTGGGGCACTGGCTGGCAGGGTCCCAGTGACACATACAACTAAAACAACATATATACAGTGAAATATGGGGGTAACATGCCAGGCAAGATGGTACTTTCCAGCAACTCCCCTGTCAATCACCACCCCAGGGGTGGTGCCCAGAGCTCCTCCAGTGTGTCCCAGACGTCTGCCATCTTGAATGCTGAGGTGTGAGGGCACAATGGAGGCCTCTGAGTGGCCAGTGCCAGCAGGTGACGTCTGAGACCCCTCCTGATAGGTGCTTACCTGGTTAGGTAGCCAATCTTCCTCTGATGGCTATTTAGGGTCTCTCCTGTGGGTTTCTCTTTAGATCACGAATGCAAGAGCTCACCAGAGTTCCTCTGCGTCTCCCTCTTCAACTTTTGCCAAGGATCTACCGCTGACTGCTCCAGGTCGCCTGAAAAACCACAACCAAGTAGCAAGAAGACCACAATCAACATTGTAGCGCCTAATCCTGCCAGCTTTCTCAAATGTTTCCTGGTGGTGCATGCTCTGAGGGCTGTCTGCCTTCACCCTGCACTGGAAGCCAAGAAGAAATCTCCTGTGGGTCGACGGAATCTTCCCCCTGCTAACGCAGGCACCAAACTTCTGCATCACTGGTCCTCTGGGTCCCCTCTCATCTTGACAAGCGTGGTCCCTGGAACACAAGAGCTGGATCCAAGTGACTCCGACAGTCCAGAGGTCCTTCTGTCCAAATTTGGTGGAGGTAAATCCTTGCCTCCCCACGCCAGACAGTAATCGTGTGTACTGCGTGATCTGCAGCTGCAAGGGGTTCGGTGCACTATTGCAAGGATTCCTTTATGCACAGCTGTAGGAGGCTGGACTGGCTTGTAGTGAGTACCAAGGGGTACTTGCACCTTGCACCAGGCCCAGTTATCCCTTATTAGTGTATAGGGTGTCTAGCAGCTTAGGCTGATAGATAATGGTAGCTTAGCAGAGCAGCTTAGGCTGAACTAGGAGACGTGTGAAGCTACTACAGTACCACCTAGTGTCATATGCACAATATCATAAGAAAACACAATACACAGTTATACTAAAAATAAAGGTACTTTATTTTTATGACAATATGCCAAAGTATCTTAGAGTGTACCCTCAGTGAGAGGATAGGAAATATACACAAGATATATATACACAATAGCAAAAATATGCAGTATAGTCTTAGAAAACAGTGCAAACAATGTATAGTTACAATAGGATGCAATGGGGAAACATAGGGATAGGGCAACACAAACCATATACTCCAAAAGTGGAATGCGAACCACGAATGGACCCCAAACCTATGTGACCTTGTAGAGGGTCGCTGGGACTATTAGAAAATAGTGAGAGTTAGAAAAATAACCCTCCCCAAGACCCTGAAAAGTGAGTGCAAAGTGCACTAAAGTTCCCCTAAGGACAAAATAGTCGTGTTAGAGGGAAAATGCAAGGAAAACACAAATCAGCAATGCAACAACGATGGATTCCTGACTGAGGGTACCTGTGGAATAAGGGGACCAAGTCCAAAAGTCACAAGCAACTCGGAGATGGGCAGATGCCCAAGAAATGCCAGCGGTTGGTGCAAATAAGCTCTTACTAGGCTGAAGAACTGTGAATACTGCAGGAACGACAAGGGCTAGAGACTTCCCCTTTGGAGGAAGGATCCCCCACGCCTTGGAAAGTCGTGCAGAAGCGTTTTTCCGCCGAATGGACGCCAACAAGCCTTGCTACATGCAAATCGTGCGTTTGGCGTTTTTGGACGCTGCTGGGGCCCAGGAGGGACCAGGAGGTCGCAAATTGGACCTGCAGAGAGAGGGGACGTCGAGCAAGACAAAGAGCCCTCATTGAAGCAGGTAGCACCCAGAAAAGTGCCAGAAACAGGTACTACGAGGATGCGTGAAACGGTGCTCGCTGAAGTTGCACAAAGGAGTCCCACGTCGCCGGAGACCAACTTAGAAAGTCGTGCAATGCAGGTTAGAGTGCCGTGGACCCAGGCTTGGCTGTGCACGAAGGATTTCCGCCGGAAGTGCACAGGGGCCGGAGTAGCTTGCAAAGTCGCGGTTCCCAGCAATGCAGCCCAGCGAGGTGAGGCAAGGACTTACCTCCACCAAACTTGGGCTGAAGAGTCACTGGACTGTGGGGGTCACTTGGACGGTGTCGCTGGATTCGAGGGACCTCGCTCGTCGTGCTGAGAGGAGACCCAAGGGACCGGTAATGCAGCTTTTTGGTGCCTGCGGTTGCAGGGGGAAGATTCCGTCGACCCACGGGAGATTTCTTCGGAGCTTCTGGTGCAGAGAGGAGGCAGACTACCCCCACAGCATGCACAAGCAGGAAAACAGTCGAGAAGGCGGCAGGATCAGCGTTACAGAGTTGCAGTAGTCGTCTTTGCTACTATGTTGCAGGTTTGCAGGCTTCCAGCGCGGTCAGCGGTCGATTCCTTATCAGAAGGTGAAGAGGGAGATGCAGAGGAACTCGGCTGAGCTCATGCATTCGTTATCTAAAGTTTCCCCAGAGACAGAGACCCTAAATAGCCAGAAAAGAGGGTTTGGCTACCTAGGAGAGAGGAAAGGCTACTAACACCTGAAGGAGCCTATCAGCAGGAGTCTCTGACGTCACCTGGTGGCACTGGCCACTCAGAGCAGTCCAGTGTGCCAGCAGCACCTCTGTTTCCAAGATGGCAGAGGTCTGGAGCACACTGGAGGAGCTCTGGACACCTCCCAGGGGAGGTGCAGGTCAGGGGAGTGGTCACTCCCCTTTCCTTTGTCCAGTTTCGCGCCAGAGCAGGGGCTAAGGGGTCCCTGAACCGGTGTAGACTGGCTTATGCAGAATTGGGCACATCTGTGCCCAACAAAGCATTTCCAGAGGCTGGGGGAGGCTACTCCTCCCCTGCCTTCACACCATTTTCCAAAGGGAGAGGGTGTCACACCCTCTCTCAGAGGAAGTTCTTTGTTCTGCCATCCTGGGCCAGGCCTGGCTGGACCCCAGGAGGGCAGCTGCCTGTCTGAGGGGTTGGCAGCAGCAGCAGCTGCAGTGAAACCCCAGGAAGGGCAGTTTGGCAGTACCAGGGTCTGTGCTACAGACCACTGGGATCATGGGATTGTGCCAACAATGCCAGGATGGCATAGAGGGGGCAATTCCATGATCTTAGACATGTTACATGGCCATATTCGGAGTTACCATGGTGAAGCTACATATAGGTAGTGACCTATATGTAGTGCACGCGTGTAATGGTGTCCCCGCACTCACAGAGTTCAGGGAATTGGCTCTGAACAATGTGGGGGCACCTTGGCTAGTGCCAGGGTGCCCTCACACTAAGTAACTTTGCACCTAACCTTTACCAGGTAAAGGTTAGACATATAGGTGACTTATAAGTTACTTAAGTGCAGTGTAAAATGGCTGTGAAATAACGTGGACGTTATTTCACTCAGGCTGCAGTGGCAGGCCTGTGTAAGAATTGTCAGAGCTCCCTATGGGTGGCAAAAGAAATGCTGCAGCCCATAGGGATCTCCTGGAACCCCAATACCCTGGGTACCTTAGTACCATATACTAGGGAATTATAAGGGTGTTCCAGTAAACCAATGTGAATTGGTAAAATTGGTCACTAGCCTGTTAGTGACAATTTAAAAGTAATGAGAGAGCATAACCACTGAGGTTCTGGTTAGCAGAGCCTCAGTGAGACAGTTAGGCACCACACAGGGAACATATACATGCACACCTATGAGCACTGGGGCCCTGTGTGACAGGGTCCCAGTGACACATACATATAGGCCACAAACCTATGAGCACTGGGGTCCTGACCAGCAGGATCCCAGTGACACATAACAACCATACTGAAAACATGGTGTTTTCACTATGAGCACTGAGGCCTGGCTATCAGGATCCCAGTGAGACAGTGAAAACAGTGACAAACACCCTGACATACACTCCCAAACAGGCCAAAAGTGGGGGTAACAAGGCTAGAAAGAGGCTACCTTCTCACAACAGCACAGCCCAGGTCCCCAGCACTCTTTCTTGCATTGCTCAACTCGCTGAGTTGACCACTGGCTTTGTGGGACCCTCATTTGTTGTGCTGAGATGACCGCCGTGCTCAGATTTCTTGAACACCTCTGTAAGTGCTTCTGCAGGTGCTGCCTGATTCTGCCTGGTTTCTCTCCGTTGCTTAGCACCCCCTCTGTCTCCTTCTCCAAGGGGCGACCTCCTGGTCCTTCCTGGGCCCGGGCAGCACACATTATCTTCAACCACGACTCTTGCAGCTAGCAAGGCTTGTTTGTGGTCTTTCTGCGTGGAAACAACTCTGCATCCTCCAGCACACCGTGGCACATCTTCTGACCAAAGGAGAATTTCCTGGCACCTTCTGTTGTTGCCGAATCTTTGGCTTCTTCCACCCGGAGGCAGCCCTTTTGCACCTTCATCCGGGGTTTAGTGGGCTCCTGCCCGACTGAACACTTGCGTGACTCTTGGACTTGATTCCCTTCCTTTGCAGGACCTCAGCTCCAGGAATCCATCTTCAGTGCTTTTCAGTCAGATTTTGGGGGTCATTACGACCTCTGCGGTCTTTTGAAAAGACCGCCGAGGCCGCGGGAGACAGAATACCGCCATTACCGGCGGTATTCCTGTCTCCCTATTATGACATTTCCGCTGGGCCAGCGGACGGTAACAGTGTTACCGTCCGCTGGCCCAGCGGAAATGTCACATCAACATTGCAGCCAGTTCGTAATAGTGCCGGCGGCAATGCTGATGTGCAGCGGGTGCAGTAGCACCCGTCGCGCATTTCACTGCCCGAAATTCAGGCAGTGAAATGCGCGACGGGGCTATGCCTGGGGGCCCCTGCACTGCCCATGCCAAGTGCATGAGCAGTGCAGGGGCCCCCAGGTCATCCCAAGTCCCCTTACCGCTGGCCTTTTAATGGTGGTGTGTACCGCCATGGACAGGCCGGCGGTCGGGGACTCATAATCTCCAGGGCAGCGGTGCTTGCACCGCTGCCCAGGGGATTATGATGGCCAGGTGGAATCCTGGCGGGAAAATGGAGGGGCAGGCGGTATGGCCGTAGCAATTCAGCCACTGTCATAATTGCTGGCGGAACACCGCCAGCCTGTTGGCGGTGTTACCGCCAACATACCGCCGGCCGTCAGGGTCGTAATGACCCCCTTTGTCTTTGCAGAATCCCCTATCTTAAATTTACTGTCTTTCTGGTGTAGTAGGGTAACTTTACTCCTACATTTTAGGGTCTTGGCGTGTTGTATCTTGGACACCCTTAGTGTTTTCTTACACTCCCAGCTACCCTCTACACACTACACTAGGCCTGGGGTCCATTTGTGGTTCGCATTCCACTTTTGGAGTATATGGTTTGTGTTGCCCCTAGGCCTATTGTGTCCTATTGCATCCTATTGTATTCTACAGTGTTTGCACGGCTTTTCTAACTGTTTACTTACCTGATTTTGGTTTGTGTGTATTTTTGTGTATTTTACTTACCTCCTTAGGTAGTATATCCTCTGAGATATTGTTGGCACATTGTCACTAAAATAAAGAACCTTTATTTTTAGTAGCTCTGAGTATTGTGTTTCTTTTGAAATAGTGCTATATGATAAAAGTGGTATGGTAGGAGCTTTGCATGTCTCCTAGTTCAGCCTAAGCTGCTTTGCCATAGCTACCTTCTATCAGCCTAAACTGCTTGAACACTACTAACCTACTAATAAGGGATAACTGGACCTGGCACAAGATGTAAGTACCGCACGGTACCCAAAATAAGCTTGGCCTGCCTCCTACAGTCTCCTAGTTCAGCCTTGGCTGCTCAGCTACAGCTACCTCTAGACAATGACTACATTTCACTAATAAGGGATAACTGGACCTGGTATAAGGTGCAACACCTGGCATCGGAAAATTGCCTGGGCAGATGACTCAGGAGGTGCACCATTCTATCTGGGACTAAGAGATTTTTTGAAGGATACCTTTGTAATTAGTTATAAGTTGACTGGCCACGTCCACGGTGTTAAATGATTGAACACTGTAATTCAGTGCACAACAAGGGCTTTTGTAGTCCAGTTGTTGAACTTAGATCCTCTACATCAGATGAAAAGGAGTGCCGAAGAAATCAGAACTTTGAGGTTTGCTTGCCCCTGAATGGATTAGCCTTGGTGGGCTCGCGGATTACAAAACTGCCCTTGACGGTCTGAGCTCATTACGTCTTGCAAGTAATGAATGATGCACCTTGAGGGTTGTTTATGGACCTTGTTCTGTTTGACACCAGTGCATTCAAATGTTTTATGGAAAATTGAGTTCAAACAGCCTGACAGACTTCAATTAAGACATAACCAGTAAAGGAAGAGATAAAATCGTTTTCCAGACCTGTCCTCACTTCATGAGTTATGTGTTTTGAGACTCTTCCTTTATTCACGGCCACTGAGACAGAGTGGGCCCGATTCACAAAGGTAAACTTAGACCAAATGTCTATGTTTAGACTAAAAGTCTACATTTAGACCAAAAGTCTAAGTTTAGACTTTTGGTTTGAGTTTAGACTTTTGGTCCATGTTTATCTTTGTGAATCAGGCCTGACGTGTATAAGTGATTGACCAATTGGACCTCACCTTTTTTATTTTCTCTGCACCACATGGCTTAGGGAGCATACCCTGGAACTGAAGGTGCCCTCCTTGCATGAGCCAGTGTACACCGGTTCAGGGATCCCCCAGCCCCTGCTCTGGCGCAAAACTGGACAACGGAAAGGGGAGTGACCACTCCCCTGTCCATCACCACCCCAAGGGGTGGTGCCAGAGCTCCTCCAGAAGGTCCCTGGCTTTTGCCATCTTGAATCCAAGGTTGGCAGGGAACTCTGGGAGCCTCTGAGTGGCCAGGTCAGGCAAGTGACGTCAGAGCCCTCCCTTGATATGTGTTTACCTGGTTAGGTGAGGAATCCTCTTTTCAGGGCTATTTAGGGTCTCTCCTTTGGGTGGTTCTTCAGATTCAGATTGCAAGACTCCAGCAGGATTCCTCTGCATCCTTTACTTCATCTTCTACTGACGGAACCTCAACTGAACCCTCCTGCAACAAAGAAGCCAGGACGACTTTTGTAAACTTGTAACTTCAGCTCCTGCCAGCAACTGCAACAGTCTACAACAGTTTACAGTTCATGCATGCTCCGAGGACTGCCTGTCTTTAGCCTGCACCAGAGGAACTAAAGGAATCTCCTGTGGAGTCACTTCCCTGCTTCAGCAGGCACCTCTCTGCAGCGATAACCGGAAGTGTGTGTACCCTCTCGAGATGATGAGCTTCGATCTAGCAAACACGGGTGGTGGACTAGAGTGACCCCGACAGTCGCAAGGTCCAGCTGTCCAACTTTGGTGGAAGTAAGAGCTTGCATCCCCACGCAAGACAGTACCCCCGTGCACTACGTGATTTGCAGTTGCCAAGGCTTGTGTGTGACCTTCCATGAAGTTCTTTGTGCACAGCACAGCTCCAGCGCCCAGCACTCCTTCCTGCGACGCACAGCTTCCTGAGTGGTTCTCCAGTGGCGAGGGATCCCTTTGTGTCAAGCTGCATGGGCCTCCATTTGCATCTCCTGTGTCCCCGTGCTGTGGGACTCATGTGTGTGCTGCCTGGCCTTCTGAGGGCTCTCTGAGTTGCTGAGGGCCCCCTCTAAATCCCCCTATTGGGTAGAGTCCACCTGGTCCTTCCTGGGCCTAGGCAGCGCCATTTTCCTCCAATTGCATGCTTTGTGTGTGCCAAGGCTTGTTGGCGGAATCCAGTGATGCAAACCAGACTGCAATCATCCATTCTGCGTGGGACATCTTCTGCACCAACTAGGAACTCACATCTGCCTTCTTGGGAGCATTACTGACTTTGTCTTCTCACCGGTGGTTCTTCTTTTGCACCTTCATCCGGGTTAGCAGGGGCTCCTGAACTCTTCAGTGCTTCTTGGACTTGGTCCCCTTTTTCCACAGGTCTCCAGGTCCCGGAATCCATCATTGGTGTCTTGCAGTCTCTTCTGGTTCTTGCATAATCTTCTATCACATCTCCTAGTGTGTTTCAGGAAACTTACTGTGATTAACTCGTGTTTTCCTGGGCTCTGGTGTGGGTTCTATTACTTACCTTTGGTGTTTTTCTAATACTCCCAGTGTAGGAAAGTACCATCTTGCCTGGCATGTTACCCCCATATTTCAATGTATATATGTTGTTTTAGTGTATGTGTCACTGGGACCCTGCCAGCCACTCTCCGGCTCCTGTGCACTCTTACAGGATTTCCTTTGTGCACAGCCAAGCCTGGGTCCCCGACACTCTAACCTGCAGTGCACAACGTTCTGAGTTGTCCTCTGGCGTCTTGGGACTCCCTTTTCTGATGTCGGGTGGACTCTGATTCACTCCTCTTCTAAGTGCCTGTTCCGGTACTTCTGCGGGTGCTGCCTGCTTCTGTGAGGGCTCCCTGACTTGCTGGGTGCCCCCTCTGTCTCCTCATCCAAGTGGCGACATCCTGGTCCCTCCTTGGCCACAGCAGCATCCAAAAACCCTAACCTCGAGCCTTGCAGCTTGCAAGGCTTGTTTGTTTTTTTTTTGCGTGGGAACACCTCTGAAAGCTTCTTCACAACGTGGGACATCCATCATTCAAAGGGGAAGTTCCTAGTCCTCTTCGTTCTTACAAAAAACCAAGCTTCTTCCATCCGGTGGCAGCTCCTTTGCACCCTCAGCTGGCATTTCCTGGGCATCTGCCCACTCTCGACACTGTCGCGACTCTTGGACTCGGTCCCCTTGTCAGGTCCGGAAATCCACTGTTGTTGCTTTGCTGGTGTTGGTTTTCCTTGCAGAATCCCCCTATCACGACTTCTGTGCTCTCTGGGGGTTGTAGGTGCACTTTACACCTACCTTACAGGGTTTTGGGGTGGGCTATTTTTCTAACCCTCACTGTTTTCTTACAGTCCCAGCGACCCTCTACCAGCTCACATAGGTTTGGGGTCCATTCGTGGTTCGCATTCTACTTTTGGAATATATGGTTTGTGTTGCCCCTATACCTATGTGCTCCTATTGCAATCTAATGTAACTTTACACTGCTTGCATTACTTCCTTTTGCTATTACTCAATATTTTTGGTATTGTGTACATATATCTTGTGTATGTTTGGCATCCTCATACTGAGGGTACTCACTGAGATACTTTTGGCATATTGTCATAAAAATAAAGTACCTTTATTTTTAGTATATCTGTGTATTGTGTTTTCTTATGATATTGTGCATATGACACCAGTGGTATAGTAGGAGCTTTGCATGTCTCCTAGTTCAGCCTAAGCTGCTCTGCTATAGCTACCTTCTATCAGCCTAAGCTGCTAGAAACACCTCTTCTACACTAATAAGGGATAACTGAACCTAGCACAAGGTGTAAGTACCTCTGGTACCCACTACAAGCCAGGCCAGCCTCCTACATTGGTTGTGCAGCGGTGGGATAAGTACTTGTAACTACTTATCACTTTGTCATATTGTACTTTTCATAAGAGAAAAATATACAAAACAAGTTCAGTGTATGTACACCTAACCAAAAAGTTTAGCTTTTCTTCTCTTACACTTTCTGCTAAGTGCTGAAAAGTACTCCTAAACTTTCTAAAAGTTTGAAAAAGTTTGAAAAATATTTTTTTTCCTGTTCTTTAAAAAGTCCTGAAACTTTGTATCTCTTCTCACTGCCCCTAAACCTTCTTCTATCATGTCTGATGTAGGAACTTCTCTTAAAATGGTCAATACAACATATGACAATCTTAACTTTAAGAGCCTAAGGAGTCTCTGCATTAATAGAGGTTTAGTGGTAGGAAAAAACCCTTCTAGAGAATTTCTGTCTAACATGCTCATTGAGAATGATAAGGCCCAGGGTGGCACTTCAATTGAGAAGTTAGAGATAGCTCACACTCTGACTCAGGGGAGCCCCTTGAGGGAGGTGTACAGGGTTCTCTTCCAAATCTGCCCCCTAGCAGACCTCATAGCAATGCTGGTAGTAATAGAAGCTCTCATCATAGTAGGGATGTTTTTGTTCCTGAAGGCCAGGTTGTTAGAGCACAAGCTGTTAGGGGCAGGTCTCCCTCTGTTGAATCCAATATAACTTCTGTGTCCAAGCATTCCCTACCCACCCACCCTGAAGACAAATTGTTAGAAAGGGAACTCAACAAGTTGAGAGTGGAAGAGACCAGACTGAAGCTTAAACAGCAACAGCTGGCTCTAGACAGGGAATCCCTAGATCTGGAGAAGGAGAGACAGAGGTTGGGGTTTGGACCCCATGGTGGCAGCAGCAGTATTCCTGATAGCAATCCTGTGAGAGAGCATGATTCCAGGAATCTGCACAAGATAGTTCCCCCTTACAAGGAGGGGGATGACATTAACAAGTGGGTTGCTGCACTTGAGAGGGCCTGTATGGTACAGGGGGTCCCTCAAAGGCAGTGGGCTGCTATCCTATGGCTATCTTTCAATGGAAAGGGTAGGGATAGGCTCCTTACTGTTAGAGAAAGTGATGCCAATAATTTTGCAGTTTTGAAGGATGCACTCTTGGATGGATTTGACTTAACCACTGAACAATACAGGATTCAATTCAGAGAAACCAGAAAAGAGTCCTCACAAGACTGGGTAGACTTTGTTGACTATTCAGTGAAGGCCTTGGAGGGGTGGTTACATGGCAGTAAAGTTTCTGACTATGAAAGCCTGTACAATCTAATCCTGAGAGAGCATATTCTGATTAACTGTGTGTCTGACTTGTTACACCAATATCTAGTGGGCTCAGATCTGACCTCTCCCCAAGAATTGGGAAAGAAAGCAGACAAATGGGTCAGAACAAGAGTGAACAGAAAAGTTCATACAGGGGGTGACAAGGATGGCAAGAAGAAGGATGGTAAGTCTTCTGACAAGGGTGGGGACAAATCTAAAAATGAGTCTTCATCAGGCCCACAAAAACACTATGGTTTCTAAATCCTCTTCTAATCAAGTAAAAAAGCTGTGGTGTTATTTATGTAAAGTAAAAGGCAATTGGACAACTGATGCCAGTTGTACAAAGAAAAACACCAAAACTCCCACTACCACAACCCCTACTGGAACCTCTAGTGTCCCTAGTTATAGCAGTGGTGGTGGGAGCAAACCTACTACTAGCCAATCCAAGGGAGTAGCTGGGCTCACTTTAGGTAATTTAGGGCCAGATGTAGCAAAGGTTTAGCGACTCGCAAACGGCGAAAAACGCCGTTTACGAGTCGCTAAAGACACTTTGCTATGTTGAAATGCATTTTGCGAGTCGGAACCGACTCGCAAAATGCATTTCCGAGTGGCAAATAGGAAAGGGTGTTCCCTTCCTATTTGCGAGTCGCAATGGTATGCATTTTCATTTGAGACCGCGTTTGCGGTCGCAAATGAAAGCGCAGTTACCATCCACTTGAAGTGGATGTTAACCCAGGTGCAAAGGGGAAGGGGACCCCATGGGACCCCTTCCCCTTTGTGTCTGGCACAAAAAATAATTTTTCAGAGCAGGCAGTGGTCCAATGGACCACTACCGGCCCTGAAAAATACTGAAACAAAAGGTTTTGGTTTAATTTTCAAAGTGCAGCTCGTTTTCCTTTAAGGAAAACGGGTTGCACTTTGAAAAAAAAAACAGCTTTATTTAAAAGCAGTCACAGACATGGTGGTCTGCTGTTCCCAGCAGGCCACCATCCCCGTGAGTGCCCTGACTCGCTATGGGGTCGCAAATTGCGACCCACCTCATTAATATTAATGAGGTGGGTCATTGCGACCCCATAGCGACTCGCAGAAGGTGTCTGAGACACCTTTCTGCATTCCAAATTGTGAGTTGCAATTTGCGAGTCGCTGGGACTCGCAAATTGCAACTCGCAATTTGGAATATTGCTACATCTGGCCCTTAGTTGGGGTTGGTCTTGTTAGGGAGACCACAGAGGCTGTGCTAGTCTCTGAAGGTGCCATTGATTTAGCCACCTTGGTTGCTTGTGGATAAGTACAACCAACTTCCCCTAATCAATGGTGTTGAGGTTCAGGCCTACAGGGACACATGTGCCAGTGTTACCATGGTAATAGAGAAACTAGTACACCCTGAACAACACCTACTTGGTCACCAGTACCAAGTGACAGACGCTCATAACAACACGCTTAGCCACCCCATGGCTGTTGTGAATCTCAACCGGGGGTGGGGGGGTGGGGGGTGGGTTACAGATCCAAAGAAAGTAGTGGGTGCTTCAGATTTACCTGTAGACTGTCTATTAGGAAATGATTTAGAAACATCAGCTTGGGCAGAAGTGGAGTTGGAGGCTCATGCAGCAATGCTGGGCATTCCTGGGCATATTTTTGCTTTGACAAGGGCTAAGGCCAAAAAGCAAAAAGGACAGGGTGACTTGGATCTTGGAACAATGGACCAAGTGCTCCCTAAAGCTAGGGGTAGCAAGGGTAAATCCCTACCCACTATCCCTCCCTCTACAGATGATTCAACTTCTGAGGAAGAAGAATTTCCACCCTGTGCAGAACCTTCACCAGAGGAGCTGGCAGCAGACACTGCTGAGATTTTGGGTGGAGGGGGCCCTGCCAGGGAGGAGCTGAGTGTGCCACAGCAATCCTGTCCCACATTACAGGGTCTCAGACAGCAAGCTTTCAAACAGCAAAATGGGGATGTCAGTGACTCACATAGAGTTTACTGGGAGGACAACTTGTATACAGAGGCAAGGGACCCAAAACCTGGAGCAGCCAGGAGATTGGTCATTCCCCTGCAGTACAGAAAGTTCCTCCTAACTCTGGCACATGACATTCCTTTGGCTGGACATTTGGATCAGATTAAAAGATGGGAAAGGCTTGTCCCCCTGTTTAACTTGCCTAGGATGTCAGAGGACACAAAAGTTTTTGTAAGTCTTGCGTGACCTGCCAGGCCAGTGGCAAGACTGGTGGCACTCCAAAGGCTCCCCTTATTCTACTACCTGTGCTTGGGGTTCCCTTTGAAAGGGTAGGGGTTGACATAGTTGGCCCCCTTGACCTTCCTACTGCTTCAGGCAATAGGTTTATCTTGGTGGTAGTGTACCATGCCACAAGATATCCTGAAGCTATTCCTCTAAGGACCACTAGAGCACCTGCAATGGCAAAAGCCCTCCTGGGAATCTTTTCCAGGGTGGGTTTCCCAAAAGAGGTTGTATCAGACAGGGGTAGCAACTTGATGTCTGCATTCTTAAAGGCTATGTGGAAGGAATGTGGTGTAACATACAAATTCACCACACCTTATCATCCACAAACAAATGGACTGGTAGAGAGGTTTAATAAAACTCTCAAAGGAATGATAATGAGACTCCCTGAAGGAGATGGGATGTCCTGTTACCGCGCCTCTTTTTTGCTTACAGGGAGGTACCCCAAAAAGGAGTGGGCTTCAGCCTCTTTGTACTCCTATTTGGGCACCCTGTAAGAGGTCCTCAAACACTTGTGAAGGAGGGTTGGGAACAACCTTTAAAAGCTCCTAAGCAAGATATAGTGGACTATGTACTTGGCCTAAGATCCAGAATGGCGGAGTACATGAAAAAGTCCAGTAAAAACCTTCAGGCCAGCCAAGAGCTCCAAAAGCAATGGCATGACCAGAAGGCTGTTCTGATTCAGTACCAACCAGTACAGAAGGTGTGGGTATTGGAGCCCGTGGCCCCAAGAGCACTCCAAGACAAATGGAGTGGACCCCATCTCATTGTTGAAAAGAAGGGCGGGGTCACCTACTTGGTTGACCTGGGCACTGCCAGGAGTCCCCTTAGGGTGCTCCATGTCAATCGCCTAAAACCCTACTATGACAGGGCTGATCTCACCCTGCTCATGGCAACAGATGAGGGACAGGAAGAAGAGAGTGACCCTCTCCCTGATCTCTTCTCTTCCACATAAAAGGATGCTCTAGTGGAAGGTGTAGTTTTGGCAGACTGTCTTACTGCTGAGCAGAAAGACAACTGCATAAATCTCCTAGGTCAGTTTTCTGAACTCTTTTCAACTGTGCCAGGCACCACATCTTGGTGTGAACACACAATTGATACCGGAGACAGCATGCCTGTCAAAAGTAAAATCTATAGGCAGCCTGACCATGTCAGAGACTGCATAAAACTAGAAGTTCAGAAAATGCTTGACTTAGGAGTGGTTGAACATTCTGAAATCCCATGGACCTCTCCTGTGGTGCTTGTACCAAAGCCTCACTCAAAAGATGGAAAAAGGGAGATGAGGTTCTGTCTAGATTACAGAGGTCTCAACCAGGTAACAAAAACTGATGCTCACCCTATACCCAGGGCAGATGAGCTCATAGATACACTGGCATCTGCCAAGTATCTAAGCACTTTTGATTTGACTGCAGGGTATTGGCAGATCAAATTATCAGAGGATGCTAAAGCAAAAACTGCATTTTCGACTACTGGATGGCACTACCAATTCACAGTAATGCCCTTTGGTTTGAAAAATGCACCTGACAATTTTCAGAGGTTGGTGAATACAGTCCTGCAAGGGTTGGAGGGTTTTAGTGCAGCATATCTGGACGATATAGCTGCCTTTAGCTCCACCTGGGATGGTCACCTGGTCCACCTGTGGAAAGTTTTGAAGGCCCTGCAAAAGGCAGGCCTCACTATCAAGGCTTCAAAGTGCCAGATAGGGCAGGGGAAAGTGGTTTATCTGGGACACCTGGTAGGTGGAGAACGGATTGCACCACTTCAGGGGAAAATCCAAACAATCATGGATTGGGTTCCCCTACAACTCAGACCCAGGTGAGAGCCTTCCTAGGCCTCACTGGGTATTGTAGTGAATCCTAGTTTGTTTTAACGGGGTAACAGGAGTTAGCTTAGCCGTAGGCTTGTAAACTTGTGCCCCGTCACCCAGTGACTTTTAACCTACTTAGCTTGCTCTGTCTTAGTCCATTTAAATATTTATTTCCTTTAAGATGGCGGCCTTTTTTATAGTTAGGCCACTTGTTATGGGTTTTATTATCAGTGTCACTGCGCCAAGGCGTCAAGATCAAGCACGAAAGACAAACATACAGTAGGCATTCACACTTAGGGATTTTCCCTCTCTATACTTTCGAGGGATTGTTGATATTAATTGCCGTCCCAAGCATGCCTGTTATCTATTGTTATGAACAACACTTATGTCAGGGGACCTTGTAGATCTGTATAAATACATCACACTTTTAGACAGATAATCAGAGGGATTCCGACCAGAGGGCATCGCCACCATCGCTGATACCGATGCTGCAGTCATCTTGACGCTGACCCAGTCTTCGTGTCCCTGCGGAGTCTGAGATAGAGACCTCATTCCAAGGTAACGAGGGTTGGGGGCTCCTCTCATGGACACGGCTTTGGCAGATTAGGTTTAACAAACCCAGCTTTCCTTTTCAGGTAGGAGGTTAGACCTACTCTCTTTAGGGTATTAGGGCTTATTCCATTTTATACATATACATATATTTCTTTCATATATTGCATAATGGTGGGGGTCTTTATAACAATGACTCTCCTCTTCACAATACTGTTGCTTGGTATATTCATTATCCTAATCATTGCAGTTCATGCAACGTATCAGAATTTGCAGTTATGTTGAATACAAATTATTATAACTTCACTGCATCTGTGTTATTGCCTTTGTTTGTATGAGACATAATAAATCTGTGAGAAAAGGGTAATTTCCGTTTAACCACGACAACCCTGAGAGATCTTACTTTGAGTCCATGTGTAAGCGACTGCTACAAATCACCTTTTACTATTGTGTTTCTGGTGAGGTACTGCTAGTAAGCCGGTAAGGTTTGGACAACAGTTACAACTAGTTGTAGGAAGAAACTTCGTCACCTACAAACGAAAGTACTGTCATCCTGAGACCAGCAGTCTTGCTCAGAGCAAGAGTCCAAACTACGACAGTATTACAGGAGATTCATTAAAAACTATGGCTCCATTGCAGCCCCACTTAATGATCTCACTTCCAAGAAGATGCCTAAAAAGGTATTGTGGACAGCCAGCTGTCAGAAAGCTTTTGAGGAGCTCAAACAGGCCATGTGCACTGCACCTGTCCTAAAAAGCCCATGTTACTCCAAGAAATTCATTGTTCAAACTGATGCATCTGAATTAGGGGTAGGGGAAGTCTTATCACAACTCAATTCTCAGGGCCAGGATCAACCTGTTGCTTTTATCAGTAGGAGGTTGACCCCTAGAGAAAAGCGTTGGTCTGCCATAGAGAGGGAGGCCTTTGCTGTGGTCTGGGAACTGAAGAAGTTAAGGCCATACCTGTTTGGCACTCACTTCATTGTTCAAACAGACCAAAAACCTCTACTTTGGCTAAAACAAATGAAATGTGAAAACCCTAAATTGTTGAGGTGGTCCATATCTTTGCAGGGAATGGACTATACAGTGGAACATAGACCTGGGAGTACCCACTCCAATGCAGATGGACTCTCCAGATATTTCCACTTAGACAATGAAGACTCATCGGGTCATGGCTAGTCTTATTGTCCTTCATTTGGTGGGGGGGGGGTTGTGTAGGAAAGTACCATCTTGCCTGCCATGTTACCCCCATATTTCACTGTATATATGTTGTTTTAGTGTATGTGTCACTGGGACCCTGCCAGCCAGGGCCCCTGTGCTCATAAGTGTGCCCTGTATGTGTTTCCTGTGTTATGACTAACTGTCTCACTGAGGCTCTGCAATCCAGAACCTCAGTGGTTATGCTCTCTCTACTTTCTAAATGGTCACTAACAGGCTAGTGACCAATTTCACCAATTCACATTGGAATACTGGAACACCCTTATAATTCCCTAGTATATGGTACTGGGGTACTCAGGGTATTGGGGTTCCAGGAGATCCCGATGGGCTGCAGCATTTCTTTTGCCACCCATAGGGAGATCTGACAATTCTTACACAGGCCTGTCAGCGCAGCCTGCGTGAAATAACGTCCACGTTATTTCACAGCCATTTACCACTCCACTTAAGTAACTTATAAGTCACCTATATGTCTAACCTTCACCTGGTGAAGGTTGGGTGCAAAGTTACTTAGTGTATGGGCACCCTCTCACTAGCCAAGGTGCCCCCACATTGTTCAGGGCAAATTCCCCCGACTTTGTGAGTGTGGGGACACCATTTCACGCGTGCACTATGCATAGGTCACTACCTAGGTATAGCGTCACAATGGTAACTCCGAACATGGGCATGTAACATGTCTAAGATCATGGAATTGTCACCCCTTGGGGAGACAATTCCATGATCCCCCGGGTCTCTAGCACAGAACCCGGGTACTGGCAAACTGCCTTTCCCAGGGTTTCACTGCAGCTGCTGCTGCTGCCCCCCCCCCTCAGACAGGTTTCTGCCCTCCTGGGGTCCAGCCAGGCCTGGCCCAGGAAGGCAGAACAAAGGACTTCCTCAGAGAGAGGGTGTTACACCCTCTTCCTTTGGAAAAAGGTGTCAGGGCTGGGGAGGAGTAGCCTCCCCAAGCCTCTGGAAATGCTTTGATGGGCACAGGTGGTGCCCATCTCTGCATAAGCCAGTCTACAATGGGTCAGGGATCCCCCAGCCCTTCTCTGGCGCGACACTGGACAAAGGAAAGGGGAGTGACCACTCCCCTTACCTGCACCTCCCAGGGGAGGTGCCCAGAGCTCCTCCAGCGTGCCCCAGACCTCTGCCATCTTGGATTCAGAGGTGTGCTGGCACACTGGACTGCTCTGAGTGGCCAGGGCCAGCACGTGACATCAGAGACTCCTTCTGATAGGCTCTTACCTTTCTAACTAGCCTTTCTTCCTTCCTAGGTAGCCAAACCTCCTTTTCTGGCTATTTAGGGTCTCTGCTTTGGGGAATTCTTCAGATACCGAATGCAAGAGCTCACCAGAGTTCCTCTCCATCTCCCTCTTCACCTTCTGCCAAAGGATCGACCGCTGACTGCTCAGGACGCCTGCAAAACCGCAACAAAGTAGCAAAGACAACTACTGCAACCTTGTATCGCTTCATCCTGCCGGCTTTCTCGACTGTTTCCTGGTGGTGCATGCTCTGTGGGTAGCCTGCCTCCTTCTTGCACCAGGAGCTCTGAAGAAATCTCCCGTGGTTCGACGGAATCTTCCCCCTGCAACCGCAGGCAACAAAAGACTGCATCACCGGTCCTCTGGGTCCCCTCTCAGCACGATGAGCGTGGTCCCTGGAACTCAGCAACTCTGTCTAAGTGACTCCCACAGTCCAGTGACTCTTCAGTCCAAGTTTGGTGGGGGTAAGTCCTTGCCTCCCCACGCTAGACTGCATTGCTCGGTACCGTGTGATTTGTAGCTGCTCTGGCTCCTGTGCACTCTTCCAGGATTTCCTTTGTGCACAGCCAAGCCTGGGTCCCGACACTCTAACCTGCAGTGCACAACCTTCTGAGTTGTCCTCTGGCGTCGTGGGACTCCCTTTTCTGACTTTGGGTGGAGACCGGTTCACTCCTCTTCTAAGTGCCTGTTCCGGTACTTCTGCGGGTTCTGCCTGCTTCTGTTAGTGCTCCATGACTTGCTGGGCGCCCCGTCTGTCTCCTCATCCAAGTGGCGACATCCTGGTCCCTTCTGGGCCACAGCAGCATCCAAAAACCCTAACCGCGACCCTTGCAGCTAGCAAGGCTTGTTTGCAGTCTTTCTGCATGGGAATACCTCTGCAAGCTTCTTCGCAACATGGGACATCCATCCTCCAAAGGGGAAGTTCCTAGTCCTCTTCGTTCTTGCAAAACACCAAGCTTCTTCCATCTGGTGGCTGGTCCTTTGCACCCTCAGCTGGCATTTCCTGGGCATCTGCCCACTCTCGACACTGTCGCGACTCTTGGACTTGGTCCCCTTGTTTCACAGGTACTCAGGTCCGGAAATCCACTGTTTTTGCTTTGCTGGTGTTGGTTTTCCTTGCAGAATCCCCCTATCACGACTTCTGTGCTCTCTGGGGGTTGTAGGTGCACTTTACACCTACCTTACAGGGTCTTGGGGTGGGCTATTTTTCTAACCCTCACTGTTTTCTTACAGTCCCAGCGACCCTCTACAAGCTCACATAGGTTTGGGGTCCATTCGTGGTTCGCATTCCACTTTTGGAGTTTATGGTTTGTGTTGCCCCTATACCTATGTGCTCCTATTGCAATCTATTGTAACTTTACACTCCTTGCATTACTTCCTTTTGCTATTACTGCATATTTTTGGTATTGTGTACATATATCTTGTGTATATTTGGCATCCTCATACTGAGGGTACTCACTGAGATACTTTTGGCATATTGTCATAAAAATAAAGTACCTTTATTTGTAGTATATCTGTGTATTGCGTTTTCTTATGATATTGTGCATATGACACCAGTGGTATATTAGGAGCTTTGCATGTCTCCTAGTTCAGCCTAAGCTACTCTGCTATAGCTACCTTCTATCAGCCGAAGCTGCTAGAAACACCTCTTCTACACTAATAAGGGATAACTGGACCTGGCACAAGGTGTAAGTACCTCTGGTACCCACTACAAGCCAGGCCAGCCTCCTACACCCAGCACCCCTCTACACACTACACTTGCCTAGGTGGGAAACCGACATTCGCATTCCACTATTTTAGTATATGGTTTGTGTTCCCCCAGACCCATTGCAACCTATTGTGATTTTCACTATTTGCACTGTTTTCTGACTGGTTTACTGCTATTTCTGAATTCTAGTGCATATACTATGTATATTACTTACCTCCTTAGGAAGTATTGTCTCTAATGTATTTTTGGCAGTGTGTCACTATAAATAGAGTACCTTTATTTTTGAAACACTGAGTATTGTCTTTCATGTGTGTGAGTACTGTGTGACTACAGTGGTATTGCAAGTGCTTTGTATGGCTCCTAGTTCAGCCTTGGCTGCTCAGCTATAGCTACCTCTAGACACTGACTACATTTTACTAATAAGAGATAACTGAACCTGGTATAAGGTGTAACTACCTTAGATACCCACTACAAACCAGGCCAGCCTCCTATAGTCAGCCATCTTGGCAACACCTGGCATCAGAAAGTTGCCTGGGCAGATGACTCAGGAGGTGCATCATTCTATCTGGGACTAGGATATTTTTGAGAGGATGTCTTTGTAATTAGTTATAAGTTAACTGGCCACATCCATCATTCTATCTGGGACTAGGATATTTTTGAGAGGATGTCTTTGTAATTAGTTATAAGTTAACTGGCCACATCCATCATGATAAATGATTGAACACTGCAATTCAGTGCTCAACCAGGGCTTTTGCAGTCTAGTTGTTGAACGTAGATCCTCTGCATCAGATGAAAAGGAGTGCCAAAGAAATCAGAACTTTGAGGTTTGCTTGCCCCTGAATGGATGAGCCTTGGTGGGCTCGCGGATTACAAAAGCGCCCTTGACGGTCTGAGCTCATTACTTCCTGTACATCATTATTGTTGCACCTCAAGGGTTGTTTAAGGTCCTTGTTCTATTTGACACCTGTGCATCCAAATGTTTTATGGCCAGTTGAGTTCAAACAGCCCGACAGACTTCAATCAAGACACAAGCAGTAAAGGAAGAGATTAAATTGTTTCCCAGACCTGACCTCACTTCATGAGTAATGTGTTTTGAGACTCTTCCTTTATTCATGGCCACTGAGACAGAGTGGGCCCGATTCATAAAGGTTAACAAACCAAGGCCCGTATTTATACTTTTTGACGCAAAACTGCGCTAACGCAGTTTTGCATCAAAAAAATTAGCGCCGGCTAACGCCATTCTGAAGCGCCATGCGGGCGTCGTATTTATTCAATGACGTTAGCCGGCGTTAGCCGCCGGCGCTGCCTGGTGTGCGTGAAAAAAAACGACGTACACCAGGCAGCGCCGGCGTAGGGGAAAATGGAGATTGGGCGTCAAAAAATGGGGCAAGTCAGGCTGAGGCAAATTTTTCGCCTCAACCCGATTTGCATCATTTTTTACGACGCCCAACCCCCATTGAAATGACTCCTGTCTTAGCAAAGACAGGAGTCATACCCCCTTGCCCAATGGCCATGCCCAGGGGACTTCTGTCCCCTGGGCATGGTCATTGGGCACAGTGGCATGTAGGGGGGCACAAATCAGGCCCCCCTATGCCACAAAAAAAAAAAATATATATACTTACCTGAACTTACCTTAATGTCCCTGGGGTGGGTCCCTCCATCCTTGGGCATCCTCCTGGGGTGGGCAAGGGTTGCAGGGGGTGTCCCTGGGGGCATGGGAGGGCACCTGTGGGCTCATTCCGAGCCCACAGGTCCCTTAACGCCTGCCCTGACCCAGGCGTTAAAAAACGGCGCAAACACGGGTACACATAATTTTTTTGACCCGCCCACTCCCGGGCGTCATTTTTGCCCGGGAGTATAAATACGACGCATATGCATCGGAGTAATTTTTTTAGACGGGAACGCCTACCTTGCATATCATTAACGCAAGGAAGGTGTTCACGCTAAAAAATGACACAAACTCCATGAACTTTGACGCTAGACGCGTCTAACGCCAAAGTATAAATATGGAGTTAGTTTTGCGTCGAAAAAAACGACGCAAATTTGGCACAAACGGAGTATAAATATGCCCCCAAATGTCTATGTTTAGACCAAAAGTCTAAACGTAGACCAAAAGTCTACAAGTAAAGTTAGACTTTTGGTCAAAGTTTAGTCGTTTGATCTAAGTTTAGACTTTTGGTCCATGTTTATCTTTGTGAATAAGGCCTGATGCTTATAAGTTATTGACCTATTGGACCTTACCTTTTTTATTTTCGCAGCTTCACATGGCTTAGGGAGCATACCCTGGAACTGATAGGAACACACACGAGATACATTTTCAATAGTTTTTTTTTCTGAAAAAAGCAACAGAAAAGACTCAGGCTTTAACTTGTTTCCTTCATTGAGAGATGTGTTCAGCAAACAGGCAGTGAAGGCTCTTCCACCTCCTCCAGTGTATGACTGCTAGACTGGCTTGATATCTGGAGAATCCATTTCCCATGTCAATATCTACCCAGTAGCAGTAAAGCGGATGAGGCTGACTGATCACTTGAATGAACTAGTGATGAGATGAGTGAAAAATATAAGACCTAGGATGGACATTTCAAATACTTGGCCACGTCGCTTGGCCCATGTAATTCACCTGCAGCCTTTCAGAAATGTATAGACAATATAATTAGTGACATCTAGTGGGGGAATATGTTTTTATGTGTTTATGTTTTTATATCCGGACAACATGCTGATTTACTCTTCCACTTTGGAACAACATCAATATGA
The DNA here is from genome assembly GCF_031143425.1 of Pleurodeles waltl. NCBI lineage: Eukaryota > Metazoa > Chordata > Amphibia > Caudata > Salamandridae > Pleurodeles > Pleurodeles waltl. The sequence goes on along the minus strand of NW_027150389.1, from coordinate 2,668,948 downwards.
AGCATGAGAAGTGCACTCATGACCGAGAAAAGCCAAAAGCAGCTCTTTGAAGCCTGCTATCTCCTTTTTTGGCTTCTCTGGGAATGGATTGGGATTGACCCAGCAAATGTAATGGTAGCTCTGGAATGGCCCTCTCAACAGAATGAATGAGTGATTTGTTAGTTTAAACTGTAAACTTCAGACGTGTATAGCGCACTACTCACCGTAAGGGTGTCAAGGCACTGTACACATACCACTGTGGAACCCCTCCTGGCTTTTCCCTGTGAGGTACCCACTCCTGGGCACCCCCAGGCATCCAAGCACTGTTGGGGTTGTTGTGGAGATTAAGCAAGCTATTGCACAGAGTTATAGAGTGGGACCCATTAATTAGATTAGGCACTGAGGTGAGAATTATCTGGTCCCAGGGAATTGAGCCCAAGACCCGCCAAGGCAGGAATTGAACCCTGGTCCTGCTGCCCTAACCATTGTGCCACACTTCTCCACTTCACAAATTTTAACCAACACTTTATAGATATTTGTTCACATATTATATAGATTTCTTTAGGGAGGCGGTGTGGGCTAGCAACACTCCCAGTGCTCTCCTTTTGTGTATTTGTGATTTACTTTATAAACATTTGTTCACCAATCCTCTTCCAAATGTACAATTGACAAGGGAGGTGGTTGGGTTCACTTGAGAGAAGAAGAGGAAGAAGCCAACTGAACAACTGTCTACATTTGGCCCAATCGTAGGTGATCCCAGTGATTTATCTCCTTTTATGGTGGGACCCGATGCCTCATCCTTTGCACCGGAGAAGTACTTTTTCAAAGAGGTCAAAGATGATAAACCCCCACCCAGTGGCATTTCACTTTCAACACTGAGGGACACAGTGAAAACCTACCCTGTCCATGATTGGGAGCTTTTGACTGTCAAAGATGTATTTTCTCATTGGAGACATCATATTAAAGGAGCTCAAATAAAGATTACCGGGAGGTCTGGGTTTATTTGTGGCCTAATTTGGCAAATCCCACAACAGTGTGGCTTACCCGTCTTACAAGTGGAACGAGATGATCATTTGTAAGGTAGATATCGTCTACGTAGGAGCCTCAAGGTTAATGTTGTGTAGAATTGAAGTAGCACGAGCTGGAAACAATCTTGGACTGCTTTATATCCTTGTAGGAGTCTGCAAATTATTTTCTGTGAGCCTAAAGCGCTAAAACTTGCTACGTCCCTACTTTCAGGCTCTATATTTTGGCAGAAAAAAACATTGGAAATATCCAAGGTTATTTTGTATTTTTATGTGCACCATATTGTTAATAAGTGCTGTACGGTGTGCATTGTGAAAGGCAAATGTGCATGTATGACTATTCAAATGTCTGTAGTCTAAAACTATTCCATGTGAATGGTCCAGTTTAGCTAAGGGGAACAACAGGTTCTTCATTGGTGAGACACAGGGTTCAATTACGTCCTGGTACTCTAGCTGTGTGAGTATTTCCCTTACAAATGCTCTAGCTTTATGATTTATTGGGTATTGGGGTTGAGGTTGGGATCTAATTGGTAGTATATGGTAGGGGGAATCTTCATCCCATCCTACATGGTCGTGATATAACGTGGCTGCTTGTGCCTTTGCCCAATCAACGGAGTAAGCATCTCTGAGCTCTCTGGAAACAAGGGGCAAGAAAAAGGGTTCAATTACCTTTTTCCCGCATGGGAGATTAGTGACAAATTCTGGTGGCCAATCCTTTTCAGTCAATAGAATTTCATAAATGGTAACAATCCCAAAAGATAGCGTCTATTGTGCGCTCAATGTCTCTTTCTAATTGTGTTTTTAATTTATACACCCTATGGGATGTGGAGAAGCGCATGTCTGTAGTCTCGACTTGTAAGAAGTCATCAGTTGCTTTCACCTTCAGATGTTATTGAATGTTCTGGCAAACTATTGTGACCTCTGCTGAGCTGTCTAGCAGTGTTAGTGCCCACTTCCTGTTCTTAAGAAGAGCTCTCACCCTGAGTGGCATCTCATATAGAAATAGCTGCCACTTTTTTTGTTTTTGAATTGAGTTTGTTGCTGGGGAAGTTTCTCTTCTTTCTTAACAGAAACTTCTGACTAGCATTGTGCCTCCTTTCTCGGTTTCACAGTTCGCTGCTCTGACCGCCCACCTCTCTCTGGTTTATCCGGTGAGTCCTGAAAGAAATGGAATTGGTGTGTATCAGTATATTAATTTCTATCAGTTGTTTTTATATCATCTCTTTATCTAAGATTATAGTGATTTGAGTGGTCTCTGAATACGGAGATTATCCCCTTTCTTTTTTTAGGTGTCTGTTTTTGTTTATCCCAGCATTTTCCTCAGGTGCTTGCTTGGTAGAATCCTTACTGGATTTACCCTGTAATTGTGGTTTAATTGGTCTGGCTCCCAGACTATCTCCACCAGTACTACAGTAGGTCTAAGCAATAATCTTTGGCAGGTTGCGCTAAGGCAACTGCTTCCCATTTAAGGTTACTTAATATTACTGAAGATACAGTGGCAACATTGCCCATTAATTGCATTCCCAAATCCAGGGCCAGGGCAGCTCTGTATACATCTTGAATTTGCTTTAACACCACTGGGAGATTGGCAAGTGTTGGTCTACCATATGCGGCAGTATAGAGCATGGCAAATTCCGTGCCCCAAGTATTATAGTTATCTACTGAGGGAACCATCGCAAATGGCAAGCACATAGTGAGTACTCTATGTTTATCCTGAGGTCCCGTAAGGGGAAAAACTGCTTCCAGCGCATTTATTTTTTGAGCTAACCGAAACGGAATCTCCTCCCGTTTGGTGGGTACTTTACCCATGATCGAATATACAGTCGCTGGGTTAATGCCTGGTGTGACTTTATGTGGTTGTGCTGGGTAGCTCGTACTGGGTTAGTATTTAATGATTACATTAGGAACTGTACTAACAGTCTGTATGTTGCTGTAAGCTCAACATACAAGTGGCGAACCTCAGCTAGCACCAAGGTGGCTGCATCAGGATGCGGTGTATATGTGGCCAATAAAGGCCAGGTAGGACCATCATTACTTAGAGGACCCAGAGGGCCAAATCAAGCCAGTTATTATGGTCTTGAAAAGATAGAGGTATCGTTAAATATAGCTCTGTATTGTGCAGGTATATTCGCAGGTGTGTAGTGATTAAATGTATTAGTGTTCCCATTGACTGCTGGAAAGGTGACCCAAGAGTCGAATGTTTCTCTTTTGTAGGTTGGATGAGCCTCAACGACAAATGTTTCAGGATGCCCCTGGGTTGTGAGGCCATTTGCTACCAAATGAGCGGTGAGGGGAGGTCGCATATTTACTGCAATTTCTACCCGTTGCGGGTTCACCATGGTGGATATACCTGTTAAGAGGTAAGGACACCAAATGGGGGTTGATCCTTTTAAGGTTCAAGCTTGAACAACCTACAGCGTTGGATAAGTACTACCTACCTAGCTGAGAAGGAAATCCTCAATACCAAGGACGTCTCCGTACATAGTATTGAGGTGCCTTTAGCACTTAGTGAGACAGAGATACTCAGGAAGATCCAAAATTCAGTGCCTGACCAGACATTGGCAGCGCCATGTTGCATGGGTTCTCATTATCCTAATGGGGCTGCTGGATTTGAGCAGCAGCATCACCTTAATTGTGGGGGACTGAGTCCAATCCCACACCATGTGACAACTGTCAGCCTAATCTGTTTCTAGCCAATTAGCAGCACCTCATGTCTGCCCAAGAGCAGGGATGATTTGTGGCGACCAGGGGCATAACAAGATAACTTCTTGTGGAAATCGTGCTGTATCAGATCTCATGGTTTTCTCTCAGTTACATTAGTCTCACACATGCAAGAACAGACAGAGATAGAAAATGGTTTGAAGAATTGATTGAATCAGCTGCATCTTAGATAAAATGGCATGAAATGCAATAATTAGAATGATAAAACATGCTAGAATCAAAATGGTAACAAGGAAAGTGAAACACAGGAAAAGTTCCACCATACTGTCACTATGCTTAATATATGCAATTTCTACCTAAACTATGTTAGAGCACAGCATGAGAAGCCCTAATCCATACTTCAGGATCCCACCTAGGAAGGGATCATCCCCCCATACCTGAGCAAGGAAGCCTGTTGTCTAGAGAGACACCATCCCCATGTAGGCCAGGGAACCGTTAGTCTCAGCAAGTAGATGTAGCAAAGTCAATCAGCATGTGGTTGTTGTGACCTGGTTGGAATCTCACTCTAATGTGCATGGGACAGAGAAGTGTTTTTATAACAAAATAGCTGATGTTCTGAGAAAATGTCCCCATATAAGGATGTGTGTATTTTGTGAACATTGACGGCACAGTGTACCGCTTGTGCCGGCAATCCTATCTCGCAGCAGCCTTAAGGAAAGCACAAAATGAAAAGAATATCTTGCTGAGTAACGTAATGCTTCCCGAGGCAAAAGAACAACTAGATAAAGAAAATAAAACAACACCATGGATGTGGCCTCTTCTGAAATGATAAAAATGAAGCAGAATAAGCTATTACTAGGCTAAAGGGCACAAGCAGCAGGCCTAGGTTCTAAACTAACCTGACCAGAAGCAGCACTAAAATGGCTATACAACACAGGTAGTGTGTTGCCTACACTTCTTAGCTCCTGGCAGTTACCAGGGGCATCATAGCAGTGACAGGAGGGGTGTCACAAAGTGCATTTTCTTGGTTTTGTCACAGGTTTCTGGACATCATGGTTTTCAAAGAAAACAAATACACATGTTCACCAAATAAGCCACAATATTTGCAACAGACCAAAGTAATGTTTTACAGGGTAGCACAGTTTCCAATTGTATTTGGCTGTGTTGATGCCCCCCTGTGCAAATGGATTAATCTATAGAAATTAGAAAAACACCCATTCACACAATCTACAGGTAGTGTGTGATGCCTCATGAATAATTACTAACCTTGTACGCAGCACCCATGACTCATTCATGTTACGCCACAGTGGAATATATAACCAAATGTGTTGGGTGAATTAGAAGATGGCCTATTACCTGGTAAAGGAATTGCTGACTCAATTCATTCATTGGCCAGAACTGTTTGTGCAATGTGACCTAATGGTTTATCCTTCTCATGCGTTTTCAGAAGACAATACAAAATGTCTTCCATCCTAGGATACTGACTCCATAATTGTATACAAGAAACAAAAGTGCCTGTTTGTCAGTGTGCTTGCCTGTGTTGACTGGGATCCTGCTAAACAGGATCCCAGTGATTATGCTCTCTCCGTTTAAACTTGGTTGCTGTAACCTTGTAAGTCACCGCTATGGCAGGCCCTTCTAGCCCAGAGGGCAGGGTGTAAAGTACCTGTGTGGAGGGCACCCCTGCACTAGCTGAGGTGCCCCCACAAACTCCAGCCCCATTTTTCCAAGCCTTTATGAGTGCGGGGATGCCATTTTTTGCGTGTACTGGACATGTGTCAATACCTATGTCCAGCTACCTAATGGTAACTCTGAACATAGGCATGTTTTGAATCAAACATGTTGGAATCATACCCCAATACCTTTGCAAATATTGGTTGTATGATTCCATGCACTCTGGGGGCTCCTTAGAGGACCCACAGTATTGCCATTACAGCTTTCTGAGGTTTTCCAGGCATCCCAACTGGGCTCAGCTCCAGCCAGTCTCTGCGACCTCAGACCCCGAAGAGCCCAGCTTTCATCTGGCTCCTGCGTCCCTCCCTCCATCCAGGAGGTGGCATTACTGTCAGAGCTGCAGGCTGTGGCATTGGAACACAAGGTTAGAGAGACAGCGATTGCCAACCACCCTGTGACTCTGGCCACATCACTTGACCCCCTATCCCTACAAACAATGCATGTGACCAAGCGTATTATAACTGCTGCTTAAATCAAGCGTCCACGCTTGGGGTCGAGTTTGTGCAGCATTTAAACACTGAGGCAAAGCGGAAAATGAACTGGGGAAAAAGCAAAGGCTTAACTTAAGGAAAGACAAATAAATATCTGTTTCCTGGCTGATTTGTACAAACTGAAGCCAGAAAAGCTGGATGAATCAGGGCTTCCCTGCTTAAACTGTGCAACTGTGGGTAAATGTTTTATTTCACCAGAACTCTTTTTCCTTCATTATTGCTTATGATAGCACTCTCAAATGTGTGAGATCAGATGACCAGTTTTACAGTTTTAATAAGTACACAGTACTCCTATGTGCCTTATTAGTGTCAAAGTTTCCATATTTTAAAAAAAGTACACTTTTTGAATGTTGACGAGATTTCATATTTTACATCCTGTTTGTTCCATCATTTACATAGCAAATATTTTCTGGGCTGGTCACATGCAGGGGACAAGCCAGACCCCTGGCTCAGCCCGCCCTGTTATTTCCTTGGCTCGCTCACCTCTAACAGATGTCCTGTAAGTGGGTACAGAGGGCGGGTCTCGTGTCCTGGGATTGGCGCCTCACTCGTGTCACTCATCACGCGGATGCATCTGTGCCCGGGAATCATTCTCCAATGACCAGTCTTGTTATGAGATCATCAATATGGCATGAAGATCTTTCAGTTTCAGGTGTAGTACAGAGAGACAGCTCTGTGTGCACGTAAGAATATTAAAAACCCTATTTATCACATTTTACAATTTGCAGACTACAGTAACTGTTGACTATATTTAATGCAGTGAGAGAAAGGGACCATTTTTTATGTGTTTAAATACTTTTAGACTACATGTTCACAACTGCCTTATAAACCATCTCACCTTCTCAAATGTACTTTGAAATTTTGAAATGCTCCATTTGCTGCTCTTGTTTCAAACTTTTCTTGGGGGGAAGAACCCCCTAAACTCATTTTTGTCCATCATCTTGCTTACTTTACTTGCTGGCAACATAACACTCATTCACAATTTTTACACCCCACCACTTTCAAATGTCACCAGCCACCACTGAACTGATGCTATGCTGAGCATGTTCTGGGTTGCATATGTTTGATGCCTGTGGTTCAGAGGGCTCCTCTTCTGGTAACTTTGAAATCTTTAACAATTCCCCTCTTTCGGGATGGTGCAGATGTTCATTTGTGGAAATCAAACTAAACTCAGATACCAAAATGATATTAAAACAAATAAAACCATTGAAGCATGCAAGTACAGAAAGGACCCAAAATCATCCACAGCTGCTATCCTTAAAAACTAGCTTCTATTACTGGAGGTACTAATGCTTTACAGCAAGCAGTCAAATGGTTGTACAAACGTATGATACATTGCTTTAAAACCCTCCAGAAATACAGCATTTTAATGGTTAATATTGAATTTGGTCAATTTCAGCTCCAACATGAAACTACTAATGAGTATGTAAAGTTAAGTGTTCTCTGGTGTTGATATCCTGCCTGAACAGAATGGTGTAACATTTGGAGATGAATATGCAGCCCAACAGTCCAGCACTAGAAGCTAAGATGGCGAAGATCTCCACGGCCACCATGTACTTGCCTTTAGTGATGATATAGGCTGGAAAGAAAGAGACCCAGGCACTGCAGAACACCAGCATGCTGAATGTGATGAGCTTGGCCTCATTGAATTTATCCGGGAGGTTCCTGGCTAAGAAGGCCACAATGAAGCTGGCCGAGGCCAACAGTCCCATGTAACCAATCACACTGTAGAAGGCAGTGACAGAGCCCTGGTCACACTGCAGGATCATCTTCCCAGTCTCAGACTGTGTGTCAGTGCCAGGGTGAGGTGGAGCTGTGAGCAGCCAAGAGAGACAGATTGTCACTTCTCCTAGTGTGCAGAAGAGGACAATAGAGCCGGACACCCGGGATCCCAGCCACCTACTTAATCTGCTCCCAGGCCTTGTGGCATTAAAGGCAATGACAACAGTGATGGTTTTTGCTAAAACACAAGACACAGCAACAGTAAAAATAATCCCAAATCCAGCTTGTTGGATCAGACAGGTCCATGTCGCAGGCCGTCCAATAAATAGGAGGGAGCATAGAAAAGCCAAAATTAGGGCAGTGAGGAGTGTGTAGCTGAGATCACGGTTATTGGCCTTCACTATTGGGGTATCCCGGTGTCTGAGAAAGATTCCCAGCACTCCAACAGTGACAGCAGAGAAGATAATGGCCACAGTGAACAAAATTACGCCAAGTATGTCACTATATGAGAGGAAAACAATGACCCTTTTGTTGCATCCAACCTTCTTGGCATTCGGCCACTGGTCCTCAGGGCACTGCATACAGTTTTCCATGCCTACAATAAAAAGCAAACAAAATCAGTAATTTCTGCTGTTTCAAACTATTTAGAAATGCATATTTGGTAGTGTGATAAAACATTTATTTTCACATTATTTCAAGAATATTTTGACTATGAATACAAAAGTAGTCAAATCAATAATAATGAGTCCATGGGATTGACTACCATACATCAAAGACCATAACGTTCATTGTAAAAACATATGAACAAAATATGCCCGCACATAAAAACATAATCGACTACCTGCCACAGACCTGGAACCTTTCTCAGCTGCAACATATGTCTGTGCAGTGACCAGCACGTCAGCTTCTGTTTCGAGAAGCACTTCTAGGCAATAAACAGGTGACTAGAAAAACATCATTATAGATGCTTAAATTTACATGAGAATTCATCATGAAATTTAACATGAAAGAAATTTCACCCATTATCCTAGTTATTGCTTCCATAAATGGTGAAATTGTGTTCAGTGCAGGGATACAGGCTGGAAAGAAAGAGACAGAGATGGCCTCAACTGAGAAACCTTTGCAGGCAGTCAATGATCAAATGCAGAGGGTGCTAGACTGCGGACAGGATGTCTAGTTTATAAAATGCATGATTAATGATATAGAAGACAGCTCACTCTGAAGTAAAATCATGATATATGGAGTCGTAAAAACCACAGAAAAAGATGACTTGTTAAACTTCCTGGCAGATTTGTTCCTCAGTGTGGGAAAACATATGATTGAAAATCCCAGTGGAGTTCCAAAGGGTGCATTGGAGCCACCAGACAACTATAAAAGGCCTCAAGCAGACCACATCCCATCACTGCCTGTCTACTGCAGCATCAGCACGTCAGAACAATCCTCCAGGCAGCTTAAAAGAGAAATTACTAAATCCATCTTCGCAGATTGCTCTGTTGACACAAGTCCCAAACAAAAGAAGTTCTTGGAACCTAGATTACACCTCAAGACATAGGGAATCATTTATGGTCTCTCAGACCCGGCGACAATGCTTATCACAGGGAATGTTGAACCTCAGATCTCGTTGTTCGAGGTCAATTGGAGGATGTTCTGTATTCTCTAATCTCTGCAATTTCCCCATAAGGGTTTTCAGATGGAAAGAGGAACCTTATTCTCTGACTGGAATTGTGCTGGGTACCGAGATAGCATTCCTACTGAGAGATCAGACATAAAAAAAATCCATGGGGAAGGACTGAATTGAATCAATGAGGAACTACTTGAAGATGGAGTTAAATCTGGGTCCTCAATTTAGAAAAACATTGTCCTTAATCAACAAACTGCCTGGACATCTATTCCTTTCTTTTCAAAACCATATTTATTGATATTTACATAGTACTGAGAAATCGTGACAGATACTTTTACAATCAACTTTGTTTGTATGAACAGGTCCTCATTGCCCGAGAGAGATGGCACTGTAGTTCCGACAACAACTGTAAAGCAAAACACAATAACAACTCCACAGGAGGTTGGGGTCATGTTTTGTGTGAAATAACAATATATGAAGAGAAGCAGTGTGATGGAGATGACTGTGGATACAGCTCATGGGGACGAGCCTGGAGCATGGCATTGTTCAGTGTTACAGTGTTTTAGCAGTGGGGGTTGTTAGACTTGGCTTCCTTGGTGTGGTCTCCCCTAACTTTTTGCCTCGGTTTTCTAGGTTGTTGATGTGTGCTGGACTCTGGTTTTGCTGTTTCTGTTACTATGGGCACTTTGCCACTGCTATCCAGTGCTAATGTGCAAGTGTTCATGTATAAAATGAGTATGTAATTGGCTTTCCATGATTGGCATACTTGATTTACTGGTATGTCCCTAGTAGAGTGCACTAGAGGTGTCCAGGGCCTGTAATGCACATGGTACTAGTGGGCCTGCAGCAGTGGTTGTGCCACCCGCATTAATAGCCCTGTAAATATGTCTCAGACCTGCCACTGCAGTGTCTTTGTGTGCAGATTCAAACTTCTAATTCGACTTGGCAAGTGTACCCACTTGCCAGGCCTAAACCTTAGGGCATAAACTAATGTGTTTTATATGTCCTGACAGTGAAATACTGCCATATTCGTTTTTCACTGTTGCAAGGCCTATCTCTCTCATAGGCTAACATAGGGGCTGCCTTTAAATATAATTAAAGTGTAGAGTCCCTTTGGGAGCAGATAGACATGTGGATCTTGGGGTTTCTGAACTCACAATTTAAAACTACACCTTTTAGTAAAGTTGGTTTTGAGATTGTGTGTTTGAAAATGTCACTTTCAGAAAGTAGGCATTTTCTTGCTTCAACCATTCTGTGACTCTGCCTGTTTGTGGATTCCCTGTCTGAGTCAGTTTGACAGCTGGGCTGTTTGCACCTTTCTCTAGACAGTGACACAAAGGGAGCTGGGGTGTAGCCTGCATATCCTGATGAGCTATCTGTGCTAGGAGGGACGTGAGGAGTGGTCACTTACACCTGAAAGGGCTGTGCCGGCCCGCACATAATGCAGTCTCCAACCCCCTCCTGTGTGACTGGGGCTTGGCCTGGGCAAGGTAGTATCTCCCAAACAAGAGAGACTTTCCTTTGAAGTAGGTCTACTTCAAAGGCAGAAATGGGTATAAGAAGGTCACCCAAACCCCTGAAATTTAGATCACTTCTGGAAATCAGGAGGAACCTCTGCCAAGGAGAAGAGCTGAAGAGCTGAGGAGAAGTGCTGCCCCTGCCTGTGACTGTGCTTTGTTGGGCTATCGTGCAGCTGCTGCTTCTGCCTGTGGAAGGGGACAAAGAGTAAACTTTGTTGTGCATTCCTGCTTGTTAACAAATCTCCAAGGGTGTGAAACTGAGCTTGCCTTCTGTTGTTGAAGTCTCAGGCCCATCAAAAACTTTCCCTGCCAGCACCTGGACTCTCAAGTGGTGTCCTATCCAGTTCCAGGGCCCATAAAAGGTGAAGCTGGAAGACCAAGACTAAAAATCCACGCACAGACCGCCGTGCGGGGAACATTTCGTGCCCAAGAGACCCTGACCTCCTGTTCCTGTCCAGCAGTCTCCTCCCAATGCTTTGACCATCTCCTGGTGACTTTTTGCTTTGATCTTGTGTTGGAAAGATCACTCTCTTTGTTTGCTGAATATATTCCTTTGGATTTAAGTACTTTGGGCATTCTTGTGCCCCCTAAAGTCCCCCTAAAGCTACCATGTGTGGGGCATATTTAACTAACATACCGCACACCCTAGTGCTAGTTAGGTAACTTGCATCAGAATTCTTTACACTAGTTCAGCGCTTTTCAGGACTAGCATAAAAAATGTTGACGCTAGTCCTGTAAAGCACCTGGATGCCCATTGGAACCAATGGGAGCCTCCTTTTAACACCTGCCCTGAGCAGGCTTTAAAAGTGCCGAAAAAAATGAAGCTAAGAAATCTCTTAAATTTCTTTGTGCCATTTTATAGGCCCCCCTAAATGGGGGAACACCCCCTTTGCATACATTATTTCTAGTGCAGGCATAATGCATGCATTGTACAACTTTGTAAATATGGCACAGTGTTTTTGGCCTTCTAAAGCCTCATAAGTGTCACAATATGATTCTAATGTGGCACTGGAAGGGCTCTAGGGGCTCTTAAATATGCCACTCTGGAACACATTTATGAAAAGAGGTGCTGCACACAGTGCAGGGCCACTTTTCCTGCACCCCTTAGTACCACCCTAAAGCAACAATGTGAGTGTCATATTTTAAATACGGCGCACCATGGTGTTAGTTAGCGGACTACCGTCAGAATTCTTTATGCTAGTGCGGCCCGCTGCAGGATTAGCACCAAAAGTACTGATGCTAATCCTACAAAGCACCTAGAGGCCCATTGTAAGCAATTGAAGCCTCCTTTTAACGCCTGCTCTAAGCAGGCATTAAAAGTGCCAAAAAAAGTGGTGCAAGGAAATCTCTTAGACCGCCCCCTTTGCATACAGTATGCCTGACGCAGGCATAATGTAGCACAAAGGGTTACAAAGTGGCACAATGCATGATTCAACCTGGTTGTGCACTTTCTCAAAAAAGAAGACATAGGGGGTCATTCCAACCCTGGCGGATGGCGGAGAACCAGCGGTAAGACCGCCAAAAGGCTGGCTGTCTTATATTCGTGAATTATGACCATGGCGGATCCTGCCATGGTCATCCGCCGGTTCTCCATCCCGCCCGCCAGGGCGGAGACGACCGCCGGGCTGGAGACTTGGGTCTCCAGCCGGGCGGCCGTCAGTATACCGCCAGCGGTATTTGGACCCGGCTTACCGCGGTGGATTTCATGCGGTTTCAACTGCCATAAAATCCATGGCGGTAAGCACTATCAGTGCCAGGGAATTCCTTCCCTGGCACTGATAGGGGTCTCAGCCACCCCCACTCCCACCCCGACTCCCTCCCCTACACCCCCACCACCCCTGCCACCCCCCAAAGGTGGCAGGGCCCCTCTCCCCACCCGAACCACCAATATAACATTACTCACACACATCTGACACGCATGCAGGCACCACCAACACACACATGCACACACCCCGACATACATGCCTACATCCACACACACAGTCGGACACGCACACCCACATTCAAACAAACACGCACACATCCATACAGCCATACCCACAGCCATACACGCACTCATTCCCATACACACAACACCCCTGCAAGCATACACGCACCCACACACCCCCTCTACATACACACGCGCACACCCCCATGCACGCACACAACACACAACACCCCCCACCCCCCTCCCCTAACAGACGATCGACTTACCTGGTCCGTCGATCCTCCGGGAGGGGACGGGAGCCATGGGGGCAGCTCCGCCGACACCACACCGCCAACAGAATATCGCCACGGCGAATCACAGGACGTGATTCGCTGGCCGGTGTTCTGTTGCCGTGGCGGTGGAGGTGGAGCAACCTCTACTTCCCCACCACCCGCAAGTATGGCTGTTGGCGTCTCTCCATCGGAATAACGACGGAGAGCAGCCAACAGTCATAATACGCCGAGCGGCAAACCATCTGCACAGGCGGTCTTCCGCACGGCGGTCTTGCAAAAAGACCGCCGAGGTCGTAATGACCCCCATAGTCAGCAAAATAGTGACCACCTGGAGAAGAATCTGCACCCATTTCAGCCGTTCTTTTGAAGTCCAGAAGCAGTTCCAGAATATTCAGCATGTTAATAGAGTTCCAGTCAAAGCCCTCATTGAGGCCAACACATTGAAACTTGACGTATACATGTTACAATGTCTGTTTGAGTTGTACTGATAAATGAGTAACTATGTTATTCAAAGAGGAGGGAATGCAATTGACACTGATGCTACTCCCTTTTATTTTCAGATAGGAAGATAGCAAGGAGGACAGTACGATGGGCTAAACTATCCCGTTGTTGCATCTGCTACAAGATCAGCTAAAGAAGGGTTCTTAATAGTTTGCACTCGCTGGTGTGAACGAAAACGCAGAAGGGCATGGCTTTGTTGAGAGCTTAATCCTTTGCTTGGTTGTTAATGCAAAGCTGCAAAATGGCATCATCTTGTCCAAAGACTACATCTATGCCACACTACTTAATCCACGGTCCAAAACATTTCTCTCCACTTTCATTACTTTTTCTGAAGGGATGTTTCAAAATACACAAGGGGGATTGTTGCACAAGCTGGAGACTTCGAAGAAGAAAGGCTGGAAATTACTAGAGTCCCTTTCCTGGGCAGAAGTCCTGTGGTGTCGCCTTCAACTTCCAGAGAGGACAGTCTTGTCACAAAGCAGCCAACACCAGCAACAAGAACACAAGTAACACCCACTACTACAGGAGGGGAAGAATTGGCCCCAACCTCAGCATTGGCTTGGTTTTAAGTGCCAGACAACAGCAGCCCACCAGACCCCCACCTCCTGCAGGAGAAGAACCACCCCGCAAGAGGGCCCTGAGATCTCGCAAGAAGACAGAGTAGGATGTCAAGACCCCCGCCAGCAAAGGATAACACCTGATGTCATCCCACTGTCCCACATTGTCACCCTGTCCATCCTTGAACTGCCCATGCTCCATCTCTCCACAGGCCTCTGGACAATGCACCTGTGTGACTGTTACTCTGGACTCTGCCATGGACATTCCTTCACCATAGCCCCCACCCACTTGAAACCACCCATCCCATTTTGAGCACTGAAATAAACACCTATTTTGCACAAAACTATCTGGAGTCTGGCTGTGATTTCAAAATATTGTAATTGACATGACAGTGCAAATATGTCCTTGTACATAGTGAAGTCAACAAACAGCTGCCACAAACCTGTAGTCCATGGGGAAACGAAGCACAGGACTCGTAGTGGGGAACCCAGATCTGAAATAGGGAGGGAAAAGCCACAACTCAGTCATCATACACTGGGGCAAATAGACAGGCAGCAGAGATGCAGGAGAGTAGTTCACATTTACTAAATTATGTTTGAATTGTTACCTGTGTCCTATTGGAAGTACTGTTCAATGATTCTGTCCCTGTTGTCTGTTTCAGCCCCGTCGTCTTCCTCCTCGTCACTCTCCACAGGTTCCACAGCTGCCACAACACCACCGTCTCGACCATCCTCCTGCAGGAAAGGCACCTGGCGGCGCAAAGCCAGGTTGTGAAGCATGCAGCAGGCCACGATGATGTGACACACCTTCTTAGGTGAGTACATTAGGGATCCACCTGTCATATGCAGGCACCTAAACCTGGCCTTTAGGAGGCCAAAGGTGCGTTCGATCACCCTCCTAGTACGCCCATGGGCCTCATTGTACCGTTCCTCTGCCCTGGTCCGGGGATTCCTTACTGGGGTCAGTAGCCACGACAGGTTGGGGTACCCAGAGTCCCCCAATAGCCATACACGGTGTCTCTCTAGCTGTTCCATCACGTAAGGGATGCTGCTATTCCTCAGGATGTAGGCGTCATGCACTGACCCTGGGAATTTGGCATTTACATGCGAGATGTACTGGTCAGCCAAACACACCACCTGGATGTTCATGGAATGGTAACTTTTTCTGTTCCTGTACACCTGCTCCCTGTCTCTTGGGGGAACCAAAGCCACATGGGTCCCACCAATGGCACCAATGACGTTGGGAATATGTCCAAGGGCGTAGAAATCACCCTTCACTGTAGCCAATTCGCCCACCTCAGGGAAAATTATGTAGCTCCTCACGTATTTCATCAGGGCAGACAACACTCTGGATAACACCTTCGAAAACATGGGCTGAGACATCCCAGAAGCAATTCCCACTGTTGTCTGAAATGACCCACTTGCCAAGAAATGGAGTACTGACAGGACCTGCACCAGAGGGGGAATCCCTGTGGGTTGGCGGATGGGGACATCAGGTCGGGCTCCAGCTGGGCACACAGTTCATGTATAGTGGCACGGTCAAGCCGGTAGGTCAGGATAATGTTGCGTTCTTCCATTGTCAACAGGTCCACCAGCGGTCGGTACACGCGAGGATTCATCCGTCTCCTCGCCAAACCCAGCGGATGGTGCCTAGGTAAGGACAACATGGAGCACAGAGTCAAGCAACCCACAGGTACGTACTCACAGCTTGCACAGTAAACGATTCTCTATGCAGTGAATGGCGTGTCTGAGTGGCTATGCAAGGCCTAGGCCTGTGTGACGCAGTTGAAATTGAGCCATGTGGACCCTCGAAATGGCGGCTGCCTGACCTGTGAAGTGTGACAATGGGATGTGAGGTTAATGCGCTGGCGTGGCACACCGCGGCGGGCGGCGGTCGAAGACCGCGGCACGAAGCCGCATTGGTTAACATTGAAGCCTATGGGTTTCAGGAGCCAATGGCGAAGGGCGCCGGCGGTGGCGGTACGCACCGCCGCGGTACGCACCGCCGCGGACGTGACCGCCATTTTCTATCTACTTATCCACTTGCGACTTGAACTTTCACAGGTGAGGACCTATACTGCAAGTGTTGCTGTGACTTCGGTCTGGAAGGGACAATGGCTGCTGCGACTAGGGAAAGGGCCCCTGCCTTCACTGGAGAGGAGTTGGAGAAACTTGTGGATGGGGTCCTTGTAGGAAAGTACCATCTTGCCTAGCATGTTACCCCCATTTTTCACTGTATATATGTTGTTTTAGTTGTATGTGTCACTGGGACCCTGGTAACCCAGGGCCCCAGTGCTCATAAGTGTGCCTGAATGTGTTACCTGTGTAGTGACTAACTGTCTCACTGAGGCTCTGCTAATCAGAACCTCAGTGGTTATGCTCTCTCATTTCTTTCCAAATTGTCACTAACAGGCTAGTGACCATTTTTACCAATTTACATTGGCTTACTGGAACACCCTTATAATTCCCTAGTATATGGTACTAAGGTACCCAGGGTATTGGGGTTCCAGGAGATCCCTATGGGCTGCAGCATTTCTTTTGCCACCCATAGGGAGCTCTGACAATTCTTACACAGGCCTGCCACTGCAGCCTGAGTGAAATAACGTCCACGTTATTTCACAGCCATTTTACACTGCACTTAAGTAACTTATAAGTCACCTATATGTCTAACCTTTACCTGGTAAAGGTTAGGTGCAAAGTTACTTAGTGTGAGGGCACCCTGGCACTAGCCAAGGTGCCCCCACATTGTTCAGAGCCAATTCCCTGAACTTTGTGAGTGCGGGGACACCATTACACGCGTGCACTACATATAGGTCACTACCTATATGTAGCTTCACCATGGTAACTCCGAATATGGCCATGTAACATGTCTATGATCATGGAATTGCCCCCTCTATACCATCCTGGCATAGTTGGCACAATCCCATGATCCCAGTGGTCTGTAGCACAGACCCTGGTACTGCCAAACTGCCCTTCCTGGGGTTTCACTGCAGCTGCTGCTGCTGCCAACCCCTCAGACAGGCAGCTGCCCTCCTGGGGTCCAGCCAGGCCTGGCCCAGGATGGCAGAACAAAGAACTTCCTCTGAGAGAGGGTGTGACACCCTCTCCCTTTGGAAAATGGTGTGAAGGCAGGGGAGGAGTAGCCTCCCCCAGCCTCTGGAAATGCTTTGTTGGGCACAGAGGTGCCCAATTCTGCATAAGCCAGTCTACACCGGTTCAGGGACCCCTTAGCCCCTGCTCTGGCGCGAAACTGGACAAAGGAAAGGGGAGTGACCACTCCCCTGACCTGCACCTCCCCTGGGAGGTGTCCAGAGCTCCTCCAGTGTGCTCCAGACCTCTGCCATCTTGGAAACAGAGGTGCTGCTGGCACACTGGACTGCTCTGAGTGGCCAGTGCCACCAGGTGACGTCAGAGACTCCTGCTGATAGGCTCCTTCAGGTGTTAGTAGCCTATCCTCTCTCCTAGGTAGCCAAACCCTCTTTTCTGGCTATTTACGGTCTCTGTCTCTGGGGAAACTTTAGATAACGAATGCAAGAGCTCATCCGAGTTCCTCTGCATCTCTCTCTTCACCTTCTGATAAGGAAACGACTGCTGACCGCGCTGGAAGCCTGCAAAACTGCAACATAGTAGCAAAGACGACTACTGCAACTCTGTAACGCTGATCCTGCCGCCTTCTCGACTGTTTTCCTGCTTGTGCATGCTGTGGGGGGTAGTCTGCCTCCTCTCTGCACCAGAAGCTCCGAAGAAATCTCCCGTGGGTCGACGGAATCTTCCCCCTGCAACCGCAGGCACCAAAAAGCTGCATTACCGGTCCCTTGGGTCTCCTCTCAGCACAACGAGCGAGGTCCCTCGAATCCAGCGATGCTGTCCAAGTGACCCCCACAGTCCAGTGACTCTTCAGCCCAAGTTTGGTGGAGGTAAGTCCTTGCCTCCTCTCGCTGGGCTGCATTGCTGGGAACCGCGACTTTGCAGCTACTCCGGCCCCTGTGCACTTCCGGCGGAAATCCTTTGTGCACAGCCAAGCCTGAGTCCACGGCACTCTAACCTGCATTGCACGACTTTCTAAGTTGGTCTCCGGCGACGTGGGACTCCTTTGTGCAACTTCGGCGAGCACCGTTTCACGCATCCTCGTAGTGCCTGTTTTTGGCACTTCTCTGGGTGCTACCTGCTTCAGTGAGGACTCTTTGTCTTGCGCGACGTCCCTTCTCGCTTCAGGTCCAATTTGCGACCTCCTGGTCCCTCCTGGGCCCCAGCAGCGTCCAAAAACGCAAAAAGCATGATTTGCGTGTAGCAAGGCTTGTTGGCGTCCTTCCGGCGGGAAAACACTTCTGCACGACTCTCCAAGGCGAGTGGGATCCGTCCACCAAAGGGGAAGTCTCTAGCCCTTTTCGTTCCTGCAGAAACCTCAGCTTCTTCTGTCCAGTCGAAGCTTCTTTGCACCCGCAGCTGGCATTTCCTGGGCATCTGCCCATCTCCGACTTGCTTGTGACTTTTGGACTTGGTCCCCTTGTACCACAGGTACCCTAGATTGGAAATCCACAGTTGTTGTGTTGCTGGTTTGTGTCTTTCCTGCATTATTCCTCTAACACGACTTCTTTGTCCTTAGGGGAACTTTAGTGCACTTTGCACTCACTTTTCAGGGTCTTGGGGAGGGTTATTTTTCTAACTCTCACTATTTTCTAATAGTCCCAGCGACCCTCTACAAGGTCACATAGGTTTGGGGTCCATTCGTGGTTCGCATTCCACTTTGGGAGTATATGGTTTGTGTTGCCCCTATCCCTATGTTTCCCCATTGTATCCTATTGTAACTATACATTGTTTGCACTGTTTTCTAAGACTATACTGCATATTTTTGCTATTGTGTATATATATCTTGTGTATATTTCCTATCCTCTCACTGAGGGTACACTCTAAGATACTTTGGCATATTGTCATAAAAATAAAGTACCTTTATTTTTAGTATAACTGTGTATTGTGTTTTTTTATGATATTGTGCATATGACACTAGGTGATACTGTAGTAGCTTCACACGTCTCCTAGTTCAGCCTAAGCTGCTCTGCTAAGCTACCATTATCTATCAGCCTAAGCTGCTAGACACCCTATACACTAATAAGGGATAACTGGGCCTGGTGCAAGGTGCAAGTACCCCTTGGTACTCACTACAAGCCAGTCCAGCCTCCTACATTGGTTGTGCAGTGGTGGGATAAGTGCTTGAGACTACTTAAAAATCTTGTCATTGTACTTTTCATAAGAGAAAAATATACAAAACAAGGTCAGTGTATATACACATAGCCAAAAAGTTTTGCATTTCCTCTTTTTCACTCTTTTCTAAGTGCTGAAAAGTACTCCTAAACTTTCAAAAAGTTCTTAAAAGTTTAAAAAGTGTTTTTCTGTCTTTCCAAAAAGTTCTGAAAACTTTTGTCTCTTTCTCTATCACTTTAACTCTCTCTAAAAAATGTCTGGCACAGGCCAAAGTGTTGATCTGTCCAAACTTACATATGACAACCTTAGCTGGAAAAGAGCAAGGAGTCTCTGTATAGAGAGAGGTTTGAGTGTAGGGAAGAATCCTGCCTTGGAACTGTTAATTAACATGCTTAGAGAACAGGATAAGGCCATAGGTGCCCCATCTGTTGAAAAAGTACCTAATAGTTCCCAATCTGATTCAGGGACTCCCCCAGGAAAAGATTCAGGAAAGAAACTTCCTAGCCTGCCCATTACTAGACAATCTAGCATAGATGGTAATGATGATGAGCCACACCAAATAAATAGTGTTGTCTCACATCATAGCAAAAGCATTTATTCTCACCATACTGGTAGTAATGTTTCTGTAAACCAAGTTGTTAAGTTGGCTTCTGTAAGGGACAGGTCTCCTTCTGTTCATTCCCATCATAGCTCTGTTTCTAGAAATGACCCTCCCACCAACCCTGATGACAGAATGTTAGAGGGGGAACTCAATAAGTTGAGGGTGGAACAAACCAGACTGAAGCTTAAAAAGCAACAGCTGGATTTGGATAGACAGTCTTTTGAATTAGAGAAGGAAAGACATAAGTTGGGTTTAGATACCCATGCTGGCAGCAGCAGTATTCCCCATAGTCATCCTGCAAAAGAGCATGATTCCAGGAATCTGCACAAGATAGTTCCCCCTTATAAGGAGGGGGATGACATTAACAAGTGGTTTGCTGCACTTGAGAGGGCCTGTGTTGTACAGGATGTCCCTCAAAGGCAGTGGGCTGCTATCCTATGGCTATCATTTAGTGGAAAAGGTAGGGATAGGCTCCTTACTGTGAAAGAAAATGATGCTAATAATTTCCAAGTTCTTAAGAATGCACTCCTGGATGGTTATGGCTTAACCACTGAACAGTACAGGATAAAGTTCAGAGAGACCAAAAAGGAGTCTTCACAAGACTGGGTTGATTTCATTGACCATTCAGTGAAGGCCTTGGAGGGGTGGTTACATGGCAGTAAAGTTACTGATTATGACAGCCTGTATAACTTAATCCTGAGAGAGCATATTCTTAATAATTGTGTGTCTGATTTGTTGCACCAGTACTTGGTGGACTCTGATCTGACCTCTCCCCAAGAATTGGGAAAGAAGGCAGACAAATGGGTCAGAACAAGAGTGAACAGAAAAGTTCATACAGGGGGTGACAAAGATGGCAACAAAAAGAAGGATGGTAAGTCTTCAGACAAGGGTGGGGACAAATCTAAAAATGAGTCTTCATCAGGCCCACAAAAACACTCTGGTGGGGGTGGTGGGCCCAAATCCTCCTTTAATCAGAACAAGGAAAAGAAACCATGGTGCTATTTATGTAAAATGAAAGGCCATTGGACAACAGATCCCAGTTGTCCAAAGAAAGGCACCACAGCTCCTACCACTACAACCCCTACTGCTACACCTAGTGTCCCTACTAATAGCAGTGGTGGTGGGAGCAAACCTACTAATAGCCAATCCAAGGGAGTAGCTGGGCTCACTTTTGGTAATTTAGTTGGGGTTGGTCTAAGTAGGGAGACCACAGAGGCTACTTTAGTCTCTGAAGGGGCTATTGATTTAGCCACTTTGGTTGCTTGCCCCCATAACTTGGAGAAGTACAAGCAACTAACCCTAATAAATGGTGTTGAGGTCCAGGCCTACAGGGACACAGGTGCCAGTGTCACAATGGTGATTGAAAAACAGGTGCACCCTGAACAACACATACTTGGACACCAGTACCAAGTAACCGATGCTCACAACATAACACAAAGCCACCCCATGGCTGTTGTAAATCTCAACTGGGGGGGGGGTAACTGGTCCAAAGAAAGTTGTGGTAGCTTCAGATTTACCTGTAGACTGTCTATTAGGGAATGATTTGGAGACATCAGCTTGGTCAGATGTGGAGTTGGAGGCCCATGCAGCAATGCTGGGCATCCCAGGGCATATTTTTGCTTTGACAAGGGCTCAGGCCAAAAAGCAAAAAGGACAGGGAAGCTTGGATCCTGGAACAATGGACCAAGTGCTCCCTAAAGCTAGGGCTAGTAGAAGCAAACCACTTCCTACTATCCCTCCCTCTACAGTGGATTCAACTTCTGAGGAAGAAGAATTCCCTCCCTGTGCAGAACCTACACCAGAGGAGCTGGAAGCAGACACTGCTGAGCTTTTGGGTGAAGGGTGGCCTGCCAGAGAGGAGCTGAGTGTGGCACAGCAAACCTGTCCCACATTAGAGGGTCTCAGACAGCAAGCTGTCAAACAAGCTAATGGGGATGTCAGTGACTCTCACAGAGTTTACTGGGAGGACAACCTCTTGTACACTGAGCATAGGGATCCTAAACCTGGAGCTGCCAGGAGATTAGTGATTCCTCAGGAGTACAGAAAGTTCCTCCTAACACTGGCACATGACATTCCCTTAGCTGGGCACCTAGGACAAATGAAAACTTGGGACAGGCTTGTTCCCCTGTTTCATTGGCCTAGGATGTCTGAGGACACAAAGGAATTTTGTAAGTCCTGTGAAACCTGTCAAGCCAGTGGCAAGACAGGTGGCACCCCAAAAGGCACCCCTTATTCCACTGCCTGTGGTTGGGGTTCCCTTTGAAAGGGTAGGGGTTGACATAGTTGGCCCCCTTGACCCTCCTACTGCTTCAGGCAATAGGTTTATCTAAGTGGTAGTGGACCATGCCACAAGATATCCTGAAGCAATTCCTTTAAGGACCAATACAGCTCCTGCAGTGGCAAAGGCCCTCCTGGGAATATTTTCCAGGGTGGGCTTCCCAAAGGAAGTAGTATCAGACAGAGGAAGCAATTTCATGTCTGCATACTTAAAGGCCATGTGGAAGGAGTGTGGTGTAACGTACAAGTTCACAACACCCTATCATCCACAAACAAATGGACTGGTGGAGAGATTTAATAAAACTCTCAAAGGCATGATTATGGGGCTCCCTGAAAAACTCCGCAGGAGATGGGATATCCTTCTACCATGCCTCCTTTTTGCCTACAGGGAGGTACCCCAGAAAGGAGTGGGCTTCAGCCCCTTTGAACTTCTTTTTGGCTACCCTGTTAGGGGTCCACTCACACTTGTAAAGGAGGGTTGGGAACAACCTTTAAAAGCTTCTAAGCAGGATATTGTGGACTATGTACTTGGCCTCAGATCAAGGATGGCTGAGTACATGAAAAAGGCCAGTAAAAACCTTCAGGCCAGCCAAGAGCTCCAGAAGCAATGGCATGATCAGAAGGCTGTTTTGGTTCAGTACCAACCAGGGCAGAAAGTGTGGGTCTTGGAGCCTGTGGCCCCAAGAGCACTCCAAGATAAATGGAGTGGTCCCCACACAATTGTTGAAAAGAAGGGTGAAGTCACCTACTTGGTTGACTTAGGCACTGCCAGGAGTCCCCTTAGGGTGCTCCATGTCAACCGCCTGAAACCCTACTATGACAGGGCTGATCTCACCCTACTCATGGCAACTGATGAGGGACAGGAAGAAGACAGTGATGCTCTACCTGATCTCTTCTCTTCCACAGAACAAGATGCTCTTGTGGAAGGTGGAGTTTTGGCTGATTGTTTTACTGCTGAGCAGAAAGACCATTGCATAAATCTCCTAGATCAATTTTCTGAACTCTTCTCTACTGAGCCAGGTACCACTTCTTGGTGTGAGCACACTATAGATACTGGAGACAGCTTGCCTGTCAAAAGTAAGATCTATAGGCAGCCTGACCATGTCAGGGACTGCATAAAGCAAGAAGTTCAGAAAATGTTGGAACTAGGAGTGGTTGAGCACTCTGACAGTCCATGGGCTTCTCCTGTGGTACTGGTACCAAAACCCAATTCTAAAGATGGAAAGAAGGAAATGCGGTTTTGTGTAGACTATAGAGGTCTCAACTTGGTAACCAAAACTGATGCTCACCCTATACCCAGGGCAGATGAGCTTATAGATACACTGGCATCTGCCAAGTATCTAAGCACTTTTGATTTGACTGCAGGGTATTGGCAGATCAAATTATCAGAAGATGCTAAACCTAAGACTGCATTTTCTACCATTGGAGGACATTACCAGTTTACAGTGCAGCATATTTGGACGATATAGCTGTCTTTAGCTCCAGCTGGGATGATCACCTGGTCCACCTATGGAAAGTTTTGGAGGCCCTGCAAAAGGCAGGCCTCACTATCAAGGCTTCAAAGTGCCAGATAGGGCAGGGTAAGGTGGTTTATCTGGGACACCTTGTTGGTGGGGAACAGATTGCACCACTTCAGGGGAAAATCCAAACTATTATTGAGTGGGTTCCCCCTACCACTCAGACTCAGGTAAGAGCCTTCCTAGGCCTCACTGGGTACTACAGGAGGTTCATTAAGAACTATGGCTCCATTGCAGCCCCTCTTAATGACCTCACATCCAAGAAAATGCCTAAAAAGGTATTATGGACAGCAAACTGTCAGAAAGCTTTTGAGGAGCTGAAGCAGGCCATGTGCTCTGCACCTGTCCTGAAAAGCCCTTGTTACTCTAAAAAATTCTATGTCCAAACTGATGCATCTGAATTAGGAGTAGGGGCAGTCCTATCACAACTTAATTCTGAGGGCCAGGATCAACCTGTTGCTTTTATTAGTAGGAGGTTGACCCCTAGAGAAAAGCGTTGGTCTGCCATTGAGAGGGAGGCCTTTGCTGTGGTCTGGGCTCTGAAGAAGTTGAGGCCATACCTGTTTGGCACTCACTTCATTGTTCAGACAGACCACAAACCTCTACTTTGGCTAAAACAAATGAAAGGTGAAAATCCTAAATTGTTGAGGTGGTCCATATCCCTACAGGGAATGGACTATACAGTGGAACATAGACCTGGGAGTAGCCACTCCAATGCAGATGGACTCTCCAGATATTTCCAATTAGACAATGAAGACTCATCAGGTCATGGCTAGTCTTATTGTCCTTCGTTTGGGGGGGGGTTGTGTAGGAAAGTACCATCTTGCCTAGCATGTTACCCCCATTTTTCACTGTATATATGTTGTTTTAGTTGTATGTGTCACTGGGACCCTGGTAACCCAGGGCCCCAGTGCTCATAAGTGTGCCTGAATGTGTTACCTGTGTAGTGACTAACTGTCTCACTGAGGCTCTGCTAATCAGAACCTCAGTGGTTATGCTCTCTCATTTCTTTCCAAATTGTCACTAACAGGCTAGTGACCATTTTTACCAATTTACATTGGCTTACTGGAACACCCTTATAATTCCCTAGTATATGGTACTAAGGTACCCAGGGTATTGGGGTTCCAGGAGATCCCTATGGGCTGCAGCATTTCTTTTGCCACCCATAGGGAGCTCTGACAATTCTTACACAGGCCTGCCACTGCAGCCTGAGTGAAATAACGTCCACACTATTTCACAGCCATTTTACACTGCACTTAAGTAACTTATAAGTCACCTATATGTCTAACCTTTACCTGGTAAAGGTTAGGTGCAAAGTTACTTAGTGTGAGGGCACCCTGGCACTAGCCAAGCTGCCCCCTCATTGTTCAGAGCCAATTCCCTGAACTTTGTGAGTGCGGGGACACCATTACACGCGTGCACTACATATAGGTCACTACCTATATGTAGCTTCACCATGGTAACTCCGAATATGGCCATGTAACATGTCTATGATCATGGAATTGCCCCCTCTATACCATCCTGGCATAGTTGGCACAATCCCATGATCCCAGTGGTCTGTAGCACAGACCCTGGTACTGCCAAACTGCCCTTCCTGGGGTTTCACTGCAGCTGCTGCTGCTGCCAACCCCTCAGACAGGCAGCTGCCCTCCTGGGGTCCAGCCAGGCCTGGCCCAGGATGGCAGAACAAAGAACTTCCTCTGAGAGAGGGTGTGACACCCTCTCCCTTTGGAAAATGGTGTGAAGGCAGGGGAGGAGTAGCCTCCCCAGCCTCTGGAAATGCTTTGTTGGGCACAGAGGTGCCCAATTCTGCATAAGCCAGTCTACACCGGTTCAGGGACCCCTTAGCCCCTGCTCTGGCGCGAAACTGGACAAAGGAAAGGGGAGTGACCACTCCCCTGACCTGCACCTCCCCTGGGAGGTGTCCAGAGCTCCTCCAGTGTGCTCCAGACCTCTGCCATCTTGGAAACAGAGGTGCTGCTGGCACACTGGACTGCTCTGAGTGGCCAGTGCCACCAGGTGACGTCAGAGACTCCTGCTGATAGGCTCCTTCAGGTGTTAGTAGCCTATCCTCTCTCCTAGGTAGCCAAACCCTCTTTTCTGGCTATTTAGGGTCTCTGTCTCTGGGGAAACTTTAGATAACGAATGCAAGAGCTCATCCGAGTTCCTCTGCATCTCTCTCTTCACCTTCTGATAAGGAAACGACTGCTGACCGCGCTGGAAGCCTGCAAAACTGCAACATAGTAGCAAAGACGACTACTGCAACTCTGTAACGCTGATCCTGCCGCCTTCTCGACTGTTTTCCTGCTTGTGCATGCTGTGGGGGTAGTCTGCCTCCGAAGAAATCTCCCGTGGGTCGACGGAATCTTCCCCCTGCAACCGCAGGCACCAAAAAGCTGCATTACCGGTCCCTTGGGTCTCCTCTCAGCACGACGAGCGAGGTCCCTTGAATCCAGCGATGCTGTGCAAGTGACCCCCACAGTCCAGTGACTCTTCAGCCCAAGTTTGGTGGAGGTAAGTCCTTGCCTCACCTCGCTGGGCTGCATTGCTGGGAACCGCGACTTTGCAGCTACTCCGGCCCCTGTGCACTTCCGTCGGAAATCCTTTGTGCACAGCCAAGCCTGGGTCCACGGCACTCTAACCTGCATTGCATGACTTTCTAAGTTGGTCTCCGGCGACGTGGGACTCCTTTGTGCAACTTCGGCGAGCACTGTTTCACGCATCCTCGTAGTGCCAGTTTCTGGCACTTCTCCGGGTGCTACCTGCTTCTGTGAGGGCTCTTTGTCTTGCTCGACGTCCCTTCTCGCTTCAGGTCCAAGTTGCGACCTCCTGGTCCCTCCTGGGCCCCAGCAGCGTCCAAAAATGCCAAACGCACGATTTGCGTGTAGCAAGGCTTGTTGGCGTCCTTCCGGCGGGAAAACACTTCTGCACAACTCTCCAAGGCAAGCGGGATCCGTCCACCAAAGGGGAAGTCTCTAGCCCTTTTCGTTCCTGCAGAAACCTCAGCTTCTTCTGTCCAGTCGAAGCTTCTTTGCACCCGCAGCTGGC
Organism: Pleurodeles waltl; assembly: GCF_031143425.1. NCBI lineage: Eukaryota > Metazoa > Chordata > Amphibia > Caudata > Salamandridae > Pleurodeles > Pleurodeles waltl. Next base: position 2,642,293 of record NW_027150389.1, on the reverse strand, counting down.
ATTTCCTGGGCATCTGCCCATCTCCAACTTGCTTGTGACTTTTGGACTTGGTCCCCTTGTTCCACAGGTACCCTAGATTGGAAATCCACAGTTGTTGTGTTGCTGGTTTGTGTCTTTCCTGCATTATTCCTCTAACACAACTTCTTTGTCCTTAGGGGAACTTTAGTGCACTTTGCACTCACTTTTCAGGGTCTTGGGGAGGGTTATTTTTCTAACTCTCACTATTTTCTAATAGTCCCAGCGACCCTCTACAAGGTCACATAGGTTTGGGGTCCATTCGTGGTTCGCATTCCACTTTGGGAGTATATGGTTTGTGTTGCCCCTATCCCTATGTTTCCCCATTGCATCCTATTGTAACTATACATTGTTTGCACTGTTTTCTAAGACTATACTGCATATTTTTGCTATTGTGTATATATATCTTGTGTATATTTCCTATCCTCTCACTGAGGGTACACTCTAAGATACTTTGGCATATTGTCATAAAAATAAAGTACCTTTATTTTTAGTATAACTGTGTATTGTGTTTTCTTATGATATTGTGCATATGACACTAGGTGGTACTGTAGTAGCTTCACACGTCTCCTAGTTCAGCCTAAGCTGCTCCGCTAAGCTACCATTATCTATCAGCCTAAGCTGCTAGACACCCTATACACTAATAAGGGATAACTGGGCCTGGTGCAAGGTGCAAGTACCCCTTGGTACTCACTACAAGCCAGTCCAGCCTCCTACAGTCCTCCCCCAGTATGCGCTACTCTACGGTCATCCAGACCAACAAGTGAGTTTAATTCAATATGGATTTGGGGCCTCTGGCTGGCTTGGGGGCCTGGCGGGGGGCCTGGCGGGGATGGGGGGCATGTTGGGGCTGGCGGGGGGCCTGGCGGGGGGCCTGGCGGGGATGGGGGGCATGTTGGGCCTGGCGGGGGGCCTGGCGGGAGGCCTGGCGGGGATGGGGGGCATGTTGGGCCTGGCGGGGGGCTTGGCGGGGATGGGGGGCATGTTGGGCCTGGCGGGGGGCCTGGCGGGGATGGGGGGCATGTTGGGCCTGGCGGGGGGCCTGGCGGGGATGGGGGGCATGTTGGGCCTGGCGGGGGGCCTGGCGTGGTTGGGGGGCATGTTGGGCCTGGCGGGGGGCCTGGCGGGGATGGGGGGCATGTTGGGCCTGGTGGGGGGCCTGGGGGATGGGGGGCATGTTGGGCCTGGCGGGGGGCCTGGCGGGGGCCTGGCGGGGATGGGGGGCATGTTGGGCCTGGCGGGGGGCCTGGCGGGGGGCCTGGCGGGTATGGGGGGCGTTGGGCCACTGGCAACGAAAATGCAGACAAACTTGAACGTGGTATTTCTCCCTCCCTGTACGTGTCACATAGGTCCGCGCCCATGAGAAGATCGGGATTTGGCCAAGGAAGTCCGGACCCTGGGGGTCCACCATCGACGGGGCACCCACTGCCGCAAGAGGTGGGAGGACATCCGCCGCGGGACCAGGAAGACCGCCGAGTCTCTGCTGGGGATGGCCTCCCAACGTAGGCGGGGTGCCTGCCGTCATCTGACCCCCCTGATGTTCCGGATCCTGGCGGTGGCCTACCCTGATTTGGATGGGCGCGTGAGGGCAGCACAGCAGACACAAGGGGGTGAGTACAAGCATTATCTACTCTGTTGTCGCGCAGTGGAGGTGTCTGGGTGGGGGAGGAGGGCTGTGGGTCCCCCTAGGCCAGGGCGATATCTGTAGGCTGGGCACCCCCGTAAGCCCCTGTGTCCCCAGCCACCACCCTCAGTAGTGTGTCAGTACAGCCATCCCTGGGCCGTGTCATCCATGGGTGCAGTTGTCAACTCTAGGCGTGTAGGGCATGTTCCACGGAATGCGTAGCGGACCCCAAGTGCGCAACTTAGTGCAGGGGGCATCTGTGTCTGTCATGTCCGCTAACTGTACCGGTGATCCATGTACTCAAAATCTCTTTATTTCTCTCTCCCCCCCCCTTTTTGTTTGTCTTTCTGTGCTTGTGTGCATCAGCATCATCAGGCGGAGGAGAAGTGGCATCGGGGCAGGAGGGAGCTGCATCTCACATGGCCCAGGAGGGCCATGCCACAGAGTCTGACTGGACCAGTGAGACGGAGGGCGAGGGGAGCTCCACAACGGGGACGACTGGACCCTGCAGCGACACGGACACGTCCTCGGAAGGGAGCTCCCTTGCGGGGGTGGCCCCATCCGTGCCCCCGCCATTACAGGTACAGCTGCCACCCAGCGCACCATCTCTGCCCTCCCAGCAGCCCCTCAGCGTTCGCCCCGTGCCCGCTCTGCCAGGAAGCCGGGCATCTCCTTCGCCCCAGGCACCTCAGGCCCTGCCCCTGTTACCCCCGCTGCCCTCAGTGAGGAGGTCATTGACCTCCTCCGAATGCTCATTGTTGGGCAGACTACCCTTTTGAATGCCATCCAGGGGGTGGAGAGGGAGGTTCATCGCAGCAATGCGTACCTGGAGGGCATTCATTCGGGTCAGGCTGCCCATCAGCGATCGTTCCAGGCTCTGGCCTCAGCACTGACGGCAGCCATTGTCCCTGTCTCCTGCCTCTCTCTACTAACTCCCTCCTCCCAGTCTCCTGTTCCTCTGCCTGTCCCACCCACACCATCAGACCAGCCTGCACACACCTCAACACCCAAGAGCAGCTCATCCAAACATAAGCACCACAGATCACGCAGACATTCACACAAGCAACATTCCGATGCAGACATGCCAACAGTCACTACCACCTCTGTGACCCCCACCTCCTCGTCTCCCTCCTCCCTCCCTGTGACGTCTACACTCACACCTTCATTCACCTCACCATCAGCCAGTGTTTCCATCACCAGCATACCCTCCACTACAGTCCGCACACGTGCAGTCACCACCCCCACTGCCATTTACACGTCCCCTGTGTCCTCTCCCACTGTGTCTGTCACCCCCTCTTCCACACCACACAAACGCAGCCACCCACCCACCCAACAGCCATCCACCTCACGACAGCCTCCCGCTCCTGCACCTGCACCCAAAGACAGCAAACTTGTCTCGCCTACAACCACATCCTCTCCCTCCACTCCCAAACCCACTGTACCTACCACTCTCCATTGTCCCAAGAAAATCTATCTCTCTACTGCTACCTTCTTTCCTGACCCTGAGCCCCCCCCTCCTTCTCGTCGGGGTAAAAAGAGCACCTCAGCCACCACCAGTCCTGCAGCCCCCTTGACAAGGGTGCAGGGGTATTGGAGCCCACCAGCCCGCAGGTCTGGATCTTCGCCCAGCAGCAAGGGGACAGCCAGCCCACCCCCTGGGAAGAGGAGCAGAAGGCGGAAGGGCCGCCGCCGGAGCCCGGATTCGATATCCCCCCAGGACACTAGCCAGCCACCGTCAACAGCCACAGCTCCAAAGGGAGGAAAGGGCCACAGACTCCCGACTAAGGAGGGCAAGGGCAGCAAGGCGGAGAAGTCAGGCAGCAGGCCTGCTGCCCATGGAGGACCCGTCACAGCTGCCCAGGAGGAGCCCGCAACCCCCATAGCCGCTGCCCCGGGAGGAACCGGCACAGCTGCCCCGGGAGAGCCCACCACCCCCATAGCCGCTGCCCAGGGAGGACCCAGCCCAGCTGGCCAGGAGGGCCCCACCACCCACAGCCCAGGTGGGCATTGAAGGAGCACCATCCCCGCTGCCCAGGAGGGCACCACCAGGCAATGAGCAGTTGGCCATAGAATGGCCGCCGTCTCCAGCACCGCTCCGCTGGGGACCGCCGTCTCAAGAACCGCTGAACTGGGCCCTTCAAGGCAAGAACCGCTGAACTGGGCCCTTCAAGGCAAGAACCGCTGAACTGGGCCCTTCAAGGCAAGAACCGCTGAACTGGGCCCTTCAAGGCAAGAACCGCTGAACTGGGCTCCTCAAGGCAAGAACCGCTGAACTGGGCCCCGCCGTCTCCAGCACCGCTCCGCTGGGGACCGCCGTCTCAAGAACCGCTGAACTGGGCCCTTCAAGGCAAGAACCGCTGAACTGGGCCCCGCCGTCTCCAGCACCGCTCCGCTGGGGACCGCCGTCTCAAGAACCGCTGAACTGGGCCCTTCAAGGCAAGAACCGCTGAACTGGGCCCTTCAAGGCAAGAACCGCTGAACTGGGCCCCGCCGTCTCCAGCACCGCTCCGCTGGGGACCGCTGTCTCAAGAACCGCTGAACTGGGCCCTTCAAGGCAAGAACCGCTGAACTGGGCCCTTCCAGGCAGGAACCGCTGGCCCTTTGGCAAACGTGGCAGGGCAGGATCTGTCTCGGGCAGGGCTGCAGGATGTCCTCTGGCCAACATGCCTCCTCCAGTGGCAGTGGAGTCTGTTATGGACTGTTTGGACTGTGGCTTTGCTCTCCCCAGGATGGCCCAGTGGGCAGGCCACCCACTGTATGGACTGTTTGGACTGTGGCTTTGCTCTCCCCAGGATGGCCCAGTGGGCAGGCCACCCACTGTATGGACTGTTTGGACTGTGGCTTTGCTCTCCCCAGGATGGCCCAGTGGTCATGGAGTCCCCTCGTGGATCTGGCGTTGTGTACTCAAGTGGCTGAGGTGCCCCCCCTTCCCTTCCCCCTGAGGTGCCTGTCCTTTTTTCTTTCTGATGCCCCTGCAGTGTTCTCTCTGTGGAGTTCTTGTCGTGGGACTGGGCCTTGCCCCTTTGCTCAGGACCCCTGTGGTCCACGGACAGTGGTTGGACTACATTTAGTAGCTGTATATATTTTGTACATAGTTTATTTATTTATTTGGATTACTGCTGTCCATTTTTCAATATATCTGCCCGTTTGAGATCTCTTCTTTTGGTCTTTGCATTATTTCGGAAGGGGGGGGTTTGTGGGTTGTGACAGTGATCTGTGGGAATGCATTGATGTGTGTGTTGTAGTGGGTGTGGGTGGGTGGGTGTGTGCCGGTAATCTTTTCCCTCCCCTGTGTCGTAGGTGCAGTACTCACCGATGTCTTCCGCGCCGCCGGGCGTGCTCCTGGTACAGGAGCAGGTATAGAAGTGCGGGGATGACCTGCAACTCGGGTTCCATACTGCTGGAATCTCGCGTGGAGTATGTGGAGGTGAGCGTTTTCCCGTTCGTAGTCTGTTTCCGCCGTGTTTTTATCGGCGGTGCTCCCGCCCCGGAAAAGGTGGCGGGTTGGTGGGTCGTGATAGGGTGGGCGGTACATTGTCTGCCGCCTGGCTGTTGGCGGGGACCGCCGCGCTGTTTGTTTGTTCCGCCGTAGCGGGCGGAGTGTTAATGCGGCAGGCTGTGTTGGCGGTTCCCGCCAGGGTCAGAATTGCATATTTTGGACCGCCGGCCTGTTGGCGGGATGGCCGTCGCTTTATCACCGACCGCCAGGGTCAGAATGAGGGCCATAGTTCTTTATGAACCTCCTGTAATACCCAGTGAGGCCTAAAAAGGCTCTCACCTGAGTCTGAGTAGTAGGGGGAACCCATTCTAAAATATTTTGGATTTTCCCCTGCAGTGGTGCAATCTGTTCCCCACCAACCAGGTGTCGCAGATAAACCACCTTCCTCTGCCCTATCTGGCACTTTGAAGCCTTGATAGTGAGGCCTGCGTTTTGCAGGGCCTCCAAAACTTTCCATAGGTGGACCAGGTGATCATCCCAGCTGGAGCTAAAGACAGCTATATCGTCCAGATATGCTGCACTAAAAGCTTCCAGCCCTTGCAGGACTGTGTTCACCAACCTCTGAAAAGTGGCAGGTGCATTTTTCAATCCAAAAGGCATTACTGTGAATTGGTAATGGCCTCCAATGGTTGAAAATGCAGTTTTTGCTTTTGCATCTTCTGATAATTTGATCTGCCAATACCCTGCAGTCAAGTCAAAAGTGCTTAGATACTTGGCAGATGCCAGTGTATCTATGAGCTCATCTGCCCTGGGTATAGGGTGAGCATCAGTTTTGGTTACCTGGTTGAGACCTCTGTAGTCTACACAAAACCGCATTTCCTTCTTTCCATCTTTGGAATGCGGTTTTGGTAGAAGTACCACAGGAGAGGCCCATGGACTTTCAGAGTACTCAACCACTCCCAGTTCTAACATTTTCTGCACCTCTTGCTTTATGCAGTCTCTGACATGGTCAGGCTGCCTATAGATCTTACTTTTGACAGGCAAGCTGTCTCCAGTATATATAGTGTGCTCACACCAAGAAGTGGTACCTGGCACAGTAGAGAAGAGTTCAGAAAACTGACCCAGGAGATTTATGCAGTGGTCTTTCTGCTCAGCAGTAAGACAATCTGCTAGTACAACACCTTCCACAAGAGCATCTTGTTCTGTGGAAGAGAAGAGATCAGGCAGAGGGTCACTCTCTTCTTCCTGTCCCTCATCAGTTGCCATGAGCAGGGTGAGATCAGCCCTGTCATAGTAGGGTTTCAGGCGATTGACATGGAGCACCCTAAGGGGACTCCTGGCAGTGCCTAAGTCAACTAAGTAGGTGACTTCACCCTTTTTCTCAACAATTGTGTGGGGACCACTCCATTTATCTTGGAGTGCTCTTGGGGCCACAGGCTCCAAGACCCACACTTTCTGTCCTGGTTGGTACTGAACCAAAACAGCCTTTGGGTCATGTCATTGCTTCTGGAGCTCTTGGCTGGCCTGAAGGTTTTTACTGGCCTTTTTCATGTACTCAGCCATCCTTGATCTGAGGCCAAGTACATAATCCACAATATCTTGTTTTGGAGCTTTTAAAGGTTGTTCCCAACCCTCCTTGACAAGTGTGAGTGGACCCCTAACAGGGTGTCCGCAAAGAAGTTCAAAGGGGCTGAAGCCCACTCCTTTCTGGGGTACCTCCCTGTAGGCAAAAAGGAGGCATGGCAATAGGATATCCCATCTCTTGCGGAGTTTTTCAGGGAGACCCATAATCATGCCTTTGAGAGTTTTGTTAAATCTCTCTACCAGTCCATTTGTTTGTGGATGATAGGGTGTAGTGAACTTGTACGTTACACCACACTCCTTCCACATGGCCTTCAAGTAAGCAGACATGAAATTGCTTCCTCTGTCTGATACTACCTCCTTTGGGAAGCCCACCCGGAAAATATTCCCAGGAGGGCCTTTGCCACTGCAGGAGCTGTAGTGGTCCTAAGAGGAATAGCTTCAGGGTATCTTGTGGCATGGTCCACTACCACCAAGATAAACCTATTGCCTGAAGCAGTAGGAGGGTCAAGGGGGCCAACTATGTCAACCCCTATCCTTTCAAAGGGAACCCCAACCACAGGCAGTGGAATAAGGGGTGCCTTTGGAGTGCCACCTGTCTTGCCACTGGCTTGACAGGTTTCACAGGACTTACAAAACTCTTTTGTGTCCTCAGACATTCTAGGCCAATGAAACAAGGGAACAAGCCTGTCCCATGTTTTCATTTGTCCTAGATGCCCAGCTAGGGGAATGTCGTGAGCCAGTGTTAGGAGGAACTTTCTGTACTCCTGAGGAATCACTAATCTCCTGGCAGCTCCAGGTTTAGGATCCCTTGCCTCAGTGTACAAGAGGTTGTCCTCCCAGTAGACTATGTGAGAGTCACTGACATCCCCATTAGCCTGTTTGACGGCTTGCTGTCTCAGACCCTCTAATGTGGGACAGGTTTGCTGTGCCACACTCAGCTCCTCTCTGGCAGGCCCCCCTTCACCCAAAAGCTCAGCAGTGTCTGCTTCAAGCCCCTCTGGTGTAGGTTCTGCACAGGGAGGGAATTCTTCTTCCTCAGAAGTAGAATCCACTGTAGAGGGAGGGATAGTAGGTAGTGATTTACTTCTACTAGCCCTAGATTTAGGGAGCACTTGGTCCATTGTTCCAGGATCCAAGCTTCCCTGTCCTTTTTGCTTTTTGGCCTGAGCCCTGGTTAAAGCAAAAATATGCCATGGGATGCCCAGCATTGCTGCATGGGCCTCCAACTCCACATCTGACCAAGCTGATGTCTCCAAATCATTTCCTAGTAGACAGTCTACAGGTAAATCTGTGGCTACCACAACTTTCTTTGGACCAGTAACCCCCCCCAGTTGAGATTTACAACAGCCATGCGGTGGCTAAGTGTGTTGTTGTGAGCATCGGTTACTTGGTACTGGTGACCAAGTAGGTGTTGTTCAGGGTGGACCAGTTTCTCAATTACCATAGTAACACTGGCACCAGTGTCCCTGTAGGCCTGAACCTCAACACCATTTATTAGGGGTAGTTGCTTGTACTTATCCATGTTAAGGGGAGAAGCAACCAAGGTGGCTAAATCAATAGCCCCCTCAGAGACTAACACAGCCTCTGTGGTCTCCCTAATCAGACCAACCCCAACTAAGTTACCAATAGTGAGCCCAGCTACTCCCTTGGATTGGCTATTAGTAGGTTTGCTCCCACCACCACTGCTATAAGTAGGGACACTAGGTGTAGCAGTAGGGGTTGTAGTGGTAGGAGGCTTGGTGCTTTTCTTTGGACAACTGGGATCTGTCGTCCAATGGCCTTTTATTTTACATAAATAGCACCATGGTTTCTTTTCTTTGTTTTGATTAGAAGAGGATTTGGGCCCACCACCCCACCAGAGTTCTTTTGTGGGCCTGATGAAGACTCATTTTTAGATTTGTCCCCACCCTTGTCAGAAGACTTACCATCCTTCTTCTTATTGCCATCTTTGTCACCCCCTGTATGAACTTTTCTGTTCACCCTTGTTCTGACCCATTTGTCTGCCTTCTTTCCCAATTCTTGGGGAGAGGTCAGATCAGAGTCCACCAAGTACTGGTGCATCAAATCAGACACACAATTATTAAGAATATGCTCTCTCAGGATCAAGTTATACAGGCTGTCATAATCAGTAACTTTACTGCCATGTAACCACCCCTCCAAGGCCTTCACTGAATGGTCAACAAAATGAACCCAGTCTTGTGAAGACTCCTTTTTGGTCTCTCTGAACATTATCCTGTATTGTTCAGTGGTTAAGCCATAACCATCCAGGAGTGCATTCTTAAGAACTGTAAAATTATTGGCATCACTTTCATTTACAGTAAGGAGCCTATCCCTACCTTTTCCACTAAATGATAGCCATAGGCTAGCAGCCCACTGCCTTTGAGGGATATCCTGTACAACACAGGCCCTCTCAAGTGCAGCAAACCACTTGTTAATGTCATCCCCCTCCTTATAAGGGGGAACTATCTTGTGCAGATTCCTTGAATCATGCTCTCTTGCAGGATGACTATGGGGAATACTGCTGCTGCCACCATGGGTTTCTAAACCCAACCTCTGTCTCTCCTTCTCTACTTCTAAGGTCTGTCTATCCAAATCCAGCTGTTGCTTCTTAAGCTTCAGTCTGGTTTGTTCCACTCTCAATCTATTGAGCTCCCTTTCTAACAATCTGTCATCAGGGTGGGTGGGAGGGACATTCCTAGACTCAGAAGTATGGTGAGAATGGGCAGAAGGAGACCAGTCCCTTACAGAAGGCACCCTAACAGCATGGCTAACAGTGTAATGTGAGAGCACACCATCTGTATGGTGTGATTCAACATCAGTACCAACTATGCTAGACTGTCTAGTAATGGGCAGGCTGAGAAGTTTCATTCATGAATCTTTTCCTGGGGGAGTCCCTGGATCAGATTGCGAACCATTTGCTGCTTTTTCACCAGATGTGGCCCCTATGGCCTTATCTTGTTCTCTAAGCATATTAAGCAACAATTCCAAAGAAGGATTCTTCCCTACGCTCAAACCTCTTTCTACACAGAGAGTCCTTGCTCCTTTCCAGCTAAGGTGGTCATATGCAAGTTTGGACAGATCAACATTTTGGCCTGTGCCAGACATTTTAGAAAGAGTTTAAGTGACAGAAAAAGTGAAGAAAAAGTTTTTCAGAACTTTTTAGAAAAAGAAAAAAAACTTTTTAAACTTTTTAAGAACTTTTAGAAAGTTTAGAAGTACTTTTCAGCACTTAGAAAAGAGTGAAAAGAGGAAATGCAAAACTTTTTAGCAATGTGTACACACACTGAACTTGTTTTGTATATTTTTCTCTTATGAAAAGTACAATGACAAGAGTGGTAAGTAGTCTCAAAGTACTTATCCCACCGCTGCACAACCAACGTAGGAGGCTGGACTGGCTTGTAGTGAGTACCAAGGGGTACTTGCACCTTGCACCATGCCCAGTTATCCCTTATTAGTGTATAGGGTGTCTAGCAGCATAGGCTGATAGATAATGGTAGCTTAGCAGAGCAGCTTAGTCTGAACTAGGAGACGAGTGAAGCTCCTACAGTACCACTTAGTGTCACTTGCACAATATCATAAGAAACACAATACACAGATACACTAAAAATAAAGGTACTTTATTTTTATGACAATATGCCAAAGTATCTCAGTGAGTACCCTCAGTATGAGGATAGCAATTATACACAAGTTATATGTACACAATACCAAAAATATGCAGTATAGTCTTAGAAAACAGTGCAAACAATGTATAGTTACAATAGGATGCAATGGGGACACATAGGGATAGGGGCAACACAAACCATATACTCCAAAAGTGGAATGCGAACCACGAATGGACCCCAAACCTATGTGACCTTGTAGAGGGTCGCTGGGACTATTAGAAAATAGTAAGGGTTAGAAAAATAGCCCTCCCAAGACCCTGAAAAGTGAGTGCAAAGTGCACTAAAGTTCCCCAAAGGACAAAGAAGTCGTGATAGGGGAATTCTGCAGGAAAGACACAAACCAGCAATGCAACAACGATGGATTTCCAAACGAGGGTACCTGTGGAACAAGGGGACCAAGTCCAAAAGTCACAAGCAAGTCGGAGATGGGCAAATGCCCAAGAAATGCCAACGGTAGATGCAAAGAAGCTGCTACTGGACAGTAGAAACTTAGAATTCTGCAGGAACGACAAGGGCTAGAAACTTCCCCTTTAGAGGATGGATCTCCCACGCCGTGGAAAGTCGTGCAGAAGTGTTTTCCTGTGGAAATACAGCCAAAAAGCCTTGGTAGCTGCAAATCGTGCAAAAAAGGTTTTTGGACGCTGCTGTGGCCCAGGAGGGACCAGGATGTCGCCAATTGCGTCTGGGGACAGAAGGGACGTCGAGCAAGACAAGGAGCCCTCTCAGCAGCAGGTAGCACCCACAGAAGTGCCAGAAACAGGCACCACGATGATGCGTGAAATGGTGCTTGCCGAAGTTGCACAAAGGAGTCCCACGTCGCCGGAGACCAACTTAGAAAGTCGTGCAATGCAGGTTAGAGTGCTGTGGACCCAGGCTTGGCTGTGCACAAAGGATTTCCGCAGGAAGTGCACAGAAGCGGGAGTAGCTGCAAAAGTTGCGGTTCCCAGCAATGCAGTCTGGCGTGGGGAGGCAAGGACTTACCTCCACCAAACTTGGACTGAAGAGTCACTGGACTGTGGGAGTCACTTGGACAGAGTTGCTGGATTCAAGAGACATCGCTCGTTGTGCGAGAGGAGACCCAGGAGACCGGTAATGCAGTTCTTTGGTGCCTGCGGTTGCAGGGGGAAGATTCCGTCGACCCACGGGAGATTTCTTCGGAGCTTCTAGTGCAGAGAGGAGGCAGACTACCCCCACAGCATGCACCACCAGGAAAACAGTCGAGAAGGCGGCAGGATCAGCGTTACAGAGTTGCAGTACTCGTCTTTGCTACTTTGTTGCAGTTTTGCAGGCTTCCAGCGCGGTCAGCAGTCGATTCCTTGGCAGAAGGTGAAGAGAGAGATGCAGAGGAACTCTGATGAGCTCTTGCATTCGTTATCTAAAGTTTCCCCAGAGACAGAGACCGTAAATAGCCAGAAAAGTGGGTTTGGCTACTTAGGAGAGAGGATAGGCTAGCAACACCTGAAGGAGCCTATCAGAAGGAGTCTCTGACGTCACCTGGTGGCACTGGCCACTCAGAGCAGTCCAGTGTGCTGGCAGCACCTCTGTTTCCAAGATGGCAGAGGTCTGGAGCACACTGGAGGAGCTCTGGACACCTCCCAGGGGAGGTGCAGGTCAGGGAAGTGGTCACTCCCTTTTCCTTTGTCCAGTTTCGCGCCAGAGCAGGGTTAAGGGGTCCCTGAACCGGTGTAGACTGGCTTATGCAGAATTGGGCACATCTGTGCCCAAGAAAGCATTTCCAGAGGCTGGGGGAGGCTACCCCTCCCCTGCCTTCACACCATTTTCCAAAGGGAGAGTGTGTTTCACCCTCTCTCAGAGGAAGTCCTTTGTTCTGCCATCCTGGGACAAGCCTGGCTTGACCCCAGGGGGGCAGAAACCTGTCTGAGGGGTTGGCAGCAGCAGCTGCAGTGAAACCCCAGGAAAGGCAGTTTGGCAGTACCAGGGTCTGTGCTACAGACCACTGGGATCATGGGATTGTGCCAACTATGCCAGGATGGCATAGAGGGGGCAATTTCATGATCATAGACATGTTACATGGCCATATTCGGAGTTACCATTGTGAAGCTACATATAGGTAGTGACCTATATGTAGTGCACGCGTGTAATGGTGTCCCCTCACTCACAAAGTCCGGGGAATTGGCCCTGAACAATGTGGGGGCACCTTGGCTAGTGCCAGGGTGCCCTCACACTAAGTAACTTTGCACCTAACCTTTACCAGGTAAAGGTTAGACTTATAGGTGACTTATAAGTTACTTAAGTGTAGTGTAAAATGGCTGTGAAATAACGTGGATGTTAATTCACTCAGGCTGCAGTGGCAGGCCTGTGTAAGAATTGTCAGAGCTCCCTATGGGTGGCAAAAGAAATGCTGCAGCCCATAGGGATCTACTGGAACCCCAATACCCTGGGTACCTCAGTACCATATACTAGGGAATTATAAGGGTGTTCCAGTAAGCCAATGTAAATTGGAAAAATTGGTCACTAGCCTGTTAGTGACAATTTAAAAGAAATGAGAGAGCATAACCACTGAGGTTCTGGTTAGCAGAGCCTCAGTGAGACAGTTAGGCACCACACAGGGAACACATACTTACACACTTATGAGCACTGGGGCCCAGTGACACATACAACTAAAACAACATATATACAGTGAAAAATGGGGGTAACATGCCAGGCAAGATGGTCCTTTCCTACACCTCCCACCCGCCGTGGAGCGGCGGATGCGAGGGACGGCAGCGAGAGAGAGGCCAGTGGAACGGAGGAGACGGGTGGGGGCGTAGAAGCTGAGGCGTCGGTTGAGGTATTCTGGTCCCTTGTCGTGGAGGGCTTTGTGTGCGTGGGTGAGAAGTCGGAAGGTGATCCTTTTGCTAACTGGGAGCCAATGCAGGTGTCTCAGGTGTGCGGAGATGTGGCTGTTGCGGGGTACGTCGAGGATGAGGCGGGCAGAGGCGTTTTGAATACGTTGCAGACGTTTTTGGAGTTTTGCGGTGGTCCCAGCATAAAGGGTGTTGCCGTAATCCAGGCGGCTGGTGACGAGGGCGTGGGTCACGGTTTTTCTGGTGTCGGCGGGGATCCAGCGGAAGATCTTGCAGAGTATGCGGAGGGTGAGGAAGCAGGAGGAGGACACGGCGTTGACTTGTTTGGTCATGGTGAGAAGAGGGTCCAAGATGAAGCCGAGGTTGCGGGCGTGGTCTGAGGGGGTCGGTGCAGTGCCAAGGGCCGTGGGCCACCAGGAGTCGTCCCATGCGGTCGGGGTGTTGCCGAGGATGAGGACTTCCGTTTTGTCTGAGTTCAGTTTCAGACGGCTGAGCCTCATCCAATCTGCGACGTCCTTCATACCATCTTGCAGGTTGGTCTTGGCGCTGGCGGGGTCCTTGGTGAGGGAAAGAATAAGTTGAGTGTCGTCGGCGTAGGAGGTGATGATGATGTTGTGCTTGCGTATGATGTCGGCGAGGGGGCTCATGTAGACATTGAAGAGTGTCAGGCTGAGGGAGGAGCCTTGAGGGACGCCGCAGATGATCTCGGTGGGGTCTGAGCGAAAAGGTGGGAGGTAGACTCTTTGAGAGCGGTTGGAGAGGAAGGAGACGATCCAGTCCATGGCCTGGCCTTGGATCCCGGTGGAGCGAAGGCAGGTTATTAGGGTGCGGTGACAGAAGGTGTCGAAGGCAGCCGAGAGGTCGAGGAGGATGAGGGCAACTGTTTCACCGTTGTCCTTCAGGGTTCTGATGTCGTCTGTGACTGAGATGAGGGCGGTTTCAGTGTTGTGGTTGGCTCAGAATCCGGATTGTGAGGGTTCGAGAAGGTTGTTGTCTTCCAGGAAGTTGGTAAGCTGTTTGTTGACGGTCTTCTCTATTACTTTGGCAGGGAAGGGGAGGAGCGAGATTTGGCGGAAGTTCTTCAGATCGCTTGGTTCAGCCGTAGGTTTCTTTAGTAGGGCTTTGACTTCGGCGTGTTTCGAGCTTTCGCGGAAGGTAGCAGATGAAAAAGAGGAGTTGATGATGGTCTGGAGGTGCGAGGCGATGATGTTGTCGGCTTTATTGAAGAAGTAGTGAGGGCAGGGGTATGAGGGGGCGCCGGAGTGGATAGAGTTCATGGTGGTTTTCGTCTCTTCATTGTTGATGTGGGTCCAGGCGTTGAGGGAGATGGCAGGGGGTGTGGGTTCTGTAATGCTTGGCTGGGTCTGGTGTCCTAAGCTGTCGTGAATGTTGGTGATCTTGCGATGGAAGAAGGTGGCGAGGGAGTTGCACATGTTTTGTGAGGGTGTGATGGCGTTGGCGTTGGGGTTGGAGAACTCTTTAACGATGCTGAAGAGTTCTCTGCTGTTGTGGCTGTTTTTGTCCAGTCTATCGGTGAAGAAGTTCCTTTTGGCTGCGTGGATCAGGTGGTGGTGTTCGCGGGTTGCGTTCTTGAGGGCGGTCATGTTGTCAGTGGTGTGGTCCTTGCGCCAGGCTTTCTCGAGGGCGCGACAGGTTTTCTTCGATTCCTTAAGGGTGTCAGAGAACCAGAGAGGTTTTTTGGTGTTGGCCTGTCGTTGCGTGCATCTGAGGGGAGCAAGGTTGTCTGCGCAGTAGGTGATCTAGTTCGTGAGGCTGAGGGCTGCCTCGTTGTGATCGGTGGTAAAGGTAGGTTGGTTGTCGATGAGCGTGGAGAAGAGCTGTTCTTCGGGGATTTTGTTCCACTGTCGACGAGGGATGGGTTTAGTGCGGAGGTGGCGGGTCTCCTCTTCGGAAGGTGAAGTGGACACAGCTGTGGTCGGTCCAGTGTGGAGTGGAGGCGTGGCTGAAGGAAACGTGTTTGCTGGCGGAGAAGATGGGGTCAAGCATGTGTCCGGCGATGTGGGTGGGGGTATTCACCAGTTGCTTGAGGCCGAGGTTGGTGAGGTTGTCGAGCAGGTCGTTGTTCTGATGGAAGTTGAAGTCGCCTAGGAGGATGTAGTCCGGCGAGGCAAGGGCGTGCAGGGAGACGAAGTCGGTGATGGAGTTGCTGAAAGGGGCGCGCGGTCCGGGGGGGCGGTAGATGAGGGATCCTCTGAGGGTGGTCCTGGGGCCGGTGCGAATCTGGAAATGCAGGTGTTCTGCGGCGAGTGGGGTGTCTTCGGTGGAGGTGGTGACGCTGATGGAGTCTTTGAAAACGATGGCGATTCCTCCTCCTACTTGGTTGGTGCGGTCTTTCCTGGAAATCTTGTAGCCTTCGGGGATGGCTATGGCGATGTCTGGGGCCGAAGAGGCATTCATCCAGGTCTCCGTGATGAAGGCGACGTCCGGTGCTGTGGAGTCCAGGAGGTCCCAGAGTTCAACGGCGTGCTTGTGGACGGATCGAGCATTGACCAGGATGCATTTGAGGTGGTTGATGGTGCGTGGGCTTGTGGTCATGGTAGTTGCGTGGTGGAAGATACGTTTGCAGGAGTGGCAAGCGAAAGGTCCATGGGTACTGTTGGACTTTTGCTTATGCAGGGTCATCCCCAGTCTTTTTCGCCTCCTGCCTCCTATTTTTTTCTGACATGTTGCTGTTGGCTTTTCAACTCTGAGCACTTTACCACTGCTAACCAGTGCTAAAGTGCATATGCTCTCCTGTTTAAATTGTATGTAAGTGGTTCATCCATGATTGGCATATTTGAATTACTAGTAAGTCCCTAGTAATGTGCACTAGAGGTGCCAGGGCCTGTAAATCAAATGCTACTAGTGGGCCTGCAGCACTGGTTGTGCCACCCACATAAGTAGCTCTGTAATCATGTCTCAGACCTGCCACTGCAGTGTCTGTGTGTGTATTCTTACACTGTAAATTCGACTTGGCAAGTGTACCCACTTGCCAGGCCTAAACCTTCCCTTTTCTTACATGTAAGGCACCCCTAAGGTAGGCCCTAGGTAGCCCCAAGGGCAGGGTGCAGTGTATGGATAAGGTAGGACATATAGTAATGTGGTTTATATGTCCTGACAGTGAAATACTGCCAATTTCGTTTTCACTGTTGCAAGGTCTGTCTCTCTCTCATAGGATAATATGGGGGCTACCTTTAAATATGATTAAAGTGTAGATTCCCCTAGAGAGTAGATGGACATGTGGAGTTTGGGATCCCTGAACTCACAATTTAAAAATACATCTTTTAGTAAAGTTGATTTTGAGATTGTGCGTTTGGAAATGCCACTTTTAGAAAGTGAGCATTTTCTTGCTTAAACCATTCTGTGACTTTGCCTTGTTTGTGGATTCCCTGTCTGGGTCAGTTTGACAGCTGGGTTGTTTTTCACCTCACACCAGACAGTGACACAAAGGGAGCTGGGGTGTGATCTGCATTTCCTGATTAGCTATCTCTGCTAGGAGGGAGGGGTGGAGTGGTCACTCTCATCTGAAAGGACTGTGCCTGCCTCTGACAATGCTGTCTCCAGCCCCCTGGTGTGTGTCTGAGGCCTTGCCTGGGCAAGGCAGGATTTCACAAGAAGGTGTGAGTCCCCTTTGAAGAAAGGTGACTTCAAAGACTAAAATGGGTATAAGAAGGGCACCCAAACTTACAAACTTTAGAAACACTTCTGGAACCAAGAGGAACCTCTGCCTGGAGAAGAGCTGATAGCTGAGGAAAACGTGCTGCCCTGCCTGTGACTGTGCTTTGTGGAGCTTTCCTGCAGTGCTGCTTCTGCCAGAGTAAGAGGGCAAAGACTGGACTTTGTGTGCCTTCCATCTTGAAGAAGAAATCTCCAAGGGCTTGATGTAGAGCTTGCCTCCTGTTGTTGAAGTCTCAGGGATAGCAAAGACTTCTTCCTGCCAGCACCTGGAGTCTCTGGAGAGACCCCTACTCTGCTCTGTGGTGCCCTTCCAGTTCCTGGGACCCTGAAAGGAGAGGCTGGCAGCCTAAGGACAAAAATACACGCACCGAGCACCGTGCGGAGAAAAGATCGACGCGAATCCGATCGCGGCTGAGAAAACGACGCGACGCCGGTTCCGCAGCTGAGAAACGACGCCGCAGGAAACGCGACCGAAAAACCGACGCCCGGAGCAGGAGAAACGACGCGCAGCATCGCTGACGGAGGCTGAGAGATCGCACCCTGCGCCGCGGGACTTTCGGATCGTCGTGTGGCTGGCTTTTTCGACGCGCACCGCCGTGCCGAGTTGTTTTCGACGCACACAGCCGTGCAGGGTTACTTTCGACGCACACCGCCCGTGCGGGGTTATTTTTGACGCAAACCAGGTACATTTTCACGCTAGCAGCGCTAGTGTGGTGTTACAACTACCTAAAGACTCTTTTTATTTTAAACCTTTAAAAAATCATAACTTGACTTGTGTATGTTGGATTTTTGTCGTTTTGGTCTTGTTTTGTTTAGATAAATATTTCCTATTTTTCTAAACCTGTGTTGTGTCATTTTGTAGTGTTTTCATTAAGTTGCTGTGTGTGTTGGTACAAATACTTTACACCTAGCACTCTGAGGTTAAGCCTACTGCTCTGCCAAGCTACCAAGGGGGTAAGCAGGGGTTAGCTGAGGGTGATTCTCTTTTATCCTAACTAGAGTGAGGGTCCTTGCTTGAACAGGGGGTAACCAGACTGTCAACCAAAGACCCCATTTCTAACATTGGTGGCAGCGGTGGGATTGGACTTGTATTTGTACTTGACATACAGTAATTAAGTGTAC
This sequence comes from Pleurodeles waltl, assembly GCF_031143425.1. NCBI lineage: Eukaryota > Metazoa > Chordata > Amphibia > Caudata > Salamandridae > Pleurodeles > Pleurodeles waltl. The sequence continues at coordinate 2,624,362 of NW_027150389.1, read as the reverse complement.
ACTACTGTTTTGATCTCAGACCACTACGTGACCACATACTACTTGTTTGGTGATCTTTTGATTTTTCTCTTAAGGACTCTTTTTACTCTACTTCCATGATTTTGCTGATCCCTTGACTGATTCTTTTCACTTCATTGGGAAATTATTTTTTCTGCCTTTTGGAACTTTGCACTTGTGACCATCATGTCTCAATCTGGAGATGCAACAGCTGGAGCTGTGTTTGAAATGGAGAAACTGAAGGAGTACTCAGTTGCTCAATTGAAACAGTTCCTTAAAGATCTTGACTGTCCCACTGAGAGCTCCACCAGGGAGGGGGAGCTGCAACAGGCACAGAGGGCCTGGGTGACAATCAAGAAGGCTGGAAGGCACACAGAGGAGGAGAATATGGGGGGGGAAGTGCAGAGGATACACAGTGGTGTAGTGGAGGAACCTGTTACGCCTGGGGGGAGGGTCCCCAGGAGGGGTGGCAGGGTGTCACCCAAGGGTCTGACTCCTGAAAAGTTACAGGACAGACAGGCAGAGAGGGAGTACCAATGGGAGCTGAAAAAGCTCGATTGGGGGTTGGAAGAGTTGGAAGAAAGGAGGAGGAACTTAGAGATTAAAAAAATGATTTATGCTTACGAGCTTAAATTGAAAGAGCTGGAAGTCATGAGGGCTGAGTCCAGCTGGAATGGTGGCAGCAACAATTGTATATCCAGTGATGCTGCAGAAGTGCACATGCCCAGAGAGGTGGTGCCCTACTTGAAGGAGGGAGTTAACACACGCCAGGAGGTTCAGGGGTATGAGGTAGCTCCAGTGATGCACAGGGTCCCTGAGGTGGATTGGGGAACTGGCATGGGGAGTCATATTCCTACTGGTGGGAGGGACACTCTACTGACTCTAGGTGAGAGTGACAGGGAGAGGGGTTCCCCCCAGGTAGAAGTCCTGGTTATGGAGTGTGAAAACATCCCAGAAGAGTGTGGGTTGAGTGTCAGGGACAGTCAGGTACTGTCTCACCAGTCTCAGGAGGGTGATGTGGGGTGCTTTTTCAAAGCAGAGTCACTGGATGGTTGGGTGAAGGGTACTTTGGTTAATTCATGTGAGGGGCTGAGTGATGTAATTGCTGGAGAGCATATGTCTAGTCCTTATTTTCCAGAGCTATGCCAACACCAGGTGGAGTGTGAGTTCTCTGACCCCAGGGAGCTTACAATGGAGGCAGACTTCTGGGTGAGTACCAGAGGGTCTGAAGAGGCATTTGGGGGTGCTCCTGAGAGGAGTGGTCTAGGTAGTTCCCAACCAGGTGAGGTAGGGAAGGATTGTAGTGTCCCAGGTAGGTCCCAGTGTAGTGGGATGGGTGAGGGACCCCATGTCCAGTCTCAGAGGAGAGGGAATGGGGATGGGTTGAGGCCCAAGGTGCCCGAGATCCGGTCCCAGGTCCTGGAGGGTTCCCTGCGGGAACACCAGGAGGGGAGCCTAGCCTGTACCATAGGGCCATCTGTTGAGGGAGACCCCACAGTGTCAGGAGAACTTGGGGGGGCGGCTGTAGCCAGCGTCCCACCAGTTCTGGTGTCTGGCAGTACCACTCCTAGTGAGGGGGTGCAGAAGTCCAGACAGAGGGTTGAGAGGGGGTGGCGGACCCCAGTGGAGAACCTGGAGGGTCAGGGGTCAGCTCTGAGAGCAGAGCCCCCCATGAATGACCTTGGTAAGACCATTTCTGGGTTGGGGGGAATCCAGACTCTGTCAGATGGGCAGAGGTCAGGAGACCTGCACCAGCCAGACTCTTGTGTGGCCCTTCGGGACAGTGTGTCCCTTGAGGGGGGTAAGTGTGCCCCCCTGGAAGTCCTGGTGTGCCAGGCAATGGTTCAACCTCAGGGTGGTGACTCTGGGTTGAATGATCAGGTTCAGGGGGTAAACTCTGACCTGATGGGGGGTAAGTGTGCTCCCAAGGAAGTCCTGGTGTGCCAGGCAGTGGTTCAACCGCAGGGTGGTGACCCTGGGTTGGATGACCAGGTTCAGAGGGTAAACTCTGACCTGGTAGGGGGTAGGTATGCCCCCCAGGAAGTCCTGGTTTGCCAGGCAGTGATCCAGTCTGTGGGTACAGACCCTGGATTGGGAGGCCAGGTTAAGGGTGTCCCCCCTGACCTGGAGGAAGGGGCTACTGCTAACAGTGCCCCTACCATGTTGTCTTCTGGGGGGGCCACTCCTAGTTGGGTGGTTCAGGACCCCAGAGGAGAGGGCAGGGGGAGGGAAGCCTCACCCCTGGCCCTGGTCCAACCTGAAGGTACAGACCCCAGGTTGGAGGATCAGTTGCAGGTTAACATCCCTGCACTGGTGGAAGAATTGTGCAGGACTGCTTCTACAAGCACCCTGACAGTTTTTGACTCTGGGGGTGCCGCTTCTGCAGGGAGGTTACAGAGCCCCAGAGGGGAGGACCAGGGTCAGGTTGTCATCCCTGACCTGGTGGAAGAGAGAGTGGCCAAAGGGTGCCAGGCACCTGGGGCTACCACCCCCCACTCTCCACAGTCACAGTGGTTAGAGAGGCCTGAGGTCGGGCTCTCATCCCTGACAGTTGTCTGGGGCCACTGTGGCTTGCTGTCCTGGTGGACAGAGTTGCCCCTGGGGGGGGGAGGACGAGAGTCACACCCCGGGGGTGGAGTGGGCAACACCACTGTGTTGGCCCTGGTGGTACTATCTGCCCATTGCAATACATCTGTGAGCAAAGTAAAGTTAGGTGTTGCACAGATGGTCTCTGTAGATGTGGAGAAGGGTTCCCCATGGGTTAGCTTAGTGGGCCCTGAGAGTATGGACAGAGGGATCCAACTGGAGTCAGGACGGCGTAGAACTGGAACATGCCCCTGCTGTTGTGGGCCTGGGTCCCTGTTCTATCGCCCCAATCAGGGAAGTACATCAAGGTATTGATTGTTCTCCCCTGGCTTTAGGCTGGTAGGGGGTCGTGTTGGACTTTTGCTTATGCAGGGTCATCCCCAGTCTTTTTCGCCTCCTGCCTCCTATTTTTTTCTGACATGTTGCTGTTGGCTTTTCAACTCTGAGCACTTTACCACTGCTAACCAGTGCTAAAGTGCATATGCTCTCCTGTTTAAATTGTATGTAAGTGGTTCATCCATGATTGGCATATTTGAATTACTAGTAAGTCCCTAGTAATGTGCACTAGAGGTGCCAGGGCCTGTAAATCAAATGCTACTAGTGGGCCTGCAGCACTGGTTGTGCCACCCACATAAGTAGCTCTGTAATCATGTCTCAGACCTGCCACTGCAGTGTCTGTGTGTGTATTCTTACACTGTAAATTCGACTTGGCAAGTGTACCCACTTGCCAGGCCTAAACCTTCCCTTTTCTTACATGTAAGGCACCCCTAAGGTAGGCCCTAGGTAGCCCCAAGGGCAGGGTGCAGTGTATGGATAAGGTAGGACATATAGTAATGTGGTTTATATGTCCTGACAGTGAAATACTGCCAATTTCGTTTTCACTATTGCAAGGTCTGTCTCTCTCTCATAGGATAATATGGGGGCTACCTTTAAATATGATTAAAGTGTAGATTCCCCTAGAGAGTAGATGGACATGTGGAGTTTGGGATCCCTGAACTCACAATTTAAAAATACATCTTTTAGTAAAGTTGATTTTGAGATTGTGCGTTTGGAAATGCCACTTTTAGAAAGTGAGCATTTTCTTGCTTAAACCATTCTGTGACTTTGCCTTGTTTGTGGATTCCCTGTCTGGGTCAGTTTGACAGCTGGGTTGTTTTTCACCTCACACCAGACAGTGACACAAAGGGAGCTGGGGTGTGATCTGCATTTCCTGATTAGCTATCTCTGCTAGGAGGGAGGGGTGGAGTGGTCACTCTCATCTGAAAGGACTGTGCCTGCCTCTGACAATGCTGTCTCCAGCCCCCTGGTGTGTGTCTGAGGCCTTGCCTGGGCAAGGCAGGATTTCACAAGAAGGTGTGAGTCCCCTTTGAAGAAAGGTGACTTCAAAGACTAAAATGGGTATAAGAAGGGCACCCAAACTTACAAACTTTAGAAACACTTCTGGAACCAAGAGGAACCTCTGCCTGGAGAAGAGCTGATAGCTGAGGAAAACGTGCTGCCCTGCCTGTGACTGTGCTTTGTGGAGCTTTCCTGCAGTGCTGCTTCTGCCAGAGTAAGAGGGCAAAGACTGGACTTTGTGTGCCTTCCATCTTGAAGAAGAAATCTCCAAGGGCTTGATGTAGAGCTTGCCTCCTGTTGTTGAAGTCTCAGGGATAGCAAAGACTTCTTCCTGCCAGCACCTGGAGTCTCTGGAGAGACCCCTACTCTGCTCTGTGGTGCCCTTCCAGTTCCTGGGACCCTGAAAGGAGAGGCTGGCAGCCTAAGGACAAAAATACACGCACCGAGCACCGTGCGGAGAAAAGATCGACGCGAATCCGATCGCGGCTGAGAAAACGACGCGACGCCGGTTCCGCAGCTGAGAAACGACGCCGCAGGAAACGCGACCGAAAAACCGACGCCCGGAGCAGGAGAAACGACGCGCAGCATCGCTGACGGAGGCTGAGAGATCGCACCCTGCGCCGCGGGACTTTCGGATCGTCGTGTGGCTGGCTTTTTCGACGCGCACCGCCGTGCCGAGTTGTTTTCGACGCACACAGCCGTGCAGGGTTACTTTCGACGCACACCGCCCGTGCGGGGTTATTTTTGACGCAAACCAGGTACATTTTCACGCTAGCAGCGCTAGTGTGGTGTTACAACTACCTAAAGACTCTTTTTATTTTAAACCTTTAAAAAATCATAACTTGACTTGTGTATGTTGGATTTTTGTCGTTTTGGTCTTGTTTTGTTTAGATAAATATTTCCTATTTTTCTAAACCTGTGTTGTGTCATTTTGTAGTGTTTTCATTAAGTTGCTGTGTGTGTTGGTACAAATACTTTACACCTAGCACTCTGAGGTTAAGCCTACTGCTCTGCCAAGCTACCAAGGGGGTAAGCAGGGGTTAGCTGAGGGTGATTCTCTTTTATCCTAACTAGAGTGAGGGTCCTTGCTTGAACAGGGGGTAACCAGACTGTCAACCAAAGACCCCATTTCTAACAGGTACGATTTGGGTTAGCTTGGAAGCAGGTGTTGGAGCGCCCTGGGTTGAGGGCGTGGAGGGTGGTGGGGTCGAAGCGGAGCAGCGGGGTTTGGGAGTGCGGAGGACCAGGGGTCGTGGTGCTGGGCGCGGGCCAGGCGTGGACGGGCGCAGACGGGCTTGCCTCTGGTGCGCCTCCGGCGCGCCAGCGGCACACCCGCTGCTGCCATAAGAGGTAGGAGGGGGGGAGGGGTCAGCAGGGGGCGGGGGACGGGAGTGGGGAGACGAATGGGAGCTGGGGGCGGGGGCGTGCAGGAGGTGGCGGCAGGAAAGCGGAGGGAGGGGGGGACAGGTAGAGGGGAGGGGGGTTAAGGGTGGTGGGGGATGAGTTTTAGGAAGTTTATGAGTTTAGGGAGAGAGATAGGAGGAAGGTTGGGAAGATATGGGAGGGGGGTTGTAGAGGTGGGTGAGGGTGAGAGGTAGAGTGAAAGGATAGGAAGGTAGGGGTGGTAACAGAGGGGGTGGCGAGTGGGGGGAAAGATAGAGAGATAGGTAGATAGGAGGAGGTGGTGAGTGAGGGAGACAGATAGAGAGATAGGTAGATAGGAGGAGGTGGTGAGTGAGGGAGACAGCTAGAGAGGATAGAGAGATAGGTAGATGGAGATGGGGGTAGATAGGGGTGATAGAGAGGGGGAGGCGAATGAGGGGGAGAGACGAGTCAGGAGCGGGAGGAAGCAGGAAGCAGGTAGCAGAGGAAACAGAGCTAACAGAGGAAGAGGAGCCGAAGAGGAGCCGAAGAACAGAAGACAGAAGACCACAGAAGAAGAGGAGCCGAATACACAGAAGACAGAAGGCCACAGAAGAAGGTACAGAAGAAGAGGAGAGCAGAAGACAGAAAAATACAGATGAAGGTGAAGAAGAGGAGCGCAGAAGACAGAAGAATACAGATGAAGGTGAAGAAGAGGAGCAAAGAAGACAGAAGAATACAGATGAAGGTGAAGAAGAGGAGCGTAGAAGACAGAAGAATACAGATGAAGGTGAAGAAGAAGAGGGGCGACGAGCAGCAGAGGAAGGAGCCAAGAAGAGGGACAGAGAAGAAGAGGCACACGTGGGTCGCGGTGCAGAGGAGAGGGTGAGAAGCACACAGATGAAGAGAGAAGACGGGGAGCAGGAGGGAAAGAAGAGTACAGAAGAAGACTACAGAAGAAGAGCACAGAGGAAGAACAGAGAAGAAGAAAAGAAGCAGGAGAGAGGGTGAGTAGCGCGAGGCAGGGCGAGGGGCTGGGAGGTGGGGGGTACTTACTGCGAGGTAGCTGGGCGGTCTCAGGGACCTGGGCTGGAGGAGCTGGAGGAGCTGCAGCGGCAGGGGGAGCGACCTACCCTTGGTATTTTTGAGGGTCTGCACTTATTTTGTGGGGTGCTGGCCAGGCTTAAATTGTACATGTGGGTTCTGGTGTTATGCATCTGTATGTATTTGTGATGGTCTGCACTTATTTTGTGGGTTGGCTGTAGGGCTTAATTTGTACTGGCTGGTTCTGGGGTTATGCATGGGTAGGTATTTTTGTGGGGCTGTATTTTGTGGGGTGGCTGTAGGGTTTAAGTTGTACTGTCTGGTTCTGGTACTCCCCAGAGATATCCAGCGCTCTGGGACCACACGCTATTAACTTTTCTGAGCTGTTCTCAGAGACAAAGTGGCCTCAGGGAACAGCTCTGAGGCTTTAATAACGCAGGTTTCCCAGCGCTGAGCGCTTCTGAGACAGTCTAACTCTGCCTCAGTATTATGTGTTCACACCAATAATTGCTGCATTGGGGTGTTTATACGGACTGTATTGAGGTTGCATTGTTATTAACTTTAGAGCTTCGCTCTCCGCGTTGCGGTGCACAGAGCTCTAAAGTTAATAGAAGCTCCCGAAGCTCTTTTTTCCACGCTGCTCTCAGAGACCATGCGGTGTCTGAGAGCAGCGCTGAGTAATATTAATAACAGTGCTCCAAAGAGCAGTCCTGCGCTCTGGGGAGCCCGTTATTAACTTTTTCCACGCTGCTCACAGAGACCATGTGGTCTCTGAGAGCAGTTTAGCATTAGTTAATTATTACACCAGTCTCCGATTGTCCGCGGACGCCCGGAGACCGGTGTAATTATTAACTAATGCTAAACTGTTCTCAAAGACCATGCGGTCTCTGAGTGCAGTGTAGCATTAATTAATAATTACACCAGTCTCCAAGCGTCCGCGGACACCCGGAGAACGCGTTATCAGCTTCACAGATCTCTGCTCAGAGGGCGCGCGCCCCTCTGAGCAGAGATCTGTGGAGTTAATTACTCCGGTCTTCGAGGCTGCAAACGCCCAGAGACCCCGTTCTCAGCTTCACAGATCTCTGCTCAGAGGGCCACGTGCCCTTGGAATAGAGATCTGTGAAGTTGATAACGGGTTCTCCGAACCTCCGCAGCCTTCGAGACCCCGTGTCTGGGAATGAGCAAGCAGGTTCTCAGAAGCCGCTGGGGAGCACCCCAGCAACTTCTGAGAGCCGCCCGGAAGGTGTAATTACAGAGAATGCCGCGCACGTTTCAGCGTGGCATTCTCTGTAATTAAACCTTCTTCTGATCGGCATGCAGAGGCCTTGTGGTGTTCCCCAAAGCCTCTGAGAGCAGGTTGTTTGAAACCAGAGTGTGGCGCCTGTTTGAAGTAGGGTAACGGTGCGAGGTCAGGGCATATGGAGCCCTGGCCACGCGCGCTTGGGCCCTTTGGACCTTACAGTTTTAAATTAAAAAAATAATAATAATAATAAAATAAAATATTAAAAAATTACTAATTTAGGCTTTTGGGGGCCTTGAGATTGGGACCCCCAGGGCCCCGTAGGGCAGATTTTTTTTTTAAATACATAAAAAATACAATAAATGTGGCATAAAAATAATAATAATTTAAAAACTAAACTCTACAACCAGTCTCAGGCCCACAAGCCCCCCAGCCACTCACTATTGTTCATGGGAATCTGGTGTCCTAGGTTGATGCCTTGAAAAACCCTGGGCCTCACACATGCTGCTTCCACAGCCGGCCATTTTTAATAAAAAGACTGTAAATGTGTTGGTGGAGTTGGCTCAGCTTGGAGTTTAGACTGAGCTCCGCCCCCCCACATGGTTCATAGCCTTGTTAAGCTATGGCGAAAACCCGGCTTGGATCCTAGGATCCGGTTTCCAGTCTGTTGTACATATACTGTATTAATTCTAGGAACTGTAATGTTTTTTAAATAGGGTTGTGTTATATATTTTTACGAATGGTGTAATTACACAGCATTATAAAGACCTTTGAATGCCTTGTTATATGTGTAAAATAAGCTTGTGGAGCCCTTAGAATTATATAAATAATGGTTTATAGAGTGAATCCTAGAGTTTGTCTTGTGCTAGAGTGCCACCATGTGGACTCTGTTTATTAAACCTTTTATAGTTTTTGAGAAAAGCTTTACAAATGTTGATGTGTATTTTATTTCCAGAACATAGGGGCTCAACAGTTGGAATCTTGAGAGCTTTTATTTATTTTATTTTTTTATTTTATTTTTATTAATATTTTTTATTTTTTATTTTTTTGTTTATTTATTTATTTATTTATTTTTTCAACACTTGGCATGCTTTTATGAAGGGCTCACGCATATAACATGAAACGAGTTGTGTTTTAAAGGCAATTCTGTCTCTCGTGTACGTAGGACCTCCAAGAGCCTGCTGCGACCCCTGTGGAAATGGAGACAGTGCAACAGGGTGAGTTACAGGGCATTCTAAACAGAGTTGTCATGATTGTTATTTTTTTATTTTACCGTTAACAACTTCCCATATGTCTGTGGGCTTGTACAGGTTATGATGCAGGTTATGGTTGCCGCTCTACAGCAAATCCTCCAGGTTCAAGACGGGCCATGCACAGTGTCTCAGGATAGTGCTTTTGCAGGTAAATAATGGGGTTCTTTTATAAACACCCTGAAAACCTAAAAAACCCAACAACCATCCCTATATTGGGACCCCTCAGGGAGTTTGTATAGTCTATGTATTATATTGTAAATGTAACATTTTTTTCTTTTTATCCCAAGGTCCCCCTGAGGGAGAAGCGACCCTGAATCTGGATGGGAGCTTTAAAAACACTGTCCGCAAAAGGAAGTCCCCAGCGTCTAAAGACGGCCCACCCATTAAGAAGGGGCCATGAAGTCGGAAAACCCCTGGTGAGTTTTAGAAACTGTAGAACTAGATGTCTACATGCCTTAGTGTGTCTCAAACCTCTTTCACCCCACCCCTCAGGTATAGTAGCTATAACAAACCCTAGTATGTGTTTTGCTATCTTTACATCCTAGAGTCAGCCCACAAGAGCTCCAGAGGCGCCAGCCATCCGCCTACATTGCCGAGGTCGTCTTTAAAGGTCAACACCGTGACAGTTCGAAACCCCATAGCACCATCGGTACTCGTGAACCACACAGATCCCCAAGACCAACCCTGCAGCCGCTCTACAGACACCGATCATGGTCCAGGTACAGCGCTTAACTACACCACACCAACAGTCATAAAGGGCATGACCAGTACCACGAACAATTCTGCAGCAACTACCCCGGGGAGGTGGTTTGGACACTCGCACATTGTCGTGCTTACAACCCCAAACGCCCAGCAGTTTGTACCATGTGAGGCCTCTGGAGGGACCCCAAAGCAGTGCAGCAATCCTAAAATACATTGGCTGTCATTAAAGAATCGTAGGAAGAAGTTGCAGACCCCTGAGCTACAATCTGTGCCTTTAGACCTATCTTTTAAAAATTTTGTTAAGGAGCAGCCGGTTCTACCTATGTCCCAACGTTCTAATACAGATGGGTCTGTCAACGCCCTAACCCCTCCAGTCTGTACATCTAGCCCACCCTGGTTACATGACTCACAATTGGAGAATGATCGCCCCTTAGAGGATCCTTATTCCCATTGTATAGGACTTCTTAAGGCTCTAGCTGGTACTGCACAGAGTTCTGAAGCCCCCTAACCCCCCCGTGACACTTCTAAGACGACCCCCTCAAGGTTAAAATCAGAACTGTCTCAATCAGCATCACCCTGCCACAGCACTGCCTCTACATCCGCGACCATCAGTTATTACTATAAACATTTAGCCTCCCATGTCTGATGTCCCCCAATACACCACCAGGGGCATACAACCCCACCAGTCCTGCACCAAGTGCCTGTGCGCCGGTATCTTCACCATCCTCATCAATATACCCCACCAGCAGTATAGGATGTAGCGGATTGCAAAATCGAAGTTTTGGAACACCCTCGAGCGATGATCAGGCCTCTCAAACTCTGGGGTGTTCAAACTGGGACCCTGTTTTTACGTCCTGCTCCGGTCCATCAGCACTGAATGGGGGTGATCATGTCAACCGTTGTCCTATACCAGGGGCTGCTCTGGGAGTTGGCAATCACTCCTCTAATGTCTCAAATACTGACCTTTAAACCAACCCTTCAAACCGTACTAGAGTTCTGGACACCTTCATAAAAGAAATACATCAGTCAGTTAGACAGTCAAAATTCCGACTCCGTCTAAAAACTTTAAAATTGGGTAATACAGGGGCATCCAGAGCTAACATAAAGGCTTTAATACAGCTGCTGGCTCAGTGTAGAAGCATGGTGGTCCAAGCTTGCGCTTCAGCAGTTGCAGACATGGGTAACATACCAGCGTGACTAAGCCAGCATGCAGACCCGGGGACTGTAAGAGCAACATTTACCGATACAATGGGCCTTAGGTCGAAGAGCTCTAAGAGTTTTACGAGCGCTCAAAAGTCAGAAGCCATGTGAGCCACCAAAACCACAGCCCATAAGGCCTCAAAATATACAATTAGGAGTTGCTGATGGTATTTACAGGTCCTCTGGGGGTGATGGTCAGAGCAGTCTCAGCTCTAAACAATCTGAAGGACCCCCACCCACAGTAGGTGAAGTGTCAGTGGCACCACTTGTAAACACCCCAAATATTGTTCAGATAGGCGGGGCCGGTTACCAAAAAACAGATGGACCCATAAGAAGACAAAGTGGATTGGTAGAGCTAGAAACCGCAAGCTTGTAATAAAAAAGTTAAAGAAAGCCAGACTCTACATTACCCAAAGGTCTAAAACCACACCTACAGCTAACCATAGCTACCTACCTGTGGTTGATACCAACGGGAGCTCTCCAACAACCGGTAATTCTCATGCTGAGACTGTCAAAGCGATGCCCCTAGCCTGGGCGGGCAGAAGATTCCCTGTCTTCTGTTCGCAGATGATACCCTATTGTTATCACGTACTGCCATGGGCCTTTCTAGGCTGCTCTCCAGATTTCTGGAGTTTTGCATTGACCATGAGTTATCGATTAATTCAGCAAAGACAAAATACATGGTTTTTGGAGATATTAGGCAAAAAATGAAGAGGCCTGTATATCTAGATGGTGTCCCCTTGGAAAGGGTGGGTACCTTTGATTACTTAGGCATTAAGGTGGAAGATTCACATCTTTGGCATGCCCAACGCCAAAAATCTTTATTATGCCTGAAGCAGAGGGCGGGTGGAATTGTCAGATTTGCCTCTAGTTCTCCAAAATTTGCAATATCCCCTGCACTGGAAATATACAAAGCTCAAGCTAGGGGGGCCGCCTTATATGGAGCTGAACTTTGGGGTCATTGTAATTTGGCGAATCTGGCTAGGGCGGAAAATCAGTTTCTAAAAATGATGCTAAAGGTTCCATCGAGTACCCCATCAGCCTTGTGGTTAAGGCCTCCACGAGTTGGTCTAATCTGAATGCGTTTCCTACAGCTGTCCCTGACTAGGAATCTAAGTGACCATTCACTGGACCTAAATCTTTTTTCAGTTTCACAGATTGCTGCCCTAAGGCCCCTGCTGTTTTGGATTCGGTTGTGGACAACAGATGCCCTAACCCCTTTTTGGTGTGGCCTTCTTAACGTGGTGGGCTGTGATTCTAGTATTAAAATTAAATGGTGTGTCTTTGTTGAACAATCTTTTTCTCGGCTTGGCTTAGGGTCCTATTGGCATGATCCTATTTCTATTCCTAAAAATGCTGCACAGCTGTTAAAGGATGCTTTTTGGCATAATGTTCAGGTTGGACAATTTGTTAGTTCTATTCCATTGTCTATGTCCGACAATTTTTTACTTGTTAAATGTCATTACGAATTTGAGCCCTTTTTGGACGCAAAGCTATCTCCATTTGCTCGTGCCCTTTTTATTAGGTTTAGGATCGGGTCTCTCCCTCTGTGCTGTTTTACGTATAAATGGTCGAGCTCAACGAATAGATCTAAATATTGCCCGATGGGTTGTAAAAGTGAAGAAACTGTTTCACACGTTTTCTTCCACTGTCAAGCGTATCATAAACAAAGAGCACTTTGGCTCATCCCGCTTTGCAAACAATTAGGGGTTAGATTCTGTCTCCACGCTGAGAGAATTTTAAAATGTGACCCGTCCGTCCAGATAGCTCTACCAGTGGCAAGATTTCTTGAGTCAATCTGGCGGTTGAGATTAGCAATTTTAAGGAACAGAACTGTGTAGTTATTGTTTAGTTCTACTCATGTATATTTACTTAACTCGGATGTATGATTGTAGTCTTTGTGGTACAGGATATAGACTTTGGTTCGGTTTATTATGGATTATTTATAGATCTATGGAACTGATCCCTCATTTTATGTTGTGAGAATTTTTAAATGAGACTCATCCACCGAGGATTTTTTTTTTATTATTGTGACATCTGAGATTAGTAATTTTAAGGAGTAAGATAATTTTTAGACTTATTTATGTATATTTATCAAATTGGATGCGTGCTTGCTCCTCAGGATATAGATATTGGTGTAGTATATTTTTAACCAGCGCTGATTTATGGAACCAGTTTCCTTATTGAGTGCACCCTTTCATTATATTAAGTGATGTTTATCTGGCTGTTTATTTTTTGTTTGTTTTTAAACTTGTTTTGTCTTTTTTAACTGTGTTTTTATTTTTTACTTTTTTAGTATCCCGCTGCTTTTAAGAAGCTCTCTTTCTCTTTTGCGTGTATTGTACTTTAATGGTTTGTTTTTTACTTACCGAAATAAAGTTAAATGATGATGAGTTCAACAGTTGCTTTTACCATGGGTGTCCACGGTGTTACAAACCCCACGAGTTTAATAGACTGCAGGGCACCACATTTGAACATCTGCACCGTCGGACTCTGGCGAAGGCGCAGTATATTGAGAGCTGTGGCTTTGTTCTGAGAACTCTCTGGGAACACGAGTGGGTAGAGGAGCTAGCGAAAGATGGCTAGCTGGGAACTGTTATTAAGAGCCAGCAGTTACCTTCACCGTTGGAACCTCGCGACTCCTTATTCGGAGGTCGTACAAACGCCATACAATTGTACCGCGTAGCTGGGAAGGGTGAGAAAATTCACTACTACTATTTCACTAGTCTGTATCCGTTTGTGAACAAGGTGAAGTGGTACCCTGTGGGGCATCCTACGATCATATACAGGAACTTTAAGCCTCTCAAAGAGTACTTTGGACTCATTAAGTGCCAGATTCACCGGCCGCGGAAACTTTACTTTCCGGTGCTCCCGTATAGAGTCGACGGTAAGCTAATGTTCCCCCTATGTCGAACATGCGCTGAAAGTAAACAGACTCACGAATTCCTGCATAGTGATGAGCAGAGGCTGCTGGAGGGGACATGGTGTATCATCGAGGTGCAGACGGCCCTCGAGAAAGGGTACCGTCTAGGTAAAGTCCTGGAAATTTGACACTTTACAAACACCACAACCCAGCTCTTTTCTGAGTGCATCAACTTGTTTCTCAGAGACAAACAGGAGGCCTCGGGGTATCCCGACTGGTGCGTCGATGAGCCCTCAAAGAAAAAGTATATCTCTGATTACAAAGCTTGCGAGGGTATTAAGCTGAGACCGGTATTCATTAAGGTTAACCCCGCCCGCCATCAGCTAGCTAAGCTCTGTCTCAATTCCTTGTGGGGAAAATTTGCACAGCCTACCAATTTGCCAAACACATCCATCGTCACAGATCCAGACAAGCTTTTTAAGTATATATTCACACCGGCTTATGACATTTCCAGTTGTGAATTTATCGACAACGAGACCGCCGTTCTATGTTGGAAATACGCCAAAGAGTACCCCACAATATAAACATCTGTATAGCGTGCTTCACAACCGCTCAGGCAGGATTAGAGCTTTACAGTTTGTTGGATAAGCTTCAGGATCGTTGTTTGTACCATAACACCGACTCTGTTATTTTTGTGAGTGAAGAGGTTGATGAAGATCCTCCGCTGGGTGATTATCTAGGGGATTTGACCAGCGAGCTCAAAAAGGGGGAGTACATACTCAACTACACCTCCTCTGGACCCAAGACCTATAGTTACAAGCCCTCTAATAACAGGGTTTGCATGAAAGTCAAAGGTATCACTTTAAATGTCAAAAATACAGTTAAAATAAACGTTGACAGTCTGAAGGGTCTGGTGCAAGAGTACTACACATCGAGCGATCACAAAAACACCAAATCAATAGTCGTAAACCACCCAAGCATAGTCAGGTCCAAAAAAAACCTGGGAAATTACAACACAGCCGCTTTATAAAACCTTAAGTGTAGTGTTTGATAAACGGGTCCTCACCGAAGACTATAAAACCCTACCGTACGGTTATTAAAAGACATTAGAGGGTTGAACGCCAACAGCTATGGACACCAGGTTGCAACACCCCTTCTCCTGCGTTTTAGCAGGGCCCTCAAATAGCGGTAAAAGTTTTTTTATAAAGAAACTGCTGGAAAACGCCCCCCGGTGTTTTATCTCAGACCCCTAACAACATCATATGGCTTTATTCCTGCTGGCAGGATCTTTACACAGAGCTATCCCTAAAGTTCCCACACATCAGATTTATAGAGGGCATCCCCGGTAATCTCAACGACGATGACTTGTTACCTAAACACCTTGTAAACATGATCGTTGTGGATGACCTCATGCGTGAAGGCGGAGTCCACCCTGAGATTGAGCAGGCTTTTACTCAATATTCACATCATCGTAATCTGAGCATATGTTACATAGTGCAGAACTTGTTTTACAAGGGTAAGAGCAGCCGTTCCCTAACTCTCAACGCCTCATACCTGGTCTTATTTAAGAACCCCCAAGACAAGCTTCAGATATCAATTATAGCTAAACAAATGTACCCCGGAAACACACAGTTTTTCATGGAAGCGTTTAACGACGCTACTGCAAAACCCTACGGTTCCTTACTGGTAGATTTAAAACCCGATACTCTAGAAGACTACAGACTGCGCGCCGGTATGTTGCCACCTGACTTCCCAGTCGCTTACACACCCAAAACCGGTCCCAAAGCCAATAAAAAGACCTGGTAAGAAGACTTTTATAACATTTACATTCTAAACCTTGTAATATAAGGTCACCATCATGTCTGCGAGGCTGCGGCGTAATTTAGGCCTCCTAAAAATGCTGATCACAGGCAACCCCTCGAAAAGAAAGGCTATCCTTTGCGCTGCCTCAGGCTATTTATTGGCTGCCATTTCAGAAATAGCCCTAAACACCCTAAAAGATAATGTCCCGATATCAACAAGCCTGTTCCGAGTTCTGAAGTAGAAGCGCCACATTATTAAGAAGCTCAGCAATAAGAGGTCATCGCTCCTTTCTAGAAGGAAACTGGTCAAACAGTCTGGTGGTTTTATAGGGTCACTGCTATACCCCTACTCACAGGGCTCCTGTCGAGGCCCTGATGGATCACGCCCACAAAGTGTACCTTGTACCCCACCAACAGCTTGAACAGATGGGCTCTTCTACCACCGACGCCTGGGACATACGCAAAAATGAGACGCAGCAGCTCGATGCTGAAATCAAAGCCATTTTGAACCGAACTGATTTAAAACCACACAACAAAGCAGGGCTTTACTCAGGAGCCCTTTAAAACCTTCTACAGTACTACAAGCAGCTAACCTCTGAAAAAAACAAACATACGCTGTATAGCCCAGATGCTGAACAGCAGCCAGTACCCTCTGTGGCACCTCAAGACCTTGGGCCCTCACCCACCCCGGATGCCTTTGTCATATACCGTTTAAAAAATATGTCAGAAGTATAGAGGGGCTGCTCAAACGTTGCTCAGTAAATGACTGCTACTAATGATTTGACCACGTGGAACGAACGGGGTAAATTCGTTTACAAGGGTCAGCCGGTTGCTGGTTCCAACATCTATGATCTGGTCAGGGGTGTCACACACGGTAAAACACTATCGACACAAGACTCTCCTAGAGGTTTGGAGCAGTTCCTAAGTCCAGCTGCGGAACTCAACATTCCCTCAACGATTATCGGTAACGCAGAGAATCGTCGTAAGCTTGAAAGTTTAAAAGATCCAACCGTTGGTGTTTTTACACGGAGTCCTGCCGTATCGACATTGCCTTTCTTTCCACAACTAACACTGTAAGGAAATGCCTCCATGGCATGGTTACCCTCTGACTTTTTGCCTTTGCTGATGCCAAGTTATAATTTGAAAGCCAGGACCCCAGTGCTCATAAGTTTTTGACCTATATATATGTGTTCCCTGTGTGATGCCTAACTGTCTCACTGAGGCTCTGCTAACCAGAACCTCAGTGGTTATGCTCTCTCTTTCCAAATTGTCCCTAACAGGATAGTGACCAATTTCACCAATTCACATTGGCATACTGGAACACCCTTATAATTCCCTAGTATATGGTACTGAGGTACCCAGGGTATTGGGGTTCCAGGAGATCCCTATGGGCTGCAGCATTTCTTGTGCCACCCATAGGGAGATCTGACAATTCTTATACAGGCCTGCCACTGCAGCCTGAGTGAAATAACGTCCACGTTATTTCACAGCCATTTACCACTGCACTTAAGTAACTTATAAGTCACCTATATGTCTAACCATTACCTGGTAAAGGTTGGGTGCTAAGTTACTTAGTGTTTGGGCACCCTGGCACTAGCCAAGGTACCCCCACATCGTTCAGGGCAAATTCCCCGGACTTTGTGAGTGTGGGGACACCATTACACGTGTGCACTATACATAGGTCACTACCTATGTATAGCGTCACAATGGTAACTCCGAATATGGCCCTGTAACATGTCTAAGATCATGGAATTGTCACCCCAATACCATTCTGGCATTGGGGAGACAATTCCATGATCCCCCGAGTCTCTAGCACAGAGCCGGGTATTGCCAAACTGCCTTTCCCAGGGTTTCACTGCAGCTGCTGCTGCTGCCAACCCCTCAGACAGGTTTCTGCCCTCCTGGGGTCCAGCCAGGCTTTGCCCAGGAAGGCAGAACAAAGGACTTCCTCAGAGAGAGGGTGTTACACCCTCTCCCTTTGGAAAAAGGTGTCAGGGCTGGGGAGGAGTAGCCTCCCTCAGCCTCTGGAAATGCTTTGATGGGCACGGATGGTGCCCATCTCTGCATAAGCCAGTCTACAACGGTTCAGGGATCCCCCAGCCCTGCTCTGGCGTGAAACTGGACAAAGGAAAGGGGAGTGACCACTCCCCTGACCTGCACCTCCCAGGGGAGGTGCCCAGAGCTCCTCCAGTGTGCTCCAGACCTCTGCCATCTTGGAAACAGAGGTGCTGCTGGCACACTGGACTGCTCTGAATGGCCAGTGCCAGCAGGTGATGTCAGAGACCCCTTCTGATAGGTTCTTACCTGTGTTGCTAGCCTATCCTCCTTCCTAGGTAGCCAAACCTCCTTTTCTGGCTATTTAGGGTCTTTGCTTTGGGGAATTCTTTAGATAACGAATGCAAGAGCTCATCAGAGCTCCTCTGCATCTCTCTCTTCACCTACTGCCAAGGAATCGACCGCTGACTGCTCAGGAAGCCTGCAAAACCACAACAAATTAGCAAAGACGACTACTGCAACCTTGTATCGCTGATCCTGCCGCCTTCTCGACTGTTTTCCTGGTGGTGCATGCTGTGGGGGTAGTCTGCCTACTCTCTGCACTAGAATCTCTGAAGAAATCTCCCGTGGGACGAAGGAATCCTCCCCCTGCAACCGCAGGCATCAAAAGAACTGTATCACTGGTCCTCTGGGTCCCCTCTCAGCATGACGAGCGTGGTCCCTGGAACTCAGCAACTCTGTCTAAGTGACTCCCACAGTCCAGTGACTCTTCAGTCCACGTTTGGTGGAGGTAAGTCCTTGCCTCCCCACGCTAGACTGCATTGCTGGGTACCGCGTGATTTGCAGCTGCTCCGGCTCCTGTGCACTCTTCCAGGATTTCCTTTGTGCACATCTAAGCCTGGGTCCCCTACACTCTAACCTGCAGTGCACAACCTCCTGAGTTGTCCTCCGGTGTCATGGGATCTCCTTTTCTGACATCGGGTGAGCTCCGGTTCACTCTTCTTCGTAGTGCCTGTTCAGGCACTTCTGCGGGTGCTGCCTGCTTCTGTGAGGGCTCTCTATCTTGCTGAACATCCCTTCTGTCTCCTCACGCAATTGGCAACATCCTGGTTCCTCCTGGGCCACAGCAGCATCCAAAAACCCTAACCGCGACCCTTGCAGATAGCAAGGCTTGTTTGGGGTCTTTCTGCGTGGGAACACCTCTGCAAGCTTCTTCACGACGTGAGACATCCATTCTCCAAAGGGGAAGTTCCTAGTCCTCTTCGTTCTTGCAGAATCCACAGCTTCTACCATCCAGTGGCAGCTTCTTTGCACCCTCAGCCGGCATTTCCTGGGCATCTGCCCAATCTCGACTTTGTCGTGACTCTTGGACTTGGTCCCCTTGTTCCACAGGTACTCTCATCCGGAAATCCATTGTTGTTGCATTGCTGGTGTTGGTCTTCCTTGCAGAATTCCCCTATCACAACTTCTGTGTTCTCTGGGGAACATAGGTGCACTTTACACCTACTTTTCAGGGTCTTGGGGTGGCTATTTTTCTAACCCTCACTGTTTTCTTAAAGTCCCAGCGACCCTCTACAAGCTCACATAGGTTTGGGGTCCATTCGTGGTTCGCATTCCACTTTTGGAGTATATGGTTTGTGTTGCCCCTTTACCTATGTGCTCTCATTGCAATCTTTTGTGACTGTACATTGCTTGCATTACTTCCTTTTGCTATTACTGCATATTTTTGGTATTGTGTACATATATCTTGTGTATATTTGCTATCCTCATACTGAGGGTACTCACTGAGATAGTTTTGCATATTGTCATAAAAATAAAGTACCTTTATTTTTAGTATATCTGTGTATTGTATTTTCTTATGATATTGTGCGTATCAAATCATTAACATTTATAAAGCGCGCTACTCACCCGTGCGGGTCTCAAGGCGCTAGGGGGGAAAGGGGGGGTTATCGCTGCTCGAACAGCCAAGTCTTTAGGAGTCTCCGGAAAGCGGAGTGGTCCTGGGTGGTCCTGAGGCTGGTGGGGAGGGAGTTCCAGGTCTTGGCCGCCAGGAAGGAGAAAGATCTCCCACCCGCCGTGGAGCGGCGGGTGCGAGGGACGGCAGCAAGTGCGAGGCCAGCGGAGCGGAGGGGGCGGGTGGGGACGTAGAAGCTGAGGCGTCTGTTGAGGTATTCCGGTCCCTTGTTGTGGAGGGCTTTGTGTGCGTGGGTGAGAAGACGGAAGGTGATCCTTTTGCTGACTGGGAGCCAATGCAGGTGTCTCAGGTGTGCGGAGATGTGGCTGTTGCGGGGTACGTCGAGGATGAGGCGGGCCGAGGCGTTTTGGATGCGTTGCAGGCGGTTTTGGAGTTTGGCTGTGGTCCCGGCGTAGAGGGTGTTGCCGTAGTCCAGGCGGCTCGTGACGAGGGCGTGGGTCACGGTTTTTCTGGTGTCGGCGGGGATCCAGCGGAAGATCTTACGGAGCATGCGGAGAGTGAGGAAGCAGGCGGAGGACACGGCGTTGACTTGCTTGGTGATGGTGAGAAGAGGGTCCAAGATGAAGCCGAGGTTGCGGGCGTGGTCTGCGGGGGTCGGTGCGGTGCCGAGGGCCGTGGGCCACCAGGAGTCGTCCCAGGCGGACGGGGTGTTGCCGAGGATGAGGACTTCCGTTTTTTCAGAGTTCAGCTTTAGGCGGCTGAGCCTCATCCAATCTGCGACGTCCTTCATACCCTCTTGTAGGTTGGTCTTGGCGCTGGCGGGGTCCTTGGTGAGGGAGAGTACAAGTTGGGTGTCGTCGGCGTAGGAGGTGATGATGATGTCGTGCTTGCGTACGATGTCGGCGAGGGGGCTCATGTAGACATTGAAGAGTGTCGGGCTGAGCGATGAGCCTTGAGGTACGCCGCAGATGATCTTGGTGGGTTCTGAGCGAAACGGAGGGAGGTAAACTCTTTGGGAGCGGTTAGCGAGGAAGGAGGCGATCCAGTCCAGGGCCTGGCCTTGGATCCCGGTGGAGCGTAGGCGGGTGATTAGGGTGCGGTGACAGACGGTGTCAAAGGCAGCCGAGAGGTCGAGGAGAATGAGGGCGACTGTTTCACCGTTGTCCATCAGGGTTCTGATGTCGTCACCAGTGGTATAGTAGGAGCTTTGCATGTCTCCTATTTCAGCCTAAGTTGCTCTCCATAGCTACCTTCTATCAGCCTAAGCTGCTAGAAACACCTCTTCTACACTAATAAGGGATAACTGGTCCTGGTACAGAGTGTAAGTACCCCTTGGTACCCACTACAAGCCAGGCCAGCCTCCTACAGTGCTGAGGCCTGCTAACCAGGCCCCAGCACCAGTGTTCTTTCCCTAACCTGTACCTTTCTTTCCACAAATGGCACACCCTGGCATCCAGGTAAGTCCCTTGTAACTGGTACCCCTGGTACTAAGGGCCCTGATGCCAGGGAAGGTCTCTAAGGGCTGCAGCATGTCTTATGCCACCCTGGAGACCTCTCACTCAGCACAGACACACTGCTTGCCAGCTTGTGTGCGCTGGTGGGGATAAAATGACTAAGTCGACATGGCACTCCCCTCAAGGTGCCGTGCCAACCTCACACTGCTTATAGGTATAGATAAGTCACCCCTCTAGCAGGCCTTACAGCCCTAAGGCAGGGTGCACTATACCATAGGTGAGGGCATAAGTGTATGAGCACTATGCCCCTACAGTGTCTAAGCAAAACCTTAGACATTGTAAGTGCAGGGTAGCCATAAGAGTATATGGTCTGGGAGTCTGTCATGCACGAACTCCACAGCACCATAATGGCTACACTGAAAACTGGGAAGTTTGGTATCAAACTTCTCAGCACAATAAATGCACACTGATGCCATTGTAAATTTTATTGTAAAATACACCCCAGAGGGCATCTTAAAGATGCCCCCTGAAACCATACCCGACTACCAGTGTGGGCTGACTAGTTTTAGCAGCCTGCCACACACCAGACATGTTGCTGGCCACATGGGGAGAGTGCCTTTGTCACTCTGTGGCTAGTAACAAAGCCTGTACTGGGTGGAGGTGCTTCTCACCTCCCCCTGCAGGAACTGAATAACCTGGCGGTGAGCCTCAAAGGTTCACCCCCTTTGTTACAGCACCCCAGGGCACTCCAGCTATTGGAGTTGCCCGCCCCCTCCGGCCACAGCCCCACTTTTGGTGGCAAGGACGGAGGAGATAGTGAGAAAAACAAGGAGGAGTCACTGGCCAGTCAGGATAGCCCCTAATGTGTCCTGAGCTGAGGTGACTCTGACTTTTAGAAATCCTCCATCTTGTAGATGGAGGATTCCCCCAATAGGATTAGGGATGTGCCACCCTCCCCTCAGGGAGGAGGCACAAAGAGGGTGTAGCCACCCTCAGGGCCATTGGCTACTAACCCCCCCAGACCTAAGCACACCCCTAAATCGAGTATTTAGGGGCTCCCAGAACCTAGGTAACTAGATTCCTGCAGCCTAAGACGAAGAAGGAATGCTGATCTGAAAAACCTGCAGAGAAGACGGAGACACCAACTGCTTTGGCCCCAGCTCTACCGGCCTGTCTCCCCACTTCAAGAGAACTGCATCAGCAACGCGTTCCACAGGGTCCAGCGACCTATGAAGCCTCAGAGGACTACCCTGCATCTAAAAGGACCAAGAA
This sequence comes from Pleurodeles waltl, assembly GCF_031143425.1. NCBI lineage: Eukaryota > Metazoa > Chordata > Amphibia > Caudata > Salamandridae > Pleurodeles > Pleurodeles waltl. Next base: position 2,602,339 of record NW_027150389.1, on the reverse strand, counting down.
CTCCCGAGGACAGCGGCTCTGCTCCAAAGAAGAAACATCTTTGCAACAAAGAAGCAACTTTGAAAGAACACACGTTTCCCGACGGAAGCGTGAGACTTTGCACTCTGCACCCGACGCCCCCGGCTCGACTTGTGGAGAACCAACGCTACAGGGAGGGCTCCCAGGCGACTGCGAGCCCGTGAGTAGCCAGAGTTGACCACCCTGCGCGCCCACAGCGACGCCTGCACAGGGAATCCAGAGGCTCCCCCTGACCGCAACTGCCTGCTTCTAATAACCCAACGCCTGGTAAGGACACTGCACCCTCAGCCCCCAGGACCTGAAGGATCCGACCTCCAGTGCAGGAGCGACCCCCAGGTGGCCCTCTCCCTTGCCCAGGTGGTGGCTACCCCGAGGAGCCCCCCACCCCCTTGCCTGCCTGCATCGCTGAAGATTTGAATTACATTGCAAACCCAACGCCTGTTTGCACACTGCACCCGGTTGCCCCCGTGCTGCTAAGGGTGTACTTGTTGTGCTGACTTGTGTCCCCCCCGGTGCCCTACAAAACCCCCCTGGTCTGCCCTCCGAAGACACGGGTACTTACCTGCTGGCAGACTGGAACCAGGGCACCCCCTTCTCCATTGAAGCCTGTGCATTTTGGGCACCACTTTGACCTCTGCACCTGACCGGCCCTGAGCTGCTCGTGTGGTAACTTTGGGGTTGCTCTGAACCCCCAACGGTGGGATACCTTGGACCCAACTTTGAACCCTGTAGGTGGGTTACTTACCTGCAAACCTAACAAACACTTACCTCCCCCAGGAACTGTTGTAAATTGCAGTGTCCAGTTTTAAAATAGCTTATTGCCATTTGTGTGAAAACTGTATATGCTATTTTGCTAATTCAAAGTTCTTAAAGTTCCTAAGTGAAAAACCTTTCATTTAAAGTATTGTTTGTAAATCTTGAACCTGTGGTTCTTAAAATAAACTAAGAAAAGATAATATTCTATATAAAAACCTATTGGCCTGGAATTGTCTTTGAGTGTGTGTTCCCCATTTATTGCCTGTGTGTGTACAACAAATGCTTAACACTACCCTCTGATAAGCCTACTGCTCGACCACACTACCACAAAATAGAGCATTAGAATTATCTCTTTTTGCCACTATCTTAACCCTAAGGGGAACCCTTGGACTCTGTGCACGCTATTTCTTACTTTGAAATAGTACGTACAAAGCCAACTTCCTACATTGGTGGATCAGCGATGGGGTACAAGACTTTGCATTTGCTGGACTACTCAGCCAATACCTGATCACACAACTAAATTCCAAAAATTGTCATTAGAAACTGATTTTTGAAATTTGAGCTATTTTTCAAAAAAATTTAAAGTCCTGCTAGGGCCTTGTGTTAGTCCCTGTTAGCATTTCTTTTAGAGTTTAAAAGTTTTGTAAAAGTTTGAATTAAGTTCTAGAGATAGTTTTAGATTCTTACAAAGTATTCCAACTTTTAGAAACCTAATGTCTGCTTCAGAAGAGATTGTGATGGAACTCAACCTCACCCCTTACCTGCATCTTAGGATGTCAGAGTTAAGGTCTCTCTGCAAAATCAAAAAGATTAAAACTGGTTCAAACCCTACCCAAGTACAGCTCCAGGAGCTTTTGGCAGAGTTTGCTAAGAACAACCCCTCTGACGATACCTTCCCAGAGGGGGAAGCTGGTGATGTAGAGGATTTCCCACCCCCACTCCTAGTTAGAGAGAACAGGGTCCCTCAAACCCTGTCTCCACAAGTGATAGTTACAGATGCTGCTACTTTCACAGGAGAGTCCAGCAACACTGGAAGCATTGAGGGCAGCCTCAATGAAGATGACCTCCAGTTAGCCAGGATGGTCAAAAGATTGGCTTTGGAAATACAGATCCTAGCCATAGAAAGGGAAAGACAAGAGATAGGCCTAGGTCCCATCAATGGTGGCAGCAACATAAATAGGGTCAGCTATTCTCCTGACATGTTGAAAATCCCAAAAGGGATTGTAACTAAATATGAAGAAAGTGATGACATCACCAAATGGTTCACAGCTTTTGAGAGGGCTTGTGCAACCAGAAAAGTAAACAGATCTCTCTGGGGTGCTCCCCTTTGGGAAATGTTCACTGGAAAGTGTAGGGATAGACTCCTCACACTCTCTGGAAAAGATGCGGAATCCTATGACCTCATGAAGGCTACCCTGATTGAGGGCTTTGGATTCTCCACTGAGGAGTATAGAATTAGGTTCAGGGGGGCTCAAAAATCCTCGAGCCAGACATGGGTTGTCCAGTGAAAACACTGGATGGTTGGATTCATGGCAGTGGTGTAAATGATTATGATGGGCTGTACAATTTATTTGTGAAAGAATACCTGTTAAGTAATTGTTTCAATGATAAACTGCATCAGCATCTGGTAGACCTAGGACCAATTTCTCCCCAAGAATTGGGAAAGAAGGCGGACCATTGGGTCAAGACTAGGGTGACCAAGACTTCCACAGGGGATGACCAAAAGAAAGGGGTCACAAAGCCTCCCCAGGGGAAGAGTGTTGAGACATCCAAGGGAAAAAGTAAAGAGTCTTCTATAGGGCCCCAAAAACCTTCTCAGGAGGGAGGGCCCAGAGCCTCTTCACAATCCAATTTTGGGTACAAGGGTAAAAACTTTGATCCAAAAAGGCCTGGGGTCGTAGCTGTAATCAGCAAGGACACCAAACTGGAGACAAGGCCTGTCCCAAGAAATGTTCCACTTATAACTCTACTCCAGCTAACACTGGAATGGCCAGTCTCCAAGTGGGATCAACAGTGTGCCCAAAGCAAATCAGGGTTCACACTGAAGCTACATTAGTCTCTGAGGGTGGGGTGGATTTAGCCACACTGGCTGCCTGGCCCCCTAATATGCAAAAATACAGGCAGCAACTCTTAATTAATGGGGCAAGTGTAGAAGGCCTGAGGGATACAGGTGCCAGTGTCACCATGGTGACAGAGAAACTGGTTTCCCCTGGTCAATACCTGGCTGGACAAACTTATCCAGTCACCAACGCTGACAATCAGACTAAATTACGTCCCATGGCGATGGTAACTTTAGAGTGGAGAGGGGTCAATGGCATGAAACAGGTGGTGGTCTCCTCAAATATCCCTGTAGACTGTTTGCTTGGAAATGACCTGGCGTTCTCAGCGTGGGCTGAGGTAGAACTCAAACCCCATGCAGCCATGCTGGGTATCCCTGAACTGGTCTGTGTCAAGACAAGGGCATAGTGCAAAGCTAAGGGTGAAAACGTGGTGTTGGAGCCTGGAAAAAGGGCCCAACCCTCCAAGAGACAAAGGAAAGAAGACTGGGGAACCAGCTTCCACACAACAAGAGAAAGAGAACCTCTCTTCTCAGGAAGAAGTTCTGCCCTCTGAGGGAACTGAGCCCATGGAGTTAGAACCTTATCAGGTTGATCTCCTAGGCCCAGGGGGGCCCTCAAGGGAACAGTTGTGTAAGGGGCAAAAAACATGTCCCTCTCTTGAAGGCCTTAGGCAGCAAGCTGCTAAAGAGTCCAAAGGAAAAATAACAGGAACACCTAGAGTCTATTGTGAAGATGGACTCCTTTACACTGAGGCAAGAGATCCCAAACCTGGTGCCACTAGGAGAGTGGTAGTGCCTCAGGAGTTTAGGGAGTTCATTCTGAACTTAGCTCATGATATTCCTCTTGCTGAGCATTTGGGACAGACCAAGACGTGGGAGATATTAGTCAACCACTTCTATTGGCCCAACATGTCCCAGAAGGTCAAGGAGTTTTGTGTCTCCTGTGCCACCTGTGAAGCCAGTGATAAGACAGGTGGGCACCCAAAGGCCCCCCTCATTCCACTTCCAGTGGTGGGGGTCCCCTTTGAAAGAGTGGGTGTGGACATAGTGGGTCCACTTGAACCTCCCACAGCCTCAGGGAACCAATACATACTAGTAGTAGTGGATCATGCTACTAGATACCCTGAAGCAATTCCCCTTAGGTCGACTACTGCCCCTGCAGTAGCCAAAGCACTCATTGGTATTTTTTTCAGAGTGGGATTTCCTAAGGAGGTGGTGTCTGACAGAGGTAACAACTTCATGTCAGCATACGTGAAACATATGTGGAATGAGTGTGGGGTGACTTACAAATTCAGCACACCATACCATCCACAAACCAATGGTCGTGTAGAAAGATTTAACAAGACATTGAAAGGCATGATCATGGGGCTCCCTGAAAAACTCAAAAGGAGATGGGATGTCCTCTTGCCATGTCTGCTTTTCGCCTACAGAGAGGTACCTCAGAAGGGAGTAGGGTTTTCCCACTTTGAACTTCTGTTTGGCCATCATGTAACGGGACCACTAGCTCTTGTAAAAGAAGGCTGGGAGAGACCTCTTTGTGAGCTTAAACAAGATATAGTGGACTAAGTACTAGGCCTACGTTCAAGTATGGCAGAGTATATGGAAAAGGCAAATAAAAACCTTGAGGCCAGCCAACAACTCCAGAAGATGTGGTATGACCAAAAGGCTGCTATGGTTGAGTTTCAGCCAGGGCAGAAAGTCTGGGTTCTGGAGCCTGTGGCTCCCACGGCACTCCAGGACAGATGGAGTGGCACTTACCCAGTGCTAGAGAGGAAGAGTCAGGTCACCTACCCGGTAGACCTAGGCACTAGCAGGACCCCCAAAAGGGTGATCCATGTGAACCGCCTCAAACTCTTCCATGACAGGGCAGATGTGAATCTGTTGATGTTAACAGATGAGGACCAGGAAGCTGAGAGTGAACCTCTCCCTGATCTCCTCTCCACAGACCCTAAAGATGGCTCAGTTGATGGAGTGATCTATTCAGACACCCTCTCTGGCCAACAGCAATCTGACTGTAGGAAGGTCCTGCAACAGTTTGCTGAGCTCTATTCCCCAACCCCTGGCCAGACACACCTGTGTACCCATGATGTGGACACAGGAGACAGCATGCCTGTCAAAAACAAAAATTTCCCACAGTCTGACCAAGTTAAGGAAAGCATCAAGGTGGAAGTCCACAAGATGCTGGAATTGGGAGTCATTGAGCACTCTGACAGCCCCTAGACTTGCCCAGTGGTCTTAGTCCCCAAACCTCACACCAAAGATGGAAAGAGAGAGATGAGGTTTTGTGTGGACTACAGAGGACTTAATTCTGTCACTAAGACAGATGCCCATTCCAAGGGCAGATGAATTGATTGACAAACTATGTGCTGCCAAATACTTAAGTACCTTTGACTTGACAGCAGGGTACTGGCAAATCAAAATGGCACCAGGAGCAAAAGAAAAGACAGCATTCTCCACACCTGATGGGCACTATCAGTTCACTGTGATGCCCTTTGGTTTAAAGAATGTCCCTGCCACCTTCCAAAGGTTGGTGAATCAAGTCCTTGCTGGCTTGGAGTCCTTTAGTGCAGCTTATCTTGACGATATTGCTGTCTTTAGCTCCAACTGGCAGGATCGCCTGGTCCACCTGAAGACGGTTTTGAAGGCCCTGCAAGCAGGAGGCCTCTCTATCAAGGCATCCAAATGTCAGATAGGGCAGGGAACTGTGGTTTACTTGGGACACCTTGTAGGTGGAGGCCAAGTTCAGCCACTCCAGCCCAAGATCCAGACTATTCTGGACTGGGCAGCTACAAAAACCCAGACTTAAGTCAGGGCATTCCTTGGCTTGACTGGGTACTACAGGAGGTTTGTTAAGGGATATGGATCCATAGTGACACCCCTCACAGAACTTACCTCCAAGAAAATGCCCAAGAAGGAAAACTGGACTGTAGAATGCCAACAGGCCTTTGACACCCTGAAACAAGCAATGTGCACAGCACCAGTTCTCAAAACTCCAGATTACTCCAAGCAGTTCATTGTGCAGACTGATGCCTCTGAACATGGGATAGGGGCAGTTCTGTCCCAAACAAATGATGATGGCCTTGACCAGCCTGTTGCTTTCATTAGCAGGAGGTTACTCCCCAGGGAGCAGCGTTGGAGTGTCATTGAGAGGGAGGCCTTTGCTGTGGTTTGGTCCCTGAAGAAGCTGAGAACATACCTCTTTGGTACTCACTTTGTAGTTCAGACTGACCACAGACCTCTCAGATGGCTAATGAAAATGAAAGGTGAAAATCCAAAACTGTTGAGGTGGTCCATCTCCCTACAGGGAATGGACTTTATAGTGGAACACAGACCTGGGACTGCCCATGCCAATGCAGATGGCCTTTCCAGGTTCTTCCACTTAGAAAATGAAGACTGTCTTGGGAAAGGTTAGTCTCATCCTCTTTCATTTGGGGGGGGGTTGTGTAAGGAAATGCCTCCTTGGCATGGTTACCCCCTGACTTTTTGCCTTTGCTGAGGCCAAGTGATGATTTGTAAGTGTGCTGAGGCCTGCTAACCAGGCCCTATCACCAATGTTCTTTCCCTAACCTGTACCTTTGTTTCCACAATTGGCACACCCTGGCATCCAGGTAAGTCCCTTGTAACTGGTACCCCTGGTACCAAGGGCCCTGATGCCAGGGAAGGTCTGTAAGGGCTGCAGCATGTCTTATGCCACCCTGTAGACCCCTCACTCAGCACAGACACACTGCTTGCCAGCTTGTGTGTGCTGGTGGGAATAAAATGACTAAGGGCCAGATGTAGGAAGCCTTTTGCGCCTTGCAAACTGCGAAAAACGCAGTTTGCGAGGTGCAAAAAGCCAAACGCGATGCACAACCGCAAATTTCGAGTCAGTACCGACTCGCAATTTGAGGCTGCGACTCGCAAATAGGAAGGGGTGTTCCCTTCCTATTTGCGACTGCATTGCCATGCTGAGTTGCTTTGGGATCGCGAATGCAGTCGCAAACCAACTCACAGTTACCATCCACTTGAAGTGGATGGTAACTCATTCGCAAAAGGGAAGGGATCCCCATGGGACCCCTTCCCCTTTGTGAATGCCAATAAAAATATTTTTTCAGAGCAGGCAGTGGTCCTATGGAGTACTAAGAAAAGATAATTTTCTATATAAAAACCTATTGGCCTGGAATTGTCTTTGAGTGTGTGTTCCCCATTTATTGCCTGTGTGTTTACGACAAATGCTTAACACTACCCTCTGATAAGCCTACTGCTCGACCACACTACCACAAAATAGAGTATTAGAATTATCTCTTTTTGCCACTACCTTACCTCTAAGATGAACCCTTGGACTCTGTGCATGCTATTTATTACTTTGAAATAGTACATACAGAGCCAACTTCCTACAAACACCATCTAGGAACAGAGTTGCTCTACCTCTGGTGCCTAAAAAGCGACTGTTCAAAATGAACACCTGGCCACCGCTCGAATGTGATCCCAAAATTTGAACCCATGTACAGTATTGTTAAAAAGTTTGCATGTCGAAAGATTTTTATCATTTATTTTTTACCCCTGTACATGTTTGTTGTGAAAACTGTTTCAGCAGTAGTCTGACATCTTTTTTTGGGGGGTTTTAAAATGTGTGATGGGAGATAAAAAATGTATAGTCTGTTTTCAGGTTACAATGTTTTTTATTTTAGTCATCAGTACAGTAGAGGCTTTACAAACCCTACACCTTTGGCATATACCTTATTCTGTTTTAAAAATGCTAGACATGGGCCTAGTCTTTTCATTCACATATTTCATAACAATGTCGTCGTTGTTTACTAGATCAGCGGAATACAGATTTAAAACATTTCTAAACGTCATACCTTCAGACATTTTACTAACGAAATATATACAACGCTCCCCACATGTGATGGCTAGAGAATCCTGTACACACAGTTTGTAATACACAACCATGGGTGATGCTTTTTTTACATACTTGAATATCGTTTTTTTATAACTGTCATTCTCGGGGAACTCCGCTAAACTGTAAAACACTATAACCTTGTCTACATCAAGAAACATTGCAGCCCAGTGTTTACCGCCCTTCTAATGTGGGTCAGTGTTAAAGACGAGGGTGCGGGGTCTTTCTGGGGCTATCTTTTCAGGTAACCCATCGCTAGGAAACACACCTAAAAAGTATTTCTTAGCGTATTTATGTCTACTTAAGAAGTCCTGTATCTCATTAGTGTCCATTTTACTAGTTTTTAATGATAGTCAAACATAAGTTGACGGGCGTGATTAACCTGAATAACGCTGTCAAAGACCAAGAATACAACCATGTTCACATTAGTCGCCAAGGCCTGTGTAAAGCGTATTTCAGCGTTTAGATTTCCATTTTTGATCAGGTTGTAGTGGTCACCGTCTTCCATGTCAGGCGTCAGGTCGAATGCAAACAGCGTGTAGCTGGCCGCATATCCCTCTCTTGAAACACGACTCCCAAGTCCCGCAGATGTTTCCCCGTTATCGAGACCAGACCGAGATATTCCCGGACAAAATTGGATGTTCCAAAATTCGGCGTGAACGGTTTTGCGGGTAACACAGCGCCCTCGTGAACCAAAGCAGCGTAGTTGATGTCATAGTGTTTGAAGTTGAAAGGGTTAGAGTTGTAGAGGCCGCTAAAAGCTGTATTGTCCACAAACCCTATGATGATGAATTTCGGTAATTGCCCCAGAAATAGATTCTGCTGCTGCGTTAATCTACAACCGGCGGGGATGCTGAATATCTTCAGAGCAACTCTTTCAATAGCGTATTTAGCGTTCGATAATTGTGAAGCTTCTGCATGGGCTAGTCTGACGCTCGGGGACACTTTCACCCTCTTTACAAACAGGCTTGGGGACAATATAACCAGTTTATACTGCTTTGCATCGCCGCTGATGAGACAGAAAGCGTCCTTGTTACGACTGAGTTTGATCTTGAGATCTATACCGTTGACTAGCAGCTTGTCTTATAAGAAAAGGTCTGAATGTACACGCCCAAGGAGATCAAACTGCCTACTGCCTGCGGCAAAGCTGGCTCTTTTTTTAAAACCCTTGTTGCCCCCGTCCAAAGCCGTTTTCTCAAAATGCGCTTCGGTGTCTTTGTAGAAGAGTCCTGCTGTGTGTCCACGGCGTTGCAACTGTAATTTAGAATACTCTCTATGTAGGCCTTGAAGGCACACATGTTATCACTCTGTGTGACGAGTCGATCACCTAAGTTAATGTCCACTTGATTAAACATGGTTGTGATGGGGTAGGCGGTCGGGGCCACTCTAGCATCATCATCGATGTCGGCGCCATTCGTTTTGGTTATTTTACAGACGAGGTGTAGAAGAGTGTTGTTGAGGTCCAGATACATATCCGTGGACCCCGACACATAAAACTCTATCGGTGAAAGCGGCGTCAGAGCTGCCATAGGCAATACTTCCATGAAAAAACTGTTCTCGATGCTGGTCTGTGTGGGTTTGAGAGAAAATAGCTCCAACTCTGATTCTGTGCATTCACCCGAGGCGCAGTGTACAAAGGCCATACTAGGTGATTTAAAAAAATATTCACAGTAGACCGTGTTCTCTTCTTTGGAAGATCTCTTCCGTCTTACGGCTCTTCTTTTGTGTGGGCCTTTTGAAGAAGTCTGCCGCTTCTTATAGGGCATTGGCGGCCCCCTACGCCACGATGCCTCTCGTTTCCTTTTAACACCAGCACGCGCATTGCACACCAACCCCGCTCCTTCTTGGGGCTGTCTGTTCATGCGTTCGGCGACAGCCGACGTTACAGAGCCCACGACGTCCTGGACTATGTTCGTAGTGGCTGCTTTAACATGCGGTTTTGCAATTTTGAACCCTCTTCTCAAAAAGGGAATGGCTTGCATAAACAAACTCCAAAAGAAGCCCCCCAAGCCGGCCCCCTACATAAACGGAGCCACTTGAGAGTAGGGCGGGGGCCTCCATAGCCGGCCTGAACTCTATAATAGTCTCGGTACATCGAGGGATCCCGTATGTTTTCACGATGACCATCACAACTGCCTAATAGTCACTGTTGCGGCCTTAAATGAAGCTTAACAATAACTTTCCCACATTTAAAGGCCACTGGCTCCGACTGGTCGTCGTAGACCATGATGGTTATAGTGTCAAAATGTTTTTTAGAAATTGCCACATTCCCGTACACAGTTCTCCACACCATTAACGGATTATCACTCGTTACCTCCACGGGGACATTTTGATTGTCCTATGATAACGGGTGTTATAAACATATATAAAAGCCTGTAGAACATCCACGTATCTGTAGGTGTTGTTGGCTGTGAAATATCGCCACATCTTTGATCTTAAAGTTCTGTTAAAACGCTCTACAACCGCCGATTTTACCTCTGTGTGCATTACAAATGTTGAGCAGAGTGTTGCTTTAATAATTTCTGAAAAGGTTTGTTTAAAAATTCCTTTCCGGCGTCTGTTTGTAGTTTTTGAGGTACGCGCCCTCTAGCGAAGATGTCTTTAAAAGCGGCGGTGACGCTGGTACCAATTTTATCTTTTAGCGACTCTGCATAGGCGTACTTGGAAAAGACGGCTATGACTGTTAATATATACATGGCACCGTTGTTATGGTTTACTAGATCTTGAAGACTGATTATGTCAGCCTGCTACTGATAATCTAGCGACGCACTAACAATGCTTGCCCTCCTCTTAAAACGTCTCCTGGCAGATTTGTGGAGTGAATAAACCTCTTCCCCAGTTAACCAAGTCTTCACCCCGGCTCTGTTTACAGATTCATTTTCAACTCAAGCCCTTCTAAATAGAGCTTCGGAGCCTCCGTAGCTCCCAACCCCTAGTGTATCGTAATAAAGCTTTGTTAAAGCAGCCACCGTCATGCTGTCACCCTCCGCACCCATGAAATGAAAGACGTATGTTTTGTGTAAGGTCGTTTTATTAAACATAAAAAGGTAAATGTGAGTTGGAACATCCTAGACATTGTGTATTTGACATTTTGCGGTATATAGCTTATAACTGTCAAAGCTACGGAACACAGAGGCCTTTTGCTGATGTATACATAGTACGACACATGTTACACATATTACTCAACACAGTTCCTTTTACCCTGTCTCAGCGTCACAAACTTTGATATTTTTATAGTTATACTCTCAATAGCTCTAGACATGACTTCCCGCTCCCCCCTCCTATAACTCTGGACGCTCAGGATACTGACAGCATTCAACAGTGCATACAGTTCTAGGTCGGGCAATACCGAACCTTTATTTGTGAAATAATCTTCAGTCATGATCTTCAAATCCCTGTGTCGTCCTGTCAGTGGTGAAAGTCTTAACTCGCAAGCCTGATCTTTGTCCGAGCGCCGGTATTTATCCGTTGCTGGTAGCCGAGCGTTGATACACCATTTGGCGATACACACAGGGCTGCTGCACTGCCACAAGGCAGAAGGTTGCGAAATGTTCAGATACCTTAGAGTCATAGGTTGTATTTCAGCTATTCTTTCTTTAACCAGCACATATAGCAATTTGATAAAGATGTAGCCAGGATGTAACTCATAGACATCTTGCCCCAGAACCTCAGTGGTTATGCTCTCTCTTTGCTTTCCAAATTGTCACTAACAGGCTAGTGACCAATTTCACCAATTCACATTGGCATACTGGAACACCCTTATAATTCCCTAGTATATGGTACTGAGGTACCCAGGGTATTGGGGTTCCAGGAGATCCCTATGGGCTGCAGCATTTCTTTTGCCACCCATTAGGTGACTTATAAGTGACCTGGTGGAGTGTAAATGGCAGCGAAAGGGTGCATGCACCATTTCACACAAGCAGCAATGGATATTACTTATATTATACGTCATATTACTTATATTATGATATTATGATACCATTTCTATTAGTGATATTTGATTATGTGTAAAATAACTGCAAGTTTACAAAGAAAAAAATGCAGGGTGCAGATGTTACATTGAGCATACTATATTAACCTTTTTTTGTTTTATCTCATATTATTGGTGGTTTTATGTTGCAGGCACTATTCATCTTCTGACATCCAGAACAGAACAAGTTTCCCAGTATTTAACATCTATCTAATGTGAGTCTTTAGGAAGTCAGTTTTTCACATACCGGTCCTGTTGGAAAACTCCCCATTGGCACAGGGCACACAGTAAAAGCAGCAGACAGGCTTCCCTCCTCTTGGAGCTTTGCGGGACCCTGGGAGGCAGCTCTCACTGCAGACCGAGCGAGGAGTCTGTGAAGTGAAGTAGAATCAAGGTGATACTGTGCTTAATTTGTTCAGTGGTAGCCCACCATGCATCCTTCACCACAAGCACTAATGTCTGTTTCTACTCATTTGCTTAGTCACAACATGGTAAAATATTCATTTTAGTTTACATTATTTTTTCATTGATTTTAGTATGCTTTAAAAAGATTTGGCACATTTGGACATCATTGAGAGTCATCAATTTAATATTCATTGTTTGGCTGAAACCTCAGATATGTATGGATTAAAAATGTGCTGTGTGGGGTAAAACATGCCTATATTTAAAATGTGTTCTATGCAGCAATACATATGTTATAAATCACATTTTTATTTCATATCTCATTGTAAGGAAGCCAAACAAATTCTTGAATGTGCTTCTGTTTTGACTAAACTAGGTTTAGCCAGACACTTATAAGAGAAGAAAAGGCATGCAATGTGGACGGTATATGATTGTGCTAACAGGGTTCTGACTTTAATATGTTAATTTTCACACAGTGAGGAATCCTTTTTAGACATTTGCATCAAGAAAGGGCCTGCAAGGGTAAGCTGTATATATATTCATAAGGTGAGAGTGAACTCAGTTCTTGCCTACTAATAAGCCAAGGAAATCTGCCCAGAGACTCTCTCATGACTGATGTAACAACTAAGGGCCTGATTTATAACTTGGCGGCCCGGTCCCTCTGTTGCAATGGTGACAGATATCCTAACCGCTGAAATCGAAATCCTAGGAGATAAAATGTGGTTTCGATTTTGGTGGCCGGGATATCTGTCACCATTGTGATGAATGCAGCACACATAGAAAGAGGAACTAACGAGGAGAAAAATAAATACTTCTCCAAGTCACGTCTCCGCGGAGAAGTTGTATCTTTTTGGTGCGTTCCCTGATCTCCCACTTCTGGTAAATCAGGGAATACGTCATTAGCCACTGGAATTGTGAAGGAACACTCATTCATCCACCATGGAACGCCTTCACAGGGCAGAGTAAGGCAACCCAGCGATTTGAGCTCTGTTGCCCTACTTCAGATTTATGGAGCCACTCATGGCCACGCAAAGTGGCCATACATGGGTTCCTAAATCTCTAGTTTAACTTGTGTTGCACTTGCGTTACAATGTGTGGTACAAGAGAGACACAACGGGGATCATAAATATGCCCCTGAGTGCCTAGATTGAATGTGCTTAGCAGTATGTGTTCCGCAGCTTGTTGCTCAGTTTAAACTTTAAAATTGGTGCTGAGGGGCGTGGCCGAGATGGCGGCGCGCTAGGACGTTCCTGCCTGCGCTCCGCTGCCCTGGCCCCAAAATCTGCTGGCTGGCCTGACGAGGAGCGTCCCAGCGCCCCCCCGAGTTGATGGGTGCTACTGGAGGTAGGGGGCAGCCCGATCGAGGTTTTGCAGCATGTGACGCTGCCCCTGCAAAGAGGAGTGGCCGGCCCGAAGCGTCTTCGGGGCCGCGGAGTGGCTTGGGCGGTGCCCTGAGCCGCGAAGTGGTGCCTTTCTCCGACGGCAGCCTGAGCATGCGTCTGGAGGCATCAGAGCCTCAGAGGGATCCTGCTGGGCCCCGTGAGTCGCGGGGGCATGGAGGGGGCTTTGGCCCCAAGAGTAATTGCCATTTGGGTGGAAGGAGCCTCTTTGAAAGACCTGGTTGGGGCTGGATGAGAGCCCCCCCCCCCTCATTGGATCTCTCCAGGACCGTGGAGGGACCTGGAGGTGCGGCCACATAGAGGAGAGGCCTTTGTTTGATCCAGAGGTTTTCATTCCTACCAGCATGGACCACAAGTAAGTACGGGCCAGTGTGCGAGGCGGCAGAAGCCACAAAAGGCGAAGTTTTGTGGGAGGAGGCTACACAGCGCGCAGGCCAGACGCAATATCTGTTACGAAGACAACTGGGGATTTGCTTCCAGACGGAGCGTTTGGAGAGACTTGGGGGGGTGTCCCGGCGAGCTGAGTCCGGGCCCGCAAGCCATGGCGGCGGCCAAATCCAAGCGGGAACGCTCAGTGAGAGAGATGTTGACAGGGACCCGGATGGCATCGGGCTGCATGGCGGAGGATCCACTGGCGACGAGACCACTCGACGGTCGGACGGAGATGGAGTCGGATGAGGGCTCACCAGTCACAAAGGACTTTCTAACCTCCCTGTTTGATTCGCTCCACAGCGACATCCAGAAACTTCGCAGGGACATATCCCAGGAGGTGAAGGAGCTACCGGAGAGGTTACCTCCCTGGGAGATCGTGTAGCGCAGCTGGAAGATGGCGAAATTCCCCGGGGTGAGGAGGTGGCGGACCTGCAGCAAGAGGTCGTTTGTCTCCGAGAGCAGCAGGACTCCCTCCAGATAGCGGTCGAGGATTTGGAAAATAGTTCAAGGAGACAAAATATCCGCATCAGAGGGGCCCCGGTGGGGGCGGAAAAGGAGGACATTTAGAGAGTAAGTGGTGGCCTGTTTCGCTCTCTGCTGGGCACGGAGGACACCCAGGAGATAGTTTTGGACAGAGTACACTGGGTAGACCGCGCCAGAGGCCCTGGAGACCGTTCCCCGGATATCCTGGCCTGTCTCCACAATTTTGTGCTTAAAGAAACAATCCTGCGGCAGGCTCGCAATCTTCAGGAGGCACTCTTTAGAGGACATGAGCTCCAACTATTCCACGCCCTCTCTGTGCAGACCCTGCAGAGGCGAAGAGAATTTAGACCTATCACAGAGTACTTGCGGGCGCATGATGTGTCTTATTCCTGGGGCCACCCGTTCCACTTGGTCTTTCGATGGGAGGAACAGCTACGGCAGGTGCGATCCGTTTCAGAAGCATTTCGGATCTTGGGTTTGGAGGAGAACTCCCAAGATGCGAGCGAGAGGGCTGTCCTGCCTGGGGGGGATCCCCACGTTGGTGGCAGAAGGATAAAAGAAGGAAACTGCAGCGCCCTACGGCCTCAGAGCTGAGGTCGGAGCGGGAATCTGTTCTGAACAGCGTAGCCGCCGGAACTTCAGCCTAGTGGAGGTTGGGGCGGGACAGACCCGAACTGCGGATGGCCTTGATGTTGACGGCTTGTCGGACGCTGAGGAGGGTCGGGCGGCGGGGGCATTGGACCTGGTTTACCAAACATGGATGGTTCTACTGCCCTGTGGACACACTTCCTCGTGAAGTTGGGTGTGCGAGGACTTTTTGGTACTGAGCACCTGTTGTGCACATTGTTTGAATGTTGCTGTGCTTCCCTGCGACGCTGGCTTCTCTGTGGAGATAGTCTCAGGCCTTGGTGTTTCAGATGGTTCATCTTCTGGCCCGGGGGACCTCTTCCTTTTGGGTCCCTACCCTTTTGAATGCTTCTCTCATTATAGGGTATGATTATTAAATGTACAAGCTTGAATGTCCGGGGGCTTAACAATCCTACGAAGAGGTTAGCCATCCTGTCTGCCTTGGAGAGGTCGGGGAGTCATATATGCCTGATGCAGGAAACACATCTCGTCCCGAAAGATATTTACTGCATGCGCTCTAAGTGGTTCCCTAGACAGTTCTGGTCTTCGGCATCAACGAAACACGCAGGGGTTGCAATATTGTTGGCGCGCTCATTCCCTGGGGAGGTGGTGACAAAATTGCATGAGGTGCAAAGCAGGCTTTTAGCCATGAGATTTAGAATGGGGGGTTTTTCCTTCACTATTGCTTCCATCTATGTGCCCAATTCTCAGCAGGAAGTCTTTCTAAAACAGGCTTTGACCCCGCTCTTACCAACCCCAGATGGTTCGATCCTGGTGGGGGGCGACTTTAGTCTGGTGATGGATGGGGATTTGGATCGCTCAGGCCACCCGTATGGGCAGACGGGGTCAATGACAGTGGCAGGGCGTCAATGGTTGAGTGAGTGTGGCCTGGAGGATGTGTGGAGGAGGGCGCATCCCAAGTTAAGGGACTATTCCTTTTATTCGGCAGCGACCAAGACATATGCTAGGCTTGATCTTTTTTTGGCCTCGCAGGAGCTTCTTCCCCGGGTTAGGGAGTCAGCTATCGAGCCTTGATCCCTGTCTGATCACGCTCCAGTTACTGTTCAGGTTGCCATGAATATGGGGCGCGTGGGCATATCAGAGTGGCGATTCAGGGACTCGATGCTTCAGAATGCTGCAACAGTGGATGCGATTCGTAGTGCAATAATAGATTATATTAGCCATAACAATGATGGGGCCACCTGTATGGCGACGCTGTGGGAGGCACTGAAGGCAGTATTGAGGGGTGAGGTGATGTCGCTGCCAGATAGGGATAATAAAGCAAGGAGATTGCTTTGGGAGGATTTAGAACAGAGAGTGAGAGTATTGGAGCGTTCACATAAGCATACTGGTGCTCCGAGAGTCTGGCGAGAGCTTGAGAAAGTGAGGAAGCAGTTGATGCGGTTGGATTGGGACAAGGCAGAGTATGCGGTGGTGCGCCTTAAGCATAAGTATTACTTAGGGAGCAACAGATGCGGTAGGCTATTGGCGCATCGGTTGCGAGCGCAGCGCGCGGCGTCAATGATAAAAATGGTCTGCTCCCCTTTGGGAGCAGAAGCGCGCACAAGCGACCAAATCGCGGAGGCCTTCGCGGAATTCTATCGGGGATTATATGGAGCAGAGGACCCCGGCAATGCATCTCCGGAGGCCTTCCTAGAGGGTATTACAATTACTTCTTTCACCGAGAGAGAAGCAACCTCATTAGATCAACCCATAAGAGCGGAAGAGGTCATTTCAGCGATTTCACGGTTGCAGGTTGGTAAGTCACCAGGCCCTGATGGTTTTTCTGCACTTTTTTACAAGACCTTTTGTGTGGAACTTGTACCGATATTAGTGCAACTCTTAAATTCCTTTCAACAGATGGGGGCTCTCACAGCCAGCATGCTGGATGCCACGATTGTGGTTATTCCGAAGCCGGGGAAGGATCCGAGGAGTGTGCCTCCTATAGGCTTATTTCCTTCTTGAATATCGATGCCAAACTGTTCACTGGTATTCTCGCACACCGTCTCAATTATTACATGCCGGGCCTAGTAGATCCTGACCAAGCTAGATTTATACCACACAGACAGTGTAGTGATAACACTAAGAGACTGCTTCACCTATTGGATAAAACGGATCGCTCACGCATGGAAAAGGCGTTCGATAGGGTTCATTGGCCACATCTGTTCAGAGTCCTTGAACGTTTTGGATTGGGCCCGGGTTTCAAGGCATGGATTTGTTGCATCTATCAGGCACCCAGGCTGGCGGTCCGGGTCAACGGAACATGCTCGCTGCCGTTCCCAATTCAAAGAGGGACCCGGCAAAGGTGTCCGCTTTCGCCTCTCCTGTTTGCGCTTTATATGGAACCCATGGCGCAGCGACTTCGCGATAACCCTCAGATCAAGGGAGTGAAGTTCGGGGGAGATGAGCACATCATTTCATTGTACACGGATGATGTGATTCTTACCCTCTCGGAGCCTGCAAACTCATTGCCTGCACTAATGGAGATACTGGAGGGATTTGGACGGGTCTCGGGATTCCGGAAAAACATGTTAAAGTCCTAGGCCATGAGCAGGTTTATTAGTGTTGAACATGAAAGATATCTGAAGGCCCGATTCCACTTTATATGGTCTTCCTCAAAAATCCAGTACTTGGGGATTGACTTAGGGTCCACTATTGCCCATACGGCGTCGCTGAATTACACAAAACTGACCCGGGAGGTGCAGCGTGACCTAGAGACCTGGGGGAGACTTAAGCTGTCTTGGCTAGGCAGAGTGGCAGCGGTGAAGATGACCATCTTGCTGCGTGTTCTCTACTTCTTCCAGGCACTTCAGGTGGTGCCCCTGCCACGAACTATAGCAGCCCTCCAAACAGCGATTCTAAAATGTATTTGGGAAGGTAGGGTGCCGCGGTTGCCGCGACGGGTGCTGTATCGCCCTAAGCAGGAGGGAGGACTGGCGGTCCCCTGCCTTCTGCAATACTTTTAGGCTGCAGAATTGCGTTTTTTATTAGAATGGAGCCGCCCGTCTTCCGAGAAACATTGGTGTGTCATGGACCAAGCGGTGGCCGGCTCCCATATATGGAAAGAGCCCTGGCTCCGCCGCCGCCACAGAGCGCAGGGGTTGTATGTGTCCCCGGTCACGGAGGTGTCGATGAGGGTATGGGATGTGGTAGCTGGCAGACTGGGCTTGATGACATTCGCGTCCCCAATGACTCCCTTAGGTGCAAACCCTGATTTTGGCCCGGGCCTGCAACGGGAGGCACTACGCCGTTGGAAAAGACGATAAGTGGGTGATCTCGGAGCTCTACGGCCTCCTAAGGGGGGACACCCGTTCGCCTAAGACTAAGGGTCAGCTGAGGTGGGAGAGGGAACTGGAGAGAGAGCTGTCTGATGCGGAATGGGAGGGTGTTTTCTACAGGACTCACCATACAGCCTAGAGTGCGGCAGGCAGGTAAGGTGGCCTACTATTGGTACTACACCCCAGCAAGGATCCATGCCTGGGATCCCACTAAGTCTAGCCTTTTTTGGAGGGGTTGCGGGGGTGGAGGATCGCTTGTGCACTTGCTATGGCATTGCCCCAAGCTTCACCGGCACTGGAAGAATATTATAGATGCTATTGATTTGGCGTTTGATACTCAGATCCCCAGAGTCCCGGCTTATACTTTGCTGGGTTTACCTAACCCGCTTACCTTCCCCCTGAGATCACTGAGGGGGCAGCAGATGGCCTTGGCCTTGAACGCAGCACTGCAGCTGTTGTTGGCCGTGTGGGGGACTGACAGGATCCCAACAGTAACCTCATGGCTCCACAAGTTGTGGTTCATTCTTGCTATGGAACAGCTCACTTTAGTTTCACAGCAACACAGTGGCAAATTTAAAGAACTCTGGCAACCATTCTTACAACTACTTTCCACGGAATTCACATAATTGGCATGCCCGGCCTATCTGAGGATGCTGGAACTGACTTGAGTGAAAGGGAGGGAGTGAGCATTAGAGAACTATACGCAGGACCTAGGTTGAGTGGAATCTAGGTTTGGGACAGAGTGATGGCTGTATGATGTGCCAGTAGCAGGGAAACAATGTTAAAGTTTTGTTTATGTTTATTGTCACTGTACATGGAGCATGCCTCATTTTACGGCAATTGTACCTGTTTGATATAATGCATATGTGATGTTTATAATTGAAAATAGTAATAAACAGATTTGATCCATAAAATTGGTGCGACGCTTCTGACAGGATGAAAACAGTTGATTGTAAGTTAAAATAGTTTAAATTTGCCCCACCTGACTGCCATGAGTTGAATGTCTGAAGACTAACCTGATTCTTCTGGTCACCACTAACATGCCACGTAATGGCGCTCTCGTTGATGATAAGTTGTTGCCCTGGTTGTGCTGTGAGATCTGAATGTCCAACCTTAACAACTTTCAAGACAGATAAGCTTTCGTAAGCCCAGTTTAGAATGTCATACTTTGCTGGTACTTGTCCTTTGTCATCGAAAACAATGTCATGCCCAGAAGAAGTCTTAAAATGTATCTTCTGGAGAAACCTGTTCACCTGAAACACAAAACACAAGATCAGTAGGTCACATTCAGGTCTAACAGTGTGGCATCCAATTTTTTTAAATAATTGAGACCAAAATAGAGGATGACAACGACATTCAGGTGCGAATTCTAGAACATACCTACGTTTTTTGGTTACTAATATATCACACTTAGCTGAGACTGTAAGAAGGGCGCTCCTAAAAATTGTAAACAGACTCTTTGTCATATCTTCGCAAGACTCTTACATCGCAGCATCCTTAGATCAAGGAATGAACTCATGTCCAGACATCAAACAATATTCATTAAGAAGGCATAATTCCCATTCCAAAACATAGATGCAGAAACCTAACTACACGTTGATGGTTTCGTTCTTTAGGCCATATTCTAAGTCACTCTGATCAAGCTTTCCTCATGGAACTAAAAGCCAGATGCATGTAGCTTAAGGTTTGCGATTTTTTAACAGTATATTTTTGTGATTCGCTTTTAGTAAATCGCAAGCTGCTATGTACAACAGAGTATTTAATATTGTTTGCAATTTCCAAATGGGTCGCAAGACACCTGCCTCATTATTATTCATGAGGAAGGTCACAATATGCGACCCATTTGGGAATGGCCACAATCACAGGGATGGTGGCCTGCTAGGGTCAGCAGACCACCATGTCAGTGATTGCTTTTAAATAAAGGAAAATGGGATGCAGTACATAAAAAAAATTAAAATATTTCTTTTAATTTTTAAAGAGCAGGCAGTGGTCCACAGGCCAAAAAATGTTTGCACCCCCATTCCCAAAGGGGAAGTGGTACCGTCGGGTCCCCTTCCTGTTTGAGAATGGCTTGCCACCAACTTGCTATAAGGAAGGAACGCACTTGGCACACCCCTTTCTAATAGTCGCAAACCCCATTTTACGAGTCGGTAATAGGTTATGGACTAGCAATATCTTGTTGGTACATGCCTAAAAGCATTTTACCAATCCCAAACGGCCCGATGGGCCTTTTGCATCCAGAAAAATTGCTTCATACATCTGGCCCAAAACACTGCAGGAATTAGAGTGGTTAGATTTTTCCACGCCAGGCTTTTTTGATGTGGGAGAACCATACCCCATTTCCAGCCTTTAATTTTGGATGGAAAATACATGAGGCTTTAGCTCCAGGAGCACCTAACTCTCATTCCCCCTTTTTGCGACTGTGGGAGCATCCAATGCCCCCACCAGGAAACATCTTACTTCCTCCCTTTCAGCCCCAAACTCAACTCCCAGTCGCACCCACAGGTCACTGAATATGTTTATCACCTGCTCTGAAAAAATGGCAAACATATGAATTAAACCCCCATTGAATTGTGAATTGTGCATGTATTTATAACAAGAAAAAATGGTCTGGTGCAATGATTCCCCTTTCTTCACGCACATGGGATTTTACCATTACACCAGTTTTGTGCAACTTGTAATCAAGCCTTTTGGTTGCAGAGCAAAGTTTCTCCAACTGAAATAAAATAATTTAAGGTCCAGTTCGCTACCGAGAAGTTTGGGAGAAATTATTGGTTAACATATGAACCAAAGATTTAGGGCCTGATTATGAGTTAGGAAGTCTTGGTACCGCCTACGAGGTGGCGTTGGAATCACTGTTGCACCGTTGGTGGTCTGCCCACCCTATTACGATGCGTGCGGTTACACAGATGAAAGACCCCCGCAGTCCCGCAGGCCCGCCGCCACCACCAGGAAAACTTGTCCACCGTGGCTACAGGATAGGCCAATGCATCTTTCAGATGGCAGAGCACCAGTGTTACCACCAGCCCAATCACGAAATGCAGTTCCGCCGATGTAATTGTCAGGGTCCAACCACCACATCTGAACTGGTGTAAAGGGAGGGACATAAGCCTGAAACTTACCTGTAGTCAGGTACATACATCCTGACCCACAATGGAGCCAATCATACACCTCATGCCACTGATGTTCCTTCCTAAATGGACACCATCATGTACGCAACCAGCGGTAAGTTAAACTCATACTCATTCCCATCGACTCCTCAACAAACTAAGGACCTGCCAGTAACCTGGCAAGGGGTTTGTGGTCCCTGGACCAAACATATATTGTGGGCCCCTGTCCGGAATTGTACTCAATGTAAGATCCGATGATAGCTCCATGATGCCTTTGGTCAGATCACTCACACTGTGCAGGCACATTCTACAAAAGTCAACATGTGTGCACATCTCAGAATCAGGGATAGAGATGTGTGCATCAAATTGTGTTAAACAACAGCACATCCTCATCAAATACACACCTATTGATCTCTGTAACACCCGCACATTGCTCATATGCTAGGTCCTGTTGTGATATCAAATATACATCTATATGGATGTTTCACGAAGCTGACACACACCTTCTTTGCCCAATCTCTGTAAATGGCCTCACATATGAACCACATTTACATGTAATGTTAGAGAAATGGGATTCGAAATAACCAGTGTGAAACATCCAAAGGTCACAAAGTAAAGATTCTCTGCAGAATAGGTATGCCTCCACCTGGGGGCCCCCGAAAGGCTGGGACCCTGGCGCCACAATCCACTTTGCACGTACCTCAAAACATCTATGTACCTATGTACATAGGCCCTGTGATTTCAAGTATTTCAGCGACAAACAATACCAAGTGCCATCCATATGTGTGCAATGTGTTAGAGCCGGCCACAGCAGTAACAACATTTGTATCACATGTAGATAAAGTAGGCATGAGTTACACAGAAGAATATGGACACATGTTCATTAAATTGTCTACAAATGTATGATAACAAAAATACCCTCCAAGTCTTTATAAACAAATCCCTAGCTTGCACACATTATACACATGTCCACCTACATCATAGGTAGCACTGAAACCTAAATGATGTTGACATTGGCCAAGCCAAGCTGAAATACTTACCTTATGAAATATCACCCAATGCAATCTCAGCCCCAATTGGAATTCATCCCACAAATCCATCCATTTAACTTTACCTTTGTCCTGGGTGACCTCAGCACTGGTTCCAAGGTTGGATAATGTGCACCACATTAAATGAATTATCAATCATGGTGAAACAAGCACAACTGTAGTCAAACATCCCAAAGTATCAATGAACATCAAAATAGGTGAAAATTAATGGCATGACTAATGTGTCCAAAACAAATCACATGTTTATTGTGCCTAAGCAACTTTTTGTGTGAATAAAATAAAGGCCAATGGCTAGTCCATGTGGAATTGCGTGGTCTAGCACACTCCTCTGCAACTAAACCTGTCTCTCATGACACTGCCATGGGAACCTCACAGGAAGGGGCATCAAGTGGAAAGTCCAGGCACCTCAATGATATCACTTGAGAGGGGTAGTGTCAGTTTTAGGATGGGTAGGTTTGGTTTTCTGAGGGGTTTTGGTTTTCTGAGGGTTATGGGTGGGTTTAGTGGTAGGGGGGTCAGGTTTTCCAAGGACGGATTTGTATGCAGAAGGGATGGGTTGGGGTGTGGAAGGTATCCTTTTTGCCTTGGGAGAGGGAGGCTTAGGTGTGACAGGGTTAAGAGCAAGGGTAAATAAAAAGCCTTCTTTGGGAAAAGGGGTAAGGAGGTCTGGAGGGAGTAGGGGTTGGGAGGTTGAGGGATTGGAAGGGTCAGGAGTGGGTGAGTTTGTTGTTGGCACAGGTGTCTTTGTGTCTGATGTATCATGTTTGTGTTTTGCAGGTATCTGTTGTGAGGGTGAGTGTGGGCATTTATATTTTTTGGTAGTGTGTGATGTTGACATGCTGGGTATCCTGGGTGTTGTGGATGGGTCTGGTGCTGTGAGTGTGGCGCCTGGAGGAATTCAATGGGTAGTGGATGTGTCTGTGGAAGTGGGTGTGGTGTCTGGGGATGTAGCAGGGTGATTGATAGACATGTGGGTGTAGTTATGGTTTCTGGTGGAATGCTGAGGTGGTTGATGGGTCTGTGGGTGTGGTGCCTGGGGGAATGCTGGGGAGTGGTGATTGTGAGGGGGTAAGTGTCTAGTGAGTGCTTGTGTTTTGTGTGTCTTGTGATGTTTATGTTTGCATGGGCTGCTTGGTACAGTTGAAGTGTGTTCACAGTTATGTGTGATTTGGACAGGTAAGGGAATAGGGAATCTTAATGGGCAAGAGGCAAGAGGTGAGTGGAAGTTTGGGATGAGTGGAAGACTGCTGTAAGGGAGGATGCCAAAGCCTGAAAAGATCTCTGTAGGCCAGATATAGCCCTGTGGATGCCTCCCAGGTAGGCCACGATCAGTTGCACATGGCTGCCTTCAACCTAGATGGCATTCAGTAGTACAATCTGACCCTCAGAGATGTTCCTCGGGAGGTCAATACCCCCCGCACTGAGCGCAGCAGGGGTGACATGGGCAGGGGGTGATGTGTCTGAAGCACAGAAGACAGCCCCTCTCTTATGTAAGCGGGCCCGAACAACTGGGTGGGGAGCAAACGGGAGAGTGGAGATTGTAGGTGTGGTAGTGGACAAAGATGAAGCATGTAAAGGTCCTCTGTGTTCCGCCACCACTAGGGAGTGTCCACAGGAGGTCAAGTTGGAGGAAGATTATAGCCCTCATTATGACCTTGACCGTAAGTACTGACTACTGCCATGCTGACTGCTGCCAGCATACCGCCGTGGAGGCGGACATTCCTCCAACACATTATGACACATACATACAAAATAGACAGAAAACAGCCACAACCACAAATCTGCAAGACACACTGAACGTGATAAACTGTCAGTGCTACCACCCAGACCATTACGCCACCAATACTACTCCCTCCAAATAATGGCCCACCAATCACCACAGCGGACATTCAACTACGGTAAGCCATTGGCAGTGAACACCGGCGCAGCAGAAAAGGCCACGCAAATACAGAACAATACCATATTGGGCAGAACAAAAAAACCACACCTGACACAAATACATACAGCCCACACCCACCAACAGCACTATAAAACACACACCCACATCACCCACAATCCTTTGCTAACAGGAAAAGACCGCAATAGCTAGCCACGCAAATCATACAGACAACTTCACACACACCACAACCACCCATTCATCCGTCATGCACCACACACCCCATGCCCTACCACATTACTCAACACCCTCTGCACAACACACACCACACCACACCCATGTCCCCACAAAGGCACCCCCGTTTCACTGATGAGGAGTTGGGGGTCATGGTTGAGGAAATAGTCAGGTTAGAGCCACAGATGCTGGAGCACGGATCCAGCAGATATCCATTGCCAGGAAGATTGAGCTTTGGCGGAGGATCATGGACAGGGTGAATGCAGTGGGACAGCATCCACGAACAATGGACGACATCAGGAAGAGGTGGAACAACCTACGGTGGAAGGTGCATTCTATAGCAGCTAGGTACCAGCTTGCCATCCAGAGGACTGACGGTGGACCCCCACCTTCTCCCCCACAGCTGACAGCATGGGAGGAGCAAGTCTTGCCAATCCTGCATCCTGAAGGACTTACAGGAGTTGCCAGAGGACTGGACACTGGTGAGTCAACATTTACTACCTATCACCCTCATACCGGCATGCCTCCACCACCCACCACCCATCACCCTAACACCCATCACTCCACTCCATCCCACCCTGTGCACCACCACAATTAACTAACCTAAATACCAAGTCCTGCGTGCCATGACACCTGCATTCACATCCCTTCCAGCCCTGCATGCACACCCACCACCAATGCATGCACAGCATGGAGAACTAACAATCCCACAATACATCATCATACACAAAAAAAGGTGGCAGGGCAACACCAACAATATAGGGGAAGCTAGGGATGCAGAATATGTCATAGATGTAGGAGGTTGGCCTGGCTTATAGTGGGTGCCTTGTGGGACTTACACCTTGTGCCAGGTCCAGTTATCCCTTATTAGTAGAATAGATGTGTTTAAAGCAGCTTAGGCTGATAGAGGTAGCTATGGCAAAGCAGCTTAGGCTGAACTAGGAGACATGCAGAGCTCCTACTATACCACTTATATCATACAGCACAATGTCATAAGAAAACACAATACTCAGAGTTCCTAAAAATAAAGGTACTTTATTTTAGTGACATTGTGACAAAAGTATCTCAGAGGATACCCTCACTTAGGAGGTAAGTAATATACACAAGTTATATGTACACAAACCCAAAACAGGTAAGTAACAGTAAGAAAAGTAGTGCAAACAATGTAGAATCACAATAGGATGAAATAGGTAGGCATTGGCCTAGGGGCAACACAAACCATATACTCCAAAAGTGGAATGCGAATAACAAATGGACCCCAGGCATATGGGAAGTTGTAGATGGTCACTGGGACTGTGAGAAAACAGTAAGGGTGTCCAAAATACCCCACCCCAAGACCCTGAAAAGTAGGAGTAAAGTTACCCTACTACCCCAGAAAGACACAATAGTCGCGATAGGGGATTCTGCAAGAACCACAAGCACCAGCAAAGCACTGAAGACGGATTCCTGGACCTGAGGACCTGTAAAGGAAGGGGACCAAGTCCAAGAGTCACATAAGTGTCCAGGGGAGGCAGGAGCCCTCTAAACCCCGGATGAAGGTGCAAAAGGGCTGCCTCTGGGTGGAAGAAGCCAAAGATTCTGCAACAACAAAAAGGGCTAGGAACTTTTTCTTTGGATGAAAGATGTCCCACGGCGTGCTGGATGTCGCAGAAGTGTTTCCAGGCAGAAATACCACAAACAATCCTTGCTAGCTGCAATAGTTGCAGTTAAGGATTTTGGGTGCTGCTGAAGACCAGGAAAGACCAGGATGTCACCCCTTGGAGGAGGAGACAGAGGAGGCGCTCAGCAACTCAGAGAGCCCCCACAGAAGCAGGAATCACCTGCAGAAGTACCAGAGCAGGCACTTAGAAGATCTGAGGACAGCAGTTAACTCAGAGTCACAAAGGAAGGTCCCATGATGTCGGAGTCCAACTCAGTGAGTTGAGCAATACAGGACCGAGTACTGGGGACCCAGGCTAGGCTGTGCACAAAGGAAGCCTTGGACAAGTGCACAGAAGCCGGAGCAGCTGCAAATAACACAGTACACAGGGGTGCTGTCTGGCGTGGGGAGGCAAGGACTTACCTCCACCAAATTTGGACAGAAGGGCCACTGGACTGTGGGAGACACTTGGACCCAGCCCCTGTGGTCCAGAGACCACGCTCGTCAGGAAGAGAGGGGACCCAGAGGACCGGTGATACAGACATTTGGTGTCTGCGTTGGCAGGGGGAAGATTCCGTCAAGCCACGGGAGATTTCTTCTTGGCTTCCAGTGCAGGGTGAAGGCAGACAGCCCTCAGAGCATGCACCACCAGGAAACAGTGGAGAAAGCCGGCTGGTAGTCGTCTTGCTACTTTTTTGCGGTTTTGCAGGCGTCCTGGAACAGTCAGCGGTCGATCCTTGGCAGAAGTCGAAGAGGGAAGTGCAGAGGAACTCTGGTGAGCTCTTGCATTCGTTATCTGAGGAATAGCCCAGAGGAGAGACCCTAAATAGCCAGAAAAGGAGGTTTGGTTACTAAGACAAGAGGCTTGGCTACTGAAAGAGGTAAGCACCTATCAGGAGGGGTCTCTGATGTCACCACCTGGCACTGACCACTCAGAGCAGTCCATTGAGCCCCAACACCTCTGAATCCAAGATGGAAGAGGTCTGGGACACACTGGAGGAGCTCTGGGCACCTCCCCTGGGAGGTACTGGTCAGGGGAGTGGTCACTCCCCTTTCCTTTGTCCAGTTTCGCACCAGAGCAGGGCTGGGGGATCCCTGAACCGGTGAAGACGGCTTATGCAGAGATGGGCACCATCTGTGCCCATCAAAGCATTTCCAGAGGCTGGGGGAGGCTACTCCTCCCCAGCCCTTCACACCTATTTCCAAAGGGAGAGGGTGTAACACCCTCTCTCAGAGGAAGTCCTTCCTGGGACTGGGCTGCCCAGACCCCAGGTGGGCAGAAACCTGTCTGAGGGGTTGGCAGCAGCAGCAGCTGCAGTGGAAACCCTGGAAAGGCAGTTTGGCAGTACCCGGTTTCTGTGCTAGCGACCCGGGGATGCATGGAATTGTCCCCCCAATACCAGAATGGTATTGGGGTGACAATTCCATGATCCTAGACATGTTACATGGCCATGTTCGGAGTTAGCATTGTGACGCTACATATAGGTAGTGACCTATATGTAGTGCATGCGTGTAATGGTGTCCCCTCACTCACAAAGTCCGGGGAATTTGCACTGAACAATGTGGGGGTACCTTGGCTAGTGCCAGGGTGCCTACACACAAAGTAACTTTGCACCTCATCTTCACCAAGTGAGGGTTAGACATATAGGTGACTTATAAGTTACTTACGTGCAGTGAAAAATGGCTGTGAAATAACATTATTTCACTTAGGCTGCTGTGGCAGTCCTGTGTAGGAATTGGCTGAGCTCCCTATGGGTGGCAAAAGAAATGCTGCAGCCCATAGGGATCTACTGGAACCCCAATACCTTGGGTGCCTCAGTACCATATACTAGGGAATTATAAGGGTGTTCCAGTATGCCAATGTAAATTGGTGAAATTGGTCACTAGCCTGTTAGTGACAATTTGGAAAGAAATGAGAGTGCATAACCACTGAGGTTCTGGATAGTAGAGCCTCAGTGAGACAGTTAGTCATAACACAGGTAACACATACAGGGCACACTTATGAGCACTGGGGCCCTGCCTGGCAGGGTCCCAGTGACACATAGACTAAAACAACATATATACAGTGAAGTATGGGTTAACATGCCAGGCAAGATGATACTTTCCTACAGGGGCTCTCTGAGTTGCTGAGCACCCCCTCTGTCTCCTCCTCCAAGGGGCGACATCCTGGTCCTTCCTGGTCCCCAGCAGCACCCAAAAACCTCTACCACAACCCTTGCAGCTAGCACGGCTTGTTTGTGGTATTTCTGAGTGGGACCACTACTGCAACCTTTAGCACAATGTTGGAAATCTACCATCCAAAGGAGAAGTTCCTAGTCCTCTTTGTTGTTGCAGAATTTTAAGCTTCTTCAATACGGAGGCAGCTTCCTTGCACCTTCTTCCAGGGTTTCCTGGGCTCCTGCCCCCCTGGACACTATCACGACTCTTGGACATGGTCCCCTTGCCTTGCAGGTCCTCAGGTCCAGAAATCCGTCTTCAGTGCTGTGCTGGTGTTTGTGGTTCTTGCAGAATCCCCCTATCACGTCAATTGTGTCCTTTTGGGGTAGTAGGGGTGCTTTACTCCTACTTTTCAGTGTCTTGGGGTGGGGTATCTTGGACACCCTGACTCTTTTCTTACAGTCCCAGAGACCCTCTACAAACTCCCATAGGTCTGGGGTCCATTCGTGATTTGCATTCCACTTTTGGAGTATATGGTTTGTGTTGCCCCTAGACCTATGATCACCCATTGCCTCCTCCCACGCTAGACTGCATTGCTGGGTACCGCGTGATTTTCAGCTGCTCCAGCTCCTGTGCACTCTTCCAGGATTTCCTTTGTGCACAGCAAAGCCTGGGACCCCGACACTCCTTCCTGCAGTGCACAACCTTCTGAGTTGTCCTCCGGGGTCGTGGGACTCCCTTTTGTGACTTGAGTGGACTCTGGTTCACTTTTCTTCTAAGTGCCTGTTCAGGTACTTCTGCGGGTGCTGCCTGCTTCTGTTAGGGCTCCCTGAGTTGCTGGGTGCCCCCTTTGTGTCCTCCTCCAAGTGGCGACAGTCTGGTCCCCCCTGGGCCACAGCAGCACCCAAAATCCTCTACCGCGACCCTTGCAGCTAGCAAGGCTTGTTTGAGGTCTTTCTGCGTTGGAACACCTCTGCAAGCTTCATCGCGACGTGAGACATCCATCCTCCAAAGGGGAAGTTCCTAGTCCTCTTCTTTCTTGCAGAACTCCAAGCTTCTTCCAACAGGTAGCAGCTTCCTTGCACCCTCAGCTGGCATTTCCTGGGCTCCTACCCACTCTCAACACTGTCACGACTATTGGACTTGGTCCCCTTGTCTTACAGGTACTCAGGTCCGGAAATCCACTGTTGTTGCATTGCTGGTGTTTGTTCTTCCTGCAGAAACCCCCTATCACAACTTCTGTGCTCTCTGGGGGTAGTAGGTGTACTTTACACCTACCTTTCAGGGTCTTGGGGTGGGCTATATTTCTAACCCTTACTATTTTCTTATAGTCCCAGCGACCCTCTACAAGCTCACATAGGTTTGGGGTCCATTCGTGGTTCGCAATCCACCTTTGGAGTATATGGTTTGTGTTGCCCCTATACCTATGTGCTCCTATTGCAATCTATTTTAACTTTACACTGCTTGCATTACGTTTCTTGCTATTACCTGCATAATTTTGGTTTGTGTACATATATCTTGTGTATATAACTTATCCTCATACTGAGGGTACTCACTGAGATACTTTTGGCATATTGTCATAAAAATAAAGTACCTTTATTTTTAGTATATCTGTGTATTGTGTTTTCTTATGATATTGTGCATATGACACCAGTGGTATAGTAGGAGCTTTACATGTCTCCTAGTTCAGCTTAAGCTGCGTTGCCATAGCTACCTTATATCAGCCTAAGCTTCTAGAAACAACTCTTCTACACTAATAAGGGATAACTGGACCTGGCACAAGGTGTAAGTACCTCTGGTACCCACTACAAGCCAGGCCAGCCTCCTACATTGGTTGTGCAGCGGTGGGATAAGTACTTTGTGGTTCTAAAAATTCTGGACCCATGTAATTTACTTTGCCACAGCAGTACGATTTTAGTATCAAAAGACCGATAATGACTAGTACACTAAGCATGAGCATTTTCGCTCAATTCCAGCAGCGTTTTCACCTCGAAATCGCCATTTTCGTCCTGCACTCGTGGCTCCCATTTTATACACGGCAGCCATTTTTTAAAGTTGCCCTCACATAGGCTTATAATACAGTCAGATTTGATTCCAAGGACACGTACACCTTGATTGACTTTTCTCTGACCTGGGCAAGCTGGAACCATTGCCTCAGGCCAAACCTGTTTGGTCAGTCCCTCTCCCAGTGGCCGAATCAGATAGCATCAAGGCACACCATGCCATAAAACCCTTATTATCGCTCACACACCCTGCCTAATCTTGCTCACACCTGCACCTGCTCTTTTCTTCTTCTTACTTTACGAGGGGGAGGTGCCCGTTTTTATTGGGGGTCCACACTTATCTGATGTAAAATACTAGGCCTTGCCGGGTAATTTATTATGGGTTGGATGACATGAAATATGAGGTTTCATCATATTACTGTTTTTTCCTTTGTAGTGAAAACATGTGAATGACCAACCAAAATGTCAAGAATGTTTGCCTGAAGCTTAAAAAACTGTATATAAGGAAACCTGACTTTGCATTGAAACACAGTCTCCTGAGAACATACAAACCGTGCTGTTGTACTTCTAGGACGCTTGTTACTTGGCTGCAGCCAATAAATTCGATCTTTGACTTCACCTAGAAGACTCTGAGTTTCTGTGGTCTGAATCAGGAAAGTACCCGAGGTCTTTGGGTGTACCCTGGCACCGCTGGGTTACCGGATCAGTACCGGTTCTGAAAAACCCAGTACCTCAGTTGGCGCCCAACGTGGGGCGATACCAGCGGTACCGGTCCAAGCCTGAGGTCCGTGGGGAGCTTTGTGTGAAAATTCTGGAGGAAGGCCGCCACTTCATCGACCCCTGCATGTCGACGTGGTCCGAAAGTCTTTGCTGCGAGGTTCCCCGCTTCCCGACGGCTACGAAGGACTGCTGCCCTGGCTATCACCCTGATTTGGACCCTTGATGTTTGGTAGAGCGAAACGATAAGACGAGTCTTCTGGTGACGTCATCGATATTTTCAGTTAAGTATAAGTGGAGCGTCTCCCAGTCCTTAGTTGGACACTTGGTTTGGTCCTTAGTTGGACATTTGGTTTGGTATCCCTTCGGGATCACTTTGATTTGGAACTTGCAAGTACCAAAGCCGAAGGACTCGTGTATTCACGAGACTATCGTAAACGATAATCCTTTGAAGTTTGAAGCTAGACTAGTGAGCGAAGATGCCTGGTCTTAGCAGACTTGGAAATTTGTTTTGTCTTGGTTGTAAAAGGGACTCCCGGTTGGAGGACTCATGTCCGGTTCCTCTGACTGGAACTCCAACCTATGAACTATATGTGAAGCACGGAGTAGGCCCCATCACGTTTAATAAAGTATGGGTCCGCTATTCTTGGAAATAATTGAGAAAAGTTTTTTTTCTTTTCTTGTGAATATGACTTACAACTAGGATCTGCAAACGGTTCTGTAAGTAAATTGCGACGGCGCTATTTATGAAAAATGGCTAAAGCGCGCTGTATTGTGTGTCCTGAGTGTTTTCTGTTTATATCTGAAATGAGCTCAATGTGTGTTTGTGGGTCTTCTTGATGTTTACAGTTTGTTAAGTAAAATGTTGGTTAATTAATATTAAGTAGAAACTTAGAAAAAATCCAGAAATGAACCATGTGATGTGCTAACATAGCTATATGTTGCTCTTTAATTTATAGAATGAGCAATTGTGCACATATACAAAACTGCCGTTAAATGCTTAATAAATTAGAAAAAACATTCAATAGATATAAATAGGGCCCCAAAAAAAAACCGAAATTATCTATTTTTGCAAAAAAAATAAAAATACATTTACAGCATTTTTCTTAGATGCATTGTATTAGATGTTCACAGGCAAACTTTTCAGCTGCAGTATATTTGATAGGAATGTTCAATTCAGCCAGCACTTTCCCAGTTAAACACGGGTGGAATTTTGCATAACCTTCCTTTTAAATGAAAGT
The DNA here is from genome assembly GCF_031143425.1 of Pleurodeles waltl. Taxonomy (NCBI): domain Eukaryota; kingdom Metazoa; phylum Chordata; class Amphibia; order Caudata; family Salamandridae; genus Pleurodeles; species Pleurodeles waltl. The sequence goes on along the minus strand of NW_027150389.1, from coordinate 2,570,009 downwards.
GGCGCAAAAATGTGACGCATTTCAAGTTAGGCTTATGCGCTTAGGCTTGTGAGTTAATGTATCCCAAATAATAGGCAAGGGATGCAGCTTGCTTTTATATGTGGAATTATCACAAAAAAAAGAATAATTGGGTTTTTATTTTATTTTTAAAGAAAATTATTAATTATGGAAAAATTATTTAAAAAAATAAGTGCCTTTCAAAATCGATTTTTAATATTTATAAAGCTTAATACCTATACTATGACCTCCTAACATTAAAATTTAATTCAAGTTATGTTGCACCACTAAAATGACATTTGTATGTGCAATTTTCCCTTGGCGCAGGAGCAAACAAGCTCATTTCTATAAAGTATAAGTTAATATTTTCAATGGCTGACTCATGGATTGTGTAATAGACATTCTGGTAATGCGTATTATGCAAGAAAATTGTAGGATATTGATTTTTTAATGCCTAAAATATCAAAGTCGATTTTGGGCAAAAGCACTGTTTAAACTGCATTTTCTTTCATTCAGAGTACTTTTTAAAGTGTCTCAGGCTTCAGTAAATGCTTACAATTAGGTTTGATATATATTTGCAGGTTGTGCCTTCTTATGATTCAATGAGTCAATGTGCCAGTACAAAGGCTTGTTTTAATATCAAGGTTGAAGGTTCTAACTTCAGCTGGGCCTACTGAGACGTTCATTCATTCGAGGTTGATGAAATATGTACCATTGCATGGGATTGCAACAAGCATTTATTCTAACAACTGGTATGTGTGTTATTAAGGTTTGTGAATTATTCACAGTAAATGTAGTTTAATAATCTGGAAATAGAGATACATTTTTTTTTAGCGCCTAAAAAGGATTTTTTTTTTTTTTTAAATAGAGTGAATTATTGCAGGTTAGAAGGAAAATAGGAAGGCCTACTGTCTTTGACAGATTCAGAGTGGCAGAAGCTAGGAGAGCTACAGAGGCTGGCTCAAGTCACGCTGCTGAGATGCTATCTTTAGTTTTCCCATAAACAATGGAGGAGGCTGTCATGTTGACACTTGTGACCTTTTAAATTAGGGCCTTGTCTCTGTGAAATGCAGAATGACCCTACGGGCCTCTAAAAGTGGGATTTCTGGTTTCTCCAGAAGAACATCAATACAATTAAAGAACTTAATTCCAAAGGGAAAATATAAAAAAAGGGGTTTCTTCGAAAGTCCCAACATCATGTTAAATGCTCTGCAGAACTGATACATTTGTGTCTCCGCTCTAAAAAAATAAAATGATGCCTGCTAGTTGCTTTTATTTGACAGAAAACGAAGTGTTGCATTAAGTCTTAGACAGAAAATAAGATGCAGCCCTTTTCTAAAATTTTGAAGGCTACATGCCTTAATGAGAACGATTTGCCAATTAAGACTTATTTTTCACAGTGGAAATTGTAGGTGCCAAATTAATATGGAGTGTCAGTGTAACAATTTTTACTATTGGAAAGGTAAAACTAAGGTGGCTTGATGTTGCGAAGTAACTGACAAGAGGGTAACAGTTAAGTAATGGAAATTTATTTTCATGTATTTGGTCCTATCATGAATTGTTCTTGCTGGTCCTGTATGTTAGAAGAGAAACAGTAAAGTTATGTTTGACAGCAGATTTCCATTGCCTGGTGATCTACTGTCAAAAGGAGGGTAATGATTTTAAACCTGACAAATTAAACAGGCCCAAATATTGGGTTTTGGGCTGCAGGTTTACAGTGCATAAAGTACATGACATGGTGTTGTGTGTCACCGCTTATTCACACATGCTATTGTTTTGTCTCTGCTTTTTGTGCTTGATACACAGCAAGTATATCTGATGGCTTGACGTTTTGTGCGTTTTTATTATTTTTTATTTGTTTTTTGCATGTTTGTTGCTGCTTTTTATACTATTACAAGCTCCCCTGTGTTGTGAGGGGATGGTCATGACGATGCCCATCGCTACGCAACAGTTGGTTGAACTTGTTCTGGTTACTAAATTCCACAGATAATGATATTTCATGCTGTGAACATAAGAGACAACACTTCACCAGTGCATGTCTATTTGGCTATAATGGTATTGAAGGAAAATAAAAAGAGATATACAGGATCAAAGTGTATCACCTGCAGTTAGTCACGTTACTGCCCCTTCCCTTAAAGGAACAGGCAGCCCTACATTTATGTAGCCTTGATTGGACCTAAGGATGAAATTATAGATCTGTGACTCAAGGTGGCCTAATTTCACCAGTCAGCCCTTTTATTATTATTGATGTATTGTTCAGGTTCACATTTCCAGACTGCAGTGATGTACCAGGGACCCCCATGTTATGTATAATTCCCTTTGGTATGACCAGACTGGTTTTCAAGAATTTGCCTTAGGCCTGCTTCAATGTTTTCCAGCCTGACTGTCAGGGTAGCGATAGACTGGTTAACTGACTCAATATTATAGTAAGACAAGTTTTCCATCTCAATAGGAGATATATTATGTTTACCTTTTTGAACATGACGAATTTTCAATGTCTATTTTAATTTGGTTTTCGGTTCCCTTCTGTTCCTGCTACTTTAATTTTTGGTGGGATCAGATGTGTCCTAATCATGCAAATATCAGGACCCTTTAGTTCTTGTCTTTTTGTTTGCACATTTGACTATTAGCCTGTGTATTGCATAGTGCACCTGATGCATAGTTTTTAAAGGAAGGTTTCTACATGTCCCTGATAATCGGTATCATGCGATTTCTCTATTAAGATGTTCTAAGGTAAGGAGGAACACCTAGACTTAATCATTGAGGCAAATATGTGTTTACCCCATTAGACAATGCCACTGTGTGAGGAAATCCATTCAGATAGAATTCTCATGTAGCTATAGATGGCAGAGAATAATGGAGAGAACCCAATTAAAGATGCTAGAGACCCTGTTTTGCCCTTCTGCCTTTGTCTTTGTATTTTATGCCCATGGTGTATGGCTACTCCTTTGAAGATTGCAGACCACCTGCTTGCAGTCCCCTTGTTAAAAACCATGAACTGTTTTTGTACTAAATTGAAGGAAACTAACAACTGTGGTACATTTCCTACGTCACTAGATTCTGCGGGTATCAAGTCATAATAACCTGCAGGACATTGATTTAAGCCTAATTCCCATCAGTGACAGCTACAGATGAAAGACGGACGTCTTGGCCCTACAGTCTCAGCACCCAGAAAGTAGTAAAGCTGGACAGCGATCGCCAGCGCATGGTATCGTACTTGCTCCATCAGACGGCGTTGGACATCACAAAACCAAAGTTTCAGTGTAAAAGAGCTAAAGAGAAGGATTCCTGTTGTTGATAGCAGAGCTGTTTTGAGGTTTCATTTCTCTACCTGTCATGTGCTGGTAACCTCTGACAGTGTGCAATCCCTTGAGCCCCTTGGCCTGAGTTTTGGCCACACACACCCTTTTCTTTGCTCCAACGGAAGAAGGGCAGTGCACCGGAGATTTCAAGTTTGGAAAAAGGCACTATATTGTGGTGCCCATAAAAGAGCAGCTTGAGCGTCCTCTGACACTAAATAATGAGTGTTGGAGTCTGAAAGTGCTGCTGAGCTTGAGCTATTTTCCAATTAATGGTGCTTGGGTCTGCACGAGATGATTTGTGCCCTTGATCAATGAAGAGCACATTGTTTGTAGTGTCTGCCACAGAGGAGAGACACTGGTGCATTTCTTTAAGACATTGAGACTTTCGAGTGAGCTGTGGGTGTTTGCCAGGAGGGCACTCCAACTAAGCAGTACTTTTCTCACGAAGAGGCTTGAATTGAGAGGCCCATGCGAAAGAAAACAACAAAAGAGAATTTGATGGACAATAGAAGCCTGCCAGAGAGGCTTTTTGAACGGACTCTGGGCATAGTTGGTTTCACAAGAGGTTTCCGTGTGATTGTATAGACTAGGTGTTAGGAGACTGATTGTTTTGCTGGCATTGTTTTAAAGTACTATTCTGTTTAGTAAAAGCAGAATAAAGTCCATTTTCTGTGGAAAGAGTACCCCCTTTTCACCTTAGAGCATTGATGAGAGTCACCACTGTTCCACCTGAACATACAAAAATTACTGAAATGCAGAGGAGCCCTAAAAATGTTACTAGATAATTTTAGGATTTGCTTTTTGGTTAGGGTTGTGAAAAATTATTATTTCATTTGTAATAGTGGTCACTACTTTCTCCCGTTGTCTATATGTTCTTAATAACGTGTTTTCTAGTGTATTTTAAACATGACGTTGTCATTTATGGGTGGGATTGTTTTTCTCTACTCAATTGACTTCTGAACCCACTTCCCAACCTATGTCTTTCCTACTATTGTTTCTTTGCACTCTTTTCACCCTTTTCCTGAACATGAGCAGGTTAGAAGATCAGAATCCGTAAGCAATTTTTTTGTACAGCTTCTGCATCAACACTAGTTAGTAGTGAACATCACTAATTGTTGGGTGTGTGATCTTATGCCACCTACTGCAGATAGAGGTATTCCTTATTTTGTCCTGCCATATGTGGCCTTTTGTGCTACTTCATGTTCGAGGAGACCTGTCCAGAGAGAGTTACCAAGTACTAGAATTTTGCTCCAGCAACATCTCCATGGCCTTATAAACATAGACCTGGACTCAGATTAGCATGAGAATAGGTTTATTGCCTATGTAAGGGCAAAAGGAGGGTTTGTGGTTCTAAAAATTCTGGACCCATGTAATTTACTTTGCCACAGCAGTACGATTTTAGTATCAAAAGACCGATAATGACTAGTACACTAAGCATGAGCATTTTCGCTCAATTCCAGCAGCGTTTTCACCTCGAAATCGCCATTTTCGTCCTGCACTCGTGGCTCCCATTTTATACACGGCAGCCATTTTTAAAAGTTGCCCTCACATAGGCTTATAATACAGTCAGATTTGATTCCAAGGACACGTACACCTTGATTGACTTTTCTCTGACCTGGGCAAGCTGGAACCATTGCCTCAGGCCAAACCTGTTTGGTCAGTCCCTCTCCCAGTGGCCGAATCAGATAGCATCAAGGCACACCATGCCATAAAACCCTTATTATCGCTCACACACCCTGCCTAATCTTACTCACACCTGCACCTGCTCTTTTCTTCTTCTTACTTTACGAGGGGGAGGTGCCCGTTTTTATTGGGGGTCCACACTTATCTGATGTAAAATACTAGGCCTTGCCGGGTAATTTATTATGGGTTGGATGACATGAAATATGAGGTTTCATCATATTACTGTTTTTTCCTTTGTAGTGAAAACATGTGAATGACCAACCAAAATGTCAAGAATGTTTGCCTGAAGCTTAAAAAACTGTATATAAGGAAACCTGACTTTGCATTGAAACACAGTCTCCTGAGAACATACAAACCGTGCTGTTGTACTTCTAGGAGGCTTGTTACTTGGCTGCAGCCAATAAATTCGATCTTTGACTTCACCTAGAAGACTCTGAGTTTCTGTGGTCTGAATCAGGAAAGTACCCGAGGTTTTTGGGTGTACCCTGGCACCGCTGGGTTACCGGATCAGTACCGGTTCTGAAAAACCCAGTACCTCAACTTGTAACTACTTACCACTTTGTCATTGTGTACTTTTCATAAGAGAATAAATATACAAAACAAGATCAGTGTATGTACACCTAACCAAAATGTTTTGCTTTTCTCCTCTTAAACTTTTTACTAAGTTCTGAAAAGTACTCTAAAACTTCTAAAAAGTTCCTAAAAAGTTAGAAAAGGTTTTTTTCTCTAATCTTTAAAAAGTTCTGAAACATTTTTCTTCCTTCTCAATATTTCTAAACCTTTTACTATCATGTCTGATGTAGAGTCTGCTCTTAAAATGGTCAATACTACTTATGACAATTTAAATTACAAGAGCCTAGGAGTCCTGATAGTAATCCTGTTAGAGAGCATGATTGCAGGAATCTGCACAAGATAGTCCCCCCTCACAAGGAGAGGGATGACATCAACAAGTGGTTTGCTGCACTTGAGAAGGCCCGTATGGTACTGGGGGACCCTCAAAGGCAGTGGGCTGCTATATTGTGGCTATCTTTCACTGGAAAGGGTAGGGATAGGCTCCTTATTGGTATAGAAAGTGATGCTAACAATCTTGCAGTTTTGAAGGATGCACTCTTGGATGGATTTGGCTTAACCACTGAACAATACAGGATTAAGTTCAGAGACACCAGAAAAGAGTCCTCGCAAGACTGGATAGACTTTGTTGACTGTTCAGTGAAGGCCTTGGAAGGGTGGTTACATGGCAGTAAAGTTTCTGACTATGAAGGCCTGTATAATCTTATTCTGAGAGAGCATACTCTGAATAACTGTGTGTCTGACTTGTTACACCAATATCTAGTGGACTCAGGTCTGACCTCTCCCCAAGAATTGGGAAAGAAGGCAGACAAATGTGTCAGAACAAGAGTGAACAGAAAAGTTCATACAGGGGGTGACAAGGATGGCAAGAAGAAGGATGGTAAGTCTTCTGACAAGGGTGGGGACAAAAGTAAAAATGAGTCTTCATCGGGCCCACAGAAATCCTCTGTTGGGGGTGGTGGGTCCAAATCCTCTTAAAATCAACCTAAAAAGCCTTGGTGTTATTTGTGCAAAGTCAAAGGCCATTGGACAACTGATGCCAGTTGTCCAAAGAAAAACACCAAACCTCCCACCACCACCACCCCTACTGCAAACTCTAGTGCACCTAGTAATAGCAGTGGTGGTGGGAGCAAACCTACTAATAGCCAATCCAAGGGAGAAGCTGGGCTCACTTTTTGTAATTTAGTTGGGGTTGGTCTTGTTAGGGAGACCACAGAGGCTGTGTTAGTCTCTGAGGGGGCTATTGATTTAGCCACCTTAGCTGCTTGTCCCCTTAATATGGATAAGTACAAGCAACTTCCCCTAATAAATGGTGTTGAGGTTCAGGCCTACAGGGACACAGGTGCCAGTGTTACCATGGTGATAGAGAAACTGGTGCACCCTGAACAACACCTGCTTGGTCAGCAGTACCAAGTGACAGACGCTCATAACAACACTCTTAGCCACCCCATGGCTGTTGTGAATATCAACTGGGGGGGGGTTTACTGGTCCAAAGAAAGTTGTGGTAGCCTCAGATTTACCTGTAGACTGTCTAGTAGGGAACGATTTAGAGACATCAGCTTGGGCAGAAGTGGAGTTGGAGGCTCATGCAGCAATGCTGAGCATTCCTGGGCATACTTTTGCTTTGACAAGGGCTCAGGCCAAAAAGCAAAAAGGACAGGGTAACTTGGATCCTGGAACAATGGACCAAGTGCTCCCTAAAGCTAGGGGTAGCAAGGGTAAATCCCTACCCACTATCCCTCCCTCTACAGATGATTCTCCTTCTGAGGAAGAAGAATTTCCTCCCTGTGCAGAACCTTCACCAGATGAGCTGGCAGCAGACACTGCTGAGCTTTTGGGTGGAGGGGGGCCTGCCAGGGAAGAGCTGAGTGTGGCACAGCAAACCTGTCCCACATTAGAGGGTCTCAGACAGCAAGCTGGCAGGCAGCAAAATGGGGATGTCAGTGACTCACATAGAGTTTACTGGGAGGACAACCTCTTGTACACAGAGGCAAGGGACCCACAACCTGGAGCAGCCAGGAGATTGGTCATTCCCCTGCAGTACAGAGAGTTCCTCCTAACTCTTGCACATGACATTCCTTTGGCTGGGCATTTGGGCCAGATAAAAACATGGGAAAGGGTTGTCCCCCTGTTTCACTGGCCTAGAATGTCAGAGGACACTAAAGATTTCTGCAAGTCTATTGTGACCTGCCAAGCCAGTGGCAAGACTGGTGGCACACCTAAGGCTCCCCTTATTCCACTACCTGTGGTTGGGGTCCCCTTTGAAAGGGTAGGGGTTAACATAGTTGGCCCCCTTGACCCTCCTACTGCTTCAGGCAATAGGTTTATCTTGGTGGTTGTGGACCATACCACAAGATATCCTGAAGCAATTCCTCTAAGGACCACTAGAGCACCTGCGATGGCAAAAGCCCTCCTGGGAATCTTTTCCAGGGTGGGTTTTCCAAAAGAGGTTGTATCAGACAGGGGTAGCAAATTTATGTCTTCATACTTGAAAGCTATGTGGAAGGAATGTAGTGTAACCTACAAATTCACCACTCCTTATCATCCACAGACTAATGGACTGGTAGAGAGCTTTAATAAAACTCTCAAAGGTATGATAATGGGACTCCCTGAAAAACTCAGAAGGAGATGGGATGTCCTGTTACCTTGCCTCCTTTTTGCTTACAGGGAGGTACCCCAGAAAGGAGTGGGCTTCAGCCCCTTTGAACTCCTCTGTGGACACCCTGTAAGAGGTCCACTAACACTTGTGAAGGAGGGTTTGGAACAACCTTTAAAAGCTCCCAAACCGGACATAGTGGACTATTTACTTGGCCTAAGATCCAGTATGGCCGAGTACATGAAAAAGGCCAGTAAAAACCTTCAGGCCAGCCAAGAGCTCCAGAAGAAATGGCATGACCAGAAGGCTGTTATGATTCAGTACCAACCAGGACAGAAGGTGTGGGTATTGGAGCCTGTGGCCCCAAGAGCACTCTAGGACAAATGGAGTGGACCCCATCGAATTGTTGAGAAAAAGGGTGAGGTTACCTATCTGGTAGACCTGGGCACTGCCAGGAGTCCCCTTAGGGTGATTCATGTCAACCGCCTAAAACCCTACTATGACAGGGATGATCTCACCCTGCTCATGGCAACAGATGAAGGACAGGAAGAAGAGAGTTACCCTCTCCCTGATCTCTTCTCCTCCACTGAAGAGGATGCTTTAGTGGAGGGAGTAGTTTTGGCAGATTGTCTGACTGCAGAACAGAAAGACAACTGTATAAATCTCCTTGGACACATTTCTGAACGCTTTTCAACTGTGCCAGGCACCACATCTTGGTGTGAACACACAATTGATACTGGAGACAGCCTGCATGTCAAAAGTAAAACCTATAGGCAGCCTGATCATGTCAGGGACTGCATAAAACAAGAGGTTCAGTAAAATTCTTGATCTAGGAGTGGTTGAACCTTCTGAAACCCATGGGCGAGTCGTGTGGTGCTTCTACCAAAGCCTCACTCAACAAATGGAAAAAGGGAGATGAGGTTTTGTGTAGACTACAGACGTCTCAATCAGGTAACACAAACTGATGCTCACACTATACCCAGGGAAGATGAGCTCATTGATACACTGGCATCTGCCAAGTATCTAAGCACCTTTGATTTGACTGCAGGGTATTGGCAGATCCAATTGGCTGAGGATGCTAAACCTAAAACTGCATTTTCACCTATAGGAGGGCACTACCAATTTACAGTGATGCCCTTTGGTTTGAAAAATGCACCTGCTACTTTTCAGAGGTTGGTGAACATATTCCTGCAAGGGTTGGAGGCTTTTAGTGCAGCATATCTAGATGATATAGCTGTCTTTAGCTCCACCTAGGACGAACAACTGGTCCACCTTTGGAAAATTTTGGAGGCCCTGCAAACGGCAGGTGTCACTATCAAGGCCTCAAAGTGCCAGATAGGGCAGGGAAAGGTGGTTTATCTGGGACACCTGGTAGGTGGAGAACAGATTGCACCACTTCAGGGGAAAATCCAGACAATCATGGATTGGGATCCCCCTACAACACAGACCCAGGTGAGAGCCTTCTTAGGCCTCACTGGGTATTACAGGAGATTCACTAAAAACTATGGCTCCATAGCAGCCCCTCCTAATGAACTCACAAGTAAGAAGATGCCTAACAAGGTATTGTAGACAACCGGCTTTCAGGAAGATTTTGAGGAGCTCAAACAGGCCATGTGCTCTGCACCTGTCCTAAAAAGCCCATGTTACTCCAAGAAATTCATTGTTCAAACTGATGCATCTGAATTAGGAGTAGGGGCAATCTTATCACAACTGAATTCTGAGGGCCAGGATCAACCAGTTGCTTTTATCAGCAGAAGGTTGACCCCTAGAGAAAAGCGTTGGTCTGCCATAGAGGGGTAGGCCTTTGCTGTGGTCTGGGCACTGAAGAAGTTGAGGCCATACCTGTTTGGCACTCACTTCATTGTTCAGACAGACCACAAACCTCTACTTTGGCTAAAACAAATGAAAGTTCACAACCCTAAATTGTTGAGGTGGTCCATATCTCTACAGGGACCGGATGTAGGAAAGTACCATCTTGCCTGGCATGTTACCCCCATTTTTCACTGTATATATGTTGTTTTAGTTGTATGTGTCACTGGGACCCTGTCAGCCAGGGCCCCAGTGCTCATAAGTGTGCCTGACTGTGTTACCAGTGTTATGACTAACTGTCTCACTGAGGCTCTGCTATCCAGAACCTCAGTGGTTATGCTCTCTCATTTCTTTCCAAATTGTCACTAACAGGCTAGTGACCAATTTCACCAATTCACATTGGCATACTGGAACACCCTTTTAATTCCCTAGTATATGGTACTAAGGTACCCAGGGTATTGGGGTTCCAGGAGATCCCTATGGGATGCAGCAGTTCTTTTGCCACCCATAGGGAGCTCTGACAAATTCTTACACAGGCCTGCCACTGCAGCCTGAGTGAAATAATGCACACGTTATTTCACAGCCATTTTCACTGCACTTATGTAACTTATAAGTCACCTATATGCCTAACCTTTACTTAGTAAAGGTTGGGTGCTAAGTTACTTAGTGTGAGGGCACCCTGGCACTAGCCAGAGTGCCCCCACATCATCCAGGGCAAATTCCACAGACTTTGTGAGTGCGGGGACACCATTACACGCGTGCACTACACATAGGTCACTACCTATGTGTAGCTTCACAATGGTAACTCCGAATATGGCCATGTAACATGTCTAAGATCATGGAATTGCCCCCTCTATGCCATCCTGGCATTGTTGGTACAATCCCATGATCCCACGGGGCTGTAGCTCAGACCCGGGTACTGCCAAACTGCCTTTTCAGGGGTTTCACTGCAGCTGCTGCTGCTGCCAACCCCTCAGACAGGTTTCTGCCCTCCTGGGGTCCAGCCAGGCTTGTCCCAGGATGGCAGAACAAAGGACTTCCTCTGAGAGAGGGTGTTACACCCTCTCCCTTTGGAACATGGTGTGAAGGCAGGGGAGGAGTAGCCTCCCCCAGCCTCTGGAAATGCTTTCATGGGCACATTTGGTGCCCATTTCTGCATAAGCCAGTCTACACCGGTTCACGGACCCCTTAGCCCTGCTCTGGCGCAAAACTAAACAAAGGAAAGGGGAGTGACCACTCCCCTGACCTGCACCTCCCCTGGGAGGTGTCCAGAGCTCCTCCAGTGTGCTCCAGACCTCTGCCATCTTGGAAACAGAGGTGCTGCTGGCACACTGGACTGCTCTGAGTGGCCAGTGCCACCAGGTGACGTCAGAGACTCCTTCTGATAGGCTCCTTCAGGTGTTGCTAGCCTATCCTCTCTCCTAGGTAGCCAAACCCTCTTTTCTGGCTATTTAGGGTCTCTGTCTCTGGGGATTCCTTAGATAACGAATGCAAGAGCTCATCAGAGTTCCTCTGCATCTCTCTCTTCACCTTCTGCCAAGGAATCGACTGCTGACCGCGCTGGAAGCCTGCAAAACTGCAACAAAGTAGCAAAGACGACTACTGCAACTCTGTAACGCTGATCCTGCCGCCTTCTCTACTGTTTTCCTGGTGGTGCATGCTGTGGGGGTAGTCTGCCTCCTCTCTGCACTAGAAACTCCGAAGAAATCTCCCGTGGGTGGACGGAATCTTCCCCCTGCAACCGCAGGCACCAAAGAACTGCATTACTGGTACTCTGAGTCTCCTCTCAGCACGACGAGCGAGGTCCCTTGATTCCAGCAACTCTGTCCAAGTGACTCCAACAGACCAGTGACTCTTCAGTCCAAGTTTGGTGGAGGTAAGTCCTTGCCTCCCCACGCCAGACTGCATTGCTGGGAATCGCGTCTTTTGCAGCTACTCCGGCTTCCGTGCACTTCCGGCGGAAATCCTTTGTGCACAGCCAAGCCTGGTTCCACAGCACTCTAACCTGCATTGCACGACTTTCTAAGTTGTCCTCCGGTGGCGTGGGACTCCTTTGTGCAACTTCGGGTGAGCACTGTTTCACTCTTCTTCAAAGTGCCTGTTCCGGCACTTCTGCATGTGCTGTCTGCTTTTGAGAGGGCTCCTTGTCTTGCGCGACGCCTCCTCTGTCCCCAGACACAATTGGCGACATCCTGGTCCCTCCTGGGCCACAGCAGCATGCAAAAACCCTTACCGCACGATTTGCAGCTAGCAAGGCTTGTTGGCTGTATTTCCACAGGAAAACACTTCTGCACGACTCTCCACGGTGTGGGGGATCTATCCTCCAAAGAAAAAGTTTCTAGCCCTTGTCGTTCCTGCAGAATCCTAAGTTTCTACTGTCCAGTAGCAGCTTCTTTGCTCCCACCGTTGGCATTTCTTAGGCATCTGCCCATCTCCGACTTGCTTGTGACTTTTGGACTTGGTCCCCTTGTTCCACAGGTACCCTTGTTTAAAAATACATCGTTGTTGCATTGCTGGTTTGTGTCTTTCCTGCAGAATTCCCCTATCACGACTTCTTTCTCCTTTGGGGAACTTTAGTGCACTTTCACTCACTTTTCAGGGTCTTGGGGAGGGCTATTTTTCTAACCCTTACTATTTTCTAATAGTCCCAGCGACCCTCTACAAGGTCACATAGGTTTGGGGTCCATTCGTGGTTCGCATTCCACTTTTGGAGTATATGGTTTGTGTTGCCCCTATCCCTATGTGTCGCCATTGCATCCTATTGTAACTATACATTGTTTGCACTGTTTCCTAAGACTATACTGCATATTTTTGGTATTGTGTACATATATCTTGTGTATATTTGCTATCCTCATACTGAGGGTACTCACTGAGATATTTTGGCATATTGTCATAAAAATAAAGTACCTTTATTTTTAGTATATCTGTGTATTGTGTTTTCTTATGATATTGTGCAAGTGACACTAGTGGTACTGTAGGAGCTTCACTCGTCTCCTAGTTCAGCCTAAGCTGCTCTGCTAAGGTACCATTATCTATCAGCCTATGCTGCTAGACACCCTATACACTAATAAGGGATAACTGGGCCTGGTGCAAGGTGCAAGTACCCCTTGGTACTCACTACAAGCATGTCCAGCCTCCTACATTGGTTGTGCAGCGGTGGGATAAGTGCTTTGAGACTACTTACCACTCTTGTCATTGTACTTTTCATAAGAGAAAAATATACAAAACAAGTTCAGTGTGTGTACACATTGCTAAAAAGTTTTGCATTTCCTCTTTTCACTCTTTTCTAAGTGCTGAAAAGTACATCTAAACTTTCGAAAAATTCTTAAAAAGTTTAAAAAGTTTTTTCTGTCTTTCTAAAAGTTCTGAAAAACTTTTTCTTCACTTTTTCTGTCACTTAAACTCTTTCTAAAATGTCTGGCACAGGCCAAGCTGTTGATCTGTCCAAACTTGCATATGACCACCTTAGCTGGAAAGGAGCAAGGAGTCTCTGTGTAGAAAGAGGTTTGAGTGTAGGGAAGAATACTTCTTTGGAATTGTTACTTAACATGCTTAGAGAACAAGATAAGGCCAAAGGGGCCACATCTGTTGAAAAAGTAGCTAATGGTTCCCAATCTGATCCAGGGACTCCCCCAGGAAAAGATTCAGGAAAGAAACTTCCCAGCCTGCCCATTACTAGACAGTCTAGCATAGTTGGTACTGATGTAGAGGTACACCATACAGATAGTGTTATCTCACATCATAGCAAGAGCATTGTTTCTCACCACAGTAGAACTGATGTTTCTGTTAGGGTGCCTTCTGTAAGGGACAGGTCTCCTTCTGTCCATTCTCACCATACTTCTGTGTCTAGGAATGTCCCTCCCACCCACCCTGATGACAGAATGTTAGAAAGGGAGCTCAATAGATTGAGAGTGGAGCAATCCAGACTGAAGCTTAAACAGCAACGGCTGGATTTAGATAGACAATCCTTAGAATTAGAGACGGAAAGACAGAAACTGGGTTTAGAAACCCATGGTGGCAGCAGCAGTATTCCCCATAGTCATCCTGCTAGAGAGCATGATTCAAGGAATCTGCATAAGATAGTTCCCCCTTATAAGGAGGGGGATGACATTAACAAGTGGTTTGCTGCACTTGAGAGGGCCTGTGTTGTACAGGATGTCCCTCAAAGGCAGTGGGCTGCTATCCTATGGCTATCATTTAGTGGAAAAGGTAGGGATAGGCTCCTTACTGTGAAAGAAAGTGATGCCAATAATTTCCATGTTCTTAAGAATGCACTCCTGGATGGTTATGGCTTAACCACTGAACAATACAGGATAAAGTTCAGAGAGACCAAAAAGGAGTCTTCACAAGACTGGGTTGATTTTGTTGACCATTCAGTGAAGGCCTTGGAGGGGTGGTTACATGGCAGTAAAGTTACTGATTATGACAGCCTGTATAACGTGATCCTGAGTGAGCATATTCTTAATAATTGTGTGTCTGATTTGTTGCACCAGTACTTGGTGGACTCTGATCTGACCTCTCCCCACGAATTGGGAAAGAAGGCAGACAAATGGGTCAGAACAAGGGTGAACAGAAAAGTTCATACAGGGGGTGACAAAGATGGCAATAAGAAGAAGGATGGTAAGTCTTCTGACAAGGGTGGGGACAAATCTAAAAATGAGTCTTCATCAGGCCCACAAAAACACTTTGGTGGGGGTGGTGGGCCCAAATCCTCTTCAAATCAAAACAAAGAAAAGAAACCATGGTGCTATTTATGTAAAATAAAAGGCCATTGGACAACAGATCCCAGTTGTCCAAAGAAAAGCACCAAGCCTCCTACCACTACAACCCCTACTGCTACACCTAGTGTCCCTACTAATAGCAGTGGTGGTGGGAGCAAACCTACTAATAGCCAATCCAAGGGAGTAGCTGGGCTCACTATTGGTAACTTAGTTGGGGCTGGTCTGATTAGGGAGACCACAGAGGCTGTGTTAGTCTCTGAGGGGGCTATTGATTTAGCCACCTTGGTTGCTTGTCCCCTTAACATGGATAAGTACAAGCAACTACCCCTAATAAATGGTGTTGAGGTTCAGGCCTACAGGGACACTGGTGCCAGTGTTACTATGGTAATTGAGAAACTGGTCCACCCTGAACAACACCTACTTGGTCACCAGTACCAAGTAACCAATGCTCACAACAACACACTTAGCCACCCCATGGCTGTTGTAAATCTCAACTGGGGGGGGGGGGTTACTGGTCCAAAGAAAGTTTTGGTAGCCTCAAATTTACCTGTAGACTGTCTACTAGGAAATGATTTGGAGACATCAGCTTGGTCAGATGTGGAGTTGGAGGCCCATGCAGCAATGCTGAGCATTCCAGGGCATATTTTTGCTTTAACCAGGGCTCAGGCCAAAAAGCAAAAAGGACAGGGTAACTTGGATCCTGGAACAATGGACCAAGTTCTCCCTAAAGCTAGGGCTAGTAGAAGTAAAGAACTACCTACTATCCCTCCCTCTACAGTGGATTCTACTTCTGAGGAAGAAGAATTCCCTCCCTGTGCAGAACCTACACCAGAGGAGCTTGAAGCAGACACTGCTGGGCTTTTGGGTGAAGGGGGGCCTGCCAGGGAGGAACTGAGTGTGGCACAGCAAACCTGTCCCACATTAGAGGGTCTAAGACAGCAAGCTGTCAAACAGGCTAATGGGGATGTCAGTGACTCTCACAGAGTTTATTGGGAGGACAACCTCTTGTACACTGAGGCAAGGGATCCTAAACCTGGAGCTGCCAGGAGATTAGTGATTCCTCAGGAGTACAGAAGGTTCCACCTAACACTGGCTCACGACATTCCCCTAGCTGGGCATCTAGGACAAATAAAAACATGGGACAGGCTTGTTCCCTTGTTTCATTGGCCTAGAATGTCTGAGGACACAAAAGAGTTTTGTAAGTCCTGTGAAACCTGTCAAGCCAGTGGCAAGACAGGTGACACTCCAAAGGCACCCCTTATTCCACTGCTTGTGGTTGGGGTTCCCTTTGAAAGGGTAGGGGTTGACATAGTTGGCCCCCTTGACCCTCCTACTGCTTCAGGCAATAGGTTTATCTTGGTGGTAGTGGACCATGCCACAAGATACCCTGAAGCTATTCCTCTTAGAACCACTACAGCTCCTGCAGTGGCAAAAGCCCTCCTAGGAATATTTTCCAGGGTGGGCTTCCCAAAAGAGGTGGTATCAGACAGAGGAAGCAATTTCATGTCTGCTTACTTGAAGGCCATGTGGAAGGAGTGTGGTGTAACGTACAAGTTCACTACACCCTATCATCCACAAACAAATGGACTGGTGGAGAGATTTAATAAAACTCTCAAAGGCATGATTATGGGTCTCTCTGAAAAACTCCGCAGGAGATGGGATATCCTGTTACCATGCCTCCTTTTTGCCTACAGGGAGGTACCCCAGAAAGGAGTGGGCTTCAGCCCCTTTTGAACTTCTTTTTGGACACCCTGTTAGGGGTCCACTCACACTTGTCAAGGAGGGTTGGGAACAACCTTTAAAAGCTCCAAAACAAGATATTGTGGATTATGTACTTGGCCTCAGATCAAGGATGGCGGAGTACATGAAAAAGGCCAGTAAAAACCTTCAGGCCAGCCAAGAGCTCCAGAAGCAATGGCATGACCAGAAGGCTGTTTTGGTTCAGTACCAACCAGGACAGAAAGTGTGGGTCTTGGAGCCTGTGGCCCCAAGAGCACTCCAAGATAAATGGAGTGGACCCCACACAATTGTTGAGAAAAAGGGTGAAGTCACCTACTTAGTTGACTTAGGCACTGCCAGGAGTCCCCTTAGGGTGCTCCATGTCAATCACCTGAAACCCTACTATGACAGGGCTGATCTCACCCTGCTCATGGCAACTGATGAGGGACAGGAAGAAGACAGTGATCCTCTACCTGATCTCTTCTCTTCCACAGAACAAAATGCTCTAGTGGAAAGTGTTGTACTTGCAGATTATCTTACTGCTGAGCAGAAAGACCACTGCTTAAATCTCCTAGGTCAGTTCTCTTTACTCTTCTCTACTGTGCCAGGTACCACTTCTGTCACGACTCACGTGCTGCTTGCGCCTGGAATTTGCAGATCTGGTGGCGTGAATCTTCAATGTTCGGCTTTGGCCCAAAAAGGGGCGACTCTTTCTGGTAGCCACGGTGCTGTAGGCAATGGAGACACCAAGAACAGACCGTGCCCTTCAGAAAGTAGCGCCAGAGGGAAAAAACCCCTTAAAAAGGGGAAAAAACCTCCAAACAGGAAGACTCCTGGAGAAAAACAAGAACAAACAAACAGGAATCCAAAAGGAGCAAAAATCAGAAAACACAGAATGCTGAATCCAAAACCAAAAGGCAAGGAAATCAGGAGCGAAGACACTAACTGAGCAGAAAGTGTTGCAGCGCAAAGAAAGAGGAAAAACACAGCCCTTATATACCAAAAAACAGGAAGTGACCCACAGGAAGTAAAAGGACACCATCTTAGATAGGGAAACAATACATAGAACAGAATAGTAGAGGAACCATAGAGAATAGGGAACAAGGAATGCTGGGAAAGCACAGGAATCTGGGAAGGAGGAAAAAACATAAAGAAAGGCACACAACAGACTGCAAAAAGAAGAAAGGACAAAGAAACGAAGAAAAACAGGTAAGAGGGTTCAGAGACCCCTGGGACAGTGAAAGGCAGAAGGAAGAACGAGGCCCCAAGCAAATCTGGGGCCTCGAAACGCGCAGGAGAGGCTGGGGGCGCGCCGCGTCTTAATAACGCGGTGCGCGGCCCGAGCCGAACGCCCGGCAGAAGTCGAGCTCTCGGCTCGCGCCGCGCGGTGCGGCGCGACAGTAGGTCCCCCTCCCGAAGGCCCAGGTTTAAGAGGGAAAAAACCCCTTAAAAAGGGGAAAAAACCTCCAAACAGGAAGACTCCTGGAGAAAAACAAGAACAAACAAACAGGAATCCAAAAGGAGCAAAAATCAGAAAACACAGAATGCTGAATCCAAAACCAAAAGGCAAGGAAATCAGGAGCGAAGACACTAACTGAGCAGAAAGTGTTGCAGCGCAAAGAAAGAGGAAAAACACAGCCCTTATATACCAAAAAACAGGAAGTGACCCACAGGAAGTAAAAGGACACCATCTTAGATAGGGAAACAATACATAGAACAGAATAGTAGAGGAACCATAGAGAATAGGGAACAAGGAATGCTGGGAAAGCACAGGAATCTGGGAAGGAGGAAAAAACATAAAGAAAGGCACACAACAGACTGCAAAAAGAAGAAAGGACAAAGAAACGAAGAAAAACAGGTAAGAGGGTTCAGAGACCCCTGGGACAGTGAAAGGCAGAAGGAAGAACGAGGCCCCAAGCAAATCTGGGGCCTCGAAACGCGCAGGAGAGGCTGGGGGCGCGCCGCATCTTAATAACGCGGTGCGCGGCCCGAGCCGAACGCCCGGCAGAAGTCGAGCTCTCGGCTCGCGCCGCAACTTCTTGGTGTGAGCACACTATAGATACTGGAGACAGCTTGCCTGTCAAAAGTAAGATCTATAGGCAGTCTGACCATGTCAGAGACTGCATAAAGCAAGAGGTGCAGAAAATGTTAGAACTGGGAGTGGTTGAGCACTCTGAAAGTCCATGGGCTTCTCCTGTGGTACTTGTACCAAAACCCTATTCCAAAGATGGAAAGATGGAAATGTGGTTTTGTGTAGACTACAGAGGTCTCAACCAGGTAACCAAAACTGACGCTCACCCTATACCCAGGGCAGATGAGCTCATAGATACATTGCCATCTACCAAGTATCTAAGCACTTTTGATTTGACTGCAGGGTATTGGCAGATCAAATTATCAGAAGATGCTAAAGCTAAAACTGCATTTTCAACCATTGGAGGCCATTACCAATTTACAGTAATGCCTTTTGGTTTGAAAAATGCACCTGCCACTTTTCAAAGGTTGGTGAACACAGTCCTGCAAGGGCTGGAAGCTTTTAGTGCAGCATATCTGGACGATATAGCTGTCTTTAGCTCCATTTGGGATGATCACCTGGTCTACCTATGGAAAGTTTTGGAGACCCTGCAAAAGGCAGGCCTCACTATCAAGGCTTCAAAGTGCCAGATAGGGCAGGGGAAGGTGGTTTATCTGGGACACCTGGTTGGTGGAGAACAGATTGCACCACTTCAGGGGAAAATCCAGACTATTATAGATTGGGTTCCCCCTACTACTCAGACTCAGGTGAGAGCCTTTCTAGGCCTCACTGGGTATTACAGGAGGTTCATTAAGAACTATGGCTCCATTGCAGCCCCTCTTAATGACCTCACTTCAAAGAAAATGCCTAAAAAGGTATTATGGACAGCAAACTGTCAGAAAGCTTTTGAGGAGCTGAAGCAGGCCATGTGCTCTGCACCTGTCCTGAAAAGCCCTTGTTACTCTAAAAAATTCTATGTCCAGACTGATGCATCTGAATTAGGAGTAGGGGCAGTCCTATCACAACTTAATTCTGAAGGCCAGGATCAACCTGTTGTTTTATTAGTAGGAGGTTGACCCCTAGAGAAAAGCGTTGGTCTGCCATTGAGAGGGAGGCCTTTGCTGTGGTCTGGGCACTGAAGAAGTTGAGGCCATACCTGTTTGGCACTCACTTCATTGTTCAGACAGACCACAAACCTCTACTTTGGCTAAAACAAATAAAAGGTGAAAATCCTAAATTGTTGAGGTGGTCCATATCCCTAAAGGGAATGGACTATACAGTGGAACATAGACCTGGGAGTACCCACTCCAATGCAGATGGACTCTCCAGATATTTCCACTTAGACAATGAAGACCCATCTGGTAATGACTAGTCTTATTGTCCTTCGTTTGGGGGGGGGGGGGGTTGTGTAGGAAAGTAACATCTTGCCTGGCATGTTACCCCCATTTTTCACTGTATATATTTTGTTTTAGTTGTATGTGTCACTGGGACCCTGCCAGCCAGGGCCCCAGTGCTCATAAGTGTGCCTGACTGTGTTACCTGTGTATATGACTAACTGTCTCACTGAGGCTCTGCTATCCAGAACCTCAGTGGTTATGCTCTCTCATTTCTTTCCAAATTGTCACTAACAGGCTAGTGACCAATTTCACCAATTCACATTGGCATACTGGAACACCCTTATAATTCCCTAGTGTATGGTACTAAGGTACCCAGGGTATTGGGGTTCCAGGAGATCCGTATGGGCTGCAGCAGTTCTTTTGCCACCCATAGGGAGCTCTGACAAATTCTTACACAGGCCTGCCACTGCAGCCTGAGTGAAATAATGCACACGTTATTTCACAGCCATTTTCACTGCACTTATGTAACTTATAAGTCACCTATAGGTCTAACCTTTACTTAGTAAAGGTTGGGTGCTAAGTTACTTAGTGTGAGGGCACCCTGGCACTAGCCAGAGTGCCCCCACATCATCCAGGGCAAATTCCCCGGACTTTGGGAGTGCGGGGACACCATTACATGCGTGCACTACACATAGGTCACTACCTACGTGTAGCTTCACAATGGTAACTCCGAATATGGCCATGTAACATGTCTAAGATCATGGAATTGCCCCCTATATGCCATCCTGGCATTGTTGGTACAATCCCATGATCGCACGGGTCTGTAGCTCAGACCCGGGTACTGCCAAACTGCCTTTTCAGTGGTTTCACTGCAGCTGCTGCCAACCCCTCAGACAGGTTTCTGCCCTCCTGGGGTCCAGCCAGGCTTGTCCCAGGATGGCAGAACAAAGGACTTCCTCTGAGAGAGGGTGTTACACCCTCTCCCTTTGGAAAATGGTGTGAAGGCAGGGGAGGAGTAGCCTCCCCCAGCCTCTGGAAATGCTTTCATGGGCACATTTGGTGCCCATTTCTGCATAAGCCAGTCTACACCGGTTGAGGGACCCCTTAGCCCTGCTCTGGTGCGAAACTGGACAAAGGAAAGGGGAGTGACCACTCCCCTGACCTGCACCTCCCCTGGGAGGTGTCCAGAGCTCTTCCAGTGTGCTCCAGACCTCTGCCATCTTGGAAACAGAGGTGCTGCTGGCACACTGGACTGCTCTGAGTGGCCAGTGCCACCAGGTGACGTCAGAGACTCCTTCTGATAGGCTCCTTCAGGTGTTGCTAGCCTATCCTCTCTCCTAGGTAGCCAAACCCTCTCCCTTTGGAAAATGGTGTGAAGGCAGGGGAGGAGTAGCCTCCCCCAGCCTCTGGAAATGCTTTCATGGGCACATTTGGTGCCCATTTCTGCATAAGCCAGTCTACACCGGTTGAGGGACCCCTTAGCCCTGCTCTGGTGCGAAACTGGACAAAGGAAAGGGGAGTGACCACTCCCCTGACCTGCACCTCCCCTGGGAGGTGTCCAGAGCTCTTCCAGTGTGCTCCAGACCTCTGCCATCTTGGAAACAGAGGTGCTGCTGGCACACTGGACTGCTCTGAGTGGCCAGTGCCACCAGGTGACGTCAGAGACTCCTTCTGATAGGCTCCTTCAGGTGTTGCTAGCCTATCCTCTCTCCTAGGTAGCCAAACCCTCTCCCTTTGGAAAATGGTGTGAAGGCAGGGGAGGAGTAGCCTCCCCCAGCCTCTGGAAATGCTTTCATGGGCACATTTGGTGCCCATTTCTGCATAAGCCAGTCTACACCTGTTGAGGGACCCCTTAGCCCTGCTCTGGTGCGAAACTGGACAAAGGAAAGGGGAGTGACCACTCCCCTGACCTGCACCTCCCCTGGGAGGTGTCCAGAGCTCTTCCAGTGTGCTCCAGACCTCTGCCATCTTGGAAACAGAGGTGCTGCTGGCACACTGGACTGCTCTGAGTGGCCAGTGCCACCAGGTGACGTCAGAGACTCCTTCTGATAGGCTCCTTCAGGTGTTGCTAGCCTATCCTCTCTCCTAGGTAGCCAAACCCTCTTTTCTGGCTATTTAGGGTCTCTGTCTCTGGGGATTCCTTAGATAACGAATGCAAGAGCTCATCAGAGTTCCTCTGCATCTCTCTCTTCACCTTCTGCCAAGGAATCGACTGCTGACCGCGCTGGAAGCCTGCAAAACTGCAACAAAGTAGCAAAGACGACTACTGCAACTCTGTAACGCTGATCCTGCCGCCTTCTCGACTGTTTTCCTGGTGGTGCATGCTGTGGAGGTAGTCTGCCTCCTCTCTGCACTAGAAGCTCCGAAGAAATCTCCCGTGGGTCGACGGAATCTTCCCCCTGCAACCGCAGGCACCAAAGAACTGCATTACCGGTACTCTGGGTCTCCTCTCAGCACGACGAGCGAGGTCCCTTGATTCCAGCAACTCTTTCCAAGTGACTCCCACAGTCCAGTGACTCTTCAGTCCAAGTTTGGTGGAGGTAAGTCCTTGCCTCCCCACGCCAGACTGCATTGCTGGGAAACGCAACTTTTGCAGCTACTCCGGCTTCCGTGCTCTTCCGGCGGAAATCCTTTGTGCACAGCCAAGCCTGGGTCCACGGCACACTAACCTGCATTGCACGACTTTCTAAGTTGTCGTCCGGCGGCGTGGGACTCCTTTGTGCAACTTCGGGTGAGCACTGTTTCACTCTTTTTTGAAGTGCCTGTTCCGGCACTTCTTCATGTGCTGCCTGCTTCTGAGAGGGCTCCTTTTCTTGCTCGACGCTCCCTCTGTCGCCAGACGCAATTGGCGACATCCTGGTCCCTCCTGGGCCACAGCAGCATGCAAAAACCTTTACCGCAGTATTTGCAGCTAGCAAGGCTTGTTGGCTGTATTTCCGCAGGAAGAAACTTCTGCATGACTCTCCACAGAGTGGAAGATTCATCCTCCAAAGGGGAAGTTTCTAGCCCTTGTCGTTCTTGCAGAATCCTAAGTTTCTACTGTCCAGTAGCAGCTTCTTTGCACCCACCGTTGGCATTTCTTGGGCATCTGCCCATCTCCGACTTGCTTGTGACTTTTGGACATGGTCCCCTTGTTCCACAGGTACCCTTGTTTGGAAATCCATAGTTGTTGCATTGCTGGTTTGTGTCTTTCCTGCAGAATTCCCCTATTACGACTTCTTTGTCCTTTGGGGAACTTTAGTGCACTTTGCACTCACTTTTCAGGGTCTTGGGGTGGGCTATTTTTCTAACCCTTACTATTTTCTAATAGTCCCAGCGACCCTCTACAAGGTCACATAGGTTTGGGGTCCATTCGTGGTTCGTATTCCACTTTTGGAGTATATGGTTTGTGTTGCCCCTATCCCTATGTGTCCTCATTGCATCCTATTGTAACTATACATTGTTTGCACTGTTTCCTAAGACTATACTGCATATTTTTGGTATTGTTTACATATATCTTGGGTATATTTGCTATCCTCATACTGAGGGTACTCACTGAGATACTTTGGCATATTGTCATAAAAATAAAGTACCTTTATTTTTAGTATATCTGTGTAT
This sequence comes from Pleurodeles waltl, assembly GCF_031143425.1. Lineage (NCBI taxonomy): Eukaryota > Metazoa > Chordata > Amphibia > Caudata > Salamandridae > Pleurodeles > Pleurodeles waltl. Next base: position 2,546,667 of record NW_027150389.1, on the reverse strand, counting down.
TGTGTTTTCTTATGATATTGTGCAAGTGACACTAGTGGTACTGTAGGAGCTTCACTCGTCTCCTAGTTCAGCCTAAGCTGCTCTGCTAAGCTACCATTATCCATCAGCCTATATTGCTAGACACCCTATACACTAATAAGGGATAACTGGGCCTGGTGCAAGGTGCAAGTACCCCTTGGTACTCACTACAAGCCAGTCCAGCCTCCTACACCGGACTATACAGTGGAACATAGACCTGGGAGTACCCACTCCAATGCAGATGGACTCTCCAGATATTTCCACTTAGACAATGAAGACTCATCAGGTCATGGCTAGTCTTATTGTCCTTCGTTTGGGGGGGGTTGTGTAGGAAAGTACCATCTTGCCTGGCATGTTACCCCCATATTTCAATGTATATATGTTGTTTTAGTCTATGTGTTGCTGGGACCCTGCCAGGCAGGGTCCCGGTGCTCAAAAGTGTGCCCTGTATGTGTTCCCTGTGTGATGACTAACTCACTGAGGCTTTGCTAACCAGAACCTCAGTGGTTATGATCTCTCTGCTTTCCAAATTGTCACTAACAGGCTAGTGACCAATTTCACCAATTCACATTGGCATACTGGAACACCCCTATAATTCCCTAGTGTATGGTACTAAGGTACCCAGGGTATTGGGGTTCCAGGAGATCCCTATGGGCTGCAGCATTTATTTTGCTACCCATAGGGAGATCTGACAATTCTTACACAGGCCTGCCAGTGCAGCCTGAGTAAAATAACGTCCACATTATTTCACAGCCATTTACCACTGCACTTAAGTAACTTATAAGTCACCTATATGTCTAACCTTCACCTGGTGAAGGTTGGGTGCAAAGTTACTTAGTGTGTGGGTACCCTGGCACTAGCCAAGGTGCCCCCACATTGTTCAGGGCAAATTCCCCGCACTTTGTGAGTGCGGGGACACCATTACACGCGTGCACTATACATAGGTCACTACCTATGTATAGCGTCACAATGGTAACTCCGAACATGGCCATGTAACATGTCTAAGATCATGGAATTGTCACCCCAGTGCCATTGGGGAGACAATTCCATGATCCCCTGGGTCTCTAGCACAGAACCCGGGTACTGCCAAACTGCCTTTCCGGGGTCTCCACTGCAGCTGCTGCTGCTGCCAACCCCTCAGGCAGGTTTCTGCCCTCCTGGGGTCCAGGCAGCCCTGGCCCAGGAAGGCAGAACAAAGGATTTCCTATGAGAGAGGGTGTAACACCCTCTCCCTTTGGAAATAGGTGTGATGGCTGGGGAGGAGTAGCCTCCCCCAGCCTCTGCAAATGCTTTGATGGGCACAGATGCTGCCCATCTCTGCATAAGCCAGTCTACACCGGTTCAGGGAGCCCCCAGCCCTGCACTGGTGAGAAAATGGACAAAGGAAAGGGGAGTGACAACTCCCCTGACCTGCACCTTCCAGGGGAGGTGCCCAGAGCTCCTCCAATATGCCCCAGACCTCTGCCATCTTGGAAACAGAGGTGTTGCTGGCACACTGGACTGCTCTTAGTGGCCAGTGCCAGCAGGTGACGTCAGAGACTCCTTCTGATAGGCTCTTACCTCTCTTGGTAGCCATAGCCAAACCTCCTTTTCTGGCAATTTAGGGTCTCTGCTTTGGGTAATTCTTCAGGTAACGAATGCAAGAGCTCACCAGAGTTCCTCTTCATCTCCCTCTTCACCTTCTGCCAAAGGATCGACCGCTGACTGCTCAGGACGCCTGCAAAACTACACAAAGTAGCAAAGACTATTACTAGCAACCTTGTATCGCTCATCCTGCCAGCTTTCTCTACTGTTTCCAGGTGGTGCATGCTCTGGGGGTAGCCTGCCTCCTTTCTGCACCAGGAGCTCTGAAGACATCTCCGGTGGGTCGACGGAATCTTCCCTCCTGCAACCACAGGCAAATAAAGACTGAATCTCCGGTCCTCTTGGGCCCCTCTCAGCACGGCGAGCGTGGTCCCTGGAACTCAGCAACTCTGTCCAAGTGACTCCCACTGTCCAGTGACTCTTCAGTCCAAGTTTGGTGGAGCTAAGTCCTTGCCTCCCCACGCTAGACTGCATTGCTGGGTACCGCGTGATTTGCAGCTGCTCCGGCTCCTGTGCACTCTTCCAGGATTTCCTTTGTGCACAGCCTAGCCTGGGTCCCTGACACTCTAACCTGCAGTGCACAACCTTCTGAGTTGTCCTCCGGCATCGTGGGACTCCCTTTTGTAACTCTGCGTGGACTCTGGTTCACTCTTCTTTTAAGTGCCTGTGCCAGTACTTCTGCGAGTGCTGCCTGCTTCTGTGAGGACTCCCTGACTTGCTGGGTGCCTCCTCTGTCTCCTCATCCAAGTGGCGACATCCTGGTCCCTCCTGGGCCACAGCAGCATTCAAAAACCCTAACCGCGACCCTTGCAGCTAGCAAGGCTTGTTTGCGGTCTTTCTGCGTGGGAACACCTCTGCAAGCTTCTTCACGACGTGTGACATCCATCCTCAAATGGGGAGGATCCTAGTCCTCTTCGTTCTTGCAAAACACCAAGCTTCTTCCATCCGGTGGCAGTTTTCTTGCACCCTCAGCTGGTATTTCCTGGGCTCCTGCCCACTCGCAACACTGTTGCAACTCTTGGACTTGGTCCCCTTGTCTTACAGGTACTCAGGTCTGAAAATCCACTGTTGTTGCATTGCTGGTGTTGGTTTTCCTTGCAGAATCCCCCTATCACGACTTCTGTGTTCTCTTGGGGTTATAGGTGCTCTTTACACCTACCTTACAGGGTCTTGGGGTGGGCTATTTTTCTAACCCTCACTGTTTTCTTACAGTCCCAGTGACTCTCTACAAGGTCACATAGGTTTGGGGTCCATTCGTGGTTCGCATTCCACTTTTGGAGTATATGCTTTGTGTTGTCCCTATACCTATGTGCTCCTATTGCAATCTATTGTAACTTTATACTGCTTGCATTACTTCCTTTTGCTATTTCTGCATAATTTTGATATTTTGTACATATATCTTGTGTATATTTCTCATCCTCATACTGAGGGTACTCACTGAGATACTTTTGGCATATTGTCATAAAAATAAAGTACCTTTATTTTTTGTATATCTGTGTATTGTGTTTTCTTATGGTATTGTACATATGACACCAGTGGTATAGTGGGAGCTTAACATGTCTCCTAGTTCAGCCTAAGCTGCTCTGCTATAGCTACCTCCTATCAGTCTATGCTGCTAGAAACACCTCTTCTACACTAATAAGGGATAACTGGACCTGGCACAAGCTGTAAGTACCTCTGGTACCCACTACAAGCCAGGCCACCCTCCTACAAGCACCATCTGTACTACAACTCTGCAGACCGCCGGAATTTTTGTGGCGGTTGCACCACCATGAAACTGTTGGTGGTCATGCACCTGGTGATAGGAATCTTCATTCCTGTCGCTAGCAGACACACACCCACATGACCACACACCTACACTCATGTACCCCCACTCACCCACGCATTCGCTTACATACACCCCCACACACTTGCACCCAAACATGCACTCAGATACATCCATTCACTCGCACACACGCACCATTCAGTAGCACACACGCACTCAAACAGACACATACACCTGAATGCCTGCACTCAAACAGGCACCCCCCTTGCATTCACACAAACATACAAGCACTCATAGACACACACAACGCCCCCTCCTTGGCATACACAGACTCACAAACGCACACACAGACACCCCTTTACTCCCCCACATTCATACAGACATGCAGCTAACACACACATTCACACAACACCCCCCACCCTCCCACCACCTCCCTTTCAGAAGATCAACTTACTTGCTTCCGTAAGGTGGCCATCCGGGAGGGGATGGTCCTGTGCTTTCCACCACCGGCACACACCGCCATGCAGGAAACCGCTGCACTTTATTACGGACCGTAATATTTCAGGCGGCGTCCTGTTGGTGTGGTGGTGCTGGCGGTGGAAACTGCCTCTGTTACGAAGTTGTCTAGCCCAACGGGGTCTGATTGCTGCCCGAAATTGGACGGACATCATCACAACGTCGTAATATGGTAGTCTTCGAGCGGCGTTTCGAAAGACCTCCAAAGTTGTAAAGAGTACCTTTGTTAGTAAGGAACTGAATCAATTAATTCACTTTCCTTTCTGCTAAGACAGTTTCAATTACGACTGATACACTCCCAATGTTTATTCTCTTACCACATCTACATATTTTCCAAAATGGCCAATCTTGTTACATTCCCAACTTTCTTGTACTGAAGTAGGACAGTTTTTAAAGTTGAAAGTGATAACCTTCGAATAAACAGGAATTTAGCCACCTGACAAGTCTGATTTCAAGATGTGTTATAAGTACGTCCTTGACCAGACATGAACATTTTCTGAATTGCTGCTACCTGAATCATTAAATAGGAACTTTCAAGTTATTAAACATTTTTCTATGAACTTTCGATACCCTTGGTCTATGTGTATTAGCACACGTGAACACAAATTGTTAGAGAAGATTTATAATCTCCAAAAGTAACTAAAACTCTCTTACAAGCCACCTGTACATTTGCATTATACAAAATTTCAAACTTAGTATTCTCCTGATGGTAAAGTTTCAAAATGTAAATGATCCAGTCCTCCACGAATTTGCAAGTCCATCATAAATCAAAGTTTAAATAATCCAGAAATTTACTCCATTCCTCCAGTATAGTCCTTTACATAAAGTTGCCATTTCCCGTTCATCCAACGTCGTCAACACATGTTTCATCCGGGGCGTACCCCTGGATTTCATCAGGACCTTCTATAATAATATTTTCTTATAAGTAATATTATAATAAACAATTAATACATTACATCCCAGAATATATTACAAAGTTATATTAAATTAAATTAAAATAAATTATGTATTAGATAGTGGGAACCATATTAATACATTCCTTATGTCACCATAATTCCTAACATAGATCAAAATTGGCCTTTCAACACAAGAAAGTGAGTAATACATAATCATTCCGTATGTGTGTGTAAACATGCATAACACAAACACCATAGCTGTGAAGCAATCCAAACACCCTATTCATCTCCAATTATAATCCCAGTTGTGTGATCAAAAAAGTCTCTTAATAATCATACCTTCCAAACTCTAACGGGATTCTGAATATATAGGTCAGTGCTCCCTATTATTTCCAAAGCCTTTCATATATCTGGCTGAAACGTAGATTTTAATTATTGAAATTACAGAATACATTTTCTTTATAAAACTCCAAAAACATCATAACGTTACTACACTAAGGGGGTCATTCTAACTTTGGCGGGCGGCGGAGGCCGCCCGCCAAAGTTCCGCCAACAGAATACCGCACCGCGGTCAGAAGACCTCCGCGGTTATTCTGTGTTTCCCGCTGGGCTGGCGGGCGACCGCCAGAAGGCCGCCCGCCAGCCCAGCGGGAAACCCCTTCCCACGAGGAAGCCGGCTCTGAATAGAGCCGGCGGAGTGGGAAGGGTGCGACGGGTGCAGTAGCACCCGTCGCGAATTTCAGTGTCTTCTAAGCAGACACTGAAATTCAGAGTGGGGCCCTCTTACGGGGGCCCCTGCAGTGCCCATGCCATTGGCATGGACACTGCAGGGGCCCCCAGGGGCCCCACGACACCCCATACCGCCATCCTGTTCCTGGCGGCCGAAACTGCCAGGAACAGGATAGCAGTATGGGGGTCGGAATCCCCATGGCGGCGCAGCAAGCTGCGCCGCCATGGAGGAGTCCTTAGGGCAGCGGAAAACCGGCGGGAGACCGCCGGTTTTCCCTTTCTGGCCACGGCTGAACCGCCGCGGTCAGAATGCCCTTGGGAGCACCGCCAGCCTGTTGGCGGTGCTCCCGTGGTCGTTGACCCTGGCGGTCAACGACCGCCAGGGTCAGAATGACCCCCTAAGTATATTAACAAACTCACCCAATTATCTGTATCCTCCAATTTACATTTCAGTAAATATATAGGGCCTCTGAACATTTTCTGAATTGCTGCTACCTGAATCATTAAATAGAAACTTTCAAGTTATTAAGCATTTTTCCATGAACTTTCGATACCCTTGGCAAAATGTACAACCTCATCTAAAGTATGATTTTTACAAGGCAATAGTCTTTCTTCTGCCTTCTTTAAATGTCATATTGAAATGTGTTGATCTGTTAATAGTTGTGAAGTAAAAATCTCAAAGTCACTATATGATGCTAAATCATTTAATGCTGTTAATTAAGAATCATTGGTTCGACTGGTAACCTTGGAAATAAAAATAACACTTATGGACACCTATATTGACCATCCCCTCAAAACAGATGTGAAGCTGCTTCAGAGCCATCTGATATTTATCAATAACTTCATCTTCGGTTGGAGAGCACTCAGGTACACGATCAAATATATTCTGCCCTGTAACACCTAAATGATAGCAAAATAGAATTTTTTCTGTCTGCTCTAAACTTAAGTCAATCTATAGCTCCTAAATATGCATTCAATGAACAAAATCAAAATCTCCACATAAAAGCTGGTTCTCTAGGATCTTTAAGCAAAGTTGCTTGCTATTGTATTTACAAAGTTCATGCTAAACATAAACTAAAAGCAAAACAATGCACTTGAAATGTTGAGTAAAAACAGCAAGGGACTATGACAACATATAAAAAGGTGGTTCAACATCAAAGACATTAGAAGTGTGCTCATCGCTGAAAATCCTAAAGATATGTTTGAAGGAGAAGAAGGAGGGAGCAGTCCTGCATCAGGGTTCTCCTCTATATATATATATATGAAGTTCATCCAAAGTGTGCCAATTCCAATGACACACACAGAAGATGGGATCAATATTGATGTACTAAGTACTCACTGCAAAAGAACCTGCACCAGCACAAGCTGGACCTGAAATATCAGTGATTTTACTGTGGCAAAGGACAATTCTGAACATTTTGTATGTACCAAACCCACACTGTGATTCTGTAACATGGTCCTGAATCGCGATTTGGTTTTAAGAATAAACACAGGAGCGGCATTTGGGGCCTGATTACGACCTTGACGGAGGGGATTACTGCATCTCAAATGCGATGGATATCCCGTCCGCTGTATTGTAGTTCAATAGAATATAATGGAACGTGAAGTACGGCGGGTGGGATATCCATGACGGAGTAATTCCCTCTGCCAAGGTTGTAATCAGGCCCTTGGGAAGAACATTTAAAGATCATCCCTTTCGGATTCTTTAGCTCAGCGGTTCCCAACCTTTTGACTTCTGTGGACCCCCATTTTATCATTACTGGAGCACGGGCACCCCCACTGAATCATTATTTGAATCTGGTGACCCCCCTCAGAGTCATTACTGAAAGCGACCTCCTCAGTCGGCAGTGAGTCCGGCACAAGCCACTCTCTGAGGGTACGGAGGGTAGTGTGAGGTGCCGGAAGGGTCCCTTTAAAGATGTGACCACCAGTGGAACTGCTGCATATAATACCCCTGCACACACTTTACACTGATAGAGAAGTACTCAGAGGGAGATGCTCTCTTCACTTAGTCTCAACTTTTTGAAGCACAAACGTCTGTTTCAATCCCATCCACTGTGATACATAAAAGAATTAGAAGAAAATGAATATAATAGGTTATTACCTGTTTTTCTTAATATATTGAATTCTATTTCATCATTAGGAATGCTTCAGAGGGTTAAATGATTCTGCTGGCTTTCAATTAACCTTTTTGGTCAATCAATCAGGAATTACAAAGAGCGACAAATCACTGGTGAGGATCTTTAATATCTAATGTGTAGCGCTTAGAGGAGGAGACTTACTACAGAGCAACAATTGGCCTGGGTGGGGGCGGGCTCACACCGCGCATCATTACACCCCGTGTGAGTCTATATGTATTACACACTACTCTATTACACCTCCAACGGTGGAAAACTGGAGGGATCTAGCTTGACCCACCACTGGGGGAGTGAACCTTCAGACATGCAGGCATTAGAATTTACCAGCTCGCTGTCAGCTTGAGTTAGATTAATGGACTCTTTTACGTTAGAAACCTGCGATCTCTGCTGGGGTGAATGTGTGTGCAATCAGAGAGAAGCAGAATTCCCACCGGGTTGGTAGAGTGGGAAATGAGATTTGTGTATTTATAGTGCTATGAGATACCAGCTTGCAACTGAATAACTGAATACTGCACTATGAACATGCAACTCATGATATTAAAATAGGGCAGTAGGTTAGGTTAGGATTTTCCAGCAGTTTCACGTTTTAGACCTCATTACCTAAAAGGGTGTAATATATCATACTTATCTTTTTCTATGAACTTCATTGCTTGGTTTTACTCATGAGAAAGTCTCACTCTAGGGGGCAGATGTACAAAGCATTGTTCTCACAAAGAAAAATGATGTTTGCAATGTACAGAAGGAAAATGTGACACAATAACTTGTTACTGAATCGCTTTTGCAATTCGATATTAGGAAGAGAAGTGTTTAGGGCGTCCATTCCTAACACTGAGTTGCATTGGTATGTGTGAATCTTTTGTAACTTAAATGAGGTTGCAAAATATTCACATTTTAATGCTTCTTAAAGGAGGTAGTAATCTGTTCACAATTGGGAAGGGGTCCCAAGGAACTCCTTCCCCTTTATGAATGTGGGTGTAAACATTTTTAAGAGCAGGCAGTGATCCTAAAGACCACTGCCTGCTCTTAAAAATGAACCTTTCTGTTTTCTTCATGAAATGGATCCTGTTTTTATTTAAGGAAAATGGGCTGCATTTAAAAAACATGCTTTATTGGAAAAGCAATCACACACATGGTGGGCTGCTGATCTCAGCAAGCCACTATCCCTGTGATTCTTGCGATTCAGAATGGGTTGCAAAGCAACACTTACCTCATGAATATTAATGAGGTAGACATATTTGCAACCCACTGCGACTTGCACAATGTGTCAAAGACACATTAATACATGAATGTTTGTGATTTCCTAATTGCGAATTACAAAAATTTGCAATTAGGAAATTGCAAAGCCAAATGTGTGGACATCTGGCCCTTTGTGTGACACATTCAGCAGTTAAATGTCACTTATAAGTGCCTTGAAATCATGCAAATGACACACATATCTGAAAACTTGGCAGCTGTGCTTCAGTAAATTCACTAATCTGCTGCTCAAAAAGCACGCACTGCTATTGTGACCACTAGCATAGCGAGAGCTATTTTGTGTGCAGATGTGCTCCTCTTGAGAGGGCAAGATGCCGCCACTCACAGTGAGGTTAACCAATGGGTAAACTGGGCTGGCCCACTACCCCATGCTGTAGTGGTCAGAATACAAATGTGAAAGACACAACAACATACCAATAGATGAAGAGAAGTATTTGTAAACAAGTATATTACATGTGTAATTGTAATATATTCAAAATGTCTTGGCTAACGTGAGACCTAAAAGGGTAGGAGTCGTATCTCTGTCTCCATTTTGCATGTGATGCACTTTACCTTCCAAGGCTTTTGTTCCTTCATTAAGCTCCAAGCAGCACCTCCTGGTCCTGGTCTGGGATCAGATGAGTACATGTTATGTAACGCGTGTGTCAATAAGTAGGCAGCAGTACGAATCGAATTTATCAGACTATAGTTGATGTTCTGATATCCATCCAACATTTCAAATGTCTCTTTTCCTGAACAATAATCATCAGATGGAGCGTCTGTCTCATTGATATTTTTTTTATCCATTAGAAGACACCGAAAATTTATCTCCCATAGATTTTCCAGGGCTGTATCACTTGGAAACTTTGATGGGGTAACATCATGGAGAAAATCTTTAAATCCCTTAATTTCTTCTTTTTGGATTAAAAAATGCCAGACTTCCATGAAATAAATTTATCATAAATTTATACTAAAAAAAATTAGATATAGCCAATGACAAAATCCAAGTTTTAGGGGGCAGTGTTTCCCATTCAGTGGGGGAGAAAGAATGAATAGCATTTAGTGAACTGCAGTAGAGAATGATGACCTGCGCCGTTGATGCCCTCACAGTCTCTATGACTCTACCCAGGTTCAGGGGGTCAGCGCTAGAGAGGTAAGGGGGAATCATATGGAAAAAGTCGATGCAGCCTCCGACCTGGCCAATCACCTCTCTAAGTTCTCGCAGCGCTAGCTCCCCGCTGTCATCATCCGTTGTCAGGATCCCCACCCAGGTCCACCCGAAATGTCTCAACAGCTGAGCAACTCCAATGAAGAAGGAGAGCTCACTTGGGACGGTCCGGTAAAAAGATGGAAATCTCAGTCTGTCACTGAGTACAGGGTCCTGAGCCCCATAACTGATCTGCAAAGAAGAAAGAAATGAGGCAAGAACAGTGAGATGAAATCTGGCAACACTGAGAAAGAAAGGTGTAGTTGTCAAAAAAGAAAATCTGAATAAACTGGGCTGAAACCATGAATATAATATCATGGTGTGTTGGATAGATTATGGCCTTATTTAGGCCCAGATTAATAATGATAACTTACACTTGTAAGTAACTTTACACCTCTGAGTAAGTTTAAAATTTATTTAGTATTCACAAACTCCAAGTGCAAGTAACTTGTAAAAACAAACAACAGTAGTGAGTCCACCACAGTACATGGCCAAGAACTGGTCGTACAACACCCTCCACCAGCAAATAATGGAGGGAGGGACTTAAAATAAAACCCCATAGGAAATAATGTTGAGCGAAATGAAATTATATAAAATAGTTAAAATATAAATAAACATCCATTATTGTAGTAAATATAGTTATAATTATTGAACATATTTATTAGTAGTATATAAAATATTTCAATAATGTATTCAATAATGTAACATTACATTTTATTAGTGATAGTTAAATATTTTCCATTACACCACTCATAATAATGATTAATATGCATCACAATATTTTTAAGGTGAAATGTTTTTCATTTAAAAGTCAGAAAATAATTTTATTTCAACGTCATATTCTAATAAACTACGGAAATATTTTGAATTATTTTTCTGAAATTCACAGTAAAAAAGAGACACACCAATAGAAAAATAAATATTTTAATGTTCATTTATCATTTAAATTAGTGTATTAAAATATGTAATAATTAAATATTAAATATGTACGCCTTTTATATTTTTTTAACATTCATTTATATGGATTTATATTTCAACTATTTGAAATACTTTAATTTACCATTGTTTCCTTAGTGGTATTCTCTTAGGGTCCTACCTCCATTGTTTTCTATGGGAGAGTGCTGGAATGCCAGTGGTTGTGGATGGACACGTGCAGTGCTAAACATACTACTCGTTTTTTAATCGAGCCTGCTTGCCCATGAGCTTGTGCTTGAGCTCTCGCTTGCAAGACTTCTGTGTTCATTAATGGGCTTGGAACCCACCCTTCGTTTGCCATTCATTGGCATTATCGTCAATCTTCATTACTGTATTCTAATGGGACAGCGCTTGCCATGAGTCACTTTCGTTTCTTTCTGTGGCGTTTGGATCAAGCAAAGATCAATTTAGTTTGATTAGTGTCCATGCACTGTCCATCCCCTGCTCACACTGTGATTCAGGTACTACGGGCCTGCTTTAGAGTTTGACGGAGGAGTTACTCAATCACAAAAGTGACGGATATCTTGTTTACTGCATTAAAAATGTCATAGCCTATATTAGAACATTTGAACGTTGGCAGCTCCATTGAAAACAATGGAGTGCTGCGGGCTTTTACTGGCCGGTAAAAGCCCGCAGCGCCAACATTCCAATGTTCGCTTTGTTCACCGCAACAGCTGTGAACAAAGCCTCACGGAGCTACGGCGGGTTCTAAGGCTATAAGAGATGATTTTCCTCTTCCAATATAAAGTGATGAGAATTACCGCTGATGGGTTTCCAATACTGCAGGATTTAGTTTGTGTGGGTGCAAAACTAATCCACAGAATTGTACTCCAGTGATTTAAGCGGCACCTTATTACTATCAGGTCGTTAATACCAAAACAGCCATTCCAAAGACAATAGATCTCGCCTCCATGAGATCTATTGAGGTTTTGTAAATGTTTTTAGCCATACTGTGCAGAAACACAGCTGTTGTGAAGCATAGCTGAAAGTAAAAAAGTGGTATGAGATGATCAAAACAAGCCATGTCTTAGCGCTTGTTTTCACTCTCAACCATGCTGCCCGCAAACGCGCAGCTGTACAGCATGGCTCAAAAACATTGAGAACGGCTAGAGATCTTGCATTGACAAGGCATATTGGCACTGCTTTGGGAGTTTGTTTGTGTAAAACCAAAAAAGGTTGATATTCATACACATGAAACATGGCAGGCACTATGCATAATATGGAGTGTGATGTGATCTCAGATGTTTAATAAAGCAGAGCCAGAAGGGGAGAAGGGGGAGTCATGCTTAAATATGGTAGGATCTCAGGATGGGCCAGATCATCCCACTCTTGAGCCAACACTACACCACAATGACAAAAGAAATTACCAGCCCATCACTCAATGGTCCTTCATAAGTACAATCATCAAGAAAGCAGCATATACACAGCTGAAAGGCCACATATGTTAAGCATCTTCTGCATGACTACAAATCCAGCATTAAAGTAAACTACAGCATGGAGATGACTATACCATAGATCGTAGGTAATGTCTTCTTCTTACTCCTGATGGATCTGTCATGTACCATCAACACTGTCAATCATCACTCCATCATCCACACTGTGAAGTTTCAAATGGGATTTGGAGGTAATATCCTTCAATCTTTCTTCTAAGACCTATCCAGCTATTACCCTGGGCTCTACCAGGTCGCACATAAACCCTTTCATCTGAGGGGCAGCTCATGGTTCCATTGTGTCCTTGTCATGTTCACCTCAACATGAAAACTCTCAAAACTCTACTCATTGATAACAGCATCAAAATTCACCAAATCAGCATTAGAACTACACTTGAGGTCTAATCTGTTCTGACAAATCTTTCAAATGGAATGTACTTTGTGGCTGTATTCATTTGTTGCACACAGAGCCAAAATTTGCCATTTAAAAATGAAATCACAAAAGACATACAGTGTCCATTGGAGAACTGTTTTATCTGTACTGGCAGAGTAACACACATGGGGTGACAGTGGGCCTTGCTTGGGCATGGTCAAATGGAATTCTAGAACCTTGAATCTGCTTACTGTGTCCGTCTGACTGGTACATTCTGTGCATGTGTGTGTTTTGTGTGTGTGCGTTGTGTGTGTGTCTGAGAGAGAGTGTGTGTGAGAGAGAGACCGTGTGTATGAGAGAGAGAGACTTGCATACATGAGAGCAAATATTGCAAATACTGTGAATTTTTCATTTTCTCATGAAAGTCTCCCTACTAAGGCCTCTTTGTCTTTTTTCCGTATGAAAGTTCTGTTTTTTTAGATTTCACTTTGGACAGTGTGTTCCATTTTGGAAAGTATGTGGGGTAGCTGGAATATTTCCAAATAGTAATTGTTGAATGAACAAAATTTTATAAAGCTCCCTCTCCGAGGAGGAGAAGGTTCTGGCAATGGTGGGGAGTAGAATCAAACCAAACAGTCAAGAGCAACAACTAAAGAATCCATAATTGATTAAATAGCTAGGTCTTGGCTAATTTCCTGAAGTATCCCAGAGTATGAGACCTCTTTGTGTGGCTGCAATGTAAACAAAGAAATGAGCACAATGGTGGCTACTTCTAATCATAGGAACCTGAAGGAGCAGGGAAGCAGAAGAATGAAGAGAATGACTGAAACATAGTGCTTGAATATTTCCAATTGATATAGTAACAACCTTGCTGGTTCTCTATGTAGTGCAGTCAAATAAAGTACACTGTGCAGAACGTCCAGTGGATCCAGAATTGGTTTGCAGAGGCAAAAGTAGAAAGAACCAATGTTCTATTTAGTGGTATCATGGGCGAGCAGTTAGGCTTATCAGAGCGTAGTGCTAAACATGTGTTGGACTCACAGACGCAATAAATGAGACACACACTCAACAAATAAATCCAAGAAGAATTTGTAAAAATAATTATTTTTATATATATTTCAAACCCAAGAAATTTGTAATCAGGTAAGTAGACCTTTAAGTATAAATACTTTGCAGTTCCAAAAATCAATATTGTGCAGTTTTCAGAGTTCCTCTCAATGTTATCCTATGGAAGAAAACAATATTTAGTAAACACAGTGTAGGAGGCTGGACTGGCTTGTAGTGAGTACCAAGGGGAACTTGCACCTTGCACCAGGCCCAGTTATCCCTTATTAGTGTATAGGGTGTCTAGCAGCTTAGGCTGATAGATAATGGTAGCTTAGCAAAGCAGCTCAGGCTGAACTAGGAGACGTGTGAAGCTACTACAGTACCACTTAGTGTCATATGCACAATATCATAAGAAAACACAATACACAGTTATACTAAAAATAAAGGTACTTTATTTTTATGACAATATGCCAAAGTATCTTAGAGTGTACCCTCAGTGAGAGGATAGGAAATATACACAAGATATATATACACAATAGCAAAAATATGCAGTATAGTCTTAGAAAACAGTGCAAACAATGTATAGTTACAATAGGATGCAATGGGGAAACATAGGGATAGGGGCAACACAAACCATATACTCCAGAAGTGGAATGCGAACCACGAATGGACCCCAAACCTATGTGACCTTGTAGAGGGTCGCTGGGACTATTAGAAAATAGTGAGAGTTAGCAAAATAACCCACCCCAAGACCCTGAAAAGTGAGTGCAAAGTGCACCAAAGTTCCCCTAAGGACAAAATAGTCGTGTTAGAGGGAGAATGCAAGGAAAACACAAATCAGCAATGCAACAACGATGGATTCCTGTCTGAAGGTACCTGTGGAACAAGGGGACCAAGTCCAAAAGTCACAAGCAGCTCGGAGATGGGCAGATGCCCAAGAAATGCCAGCGGTTGGTGCAAAGAAGCTCTTACTAGGCTAAAGAACTGTGAATACTGCAGGAACGACAAGGGCTAGAGACTTCCCCTTTGGAGGATGGATCCCCCACGCCTTGGAGAGTCGTGCAGAAGTGTTTTCCCGCCGGATGGACGCCAACAAGCCTTGCTACACGCAAATCGTGCGTTTGGCGTTTTTGGACGCTGCTGGGGCCCAGGAGGGACCAGGAGGTCGCAAATTGGACCTGCAGAGAGAGGGGACGTCGAGCAAGACAAAGAGCCCTCACTGAAGCAGGTAGCACCCGGGGAAGTGCCAGAAACAGGCACTACGAGGATGCGTGAAACGGTGCTCGCCGAAGTTGCACAAAGGAGTCCCACGTTGCCGGAGACCAACTTAGAAAGTCGTGCAATGCAGGTTAGAGTGCCGTGGACCCAGGCTTGGCTGTGCACGAAGGATTTCCGCCGGAAGTGCACAGGGGCCGGAGAAGCTTGCAAAGTCGCGGTTCCCAGCAATGCAGCCCAGCGAGGTGAGGCAAGGACTTACCTCCACCAAACTTGGGCTGAAGAGTCACTGGACTGTGGGGGTCACTTGGACGGTGTCGCTGGATTCGAGGGACCTCGCTCGTCGTGCTGAGAGGAGACCCAAGGGACCGGAGATGCAGCTTTTTGGTGCCTGCGGTTGCAGGGGGAAGATTCCGTCGACCCACGGGAGATTTCTTCGGAGCTTCTGGTGCAGAGAGGAGGCAGACTACCCCCACAGCATGCACAAGCAGGAAAACAGTCGAGAAGGCGGCAGGATCAGCGTTACAGAGTTGCAGTAGTCGTCTTTGCTACTATGTTGCAGGTTTGCAGGCTTCCAGCGCGGTCAGCGGTCGATTCCTTATCAGAAGGTGAAGAGGGAGATGCAGAGGAACTCGGCTGAGCTCATGCATTCGTTATCTAAAGTTTCCCCAGAGACAGAGACCCTAAATAGCCAGAAAAGAGGGTTTGGCTACCTAGGAGAGAGGAAAGGCTACTAACACCTGAAGGAGCCTATCACAAGGAGTCTCTGACGTCACCTGGTGGCACTGGCCACTCAGAGCAGTCCAGTGTGCCAGCAGCACCTCTGTTTCCAAGATGGCAGAGGTCTGGAGCACACTGGAGGAGCTCTGGACACCTCCCAGGGGAGGTGCAGGTCAGGGGAGTGGTCACTCCCCTTTCCTTTGTCCAGTTTCGCGCCAGAGCAGGGGCTAAGGGGTCCCTGAACCGGTGTAGACTGGCTTATGCAGAATTGGGCACATCTGTGCCCAACAAAGCATTTCCAGAGGCTGGGGGAGGCTACTCCTCCCCTGCCTTCACACCTTTTTCCAAAGGGAGAGGGTGTCACACCCTCTCTCAGAGGAAGTTCTTTGTTCTGCCATCCTGGGCCAGGCCTGGCTGGACCCCAGGAGGGCAGCTGCCTGTCTGAGGGGTTGGCAGCAGCAGCAGCTGCAGAGAAACCCCAGGAAGGGCAGTCTGGCAGGACCAGGGTCTGTGCTACAGACCACTGGGATCATGGGATTGTGCCAACTATGCCAGGATGGTATAGAGGGGGCAATTCCATGATCATAGACATGTTACATGGCCATATTCGGAGTTACCATGGTGAAGCTACATATAGGTAGTGACCTATATGTAGTGCACGCGTGTAATGGTGTCCCCGTACTCACAAAGTTCAGTGAATTGGCTCTGAACAATGTGGGGGCACCTTGGCTAGTGCCAGGGTGCCCACACACTAAGTAACTTTGCACCTAACCTTTAACAGGTAAAGGTTAGACATATAGGTGACTTATAAGTTACTTAAGTGCAGTGTAAAATGGCTGTGAAATAACGTGGACGTTATTTCACTCAGGCTGCAGTGGCAGGCCTGTGTAAGAATTGTCAGAGCTCCCTATGGGTGGCAAAAGAAATGCTGCAGCCCATAGGGATCTCCTGGAACCCCAATACCCTGGGTACCTCAGTACCGTATACTAGGGAATTATAAGGGTGTTCCAGTAAGCCAATGTAAATTGGTAAAATTGGTCACTAGCCTGTTAGTGACAATTTGAAAGTAATGAGAGAGCATAACCACTGAGGTTCTGGTTAGCAGAGCCTCAGTGAGACAGTTAGGCACCACACAGGGAACATATACATGCACACCTATGAGCACTGGGGCCCTGTGTGACAGGGTCCCAGTGACACATACATATAGGCCACAAACCTATGAGCACTGGGGTCCTGACTAGCAGGATCCCAGTGACACATAACAACCATACTGAAAACATGGTGTTTTCACTATGAGCACTGAGGCCTGGCTATCAGGATCCCAGTGAGACAGTGAAAACAGTGACAAACACCCTGACATACACTCACAAACAGGCCAAAAGTGGGGGTAACAAGGCTAGAAAGAGGCTACCTTCTCACACAACCCCCCCCCAAACGAAGGACAATAAGGCTAACCTTGGCCAGTTGAGACTTTATTGTCTAAGTGGTGATAAGTAGAGAGTAGCTCTGCAATAGACTGGTTACTCCCTTTATCATCCACTATATGGTTACTTCCCTGTGGGGATGTAAACCACCCTGTTTGAAGTTTTTTAGCTAACCAACAATGTGAAGATGTATTTTCAGAGTTTCTATCAGTAAGTTTTAGTTTAGAGCAGTGGGAATTATCCACTGAACCTATTTGTAATGATGGAAATGCCAGACAGGGATGCTGTCTCAGTAAAGCCATAGCTGGGCAAAAACTTTGTCCATTTGGCTGGAAGAGAGAACAGGGATGCTGTTTCTCTTGAGTTGGAGCAGGGCAGGGATGCTGTCCTATGAGCTCCACACTAGGGCAGGGATGCTGTCCTAAGTGTTGTGAGGTAGTGCAGGGTTTCTGCACTAAAGTTTCTCTGGGAGGGTTGGAGGGATGCTCCATGTTAACTAAAATGGTGCTGTTTTTCTCACCAATGTTAGTTATTCCACCGAGAGGTACTTCTACCTCAGGGAGTCCAGCTTTGCCAGCTGATGATTCCCTTGGAACAGGTGCCACCCCAGGAGAGGTTTCTCCCACCACAGGAATGGTATCCTGAATGGTAGGGTGGTTAGGGGATACTGTGATACCCTTTTTACCTGTTGATGGAGAGGGATCCTGAGTTTTCAGGCCTTCTCTCCTTTGCTTTTTCATTTCACTTGAAATGAGAGGGAACAATTCCTCAGGGATGCCCAGCATGGCTGCATGGGCATAAAACTCTACATCAGCCCAACCTGAGGCCTCTAGGTCATTACCTAAGAGACAGTCTACAGGTAAGCTAGGTGATACCACCACCTGCTTTGGGCCAGTAACTCCACCCCAACTAAACTGAATTATAGCTAAGGGAAGAAACTTAGTGGAGTTATGGACATCAATAATCTTATACTGTTGTCCAATGATGTGTTGTTCAGGAGGCACTAGGTTTTCAGTCACCAAAGTGAAACTGGCACCTGTGTCCCTGTAGGCCAAGGCCTCAACACCATTTATTGAAACTGTCTGCCTGTACTTATCCATTGTAAGGGGACAAGCAGCCAGTGTGGCAAGGCCAATGCCACTAGGTGTGACAGAAACTGTCTTGGGACTGATTACATCAGTTTCCACTATGGACCCATAAGTGAACCCAACTACACCCTTTGCTTGACTGTTGCCAGCAGTCCCACCACTAGTACCACTACTGCTAGGGGCACTAGAGCTTGATGTATTAGTGGTGGTAGGCTCAGGGGGTTTACCTGGACAGGACTTATCCCCTGGCCTATGGCCTCTGTTTTTACACACAAAGCACCAAGGCTTTTTAATGTGTGCAGGTTGGGAAGAAGAGGAAGAATTTGTTTTATCCCCACCCTCTGAAGAGTGTTTAAGATTTGAAGTGGGATCTTTGGTTTTACCCTTATCCCCATGCTTATCTTGAGATTTTTCACCATCTTTCTTCTTATTGCCATCTTTGTCACCCCCTGTATGAACTTTTCTGTTCACCCTTGTTCTGACCCATTTGTCTGCCTTCTTTCCCAATTCTTGGGGAGAGGTCAGATCAGAGTCTACCAGGTACTGGTGCAACAAATCAGACACACAATTATTAAGTATATGCTCTCTCAGGATTGTGTTATACAGGCTTTCATAATCAGTAACTTTACTGCCATGTAACCACCCCTCCAAGGCCTTCACTGCCTGGTCAATGAAATCAACCCAGTCTTGTGAAGACTCCTTTTTGGTCTCTCTGAACTTTATCCTGTACTGTTCAGTGGTTAAGCCATAACCATCCAGTAGTGCATTCTTAAGAACTGTAAAATTATTGGCATCACTTTCTTTCACAGTAAGGAGTCTATCCCTACCCTTTCCACTAAATGATAGCCATAGGATAGCAGCCCACTGCCTTTGAGGGACATCCTGTACAACACAGGCCCTCTCAAGTGCAGCAAACCACTTGTTAATGTCATCCCCCTCCTTATAAGGGGGAACTATCTTGTGCAGATTCCTGGAATCATGCTCTTTTGCAGGATGACTATGGGGAATACTGCTGCTGCCACCATGGGTATCTAAACCCATCTTCTGTCTTTCCCTCTCTATTTCTAAAGACTGTCTATCCAAATCCAGCTGTTGCTTCTTGAGCTTCAGTCTGGTTTGCTCCACTCTCAATCTATTGAGCTCCCTTTCTAACAATCTGTCATCAGGGTGGGTGGGAGGGACATTTCTAGATACAGAGGTATGATGGGAATGAACAGAAGGAGACCTGTCCCTTACAAGGGGCACCCTAACAGCTTGGCTACCAGCATAATGTGAGAGCACATCATCAGTATGATGTGATTCAACCTCTGTACCAACTATGCTAGACTGTCTAGTAATGGGCAGGCTGAGAAGTTTCTTTCCTGAACCTTTTCCTGGGGGAGTCCCTGGATCAGTTTGAGAACCATTAGCTACTTGTTCTACAGATTGGGCACTTATGGCCTTATCCTGTACTCTAAGCATATTAATTAACAGTTCTAAGGAAGGATTCTTCCCTACACTCAAACCTCTCTCTATGCAGAGACTCCTTGCTCCTTTCCAGCTAAGGTGATCATATGCAAGTTTGGACAGTTCAACTTTTTGGCCTGTGCCAGACATTTTTTAGAGAGAGTTAAAGTGATAGACAAAGAGAAAAAAGTTTTCAGAACTTTTTGGAAAGACAGAAAAAACTTTTTAAACTTTTAAGAACTTTTTGAAAGTTTAGAAGTACTTTTCAGCACTTAGAAAAGAGTGAAAAGAGGAAATGCAAAACTTTTTGGCTATGTGTATATACACTGACCTTGTTTTGTATATTTTTCTCTTATGAAAAGTACAATGACAAGAGTGGTAAGTAGTCTCAAAGCACTTATCCCACCGCTGCACAACCAATGTAGGAGGCTGGACTGGCTTGTAGTGAGTACCAAGGGGTACTTGCACCTTGCACCAGGCCCAGTTATCCCTTATTAGTGTATAGGGTGTCTAGCAGCTTAGGCTGATAGATAATGGTAGCTTAGCAAAGCAGCTCAGGCTGAACTAGGAGACGTGTGAAGCTACTACAGTACCACTTAGTGTCATATGCACAATATCATAAGAAAACACAATACACAGTTATACTAAAAATAAAGGTACTTTATTTTTATGACAATATGCCAAAGTATCTTAGAGTGTACCCTCAGTGAGAGGATAGGAAATATACACAAGATATATATACACAATAGCAAAAATATGCAGTATAGTCTTAGAAAACAGTGCAAACAATGTATAGTTACAATAGGATGCAATGGGGAAACATAGGGATAGGGGCAACACAAACCATATACTCCAGAAGTGGAATGCGAACCACGAATGGACCCCAAACCTATGTGACCTTGTAGAGGGTCGCTGGGACTATTAGAAAATAGTGAGAGTTAGCAAAATAACCCACCCCAAGACCCTGAAAAGTGAGTGCAAAGTGCACCAAAGTTCCCCTAAGGACAAAATAGTCGTGTTAGAGGGAGAATGCAAGGAAAACACAAATCAGCAATGCAACAACGATGGATTCCTGTCTGAAGGTACCTGTGGAACAAGGGGACCAAGTCCAAAAGTCACAAGCAGCTCGGAGATGGGCAGATGCCCAAGAAATGCCAGCGGTTGGTGCAAAGAAGCTCTTACTAGGCTAAAGAACTGTGAATACTGCAGGAACGACAAGGGCTAGAGACTTCCCCTTTGGAGGATGGATCCCCCACGCCTTGGAGAGTCGTGCAGAAGTGTTTTCCCGCCGGATGGACGCCAACAAGCCTTGCTACACGCAAATCTTGCGTTTGGCGTTTTTGGACGCTGCTGGGGCCCAGGAGGGACCAGGAGGTCGCAAATTGGACCTGCAGAGAGAGGGGACGTCGAGCAAGACAAAGAGCCCTCACTGAAGCAGGTAGCACCCGGGGAAGTGCCAGAAACAGGCACTACGAGGATGCGTGAAACGGTGCTCGCCGAAGTTGCACAAAGGAGTCCCACGTCGCCGGAGACCAACTTAGAAAGTCGTGCAATGCAGGTTAGAGTGCCGTGGACCCAGGCTTGGCTGTGCACGAAGGATTTCCGCCGGAAGTGCACAGGGGCCGGAGAAGCTTGCAAAGTCGCGGTTCCCAGCAATGCAGCCCAGCGAGGTGAGGCAAGGACTTACCTCCACCAAACTTGGGCTGAAGAGTCACTGGACTGTGGGGGTCACTTGGACGGTGTCGCTGGATTCGAGGGACCTCGCTCGTCGTGCTGAGAGGAGACCCAAGGGACCGGAGATGCAGCTTTTTGGTGCCTGCGGTTGCAGGGGGAAGATTCCGTCGACCCACGGGAGATTTCTTCGGAGCTTCTGGTGCAGAGAGGAGGCAGACTACCCCCACAGCATGCACAAGCAGGAAAACAGTCGAGAAGGCGGCAGGATCAGCGTTACAGAGTTGCAGTAGTCGTCTTTGCTACTATGTTGCAGGTTTGCAGGCTTCCAGCGCGGTCAGCGGTCGATTCCTTATCAGAAGGTGAAGAGGGAGATGCAGAGGAACTCGGCTGAGCTCATGCATTCGTTATCTAAAGTTTCCCCAGAGACAGAGACCCTAAATAGCCAGAAAAGAGGGTTTGGCTACCTAGGAGAGAGGAAAGGCTACTAACACCTGAAGGAGCCTATCACAAGGAGTCTCTGACGTCACCTGGTGGCACTGGCCACTCAGAGCAGTCCAGTGTGCCAGCAGCACCTCTGTTTCCAAGATGGCAGAGGTCTGGAGCACACTGGAGGAGCTCTGGACACCTCCCAGGGGAGGTGCAGGTCAGGGGAGTGGTCACTCCCCTTTCCTTTGTCCAGTTTCGCGCCAGAGCAGGGGCTAAGGGGTCCCTGAACCGGTGTAGACTGGCTTATGCAGAATTGGGCACATCTGTGCCCAACAAAGCATTTCCAGAGGCTGGGGGAGGCTACTCCTCCCCTGCCTTCACACCTTTTTCCAAAGGGAGAGGGTGTCACACCCCTCTCTCAGAGGAAGTTCTTTGTTCTGCCATCCTGGGCCAGGCCTGGCTGGACCCCAGGAGGGCAGCTGCCTGTCTGAGGGGTTGGCAGCAGCAGCAGCTGCAGAGAAACCCCAGGAAGGGCAGTCTGGCAGGACCAGGGTCTGTGCTACAGACCACTGGGATCATGGGATTGTGCCAACTATGCCAGGATGGTATAGAGGGGGCAATTCCATGATCATAGACATGTTACATGGCCATATTCGGAGTTACCATGGTGAAGCTACATATAGGTAGTGACCTATATGTAGTGCACGCGTGTAATGGTGTCCCCGTACTCACAAAGTTCAGTGAATTGGCTCTGAACAATGTGGGGGCACCTTGGCTAGTGCCAGGGTGCCCACACACTAAGTAACTTTGCACCTAACCTTTACCAGGTAAAGGTTAGACATATAGGTGACTTATAAGTTACTTAAGTGCAGTGTAAAATGGCTGTGAAATAACGTGGACGTTATTTCACTCAGGCTGCAGTGGCAGGCCTGTGTAAGAATTGTCAGAGCTCCCTATGGGTGGCAAAAGAAATGCTGCAGCCCATAGGGATCTCCTGGAACCCCAATACCCTGGGTACCTCAGTACCATATACTAGGGAATTATAAGGGTGTTCCAGTAAGCCAATGTAAATTGGTAAAATTGGTCACTAGCCTGTTAGTGACAATTTGAAAGTAATGAGAGAGCATAACCACTGAGGTTCTGGTTAGCAGAGCCTCAGTGAGACAGTTAGGCACCACACAGGGAACATATACATGCACACCTATGAGCACTGGGGCCCTGTGTGACAGGGTCCCAGTGACACATACATATAGGCCACAAACCTATGAGCACTGGGGTCCTGACTAGCAGGATCCCAGTGACACATAACAACCATACTGAAAACATGGTGTTTTCACTATGAGCACTGAGGCCTGGCTATCAGGATCCCAGTGAGACAGTGAAAACAGTGACAAACACCCTGACATACACTCACAAACAGGCCAAAAGTGGGGGTAACAAGGCTAGAAAGAGGCTACCTTCTCACACACAGAGTTAACAAAGTATTACAAAGCCCATCTCAGTGAGTTAAGGAAAGTACTGGGCACTGATCAGAACCACACAAACAGGTCATTCCACACCAAACCTCTGTTCTTTCTTTCCACCCTGGGAATGAGGGTTGGGGGCTAAAACCACTAGACTGACCCGGGGACAACAGAGCGCTCAATGACTCCCAGTTCCAGCATCTTGTTCACTTCAGCTTTGATGCTCTCTGTAACATGGCCAGACTGTCTGTAAATTTTGTTTGTGACTGGCAAAGCTGTCCCCAGTGTCTACATCATGTGTGCACACGGCAGTCCGACCAGGGGTCAAGGAGAAGAGCTCAGCAAGACTTGCTTACAGTCAGCTGGCTGTTGACTAGAGAGGGTGTTTGAAAACACCACTCCCGCAACTGAGCCATCTTTTGGGTTGCTGGAGTGGAGATCAGGGAGAGGCTCACTCTCTCCCTTCTGTTCCTCATCAGTGATAATGAGCATGGTCATTTCAGCTTTGTCATTATAGGGTTTAAGGCAGTTTACATGGATAAACTTTTGGGACTTCTTCAAGAGCCAAAGTCTACCAGGTACGTGACTTCCCCTCATCTCTCTAGAATGGGGTAGTGTCAACTCCACTTGTCTTGGACGGCTCTAGGAGCCACAGGCTCCAGAACCCATACCTTCTGCCCAGGTTGAAATTCCACCAGTACAGCTTTTTGGTCATACCAGAGCTTCTAGAGCTCCTGGCTGGCCTAATGATTTTTGGAATCTTTTTCCATGTATTTAGCCATCCTGTATTACTATGTGTGTTGGTACAAATACTTTACACATTGCTTCTGAGATAAGCCTGACTGCTTTTGCCAAGCTACAAGGGTGTGAGAAGGGGTTATCTAAGTGTGTATCAACATTGGCCTGGCAAGAGTGAGGGGCCTTGTAGGAAAGTACCATCTTGCCTAGCATGTTACCCCCATTTTTCACTGTATATATGTTGTTTTAGTTGTATGTGTCACTGGGACCCTGGTAACCCAGGGCCCCAGTGCTCATAAGTGTGCCTGAATGTGTTACCTGTGTAGTGACTAACTGTCTCACTGAGGCTCTGCTAATCAGTACCTCAGTGGTTATGCTCTCTCATTTCTTTCAAATTGTCACTAACAGGCTAGTGACCAATTTTACCAATTTACATTGGCTTACTGGAACACCCTTATAATTCCCTAGTATATGGTACTGAGGTACCCAGGGTATTGGGGTTCCAGGAGATCCCTATGGGCTGCAGCATTTCTTTTGCCACCCATAGGGAGCTCTGACAATTCTTACACAGGCCTGCCACTGCAGCCTGAGTGAAATAACGTCCACGTTATTTCACAGCCATTTTACACTGCACTTAAGTAACTTATAAGTCACCTATATGTCTAACCTTTACCTGGTAAAGGTTAGGTGCAAAGTTACTTAGTGTGAGGGCACCCTGGCACTAGCCAAGGTGCCCCCACATTGTTCAGGGCCAATTCCCTGAACTTTGTGAGTGCGGGGAAACCATTACACGCGTGCACTACATATAGGTCACTACCTATATGTAGCTTCACAATGGTAACTCCGAATATGGCCATGTAACATGTCTATGATCATGGAATTGCCCCCTCTATGCCATCCTGGCATAGTTGGCACAATCCCATGATCCCAGTATTCTGTAGCACAGACCCTGGTACTGCCAAACTGCCCTTCCTGGGGTTTCACTGCAGCTGCTGCTGCTGCCAACCCCTCAGACAGGCATCTGCCCTCCTGGGGTCCAGCCAGGCCTGTCCCTGGATGGCAGAACAAAGAACTTCCTCTGAGAGAGGGTGTGACACCCTCTCCCTTTGGAAAATGGTGTGAAGGCAGGGGAGGAGTGTGAGAAGGTAGCCTCTTTCTAGCCTTGTTACCCCCACTTTTGGCCTGTTTGTGAGTGTATGTCAGGGTGTTTGTCACTGTTTTCACTGTCTCACTGGGATCCTGATAGCCAGGCCTCAGTGCTCATAGTGAAAACACTATGGTTTCAGTATGTTTGTTATGTGTCACTGGGATCCTGCTGGTCAGGACCCCAGTGCTCATAGGTTTGTGGCCTATATGTATGTGTCACTGGGACCCTGTCACACAGGGCCCCAGTGCTCATAGGTGTGCATGTATATGTTCCCTGTGTGGTGCCTAACTGTCTCACTGAGGCTCTGCTAACCAGAACCTCAGTGGTTATGCTCTCTCATTTCTTTCCAAATTGTCACTGACAGGCTAGTGACCATTTTTACCAACTTACATTGGCTTACTGGAACACCCTTATAATTCCCTAGTATATGGTACTGAGGTACCCAGGGTATTGGGGTTCCAGGAGATCCCTATGGGCTGCAGCATTTCTTTTGCCACCCATAGGGAGCTCTGACAATTCTTACACAGGCCTGCCACTGCAGCCTGAGTGAAATAACGTCCACGTTATTTCACAGCCATTTTACACTGCACTTAAGTAACTTATAAGTCACCTATATGTCTAACCTTTACCTGGTAAAGGTTAGGTGCAAAGTTACTTAGTGTGAGGGCACCCTGGCACTAGCCAAGGTGCCCCCACATTGTTCAGAGCCAATTCACTGAACTTTGTGAGTGCGGGGACACCATTACACGCGTGCACTACATATAGGTCACTACCTATATGTAGCTTCACCATGGTAACTCCGAATATGGCCATGTAACATGTCTATGATCATGGAATTGCCCCCTCTATGCCATCCTGGCATTATTGGTACAATTCCATGATCCCAGTGGTCTGTAGCACAGACCCTGGTACTGCCAGACTGCCCTTCCTGGGGTTTCTCTGCAGCTGCTGCTGCTGCCAACCCCTCAGACAGGCAGCTGCCCTCCTGGGGTCCAGCCAGGCCTGGCCCAGGATGGCAGAACAAAGAACTTCCTCTGAGAGAGGGTGTGACACCCTCTCCCTTTGGAAAATGGTGTGAAGGCAGGGGAGGAGTAGCCTCCCCCAGCCTCTGGAAATGCTTTGTTGGGCACAGATGTGCCCAATTCTGCATAAGCCAGTCTACACCGGTTCAGGGACCCCTTAGCCCCTGCTCTGGCGCGAAACTGGACAAAGGAAAGGGGAGTGACCACTCCCCTGACCTGCACCTCCCCTGGGAGGTGTCCAGAGCTCCTCCAGTGTGCTCCAGACCTCTGCCATCTTGGAAACAGAGGTGCTGCTGGCACACTGGACTGCTCTGAGTGGCCAGTGCCACCAGGTGACGTCAGAGACTCCTGCTGATAGGCTCCTTCAGGTGTTAGTAGCCTTTCCTCTCTCCTAGGTAGCCAAACCCTCTTTTCTGGCTATTTAGGGTCTCTGTCTCTGGGGAAACTTTAGATAACGAATGCATGAGCTCAGCCGAGTTCCTCTGCATCTCCCTCTTCACCTTCTGATAAGGAATCGACCGCTGACCGCGCTGGAAGCCTGCAAACCTGCAACATAGTAGCAAAGACGACTACTGCAACTCTGTAACGCTGATCCTGCCGCCTTCTCGACTGTTTTCCTGCTTGTGCATGCTGTGGGGTAGCCTGCCTCCTCTCTGCACCAGAAGCTCCGAAGAAATCTCCCGTGGGTCGACGGAATCTTCCCCCTGCAACCGCAGGCACCAAAAAGCTGCATCTCCGGTCCCTTGGGTCTCCTCTCAGCACGACGAGCGAGGTCCCTCGAATCCAGCGACACCGTCCAAGTGACCCCCACAGTCCAGTGACTCTTCAGCCCGAGTTTGGTGGAGGTAAGTCCTTGCCTCACCTCGCTGGGCTGCATTGCTGGGAACCGCGACTTTGCAAGCTACTCCGGCCCCTGTGCACTTCCGGCGGAAATCCTTCGTGCACAGCCAAGCCTGGGTCGACGGCACTTTAACCTGCATTGCACGACTTTCTAAGTTGGTCTCCGGCGACGTGGGACTCCTTTGTGCAACTTCGGCGAGCACCGTTTCACGCATCCTCGTAGTGCCTGTTTCTGGCACTTCTCCGGGTGCTACCTGCTTCAGTGAGGGCTCTTTGTCTTGCCCGACGTCCCTTCTCTCTGCAGGTCCAATTTGCGACCTCCTGGTCCCTCCTGGGCCCCAGCAGCGTCCAAAAACGCCAAACGCACGATTTGCGTGTAGCAAGGCTTGTTGGCGTCCATCCGGCGGGAAAACACTTCTGCACGACTCTCCAAGGCGTGGGGGATCCATCCTCCAAAGGGGAAGTCTCTAGCCCTTGTCGTTCCTGCAGTATTCACAGTTCTTCAGCCTAGTAAGAGCTTCTTTGCACCAACCGCTGGCATTTCTTGGGTATCTGCCCATCTCCGAGCTGCTTGTGACTTTTGGACTTGGTCCCCTTGTTCCACAGGTACCCTCAGTCAGGAATCCATCGTTGTTGCATTGCTGATTTGTGTTTTCCTTGCATTCTCCCTCTAACACGACTATTTTGTCCTTAGGGGAACTTTAGTGCACTTTGCACTCACTTTTCAGGGTCTTGGGGAGGGTTATTTTTCTAACTCTCACTATTTTCTAATAGTCCCAGTGACCCTCTACAAGGTCACATAGGTTTGGGGTCCATTCGTGGTTCGCATTCCACTTCTGGAGTATATGGTTTGTGTTGCCCCTATCCCTATGTTTCCCCATTGCATCCTATTGTAACTATACATTGTTTGCACTGTTTTCTAAGACTATACTGCATATTTTTGCTATTGTGTATATATATCTTGTGTATATTTCCTATCCTCTCACTGAGGGTACACTCTAAGATACTTTGGCATATTGTCATAAAAATAAAGTACCTTTATTTTTAGTATAACTGTGTATTGTGTCTTTTTATGATATTGTGCATATGACACTAAGTGGTATTGTAGTAGCTTCACACGTCTCCTAGTTCAGCCTAAGCTGCTCTGCTAAGCTACCATTATCTATCAGCCTAAGCTGCTAGACACCCTATACACTAATAAGGGATAACTGGGCCTGGTGCAAGGTGCAAGTACCCCTTGGTACTCACTACAAGCCAGTCCAGCCTCCTACATTGGTTGTGCAGCGGTGGGATAAGTGCTTGAGACTAATTACCACTCTTGTCATTGTACTTTTCATAAGAGAAAAATATACAAAACAAGGTCAGTGTATATACACATAGCCAAAAAGTTTTGCATTTCCTCTTTTCACTCTTTTCTAAGTGCTGAAAAGTACTTCTAAACTTTCAAAAAGTTCTTAAAAGTTTAAAAAGTTTTTTTCTGTCTTTCCAAAAAGTTCTGAAAACTTTTTCCTCTTTTTCTATCACTTTAACTCTCTCTAAAAAATGTCTGGCACAGGAAAAAATGTTGAACTGTCCAAACTTGCATATGATCACCTTAGCTGGAAAGGAGCAAGGAGTCTCTGCATAGAGAGAGGTTTGAGTGTAGGGAAGAATCCTTCCTTAGAACTGTTAATTAATATGCTTAGAGTACAGGATAAGGCCATAAGTGCCCAATCTGTAGAAAAAGTAGCTAATGGTTCTCAATCTGATCCAGGGACTCCCCCAGGAAAAGGTTCAGGAAAGAAACTTCTCAGCCTGCCCATTACTAGACAGTCTAGCATAGTTGGTACAGAGGTTGAATCACACCATACTGATGATGTGATCTCACATTATGCTGGTAGCCAAGCTGTTAGGGTGCCCTCTGTAAGGGACAGGTCTCCTTCTGTTCATTCCCATCATACCTCTGTATCTAGAAATGTCCCTCCCACCCACCCTGATGACAGATTGTTAGAAAGGGAGCTCAATAGATTGAGAGTGGAACAAACCAGACTGAAGCTCAAGAAGCAACAGCTGGATTTGGATAGACAGTCTTTAGAATTAGAGAAGGAAAGACAGAAGTTGGGTTTAGATACCCATGGTGGCAGCAGCAGTATTCCCCATAGTCATCCTGCAAAAGAGCATGATTCCAGGAATCTGCACAAGATAGTTCCCCCTTATAAGGAGGGGGATGACATTAACAAGTGGTTTGCTGCACTTGAGAGGGCCTGTGCTGTACAGGATGTCCCTCAAAAGCAGTGGGCTGCTATCCTATGGCTATCATTTAGTGGAAAGGGTAGGGATAGACTCCTTACTGTGAAAGAAAGTGATGCCAATAATTTTACAGTTCTTAAGAATGCACTCCTGGATGGTTATGGCTTAACCACTGAACAGTACAGGATAAAGTTCAGAGAGACCAAAAAGGAGTCTTCACAAGACTGGGTTGATTTCATTGACCATTCAGTGAAGGCCTTGGAGGGGTGGTTACATGGCAGTAAAGTTACTGATTATGAAAGCCTGTATAACACAATCCTGAGAGAGCATATACTTAATAATTGTGTGTCTGATTTGTTGCACCAGTACCTGGTAGACTCTGATCTGACCTCTCCCCAAGAATTGGGAAAGAAGGCAGACAAATGGGTCAGAACAAGGGTGAACAGAAAAGTTCATACAGGGGGTGACAAAGATGGCAATAAGAAGAAAGATGGTGAAAAATCTCAAGATAAGCATGGGGATAAGGGTAAAACCAAAGATCCCACTTCAAATCTTAAACACTCTTCAGAGGGTGGGGATAAAACAAATTCTTCCTCTTCTTCCCAACCTGCACACATTAAAAAGCCTTGGTGCTTTGTGTGTAAAAATAGAGGCCATAGGCCAGGGGATAAGTCCTGTCCAGGTAAACCCCCTGAGCCTACCACCACTAATACATCAAGCTCTAGTGCCCCTAGCAGTAGTGGTATTAGTGGTGGGACTGCTGGCAACAGTCAAGCAAAGGGTGTAGTTGGGTTCACTTATGGGTCCATAGTGGAAACTGATGTAATCAGTCCCAAGACAGTTTCTGTCACACCTAGTGGCATTGTCTTTGCCACACTGGCTGCTTGTCCCCTTACAATGGATAAGTACAGGCAGACAGTTTCAATAAATGGTGTTGAGGCCTTGGCCTACAGGGACACAGGTGCCAGTTTCACTTTGGTGACTGAAAACCTAGTGCCTCCTGAACAACACATCATTGGACAACAGTATAAGATTATTGATGTCCATAACTCCACCAAGTTTCTTCCCTTAGCTATAATTCAGTTTAGTTGGGGTGGAGTTACTGGCCCTAAGCAAG
Source organism: Pleurodeles waltl (assembly GCF_031143425.1). Classification (NCBI taxonomy): domain Eukaryota; kingdom Metazoa; phylum Chordata; class Amphibia; order Caudata; family Salamandridae; genus Pleurodeles; species Pleurodeles waltl. The sequence goes on along the minus strand of NW_027150389.1, from coordinate 2,516,207 downwards.
TGGTGGTATCACCTAGCTTACCTGTAGACTGTCTCTTAGGTAATGACCTAGAGGCCTCAGGTTGGGCTGATGTAGAGTTTTATGCCCATGCAGCCATGCTGGGCATCCCTGAGGAATTGTTCCCTCTCATTTCAAGTGAAATGAAAAAGCAAAGGAGAGAAGGCCTGAAAACTCAGGACCCCTCTCCATCAACAGGTAAAAAGGGTATCACAGTATCCCCTAACCACCCTACCATTCAGGATACTATTCCTGTGGTGGGAGAAACCTCTCCTGGGGTGGCACCTGTTCCAAGGGAATCATCAGCTGGCAAAGCTGGACTCCCTGAGGTGGAAGTACCTCTCTGTGGGATAACTAACATTGGTGAGAAAAAGAGCACCATTTTAGTTAACATGGAGCATCCCTCCAACCCTCCCAGAGAAACTTTAGTGCAGAAACTCTGCACTGCCTCACAACACTTAGGACAGCATCCCTGCCCTAGTGTGGAGCTGATAGGACAGCATCCCTGCCCTGCTCCAACCCAAGAGAAACAGCATCCCTGTTCTCTCTTCCAGCCATATGGACAAAGTTTTTGCCCAGCTATGGCTTTTCTGAGACAGCATCCCTGTCTGGCATTTCCATCACTACAAATAGGTTCAGTGGACAATTCCCACTGCTCTAAACTAAAACTTACTGATAGAAACTCTGAAAATACATCTTCACATTGTTGCTTAGCTAAAAAACTTCAAACAGGGTGGTTTACATCCCCACAGGGAAGTAACCATATAGTGGATGATAAAGGGAGTAACCAGTCTATTGCAGAGCTACTCTCTACTTATCACCACTTAGACAATAAAGTCTCAACTGGCCAAGGTTAGCCTTATTGTCCTTCGTTTGGGGGGGGGTTGTGTGAGAAGGTAGCCTCTTTCTAGCCTTGTTACCCCCACTTTTGGCCTGTTTGTGAGTGTATGTCAGGGTGTTTGTCACTGTTTTCACTGTCTCACTGGGATCCTGATAGCCAGGCCTCAGTGCTCATAGTGAAAACACTATGGTTTCAGTATGTTTGTTATGTGTCACTGGGATCCTGCTGGTCAGGACCCCAGTGCTCATAGGTTTGTGGCCTATATGTATGTGTCACTGGGACCCTGTCACACAGGGCCCCAGTGCTCATAGGTGTGCATGTATATGTTCCCTGTGTGGTGCCTAACTGTCTCACTGAGGCTCTGCTAACCAGAACCTCAGTGGTTATGCTCTCTCATTTCTTTCCAAATTGTCACTGACAGTCTAGTGACCATTTTTACCAACTTACATTGGCTTACTGGAACACCCTTATAATTCCCTAGTATATGGTACTGAGGTACCCAGGGTATTGGGGTTCCAGGAGATCCCTATGGGCTGCAGCATTTCTTTTGCCACCCATAGGGAGCTCTGACAATTCTTACACAGGCCTGCCACTGCAGCCTGAGTGAAATAACGTCCACGTTATTTCACAGCCATTTTACACTGCACTTAAGTAACTTATAAGTCACCTATATGTCTAACCTTTACCTGGTAAAGGTTAGGTGCAAAGTTACTTAGTGTGAGGGCACCCTGGCACTAGCCAAGGTGCCCCCACATTGTTCAGAGCCAATTCACTGAACTTTGTGAGTGCGGGGACACCATTACACTCGTGCACTACATATAGGTCACTACCTATATGTAGCTTCACCATGGTAACTCCGAATATGGCCATGTAACATGTCTATGATCATGGAATTGCCCCCTCTATGCCATCCTGGCATTATTGGTACAATTCCATGATCCCAGTGGTCTGTAGCACAGACCCTGGTACTGCCAGACTGCCCTTCCTGGGGTTTCTCTGCAGCTGCTGCTGCTGCCAACCCCTCAGACAGGCAGCTGCCCTCCTGGGGTCCAGCCAGGCCTGGCCCAGGATGGCAGAACAAAGAACTTCCTCTGAGAGAGGGTGTGACACCCTCTCCCTTTGGAAAATGGTGTGAAGGCAGGGGAGGAGTAGCCTCCCCCAGCCTCTGGAAATGCTTTGTTGGGCACAGATGTGCCCAATTCTGCATAAGCCAGTCTACACCGGTTCAGGGACCCCTTAGCCCCTGCTCTGGCGCGAAACTGGACAAAGGAAAGGGGAGTGACCACTCCCCTGACCTGCACCTCCCCTGGGAGGTGTCCAGAGCTCCTCCAGTGTGCTCCAGACCTCTGCCATCTTGGAAACAGAGGTGCTGCTGGCACACTGGACTGCTCTGAGTGGCCAGTGCCACCAGGTGACGTCAGAGACTCCTGCTGATAGGCTCCTTCAGGTGTTAGTAGCCTTTCCTCTCTCCTAGGTAGCCAAACCCTCTTTTCTGGCTATTTAGGGTCTCTGTCTCTGGGGAAACTTTAGATAACGAATGCATGAGCTCAGCCGAGTTCCTCTGCATCTCCCTCTTCACCTTCTGATAAGGAATCGACCGCTGACCGCGCTGGAAGCCTGCAAACCTGCAACATAGTAGCAAAGACGACTACTGCAACTCTGTAACGCTGATCCTGCCGCCTTCTCGACTGTTTTCCTGCTTGTGCATGCTGTGGGGTAGCCTGCCTCCTCTCTGCACCAGAAGCTCCGAAGAAATCTCCCGTGGGTCGACGGAATCTTCCCCCTGCCACCGCAGGCACCAAAAAGCTGCATCTCCGGTCCCTTGGGTCTCCTCTCAGCACGACGAGCGAGGTCCCTCGAATCCAGCGACACCGTCCAAGTGACCCCCACAGTCCAGTGACTCTTCAGCCCGAGTTTGGTGGAGGTAAGTCCTTGCCTCACCTCGCTGGGCTGCATTGCTGGGAACCGCGACTTTGCAAGCTACTCCGGCCCCTGTGCACTTCCGGCGGAAATCCTTCGTGCACAGCCAAGCCTGGGTCGACGGCACTTTAACCTGCATTGCACGACTTTCTAAGTTGGTCTCCGGCGACGTGGGACTCCTTTGTGCAACTTCGGCGAGCACCGTTTCACGCATCCTCGTAGTGCCTGTTTCTGGCACTTCTCCGGGTGCTACCTGCTTCAGTGAGGGCTCTTTGTCTTGCCCGACGTCCCTTCTCTCCGCAGGTCCAATTTGCGACCTCCTGGTCCCTCCTGGGCCCCAGCAGCGTCCAAAAACGCCAAACGCACGATTTGCGTGTAGCAAGGCTTGTTGGCGTCCATCTGGCGGGAAAACACTTCTGCACGACTCTCCAAGGCGTGGGGGATCCATCCTCCAAAGGGGAAGTCTCTAGCCCTTGTCGTTCCTGCAGTATTCACAGTTCTTCAGCCTAGTAAGAGCTTCTTTGCACCAACCGCTGGCATTTCTTGGGCATCTGCCCATCTCCGAGCTGCTTGTGACGTTTGGACTTGGTCCCCTTGTTCCACAGGTACCCTCAGTCAGGAATCCATCGTTGTTGCATTGCTGATTTGTGTTTTCCTTGCATTCTCCCTCTAACACGACTATTTTGTCCTTAGGGGAACTTTAGAGCACTTTGCACTCACTTTTCAGGGTCTTGGGGAGGGTTATTTTTCTAACTCTCACTATTTTCTAATAGTCCCACTGACCCTCTACAAGGTCACATAGGTTTGGGGTCCATTCGTGGTTCGCATTCCACTTCTGGAGTATATGGTTTGTGTTGCCCCTATCCCTATGTTTCCCCATTGCATCCTATTGTAACTATACATTGTTTGCACTGTTTTCTAAGACTATACTGCATATTTTTGCTATTGTGTATATATATCTTGTGTATATTTCCTATCCTCTCACTGAGGGTACACTCTAAGATACTTTGGCATATTGTCATAAAAATAAAGTACCTTTATTTTTAGTATAACTGTGTATTGTGTCTTTTTATGATATTGTGCATATGACACTAAGTGGTATTGTAGTAGCTTCACACGTCTCCTAGTTCAGCCTAAGCTGCTCTGCTAAGCTACCATTATCTATCAGCCTAAGCTGCTAGACACCCTATACACTAATAAGGGATAACTGGGCCTGGTGCAAGGTGCAAGTACCCCTTGGTACTCACTACAAGCCAGTCCAGCCTCCTACAAGGAGTAGCCTCCCCCAGCCTCTGGAAATGCTTTGTTGGGCACAGAGGTGCCCAATTCTGCATAAGCCAGTCTACACTGGTTCAGGGACCCCTTAGCCCCTGCTCTGGTGCGAAACTGGACAAAGGAAAGGGGAGTGACCACTCCCCTGACCTGCACCTCCCCTGGGAGGTGTCCAGAGCTCCTCCAGTGTGCTCCAGACCTCTGCCATCTTGGAAACAGAGGTGCTGCTGGCGCACTGGACTTCTCTGAGTGGCCAGTGCCACCAGGTGACGTCAGAGACTCCTGCTGATAGGCTCCTTCAGGTGTTAGTAGCCTATCCTCTCTCCTAGGTAGCCAAACCCTCTTTTCTGGCTATTTAGGGTCTCTGTCTCTGGGGAAACTTCAGATAACGAATGCAAGAGCTCATCCAAGTTCCTCTGCATCTCTCTCTTCACCTTCTGATAAGGAATCGACTGCTGACCGCGCTGGAAGCCTGCAAACCTGCAACATAGTAGCAAAGACGACTACTGCAACTCTGTAACGCTGATCCTGCCGCCTTCTCGACTGTTTTCCTGCTTGTGCATGCTGTGGGGGTAGTCTGCCTCCTCTCTGCACCAGAAGCTCCGAAGAAATCTCCCGTGGGTCGACGGAATCTTCCCCCTGCAATCGCAGGCACCAAAAAGCTGCATTACCGGTCCCTTGGGTCTCCTCTCAGCACGACGAGCGAGGTCCCTCGAATCCAGCAACTCTGTCCAAGTGACCCACACAGTCCAGTGACTCTTCAGTCCAAGTTTGGTGGAGGTAAGTCCTTGCCTCACTTCGCTGGGCTGCATTGCTGGGAACCGCGACTTTGCAGCTACTCCGGCCCCTGTGCACTTCCAGCGGAAATCCTTAGTGCAAAGCCAAGTCTGGGTGCACGGCACTCTAACCTGCATTGCACGACTTTCTAAGTTGGTCTCCGGCGACGTGGGACTCCTTTGTGCAACCTCGGCGAGCACCGTTTCACGCATCCTCGTAGTGCCTGTTTCTGGCACTTCTCCGGGTGCTACCTGCTTCAGAGAGGGCTCTTTGTCTTGCTCGACGTCCCCTCTCTCTGCTGGTTTAATTTGCGACCTTTCTGGTCCCTCCTGGGCCTCAGCAGTGTCCAAAAACGCTAACCGCACGATTTGCAGCTAGCAAGGCTTCTTGGCATTCTTCCGGCGAGAAAATACTTCTGCACGACTCTCCCCGACAAGAGGGATCCGTCCACCAAAGGGGAAGTCTCTAGCCCTTTTCGTTCCTGCAGAAACCTCAGCTTCTTCTGTCCAGTAGAAGCTTCTTTGCACCCGCAGCTGGCATTTCCTGGGCATCTGCCCATCTCCGACTTGCTTGTGACTTTTGGACTTGGTCCCCTTGTTCCACGGGTACCCTAGATTGGAAATCCACAGTTGTTGCATTGCTTGTTTGTGTCTTTCCTGCATTATTCCTCTAACACGACTTCTTTGTCCTTAGGGGAACTTTAGTGCACTTTGCACTAACTTTTCAGGGTCTTGGGGAGGGTTATTTTTCTAACTCTCACTATTTTCTAATAGTCCCAGCGACCCTCTACAAGGTCACATAGGTTTGGGGTCCATTCGTGGTTCGCATTCCACTTTTGGAGTATATGGTTTGTGTTGCCCCTATCCCTATGTTTCCCCATTGCATCCTATTGTAACTATACATTGTTTGCACTGTTTTCTAAGACTATACTGCATATTTTTGCTATTGTGTATATATATCTTGTGTATATTTCCTATCCTCTCACTGAGGGTACACTCTAAGATACTTTGGCATATTGTCATAAAAATAAAGTACCTTTATTTTTAGTATAACTGTGTATTGTGTTTTCTTATGATATTGTGCATATGACACTAAGTGGTACTGTAGTAGCTTCACACGTCTCCTAGTTCAGCCTAAGCTGCTCTGCTAAGCTACCATTATCTATCAGCCTAAGCTGCTAGACACCCTATACACTAATAAGGGATAACTGGGCCTGGTGCAAGGTGCAAGTACCCCTTGGTACTCACTACAAGCCAGTCCAGCCTCCTACATTGGTTGTGCAGTGGTGGGATAAGTGCTTGAGACTACTTACCACTCTTGTCATTGTACTTTTCATAAGAGAAAAATATACAAAACAAGGTCAGTGTATATACACATAGCCAAAAAGTTTTGCATTTCCTCTTTTCACTCTTTTCTAAGTGCTGAAAAGTACTTCTAAACTTTCAAAAAGTTCTTAAAAGTTTAAAAAGTTTTTTCTGTCTTTCCAAAAAGTTCTGAAAACTTTTTTTCTCTTTTTCTATCACTTTAACTCTCTCTAAAAAATGTCTGGCACAGGCCAAAATGTTGATCTGTCCAAACTTGCATATGACAACCTTAGCTGGAAAAGAGCAAGGAGTCTCTGTATAGAGAGAGGTTTGAGTGTAGGGAAGAATCCTTCCTTATAGCTGTTACTTAACATGCTTAGAGAACAGGATAAGGCCATAGGTGCCTCATCTGTTGAAAAAGTACCTAATAGTTCTCAATCTGATTCAGGGACTCCCCCAGGAAAAGATTCAGGAAAGAAACTTCCTAGCCTGCCCATTACTAGACAGTCTAGCATAGTTGGTAATGATGATGAGCTACACCATAAAAATAGTGTTGTCTCACATCATAGCAAAAGCATTTATTCTCACCATACTGGTAGTAATGTTTCTGTTAACCAAGCTGTTAGGGTGGCTTCTGTAAGGGACAGGTCTCCTTCTGTTCATTCCCATCATAGCTCTGTTTCTAGGAATGTCCCTCCCACCAACCCTGATGACAGAATGTTAGAGAGGGAACTCAATAAGTTGAGGGTGGAACAAACCAGACTGAAGCTTAAAAAGCAACAGCTGGATTTGGATAGACAGTCTTTTGAATTAGAGAAGGAAAGACAGAAGTTGGGTTTAGATACCCATGGTGGCAGCAGCAGTATTCCCCATAGTCATCCTGCAAAAGAGCATGATTCCAGGAATCTGCACAAGATAGTTCCCCCTTATAAGGAGGGGGATGACATTAACAAGTGGTTTGCTGCACTTGAGAGGGCCTGTGTTGTACAGGATGTCCCTCAAAGGCAGTGGGCTGCTATCCTATGGCTATCATTTAGTGGAAAAGGTAGGGATAGGCCCCTTACTGTGAAAGAAAATGATGCTAATAATTTCCAAGTTCTTAAGAATGCACTCCTGGATGGTTATGGCTTAACCACTGAACAGTACAGGATAAAGTTCAGAGAGACCAAAAAGGAGTCTTCACAAGACTGGGTTGATTCCATTGACCATTCAGTGAAGGCCTTGGAGGGGTGGTTACATGGCAGTAAAGTTACTGATTATGACAGCCTGTATAACTTAATCCTGAGAGAGCATATTCTTAATAATTGTGTGTCTGATTTGTTGCACCAGTACTTGGTGGACTCTGATCTGACCTCTCCCCAAGAATTGGGAAAGAAGGCAGACAAATGGGTCAGAACAAGAGTGAACAGAAAAGTTCATACATGGGGTGACAAAGATGGCAACAAAAAGAAGGATGGTAAGTCTTCTGACAAGGGTGGGGACAAATCTAAAAATGAGTCTTCATCAGGCCCACAAAAACACTCTGGTGGGGGTGGTGGGTCCAAATCCTCCTTTAATCAGAACAAGGAAAAGAAACCATGGTGCTATTTATGTAAAATAAAAGGCCATTGGACAACAGATCCCAGTTGTCCAAAGAAAGGCACCACTGCTCCTACCACTACAACCCCTACTGCTACACCTAGTGTCCCTACTAATAGCAGTGGTGGTGGGAGCAAACCTACTAATAGCCAATCCAAGGGAGTAGCTGGGCTCACTTTTGGTAACTTAGTTGGGGTTGGTCTGATTAGGGAGACCACAGAGGCTACTTTAGTCTCTGAAGGGGCTATTGATTTAGCCACTTTGGTTGCTTGCCCCCATAACTTGGAGAAGTACAAGCAACTAACCCTAATAAATGGTGTTGAGGTCCAGGCCTACAGGGACACAGGTGCCAGTGTCACAATGGTGATTGAGAAACTGGTGCACCCTGAACAACACATACTTGGACACCAGTACCAAGTAACCGATACTCACAACATAACACAAAGCCACCCCATGGCTGTTGTAAATCTCAACTGGGGGGGGGTAACTGGTCCAAAGAAAGTTGTGGTAGCTTCAGATTTACCTGTAGACTGTCTATTAGGGAATGATTTGGAGACATCAGCTTGGTCAGATGTGGAGTTGGAGGCCCATGCAGCAATGCTGGGCATCCCAGGGCATATTTTTGCTTTGACAAGGGCTCAGGCCAAAAAGCAAAAAGGACAGGGAAGCTTGGATCCTGGAACAATGGACCAAGTGCTCCCTAAAGCTAGGGCTAGTAGAAGCAAACCACTTCCTACTATCCCTCCCTCTACAGTGGATTCAACTTCTGAGGAAGAAGAATTCCCTCCCTGTGCAGAACCTACACCAGAGGAGCTGGAAGCAGACACTGCTGAGCTTTTGGGTGAAGGTGGGCCTGCCAGAGAGGAGCTGAGTGTGGCACAGCAAACCTGCCCCACATTAGAGGGTCTCAGACAGCAAGCTGTCAAACAGGCTAATGGGGATGTCAGTGACTCTCACAGAGTTTACTGGGAGGACAACCTCTTGTACACTGAGCATAGGGATCCTAAACCTGGAGCTGCCAGGAGATTAGTGATTCCTCAGGAGTACAGAAAGTTCCTCCTAACACTGGCACATGACATTCCCCTAGCTGGGCACCTGGGTCAAATGAAAACTTGGGACAGATTGGTTCCATTGTTTCATTGGCCTAGGATGTCTGAGGACACAAAGGAATTTTGTAAGTCCTGTGAAACCTGTCAAGCCAGTGGCAAGACAGGTGGCACCCCAAAGGCACCCCTTATCCCACTGCCTGTGGTTGGGGTTCCCTTTGAGAGGGTAGGGGTTGACATAGTTGGCCCCCTTGACCCTCCTACTGCTTCAGGCAATAGGTTTATCTTGGTGGTAGTGGACCATGCCACAAGATATCCTGAAGCTATTCCTTTAAGGACCACTACAGCTCCTGCAGTGGCAAAGGCCCTCCTGGGAATATTTTCCAGTGTGGGCTTCCCAAAGGAAGTAGTATCAGACAGGGGAAGCAATTTCATGTCTGCATACTTAAAGGCCATGTGGAAGGAGTGTGGTGTAACGTACAAGTTCACAACACCCTATCATCCACAAACAAATGGACTGGTGGAGAGATTTAATAAAACTCTCAAAGGCATGATTATGGGTCTCCCTGAAAAACTCGGCAGGAGATGGGATATCCTTCTACCATGCCTCCTTTTTGCCTAAAGGGAGGTACCCCAGAAAGGAGTGGGCTTCAGCCCCTTTGAACTTCTTTTTGGACACCCTGTTAGGGGTCCACTCACACTTGTAAAGGAGGGTTGGGAACAACCTTTAAAAGCTCCTAAGCAGGATATTGTGGATTATGTACTTGGCCTCAGATCAAGGATGGCTGAGTACATGAAAAAGGCCAGTAAAAACCTTCAGGCCAGCCAAGAGCTCCAGAAGCAATGGCATGATCAGAACGCTGTTTTGGTTCAGTACCAACCAGGGCAGAAAGTGTGGGTCTTGGAGCCTGTGGCCCCAAGAGCACTCCAAGATAAATGGAGTGGACCCCACACAATTGTTGAAAAGAAGGGTGAAGTCACCTACTTGGTTGACTTAGGCACTGCCAGGAGTTCCCTTAGGGTGCTCCATGTCAACCGCCTGAAACCCTACTATGACAGGGCTGATCTCACCCTGCTCATGGCAACTGATGAGGGACAGGAAGAAGACAGTGATCCTCTACCTGATCTCTTCTCTTCCACAGAACAAGATGCTCTTGTGGAAGGTGTAGTTTTGGCAGATTGTCTTACTGCTGAGCAGAAAGACCATTGCATAAATCTCCTAGGACAATTTTCAGAACTCTTCTCTACTGTGCCAGGCACCACTTCTTGGTGTGAGCACACTATAGATACTGGAGACAGTTTACCTGTCAAAAGTAAGATCTATAGGCAGCCTGACCATGTCAGGGACTGCATAAAGCAAGAAGTTCAGAAAATGTTGGAACTAGGAGTGGTTGAGCACTCTGACAGTCCATGGGCTTCTCCTGTGGTACTGGTACCAAAACCCAATTCTAAAGATGGAAAGAAGGAAATGCGGTTTTGTGTAGACTATAGAGGTCTCAACTTGGTAACCAAAACTGATGCTCACCCTGTACCCAGGGCAGATGAGCTTATAGATACACTGGCATCTGCCAAATATCTAAGCACTTTTGATTTGACTGCAGGGTATTGGCAGATCAAATTATCAGAAGATGCTAAACCTAAGACTGCATTTTCTACCATTGGAGGACATTACCAGTTTACTGTAATGCCTTTTGGTTTGAAAAATGCACCTGCCACTTTTCAGAGGTTGGTGAACACAGTCCTGCAAGGGCTGGAAGCTTTCAGTGCAGCATATTTGGACGATATAGCTGTCTTTAGCTCCAGCTGGGATGATCACCTGGTCCACCTATGGAAAGTTTTGGAGGCCCTGCAAAAGGCAGGCCTCACTATCAAGGCTTCAAAGTGCCAGATAGGGCAGGGTAAGGTGGTTTATCTGGGACACCTTGTTGGTGGGGAACAGATTGCACCACTTCAGGGGAAAATCCAAACAATTATTGATTGGGTTCCCCCTACCACTCAGACTCAGGTGAGAGCCTTCCTAGGCCTCACTGGGTATTACAGGAGGTTCATTAAGAACTATGGCTCCATTGCAGCCCCTCTTAATGACCTCACATCCAAGAAAATGCCTAAAAAGGTATTATGGACAGCAAACTGTCAGAAAGCTTTTGAGGAGCTGAAGCAGGCCATGTGCTCTGCACCTGTCCTGAAAAGCCCTTGTTACTCTAAAAAATTATATGTCCAAACTGATGCATCTGAATTAGGAGTAGGGGCAGTCCTATCACAACTTAATTCTGAGGGCCAGGATCAACCTGTTGCTTTTATTAGTAGGAGGTTGACCTCTAGAGAAAAGCGTTGGTCTGCCATTGAGAGGGAGGCCTTTGCTGTGGTCTGGGCTCTGAAGAAGTTGAGGCCATACCTGTTTGGCACTCACTTCATTGTTCAGACAGACCACAAACCTCTACTTTGGCTAAAACAAATGAAAGGTGAAAATCCTAAATTGTTGAGGTGGTCCATATCCCTACAGGGAATGGACTATACAGTGGAACATAGACCTGGGAGTAGCCACTCAAATGCAGATGGACTCTCCAGATATTTCCACTTAGACAATGAAGACTCATCAGGTCATGGCTAGTCTTATTGTCCTTCGTTTGGGGGGGGGGTGTGTAGGAAAGTACCATCTTGCCTGGCATGTTACCCCCATTTTTCACTGTATATATGTTGTTTTAGGTGTATGTGTCACTGGGACCCTGTTAACCCAGGGCCCCAGTGCTCATAAGTGTGCCTGAATGTGTTACCTGTGTAGTGACTAACTGTCTCACTGAGGCTCTGCTAATCAGAACCTCAGTGGTTATGCTCTCTCATTTCTTTCCAAATTGTCACTAAAAGGCTAGTGACCATTTTTACCAATTTACATTGGCTTACTGGAACACCATTATAATTCCCTAGCATATGGTACTGAGGTACCCAGGGTATTGGGGTTCCAGGAGATCCCTGTGGGCTGCAGCATTTCTTTTGCCACCCATAGGGAGCTCTGACAATTCTTACACAGGCCTGCCACTGCAGCCTGAGTGAAATAACGTCCACGTTATTTCACAGCCATTTTACACTGCACTTAAGTAACTTATAAGTCACCTATATGTCTAACCTTTACCTGGTAAAGGTTAGGTGCAAAGTTACTTAGTGTGAGGGCACCCTGGCACTAGCCAAGGTGCCCCCACATTGTTCAGAGCCAATTCCCTGAACTTTGTGAGTGCGGGGACACCATTACACGCGTGCACTACATATAGGTCACTACCTATATGTAGCTTCACCATGGTAACTCCGAATATGGCCATGGAACATGTCTATGATCATGGAATTGCCCCCTCTATGCCATCCTTGCATAGTTGGCACAATCCCATGATCCCAGTGGTCTGTAGCACAGACCCTGGTACTGCCAAACTGCCCTTCCTGGGGTTTCACTGCAGATGCTGCTGCTGCCAACCCCTCAGACAGGCATCTGCCCTCCTGGGGTCCAGCCAGGCCTGGCCCAGGATGGCAGAACAAAGAACTTCCTCTGAGAGAGGGTGTGACACCCTCTCCCTTTGGAAAATGGTGTGAAGGCAGGGGAGGAGTAGCCTCCCCCAGCCTCTGGAAATGCTTTCTTGGGCACAGATGTGCCCAATTCTGCATAAGCCAGTCTAGACCGGTTCAGGGACCCCTTAGCCCCTGCTCTGGCGCGAAACTGGACAAAGGAAAGGGGAGTGACCACTCCCCTGACCTGCACCTCCCCTGGGAGGTGTCCAGAGCTCCTCCAGTGTGCTCCAGACCTCTGCCATCTTGGAAACAGAGGTGCTGCTGGCACACTGGACTGCTCTGAGTGGCCAGTGCCACCAGGTGACGTCAGAGACTCCTTGGGATAGGCTCATTCAGGTGTTGCTAGCCTATCCTCTCTCCTAGGTAGCCAAACCCTCTTTTCTGGCTATTTAGGGTCTCTGTCTCTGGGGAAACTTCAGATAACGAATGCAAGAGCTCATCCGAGTTCCTCTGCATCTCTCTCTTCACCTTCTGATAAGGAAACGACTGCTGACCGCGCTGGAAGCCTGCAAACCTGCAACATAGTAGCAAAGACGACTACTGCAACTCTGTAACGCTGATCCTGCCGCCTTCTCGACTGTTTTCCTGCTTGTGCATGCTGTGGGGGTAGCCTGCCTCCTCTCTGCACCAGAAGCTCCGAAGAAATCTCCCGTGGGTCGACGGAATCTTCCCCCTGCAACCGCAGGCACCAAAAAGCTGCATCACCTGTCCCTTGGGTCTCCTCTCAGCACGACGAGCGAGGTCCCTCGAATCCAGCGACTCTGTCCAAGTGACCCCCACAGTCCAGTGACTCTTCAGCCCAAGTTTGGTGGAGGTAAGTCCTTGCCTCACCTCGCTGGGCTGCATTGCTGGGAACCGCGACTTTGCAGCTACTCCGGCCCCTGTGCACTTCCGGCAGAAATCCTTTGTGTACAGCCAAGCCTGGGTCCACGGCACTCTAACCTGCATTGCACGACTTTCTAAGTTGGTTTCCGGCGACGTGGGACTCCTTTGTGCAACTTCGGCGAGCACCGTTTCACACATCCTTGTAGTGCCTGTTTCTGGCACTTCTCCGGGTGCTACCTGCTTTAGTGAGGGCTCTTTGTCTTGCTCGACGTCCCCTCTCTCTTCAGGTCCAATTTGCGACCTTCTGGTCCCTCCTGGGCCCCAGCAGCGTCCAAAAACGTCAAACGCACGATTTGCAACTAGCAAGGCTTGTTGGCGTCCTTTCGGCGGGAAAACACTTTTGCACGACTCTCCAGGGAGAGTGGGATCCGTCCTCCAAAGGGGAAGTCTCTAGCCCTTTTCGTTCCTGCAGAAACCTCAGCTTCTTCTGTCCAGTCGAAGCTTCTTTGCACCCGCAGCTGGCATTTCCTGGGCATCTGCCCATCTCCGACTTGCTTGTGACTTTTGGACTTGGTCCCCTTGTTTCACAGGTACACTAGATTGGAAATCCACAGTTGTTGCATTGCTGGGTTGTGTCATTCCTGCATTATTCCTCTAACACGACTACTTTGTCCTTAGGGGAACTTTAGTGCACTTTGCACTCACTTTTCAGGGTCTTGGGGAGGGTTATTTTTCTAACTCTCACTATTTTCTAATAGTCCCAGCGACCCTCTACAAGGTCACATAGGTTTGGGGTCCATTCGTGGTTCGCATTCCACTTCTGGAGTATATGGTTTGTGTTGCCCTTACCCCTATGTTTCCCCATTGCATCCTATTGTAACTCTACATTGTTTGCACTGTTTTCTAAGACTATACTGCATATTTTTGCTATTGTGTATATATATCTTGTGTATATTTCCTATCCTCTCACTGAGGGTACACTCTAAGATACTTTGGCATATTGTCATAAAAATAAAGTACCTTTATTTTTAGTATAACTGTGTATTGTGTTTTCTTATGATATTGTGCATATGACACTAAGTGGTACTGTAGTAGCTTCACACGTCTCCTAGTTCAGCCTAAGCTGCTCTGCTAAGCTACCATTATCTATCAGCCTAAGCTGCTAGACACACTATACACTAATAAGGGATAACTGGGCCTGGTGCAAGGTGCAAGTACCCCTTGGTACTCACTACAAGCAAGTCCAGCCTCCTACACCAGTCTACACCAGTTCAGGGATCCCCCAGCCCCTGCTCTGGAGCGAAACTGTACAAAGGAGAGGGAAGTGACCACTCCCCTGTCTATCACCACCCCAAGGGTGGTGCCCAGAGCTCCTCCAGTGTGTCCCAGACCTCTGCCATCTTGAATCCAAAGATATGAGGGCACAATGGAGGCCTCTGAGTGGCCAATGCCAGCAGGTGACATCAGAGACCCCTCCTGATAGGTGCTTACCTGACTATGTGGCCATTCCTCCTCTGAGGGCTTTTTAGGGTCTCTGTTGTGGGCTTCTCGTCAGATAACGAATGCAAGAGCTCACCAGAGTTCCTCTGCATCTCCCTCTTCGCCTTCTGCCAAGGATCGACCACTGACTGCTCCAGGACACCTGCAAAACTGCAACAAAGTAGCAAGAAGACTAACAGCGACATTGTAGCGCCTAATCCTGACGGCTTTCTCAACTGTTTCCTGGTGGTGCATGCTCTGGGGGCTGTCTGGCTTCACCCTGCACTCGAAGCCAAGGAGAAATCTCCAGTGGGTCAACGGAATCTTCCCCTTGTTAACGCAGACACCAAACATCTGCTTCACTGGTCCTCTGGGTCCCCTCTGTAGGAGGCTGGAATGGCTTGTAGTGAGTACCAAGGGGTACTTGCACCTTGCACCAGGCCCAGTTATCCCTTATTAGTGTATAGGGTGTCTAGCAGCTTAGGCTGATAGATAATGGTAGCTTAGCAGAGCAGCTTAGGCTGAACTAGGAGACGTGTGAAGCTACTACAGTACCACTTAGTGTCATATGCACAATATCATAAGAAAACACAATACACAGTTATACTAAAAATAAAGGTACTTTATTTTTATGACAATATGCCAAAGTATCTTAGAGTGTACCCTCAGTGAGAGGATAGGAAATATACACAAGATATATATACACAATAGCAAAAATATGTAGTATAGTCTTAGAAAACAGTGCAAACAATGTATAGTTACAATAGGATGCAATGGGGAAACATAGGGATAGGGGCAACACAAACCATATACTCCAAAAGTGGAATGTGAACCACGAATGGACCCCAAACCTATGTGACCTTGTAGAGGGTCGCTGGGACTATTAGAAAATAGTGAGAGTTAGGGAAATAACCCTCCCCAAGACCCTCAAAAGTGAGTGCAAAGTGCACCAAAGTTCCCCTAAGGACAAAATAGTCGTGTTAGAGGGAAAATGCAAGGAAAACACAAATCAGCAATGCAACAACGATGGATTCCTGACTGAGGGTACCTGTGGAACAAGGGGACCAAGTCAAAAAGTCACAAGCAACTCGGAGATGGGCAGATGCCCAAGAAATGCCAGCGGTTGGTGCAAAGAAGCTCTTACTAGGCTGAAGAACTGTGAATACTGCAAGAACGACAAGGGCTAGAGACTTCCTCTTTGGAGGATGGATCCACCACGCCTTGGAGAGTCGTGCAGAAGTGTTTTCCCGCCGGATGGACGCCAACAAGCCTTGCTACACGCAAATCGTGCGTTTGGCATTTTTGGACGCTGCTGGGGCCCAGGAGGGACCAGGAGGTCTCAAATTGGACCTGCAGAGAGAGGGGACGTCGAGCAAGACAAGGAGCCCTCACTAAAGCAGGTACCACCCGGAGAAGTGCCAGAAACAGGCACTACGAGGATGCGTGAAACGGTGCTCGCCGAAGTTGCACAAAGGAGTCCCACGTCGCCGGAGACCAACTTAGAAAGTCGTGCAATGCAGGTTAGAGTGCCGTGGACCCAGGCTTGGCAGTGCACGAAGGATTTCTGCCGGAAGTGCACAGGGGCCGGAGTAGCTTGCAAAGTTGCGGTTCCCAGCAATGCAGCCCAGCGAGGTGAGGCAAGGAGTTACCTCCACCAAACTTGGGCTGAAGAGTCACTGGACTGTGGGGGTCACTTGGACGGTGTCGCTGGATTCGAGGGACCTCGCTCGTCATGCTGAGAGGAGACCCAAGGGACAGGTAATGCAGCTTTTTGGTGCCTGCGGTTGCAGGGGGAAGATTCCGTCGACCCACGGGAGATTTCTTCGGAGCTTCTGGTGCAGAGAGGAGGCAGACTACCCCCACAGCATGCACAAGCAGGAAAACAGTCGAGAAGGCGGCAGGATCAGCGTTACAGAGTTGCAGTAGTCGTCTTTGCTACTATGTTGCAGGTTTGCAGGCTTCCAGCGCGGTCAGCGGTCGATTCCTTATCAGAAGGTGAAGAGGGAGATGCAGAGGAACTCGGCTGAGCTCATGCATTCGTTATCTAAAGTTTCCCCAGAGACAGAGACCCTAAATAGCCAGAAAAGAGGGTTTGGCTACCTAGGAGAGAGGAAAGGCTACTAACACCTGAAGGAGCCTATCAGAAGGAGTCTCTGACGTCACCTGGTGGCACTGGCCACTCAGAGCAGTCCAGTGTGCCAGCAGCACCTCTGTTTCCAAGATGGCAGAGGTCTGGAGCACACTGGAGGAGCTCTGGACACCTCCCAGGGGAGGTGCAGGTCAGGGGAGTGGTCACTCCCCTTTCCTTTGTCCAGTTTCGCGCCAGAGCAGGGGCTAAGGGGTCCCTGAACCGGTGTAGACTGGCTTATGCAGAATTGGGCACATCTGTGCCCAACAAAGCATTTCCAGAGGCTGGGGGAGGCTACTCCTCCCCTGCCTTCACACCATTTTCCAAAGGGAGAGGGTGTCACACCCTCTCTCAGAGGAAGTTCTTTGTTCTGCCATCCTGGGCCAGGCCTGGCTGGACCCCAGGAGGGCAGCTGCCTGTCTGAGGGGTTGGCAGCAGCAGCAGCTGCAGAGAAACCCCAGGAAGGGCAGTCTGGCAGTACCAGGGTCTGTGCTACAGACCACTGGGATCATGGAATTGTACCAACAATGCCAGGATGGCATAGAGGGGGCAATTCCATGATCATAGACATGTTACATGGCCATATTCGGAGTTACCATGGTGAAGCTACATATAGGTAGTGACCTATATGTAGTGCACGCGTGTAATGGTGTCCCCGCACTCACAAAGTTCAGTGAATTGGCTCTGAACAATGTGGGGGCACCTTGGCTAGTGCCAGGGTGCCCTCACACTAAGTAACTTTGCACCTAACCTTTACCAGGTAAAGGTTAGACATATAGGTGACTTATAAGTTACTTAAGTGCAGTGTAAAATGGCTGTGAAATAACGTGGACGTTATTTCACTCAGGCTGCAGTGGCAGGCCTGTGTAAGAATTGTCAGAGCTCCCTATGGGTGGCAAAAGAAATGCTGCAGCCCATAGGGATCTCCTGGAACCCCAATACCCTGGGTACCTCAGTACCATATACTAGGGAATTATAAGGGTGTTCCAGTAAGCCAATGTAAATTGGTAAAATTGGTCACTAGCCTGTTAGTGACAATTTGAAAGTAATGAGAGAGCATAACCACTGAGGTTCTGGTTAGCAGAGCCTCAGTGAGACAGTTAGGCACCACACAGGGAACATATACATGCACACCTATGAGCACTGGGGCCCTGTGTGACAGGGTCCCAGTGACACATACATATAGGCCACAAACCTATGAGCACTGGGGTCCTGACCAGCAGGATCCCAGTGACACATAACAACCATACTGAAAACATAGTGTTTTCACTATGAGCACTGAGGCCTGGCTATCAGGCTCCCAGTGAAACAGTGAAAACAGTGACAAACACCCTGACATACTCTCACAAACAGGCCAAAAGTGGGGGTAACAAGGCTAGAAAGAGGCTACCTTCTCACACCCTCTCATCGTGATGAGGTGGTCCCCAGAACACAGGAGCTAGATCCAAGTGACCCCGACAGTCCAATGGTCCATCTGTCCAAATTTGGTGGAGGTAAGTCCTTACCTTCCCACGCTAGACAGTAATACTGTGTACTGTGTAAACTGCAGCTGCCAGGTCTTCTGTGCACTTTTACAAGGAATTCTTTGTGCACAGTACAGACCAGGTCCCAAGCACTCTGTCCTGCATTGCTCAACTCGCTGAGTTGACCACCAGCTTCGTGGGACCCTCCTTTGTAGTGTTGAGACGACCGCTGTGCTCAGATTTCTTGAACCGTGTTCATGTACCTCTGCAGGTGTTGCCTTCTTCAGTGTGGACTCTCTGTATTGCTGAGCGCCCCCTCTGTCTCCTCTTCCCAGGGGAAACCTCTTGGTCCTTCCTGGGCCCAGGCAGCACACATTTTCTTCAACTGTGACCTTTGCAGCTAGCAAGCCTTCTTTGCGGTCTTTCTGTGTGGAAACAACTCTGCATCCTCCAGCACGCCGTGCAACATCTTTTTTGCAAAGGAGAAGTTCCTGGCATCTTCCGTTGTTGCAGAATCTTTGGCTTCTTCCACCCAGAGGCAGCCATTTTGCACCTTCATCCGGGGTTTAGTGGGATCCTGCTCCCTGGACACTTTTGTGAATCTTGGACTTGGTCCTCTTCCTTTACAGGTCCTCAGGTCCAGGAATCCATCTTCAGTGCTTTGCAGACTGTTGTGGTCTTTGCAGAATCTCCTATCACGACTTTAGTGTGTTCTTGGGAAGTAGGGTCACTTTACTCCTACTTTTCAGGGTCTTGGGGTGGGGTATCTTGGACACCCTTAGTGTTTTCTAACACTCCCAGTGACCCTCTATACACTACAACAGGCCTGGGGTCCCTAAGTGGTTCGCATTCCACTTTCTTAGTATATGGTTTGTGTTGCCCCTTGTGAGAAAGTAGCCTCTTTCTAGCCTTGTTACCCCCACTTTTGGCCTGTTTGTGAGTGTATGTAAGGGTGTTTTCACTGTCTCACTGGGATCCTGCTAGCCAGGGCCCAGTGCTCATAGTGAAAACCCTATGTTTTCAGTATGTTTGTTATGTGTCACTGGGACCCTGCTAGTCAGGACCCCAGTGCACATAAGTTTGTGGCCTATATGTATGTGTTCCCTGTGTGGTGCCTAACTGTCTCACTGAGGCTCTGCTAATCAGAACCTCAGTGGTTATGCTCTCTCATTTCTTTCAAATTGTCACTAACAGGCTAGTGACCAATTTTACCAATTTACATTGGCTTACTGGAACACCCTTATAATTCCCTAGTATATGGTACTGAGGTACCCAGGGTATTGGGGTTCCAGGAGATCCCTATGGGCTGCAGCATTTCTTTTGCCACCCATAGCGAGCTCTGACAATTCGTACACAGGCCTGCCACTGCAGCCTGAGTGAAATAACGTCCACGTTATTTCACAGCCATTTTTCACTGCACTTAAGTAACTTATAAGTCACCTATATGTCTAACCTTTACTTGGTAAAGGTTAGGTGCAAAGTTACTAAGTGTGAGGGCACCCTGGCACTAGCCAAGGTGCCCCCACATTGTTCAGAGCCAATTCCCTGAACTTTGTGAGTGCGGGGACACCATTACACGCGTGCACTACATATAGGTCAATACCTATATGTAGCTTCACAATGGTAACTCCGAATATGGCCATGTAACATGTCTAAGATCATGGAATTGCCCCCTCTATGCCATCCTGGCATTGTTGGCACAATTCGATGATCCCAGTGGTCTGTAGCACAGACCCTGGTACTGCCAAACTGCCTTTCCTGGGGTTTCACTGCAGCTGCTGCTGCTGCCAACCCCTCAGACAGGTTTCTGCCCCCCTGGGGTCAAGCCAGGCTTGTCCCAGGATGGCAGAACAAAGGACTTCCTCTGAGAGAGGGTGTTACACCCTCTCCCTTTGGAAAATGGTGTGAAGGCAGGGGAGGAGTAGCCTCCCCCAGCCTCTGGAAATGCTTTCTTGGGCACAGATGTGCCCAATTCTGCGTAAGCCAGTCTACACCGGTTCAGGGACCCCTTAGCCCCTGCTCTGGCGCGAAACTGGACAAAGGAAAGGGGAGTGACCACTCCCCTGACCTGCACCTCCCCTGGGAGGTGTCCAGAGCTCCTCCAGTGTGCTCCAGACCTCTGCCATCTTGGAAACAGAGGTGCTGCTGACACACTGGACTGCTCTGAGTGGCCAGTGCCACCAGGTGACGTCAGAGACTCCTTCTGATAGGCTCCCTCAGGTGTTGCTAGCCTATCCTCTCTCCTAAGTAGCCAAACCCTCTTTTCTGGCTATTTAGGGTCTCTGTCTCTGGGGAAACTTTAGATAACGAATGCAAGAGCTCATCAGAGTTCCTCTGCATCTCTCTCTTCACCTTCTGCCAAGGAATCGACTGCTGACCGCGCTGGAAGCCTGCAAAACTGCAACATAGTAGCTAAGACGACTACTGCAACTCTGTAACGCTGATCCTGCCGCCTTCTCGACTGTTTTCCTGGTGGTGCATGCTGTGGGGGTAGTCTGCCTCCTCTCTGCACTAGAAGCTCCGAAGAAATCTCCTGTGGGTCGACGGAATCTTCCCCCTGCTACCGCAGGCACCAAAAAGCTGCATTACCTGTCCCTTGGGTCTCCTCTCAGCATGACGAGCGAGGTCCCTCGAATCCATCGACTCTGTCCAAGTGACTCCAACAGTCCATTGACTCTTCAGTCCAAGTTTGGTGGAGGTAAGTCCTTGCCTCCCCACGCCAGACTGCATTGTTGGAAACCGCGTCTTTTGCAAATATTCCGGCTTCCGTGCACTTCCGGAGGAAATCCTTTGTGCACAGCCAAGCCTGTGTCCACGGCACTCTAACCTGCATTGCACGACTTTCTAAGTTGGTCTCCGGCGACGTGGGACTCCTTTGTGCAAATTCGGCGAGCACCATTTCACGCATCCTCGTAGTTCCTGTTTCTGTCACTTTTCTGGGTGCTACCTGCAGCTGAGAGGGCTCCTTGTCTTGCACGACGTCCCCTCTCTCTCCTGGTCCAATTTGCGACCTCCTGGTCCCTCCTGGGCCGCAGCAGCTTCCAAAAACGCTTCCCGCATGATTTGCAGCTAGCAAGGCTTGTTGGCGTTCTTTTGGCAGGAAAACACTTCTGCACGACTCTCCATGGAGAGAGGGATCCGTCCACCAAAGGGGAAGTCTCTAGCCCTTTTAGTTCTTGCAGAAACCGCAGCTTCTTCTGTCCAGTAGAAGCTTCTTTGCACCCACAGCTGGCATTTCCTGGGCATATGCCCATCTCCGACTTTCTTGTGACTTTTGGACTTGGTCCCCTTGTTCCACAGGTACCCTAGATTGGAAATCCACAGATGTTGCATTGTTGGTTTGTGTCTTTCCTGCATTATTCCTCTATCACGACTTCTTTGTCTTTTGGGGAACTTTAGTGCACTTTGCACTCACTTTTCAGGGTCTTGGGGAGGGCTAATTTTCTAACTCTCACTATTTTCTAATAGTCCCAGCGACCCTCAACAAGGTCACATAGGTTTGGGGTCCATTCGTGGTTCACATTCCACTTTTGAAGTATATGGTTTGTGTTGCCCCTATCCCTATGTGTTCCCATTGCATCCTATTGTAACTATACATTGTTTGCACTGTTTTCTAAGACTATAATGCATATTTTTGGTATTGTGTACATATAACTTGTGTATAATTGCTATCCTCATACTGAGGGTACTCACTGAGATACTTTGGCATATTGTCATAAAAATAAAGTACCTTTATTTTTAGTATATCTGTGTATTGTGTTTTCTTATGATATTGTGCAAGTGACACTTGTGGTACTGTAGTAGCTTCACACGTCTCCTAGTTCAGCCTAAGCTGCTCTGCTAAGCTACCATTATCTATCAGCCTAAGCTGCTAGACACCCTATACACTAAAAAGGGATAACTGGGCCTGGTGCAAGGTGCAAGTACCCCTTGGTACTCACTACAAGCCAGTCCAGCCTCCTACACCCCTGGGCCTATTTCATCCAATTGTATTCTACAATGTTTGCACTACTTTTCTAACTGTTTACTTACCTGATTTTGGTTTGTGTGTATATTTTGTGTATTTTACTTACCTCCTAAGGGAGTATATCCTCTGAGATACTTTTGGCATATTGTCACTAAAATAAAGTACCTTTATTTTTAGTAACTCTGAGTATTGTGTTTCTTATGATATAGTGCTATGTGATATAAGTGGTATAGTAGGAGCTTTGCATGTCTCCTAGTTCAGCCTAAGCTGCTCTGCTATAGCTACCGATATCAGCCTAAGCTGCTAGAACACTACTGATCTACTAATAAGGGATAACTGGATCTGCCACTAGGTGTAAGTACCATCAGGTACCCACTATAAACCAGGCCAGCCTCCTACACTATTGCTATGCCTCCTTTTTGCCTACAGGGAAGCACCCCAGAGGGGAATGGGCTACAGCCCATTTAAACTCCTTTTTGGTCACCCTGTTAGGGGTCCACTTGCACTTGTGAAGGAGGGGTGGGAGCAACCATTGAAGCCCCCAAACAAGATATTGTGGACTATGTACTTGGCCTAATATCCAGCATGTCTGTCACTGTGTCTTTTCCTCACGATCTGCATGCTGCCGAAGAAGAATGCCCACATCCTGGTGTCACCAACTCAGAAAGCTTTAATAGCACAGAGTTATGATGAAGCCAGGTGGTTGGAAGGGAATTAGGGTAGCAAACAGCTGGGAGAGAGATCTGAAAAGGAAAAGGTTAGAACGAACATGCATATACTCATTAATGACAATCTAGTTCACCATTAGAGCCTTTGCGTACATGCATCTCCATAACACCAGATTGAAACTCTTTGTGATTGGGCAATAGCCCCTTCTGTAAATCACAACACCAGAATGAACTGAGACCTCAGAGTGCAAAGAAGACCAGAGTTTTAGACCATGGACACTCTCTTAAATATCAATCACAGAACCATGTATGCATTGATAAAACTCTAAACATTTGATCTCAGTTTTAGAAAACTCATAAAACCCTTAAAGAGGTATTTTCCCATAATATAAAACACCTTAATATGTATCTCACATATTATGCATCCTAAAATAATGAAACTGTGATTTTTTTATCTTTGAAACCCTTTTTCAAATAAATGTTCTCCTATACATGAAAAGCGCTTTAAGTATTGGGCCAAGGACACTTTTCTTTCTGTGAAATGAAGTGCTTCCAAATATTGTGGCCAAAGCGCCTTTTTCTCCTCTGGAACTGAAGTGCTATGCCAAATCGCGTTCCTTCCTTTTGATGGGAGCGCTATGTCAATGCGCGTTATTATTGTGAACTGAAGCGCTTTATCAATAGTGTGTTGCTTCCTTGAATTGAAGCGATTTTACTGAGCGTTTTGCAGCCGTGAACTAAACCGCTTTATTGAGCGCGTTTGCTGTCGTGAACTGAAGCGCTTTACTGAGCGCGTTGTTGCTATGAACTGAATCGCTTTACTGAGCACGTTTGCTGCCGTGAACTGAAGCGCTTTACTGAGCGCATTTGCTTCCGTGAACTGAAGTGCTTTACGGAGCGCGTTTGCTGCCGAGAACTGAAGCGCTTTACTGAGCGCGTTGCTGCGGTGAACTGAAGCGCTTTACCGAGCGCGTTGCTGCCGTTAACTGAAACGCTTTACCGAGCGCGTTGCTGCCATGAACTGAACCGCCTTTCCTGAGCGCGATACTGGTGTGCACTGGACAGCTAAATTCAAAAGGCCTTAAATGCCATGCTCGTTAGGCTAGTGGAATGCTGAAAGTTAGGGAGAAACAACTACCTTCTGTAGGAAAGTACCATCTTGCCTGGCATGTTACCCCCATTTTTCACTGTATATATGTTGTTTTAGTTGTATGTGTCACTGGGACCCTGGTAACCCAGGGCCCCAGTGCTCATAAGTGTGCCTGAATGTGTTACCTGTGTAGTGACTAACTGTCTCACTGAGGCTCTGCTAACCAGAACCTCAGTGGTTATGCTCTCTCATTTCTTTCCAAATTGTCACTGACAGGCTAGTGACCATTTTTACCAATTTACATTGGCTTACTAGAACACCCTTATAATTCCCTAGTATATGGTACTGAGGTACCCAGGGTATTGGGGTTCCAGGAGATCCCTATGGGCTGCAGTATTTCTTTTGCCACCCATAGGGAGCTCTGACAATTCTTACACAGGCCTGCCACTGCAGCCTGAGTGAAATAACGTCCACGTTATTTCACAGCCATTTTACACTGCACTTAAGTAACTTATAAGTCGCCTATATGTCTAACCTTTACCTGGTAAAGGTTAGGTGCAAAGTTACTTAGTGTGAGGGCACCCTGGCACTAGCCAAGGTGCCCCCACTTTGTTCAGAGCCAATTCCCTGAACTTTGTGAGTGCGGGGACACCATTACACGCGTGCACTACATATAGGTCACTACCTATATGTAGCTTCACAATGGTAACTCGGAATATGGCCATGTAACATGTCTATGATCATGGAATTGCCCCCTCTATGCCATCCTGGCATAGTTGGCACCATCCCATGAACCCAGTGGTCTGTAGCACAGACCCTGGTACTGCCAAACTGCCCTTCCTGGGGTTTCACTGCAGCTGCTGCTGCTGCCAACCCCTCAGACAGGCATCTGCCCTCCTGGGGTCCAGCCAGGCCTGGCCCAGGATGGCAGAACAAAGAACTTCCTCTGAGAGAGGGTGTGACACCCTCTCCCTTTGGAAAATGGTGTGAAGGCAGGGGAGGAGAAGCCTCCCCCAGCCTCTGGAAATGCTTTCTTGGGCACAGATGTGCCCAATTCTGCATAAGCCAGTCTACACCGGTTCAGGGACCCCTTAGCCCCTGCTCTGGCGCGAAACTGGACAAAGGAAAGGGGAGTGACCACTCCCCTGACCTGCACCTCCCCTGGGAGGTGTCCAGAGCTCCTCCAGTGTGCTCCAGACCTCTGCCATCTTGGAAACAGAGGTGCTGCTGGCACACTGGACTGCTCTGAGTGGCCAGTGCCACCAGGTGACGTCAGAGACTCCTTGGGATAGGCTCGTTCAGGTATTGCTAGCCTATCCTCTCTCCTAGGTAGCCAAACCCTCTTTTCTGGCTATTTAGGGTCTCTGCCTCTGGGGAAACTTTAGATAACGAATGCAAGAGCTCATCCGAGTTCCTCTGCATCTCTCTCTTCACCTTCTGATAAGGAATCGACTGCTGACCGCGCTGGAAGCCTGCAAACCTGCAACATAGTAGCAAAGATGACTACTGCAACTCTGTAACGCTGATCCTGCCGCCTTCTCGACTGTTTTCCTGCTTGTGCATGCTGTGGGGGTAGTCTGCCTCCTCTCTGCACCAGAAGCTCTGAAGAAATCTCCCGTGGGTCGACGGAATCTTCCCCCTGCAACCGCAGGCACCAAAAAGCTGCATTACCTGTCCCTTGGGTCTCCTCTCAGCACGACGAGCGAGGTCCCTCGAATCCAGCGACTCTGTCCAAGTGACCCCCACAGTCCAGTGACTCTTCAGTCCAAGTTTGGTGGAGGTAAGTCCTTGCCTCACCTCGCTGGGCTGCATTGCTGGGAATCGCGACTTTGCAGCTACTCCGGCCCCTGTGCACTTCCGGTGAAATCCTTTGTGCACAGCCAAGCCTGGGTCCACGGCACTCTAACCTGCATTGCACGACTTTCTAAGTTGGTCTCCGGCGATGTGGGACTCCTTTGTGCAACTTTGGCAAGCACCGTTTCACACATCCTTGTAGTGCCTGTTTCTGGCACTTCTCTGGGTGCTACCTGCTTTAGTGAGGGCTCTTTGTCTTGCTCGACGTCCCTTCTCTCTTCAGGTCCAATTTGCGACCTCCTGGTCCCTCCTGGGCCCCAGCAGCGTCCAAAAACGTTAAACGCACGATTTGCGAATAGCAAGGCTTGTTGGCGTCCTTTCAGCGGGAAAACATGTCTGCACGACTCTCCAAGGCGAGTGGGATCCGTCCACCAAAGGGGAAGTCTCTAGCCCTTTTCGTTCCTGCAGAAACCTCAGCTTCTTCTGTCCAGTCGAAGCTTCATTGCACCCGCAGCTGGCATTTCCTGGGCATCTGCCCATCTCCGACTTGCTTGTGACTTTTGGACTTGGTACCCTAGATTGGAAATCCACAGTTGTTGCATTGCTGGTTTGTGTCTTTCCTGCATTATTCCTCTAACACGACTACTTTGTCCTTAGGCGAACTTTAGTGCACTTTGCACTCACTTTTCAGGGTCTTGGGGAGGGTTATTTTTCTAACTCTCACTATTTTCTAATAGTCCCAGCGACCCTCTACAAGGTCACAGAGGTTTGGGGTCCATTCGTGGTTCGCATTCCACTTTTGGAGTATATGGTTTGTGTTGCCCCTCTCCCTATGTTTCCCCATTGCATCCTATTGTAACTATACATTGTTTGCACTGTTTTCTAAGACTATACTGCATATTTTTGCTATTGTGTATATATATCTTGTGTATATTTCCTATCATCTCACTGAGGGTACACTCTAAGATACTTTGGCATATTGTCATAAAAATAAAGTACCTTTATTTTTAGTATAACTGTGTATTGTGTTTTCTTATGATATTGTGCATATGACACTAAGTGGTACTGTAGTAGCTTCACACGTCTCCTAGTTCAGCCTAAGCTGCTCTGCTAAGCTTCCATTATCTATCAGCCTAAGCTGCTAGACACCCTATACACTAATAAGGGATAACTGGGCCTGGTGCAAGGTGCAAGTACCCCTTGGTACTCACTACAAGCCAGTCCAGCCTCCTACATTGGTTGTGCAGTGGTGGGATGAGTGCTTGAGACTACTTACCACTCTTGTCATTGTACTTTTCATAAGAGAAAAATATACAAAACAAGGTCAGTGTATATACACATAGCCAAAAAGTTTTGCATTTCCTCTTTTCACTCTTTTCTAAGTGCTGAAAAGTACTTCTAAACTTTCAAAAAGTTCTTAAAAGTTTAAAAAGTTTTTTCTGTCTTTCCAAAAAGTTCTGAAAACTTTTTTCTCTTTTTCTATCACTTTAACTCTCTCTAAAAAATGTCTGGCACAGGCCAAAGTGTTGATCTGTCCAAACTTGCATATGACAACCTTAGCTGGAAAAGAGAAAGGAGTCTCTGTATAGAGAGAGGTTTGAGTGTAGGGAAGAATCCTTCCTTGGAACTGTTACTTAACATGCTTAGAGAACAGGATAAGGCCATAGGTGCCCCATCTGTTGAAAAAGTACCTAATAGTTCTCAATCTGATTCAGGGACTCCCCCAGGAAAAGATTCAGGAAAGAAACTTCCTAGCCTGCCCATTACTAGACAATCTTGCATAGATGGTAATGATGATGAGCCACACCAAATAAATAGTGTTGTCTCACTGTAGGAGGCTGGACTGGCTTGTGGTGAGTACCAAGGGGTACTTGCACCTTGCACCAGGCCCAGTTATCCCTTATTAGTGTATAGGGTGTCTAGCAGCTTAGGCTGATAGATAATGGTAGCTTAGAAGAGCAGCTTAGGCTGAACTAGGAGACGTGTGAAGCTACTACAGTACCACTTAGTGTCATATGCACAATATCATAAGAAAACACAATACACAGTTATACTAAAAATAAAGGTACTTTATTTTTATGACAATATGCCAAAGTATCTTAGAGTGTACCCTCAGTGAGAGGATAGGAAATATACACAAGATATATATACACAATAGCAAAAATATGCAGTATAGTCTTAGAAAACAGTGCAAACAATGTATAGTTACAATAGGATGCAATGGGGAATCATAGGGAGAGGGGCAACACAAACCATATACTCCAAAAGTGGAATGCGAACCACGAATGGACCCCAAACCTATGTGACCTTGTAGAGGGTCGCTGGGACTATTAGAAAATAGTGAGAGTTAGAAAAATAACCCTCCCCAAGACCCTGAAAAGTGAGTGCAAAGTGCACTAAAGTTCCCCTAAGGACAAAGTAGTCGTGTTAGAGGAATAATGCAGGAAAGACACAAACCAGCAATGCAACAACTGTGGATTTCGAATCTAGGGTACCTGTGGAACAAGGGGACCAAGTCCAAAAGTCACAAGCAAGTCGGAGATGGACAGATGCCCAGGAAATGCCAGCTGCGGGTGCAAAGAAGCTTCGACTGGACAGAAGAAGCTGAGGTTTCTGCAGGAACGAAAAG
This sequence comes from Pleurodeles waltl, assembly GCF_031143425.1. Taxonomy (NCBI): domain Eukaryota; kingdom Metazoa; phylum Chordata; class Amphibia; order Caudata; family Salamandridae; genus Pleurodeles; species Pleurodeles waltl. The sequence continues at coordinate 2,487,874 of NW_027150389.1, read as the reverse complement.
GGCTAGAGACTTCCCCTTTGGTGGACGGATCCCCCTTGCCGTGGAGAGTCGTGCAGAAGTGTTTTCCCGCTGAAAGAACGCTAACAAGCCTTGCTAGCTGCAAATCATGCCTTTTAGCGTTTTTGGACGCTGCTGGGGCCCCGGAGGGACCAGGAGGTCGCAAATTGGACCTGAAGAGAGAGGGGACGTCGAGGAAGACAAAGAGCCCTCACTAAAGCAGGTAGCACCCGGAGAAGTGCCAGAAACAGGCACTACGAGGATGCAAGAAACAGTGCTTGCCGAAGTTGCACAAAGGAGTCCCACGTCGCCGGAGACCAACTTAGAAAGTCGTGCAATGCAGGTTAGAGTGCCGTGGACCCAGGCTTGGCTGTGCACAAAGGATTTCCGCCGGAAGTGCACAGGGGCCGGAGTAGCTGCAAAGTCGCGGTTCCCAGCAATGCAGCCCAGCGAGGTGAGGCAAGGACTTACCTCCACCAAACTTGGACTGAAGAGTCACTGGACTGTGGGGGTCACTTGGACAGAGTCGCTGGATTCGAGGGACCTCGCTCGTCGTGCTGAGAGGAGACCCAAGGGACCGGTAATGCAGCTTTTTGGTGCCTGCGGTTGCAGGGGGAAGATTCCGTCGACCCACGGGAGATTTCTTCGGAGCTTCTGGTGCAGAGAGGAGGCAGGCTACCCCCACAGCATGCACAAGCAGGAAAACAGTTGAGAAGGCGGCAGGATCAGCGTTACAGAGTTGCAGTAGTCGTCTTTGCTACTATGTTGCAGGTTTGCAGGCTTCCAGCGCGGTCAGCGGTCGATTCCTTATCAGAAGGTGAAGAGAGAGATGCAGAGGAACTCGGCTGAGCTCATGCATTCGTTATCTAAAGTTTCCCCAGAGACAGAGACCCTAAATAGCCAGAAAAGAGGGTTTGGCTACCTAGGAGAGAGGATAGGCTACTAACACCTGAAGGAGCCTATCAGCAGGAGTCTCTGATGTCACCTGGTGGCACTGGCAACTCAGAGCAGTCCAGTGTGCCAGCAGCACCTCTGTTTCCAAGATGGCAGAGGTCTGGAGCACACTGGAGGAGCTCTGGACACCTCCCAGGGGAGGTGCAGGTCAGGGGAGTGGTCACTCCCCTTTCCTTTGTCCAGTTTCGCGCCAGAGCAGGGGCTAAGGGGTCCCTGAACCGGTGTAGACTGGCTTATGCAGAATTGGGCACATCTGTGCCCAAGAAAGCATTTCCAGAGTCTGGGGGAGGCTACTCCTCCCCTGCCTTCACACCATTTTCCAAAGGGAGAGGGTGTCACACCCTCTCTCAGAGGAAGTTCTTTGTTCTGCCATCCTGGGCCAGGCCTGGCTGGACCCCAGGAGGGCAGATGCCTGTCTGAGGGGTTGGCAGCAGCAGCAGCTGCAGTGAAACCCCAGGAAGGGCAGTTTGGCAGTACCAGGGTCTGTGCTACAGACCACTGGGATCATGGGATTGTGCCAACTATGCCAGGATGGCATAGAGGGGGCAATTCCATGATCATAGACATGTTACATGGCCATATTCGGAGTTACCATTGTGAAGCTACATATAGGTAGTGACCTATATGTAGTGCACGCGTGTAATGGTGTCCCCGCACTCACAAAGTTCAGGGAATTGGCTCTGAACAATGTGGGGGCACCTTGGCTAGTGCCAGGGTGCCCTCACACTAAGTTATTTTGCACCTAACCTTTACCAGGTAAAGGTTAGACATATAGGTGACTTATAAGTTACTTAAATGCAGTGTAAAATGGCTGTGAAATAATGTGGACGTTATTTCACTCAGGCTGCAGTGGCAGGCCTGTGTAAGAATTGTCAGAGCTCCCTATGGGTGGCAAAAGAAATGCTGCAGCCCATATGGATCTCCTGGAACCCCAATACCCTGGGTTCTTCAGTACCATATACTAGGGAATTATAAGGGTGTTCCAGTAAGCCAATGTAAATTGGTAAAAATGGTCACTAGCCTGTTAGTGACAATTTGGAAAGAAATGAGAGAGCATAACCACTGAGGTTCTGATTAGCAGAGCCTCAGTGAGACAGTTAGTCACTATACAGGTAACACATTCAGGCACACTTATGAGCACTGGGGCCCTGGGTTACCAGGGTCCCAGTGACACATACAACTAAAACAACATATATACAGTGAAAAATGGGGGTAACATGCCAGGCAAGATGGTACTTTCCTACACTCACATCATAGCAAAAGCATTTATTCTCACCATACTGGTAGTAATGTTTCTGTAAACCAAGCTGTTAGGGTGCCTTCTGTAAGGGACAGGTCTCCTTCTGTTCATTCCCATCATAGCTCTGTTTCTAGAAATGTCCCTCCCACCAACCCTGATGACAGAATGTTAGAGAGGGAACTCAATAAGTTGAGGGTGGAACAAACCAGACTGAAGCTTAAAAAGCAACAGCTGGATTTGGATAGACAGTCTTTTGAATTAGAGAAGGAAAGACAGTAGTTGGGTTTGGATACCCATGGTGGCAGCAGCAGTATTCCCCATAGTCATCCTGCAAAAGAGCATGATTCCAGGAATCTGCACAAGATAGTTCCCCCTTAAAGGAGGGGGATGACATTAACAAGTGGTTTGCTGCACTTGAGAGGGCCTGTGTTGTACAGGATGTCCCTCAAAGGCAGTGGGCTGCTATCCTATGGCTATCATTTAGTGGAAAAGGTAGGGATAGGCTCCTTACTGTGAAAGAAAATGATGCTAATAATTTCCAAGTTCTTAAGAATGCACTCCTGGATGGTTATGGCTTAACCACTGAACAGTACAGGATAAAGTTCAGAGAGACCAAAAAGGAGTCTTCACAAGACTGGGTTGATTTCATTGACCAGGCAGTGAAGGCCTTGGAGGGGTGGTTACATGGCAGTAAAGTTACTGATTATGACAGCCTGTATAACTTAATCCTGAGAGAGCATATTCTTAATAATTGTGTGTCTGATTTGTTGCACCAGTACTTGGTGGACTCTGATCTGACCTCTCCCCAAGAATTGGGAAAGAAGGCAGACAAATGGGTCAGAACAAGAGTGAACAGAAAAGTTCATACAGGGGGTGACAAAGATGGCAACAAAAAGAAGGATGGTAAGTCTTCTGACAAGGGTGGGGACAAATCTAAAAATGAGTCTTCATCAGGCCCACAAAAACACTCTGGTGGGGGTGGTGGGTCCAAATCCTCCTTTAATCAGAACAAGGAAAAGAAACCATGGTGCTATTTATGTAAAATAAAAGGCCATTGGACAACAGATCCCAGTTGTCCAAAGAAAGGCACCACAGCTCCTACCACTACAACCCCTACTGCTACACCTAGTGTCCCTACTAATAGCAGTGGTGGTGGGAGCAAACCTACTAATAGCCAATCCAAGGGAGTAGCTGAGCTCACTTTTGGTAATTTAGTTGGGGTTGGTCTGATTAGGGAGACCACAGAGGCTACTTTGGTCTCTGAAGGGGCTATTGATTTAGCCACTTTGGTTGCTTGCCCCCATAACTTGGAGAAGTACAAGCAACTAACCCTAATAAATGGTGTTGAGGTCCAGGCCTACATGGACACAGGTGCCAGTGTCACAATGGTGATTGAGAAACTGGTACACCCTGAACAACACATACTTGGACACCAGTACCAAGTAACCGATGCTCACAACATAACACAAAGCCACCCCATGGCTGTTGTAAATCTCAACTGGGGGGGGGTAACTGGTCCAAAGAAAGTTGTGGTAGCTTCAGATTTACCTGTAGACTGTCTATTAGGGAATGATTTGGAGACATCAGCTTGGTCAGATGTGGAGTTGGAGGCCCATGCAGCAATGCTGGGCATCCCAGGGCATATTTTTGCTTTGACAAGGGCTCAGGCCAAAAAGCAAAAAGGACAGGGAAGCTTGGATCCTGGAACAATGGACCAAGTGCTCCCTAAAGCTAGGGCTAGTAGAAGCAAACCACTTCCTACTATCCCTCCTTCTACAGTGGATTCAACTTCTGAGGAAGAAGAATTCCCTCCCTGTGCAGAACCTACACCAGAGGAGCTGGAAGCAGACACTGCTGAGCTTTTGGGTGAAGGGGGGCCTGCCAGAGAGGAGCTGAGTGTGGCACAGCAAACCTGTCCCACATTAGAGGGTCTCAGACAGCAAGCTGTCAAACAGGCTAATGGGGATGTCAGTGACTCTCACAGAGTTTACTGGGAGGACAACCTCTTGTACACTGAGCATAGGGATCCTAAACCTGGAGCTGCCAGGAGATTAGTGATTCCTCAGGAGTACAGAAAGTTCCTCCTAACACTGGCACATGACATTCCCCTAGCTGGGCACCTGGGTCAAATGAAAACTTGGGACAGATTGGTTCCATTGTTTCATTGGCCTAGGATGTCTGAGGACACAAAGTAATTTTGTAAGTCATGTGAAACCTATCAAGCCAGTGGCAAGACAGGTGGCACTCCAAAGGCACCCCTTATCCCACTGCCTGTGGTTGGGGTTCCCTTTGAAAGGGTAGGGGTTGACATAGTTGGCCCCCTTGACCCTCCTACTGCTTCAGGCAATAGTTTTATCTTAGTGGTAGTGGACCATGCCACAAGATATCCTGAAGCTATTCCTTTAAGGACCACTACAGCACCTGCAGTGGCAAAGGCCCTCCTGGGAATATTTTCCAGTGTGGGCTTCCCAAAGGAAGTAGTATCAGACAGAGGAAGCAATTTCATGTCTGCATACTTAAAGGCCATGTGGAAGGAGTGTGGTGTAACGTACAAGTTCACAACACCCTATCATCCACAAACAAATGGACTGGTGGAGAGATTTAATAAAACTCTCAAAGGCATGATTATGGGTCTCCCTGAAAAACTCCGCAGGAGATGGGATATCCTTCTACCATGCCTCCTTTTTGCCTACAGGGAGGTACCCCAGAAAGGAGTGGGCTTCAGCCCCTTTGAACTTCTTTTTGGACACCCTGTTAGGGGTCCACTCACACTTGTAAAGGAGGGTTGGGAACAACCTTTAAAAGCTCCTAAGCAGGATATTGTGGATTATGTACTTGGCCTCAGATCAAGGATGGCTGAGTACATGAAAAAGGCCAGTAAAAACCTTAAGGCCAGCCAAGAGCTCCAGAAGCAATGGCATGATCAGAAGGCTGTTTTGGTTCAGTACCAACCAGGGCAGAAAGTGTGGGCCTTGGAGCCTGTGGCCCCAAGAGCACTCCAAGATAAATGGAGTGGACCCCACACAATTGTTGAAAAGAAGGGTGAAGTCACCTACTTGGTTGACTTAGGCACTGCCAGGAGTCCCCTTAGGGTGCTCCATGTCAACCGCCTGAAACCCTACTATGACAGGGCTGATCTCACCCTGCTCATGGCAACTGATGAGGGACAGGAAGAAGACAGTGATCCTCTACCTGATCTCTTCTCTTCCACAGAACAAGATGCTCTTGTGGAAGGTGTAGTTTTGGCTGATTGTCTTACTGCTGAGCAGAAAGACCATTGCATAAATCTCCTAGGACAATTTTCAGAACTCTTCTCTACTGTGCCAGGCACCACTTCTTGGTGTGAGCACACTATAGATACTGGAGACAGTTTACCTGTCAAAAGTAAGATCTATAGGCAGCCTGACCATGTCAGTGACTGCATAAAGCAAGAAGTTCAGAAAATGTTGGAACTAGGAGTAGTTGAGCACTCTGACAGTCCATGGGCTTCTCCTGTGGTACTGGTACCAAAACCCAATTCTAAAGATGGAAAGAAGGAAATGCGGTTTTGTGTAGACTATAGAGGTCTCAACTTGGTAACCAAAACTGATGCTCACCCTATACCCAGGGCAGATGAGCTTATAGATACACTGGCATCTGCCAAGTATCTAAGCACTTTTGATTTGACTGCAGGGTATTGGCAGATCAAATTATCAGAAGATGCTAAATCTAAGACTGCATTTTCTACCATTGGAGGACATTACCAGTTTACTGTAATGCCTTTTGGTTTGAAAAATGCACCTGCCACTTTTCAAAGGTTGGTGAACACAGTCCTGCAAGGGCTGGAAGCTTTCAGTGCAGCATATTTAGACGATATAGCTGTCTTTAGCTCCAGCTGGGATGATCACCTGGTCCACCTATGGAAAGTTTTGGAGGCCCTGCAAAAGGCAGGCCTCACTATCAAGGCTTCAAAGTGCCAGATAGGGCAGGGTAAGGTGGTTTATCTGGGACACCTTGTTGGTGGGGAACAGATTGCACCACTTCAGGGGAAAATCCAAACAATTATTGATTGGGTCCCCCCTACCACTCAGACTCAGGTGAGAGCCTTCCTAGGCCTCACTGGGTATTACAGGAGGTTCATTAAGAACTATGGCTCCATTGCAGCCCCTCTTAATGACCTCACATCCAAGAAAATGCCTAAAAAGGTATTATGGACAGCAAACTGTCAGAAAGCTTTTGAGGAGCTGAAGCAGGCCATGTGCTCTGCACCTGTCCTGAAAAGCCCTTGTTACTCTAAAAAATTATATGTCCAAACTGATGCATCTGAATTAGGAGTAGGGGCAGTCCTATCACAACTTAATTCTGAGGGCCAGGATCAACCTGTTGCTTTTATTAGTAGAAGGTTGACCCCTATAGAAAAGCGTTGGTCTGCCATTGAGAGGGAGGCCTTTGCTGTGGTCTGGGCTCTGAAGAAGTTGAGGCCATACCTGTTTGGCACTCACTTCATTGTTCAGACAGACCACAAACCTCTACTTTGGCTAAAACAAATGAAAGGTGAAAATCCTAAATTGTTGAGGTGGTCCATATCCCTACAGGGAATGGACTATACAGTGGAACATAGACCTGGGAGTAGCCACTCCAATGCAGATGGACTCTCCAGATATTTCCACTTAGACAATGAAGACTCATCAGGTCATGGCTAGTCTTATTGTCCTTCGTTTGGGGGGGGGTTGTGTAGGAAAGTACCATCTTGCCTGGCATGTTACCCCCATTTTTCACTGTATATATGTTGTTTTAGTTGTATGTGTCACTGGGACCCTGGTAACCCAGGGCCCCAGTGCTCATAAGTGTGCCTGAATGTGTTACCTGTGTAGTGACTAACTGTCTCACTGAGGCTCTGCTAACCAGAACCTCAGTGGTTATGCTCTCTCATTTCTTTCCAAATTGTCACTGACAGGCTAGTGACCATTTTTACCAATTTACATTGGCTTACTAGAACACACTTATAATTCCCTAGTATATGGTACTGAGGTACCCAGGGTATTGGGGTTCCAGGAGATCCCTATGGGCTGCAGCATTTCTTTTGCCACCCATAGGGAGCTCTGACAATTCTTACACAGGCCTGCCACTGCAGCCTGAGTGAAATAACATCCACGTTATTTCACAGCCATTTTACACTGCACTTAAGTAACTTATAAGTCACCTATATGTCTAACCTTTACCTGGTAAAGGTGAGGTGCAAAGTTACTTAGTGTGAGGGCACCCTGGCACTAGCCAAGGTGCCCCCACATTGTTCAGAGCCAATTCCCTGAACTTTGTGAGTGCGGGGACACCATTACACGCGTGCACTACATATAGGTCACTACCTATATGTAGCTTCACAATGGTAACTCCGAATATGGCCATGTAACATGTCTATGATCATGGAATTGCCCCCTCTATGCCATCCTGGCATAGTTGGCACAATCCCATGATCCCAGTGGTCTGTAGCACAGACCCTGGTACTGCCAAACTGCCCTTCTTGGGGTTTCACTGCAGCTGCTGCTGCTGCCAACCCCTCAGACAGGCATCTGCCCTCCTGGGGTCCAGCCAGGCCTGGCCCAGGATGGCAGAACAAAGAACTTCCTCTGAGAGAGGGTGTGACACCCTCTCCCTTTGGAAAATGGTGTGAAGGCAGGGGAGGAGTAGCCTCCCCCAGCCTCTGGAAATGCTTTGTTGGGCACAGATGTGCCCAATTCTGCATAAGCCAGTCTACACCGGTTCAGGGACCCCTTAGCCCCTGCTCTGGCGCGAAACTGGACAAAGGAAAGGGGAGTGACCACTCCCCTGACCTGCACCTCCCCTGGGAGGTGTCCAGAGCTCCTCCAGTGTGCTCCAGACCTCTGCCATCTTGGAAACAGAGGTGCTGCTGGCACACTGGACTGCTCTGAGTGGCCAGTGCCACCAGGTGACGTCAGAGACTCCTTGGGATAGGGTCCTTCAGGTGTTGCTAGCCTATCCTCTCTCCTAGGTAGCCAAACCCTCTTTTCTGGCTATTTAGGGTCTCTGCCTCTGGGGAAACTTTAGATAACGAATGCAAGAGCTCATCCGAGTTCCTCTGCATCTCTCTCTTCACCTTCTGATAAGGAATCGACTGCTGACCGCGCTGGAAGCCTGCAAACCTGCAACATAGTAGCAAAGACGACTACTGCAACTCTGTAACGCTGATCCTGCCGCCTTCTCGACTGTTTTCCTGCTTGTGCATGCTGTGGGGGTAGTCTGCCTCCTCTCTGGACCAGAAGCTCCGAAGAAATCTCCCGTGGGTCGACGGAATCTTCCCCCTGCAACCGCAGGCACCAAAAAGCTGCATTACCGGTCCCTTGGGTCTCCTCTCAGCACGACGAGCGAGGTCCCTCGAATCCAGCGACTCTGTCCAAGTGACCCCCACAGTCCAGTGACTCTTCAGTCCAAGTTTGGTGGAGGTAAGTCCTTGCCTCACCTCGCTGGGCTGCATTGCTGGGAACCGCGACTTTGCAGCTACTCCGGCCCCTGTGCACTTCCGGCGGAAATCCTTTGTGCACAGCCAAGCCTGGGTCCACGGCACTCTAACCTGCATTGCACGACTTTCTAAGTTGGTCTCCGGTGACGCGGGACTCCTTTGTGCAACTTCGGCGAGCACCATTTCACGCATCCTCGTAGTGCCTGTTTCTGGCACTTCTCTGGGTGCTTCCTGCTTTATTGAGGGCTCTTTGTCTTGCTCGACGTCCCTTCTCTCCTCAGGTCCAATTTGCGACCTCCTGGTCCCTCCTGGGCCCCAGCAGCGTCCTAAAACGCCAAACGTACGATTTGCGACTAGCAAGGCTTGTTGGCGTCCTTTCAGCGGGAAAAGACTTCTGCACAACTCTCCACGGCGAGTGGGAACCGTCCACCAAAGGGGAAGTCTCTAGCCCTTTTCGTTCCTGCAGAAACCTCAGCTTCTTCTGTCCAGTCGAAGCTTCTTTGCACCCGCAGCTGGCATTTCCTGGGCATCTGCCCATCTCCGACTTGCTTGTGACTTTTGGACTTGGTCTCCTTGCTCCACAGGTACCCTAGATTGGAAATCCACAGTTGTTGCATTGCTGGTTTGTGTCTTTCCTGCATTATTCCTCTAACACGACTACTTTGTCCTTAGGGGAACTTTAGTGCACTTTGCACTCACTTTTCAGGGTTTTGGGGACGGTTATTTTTCTAACTCTCACTATTTTCTAATAGTCCCAGCGACCCTCTACAAGGTCACATAGGTTTGGGGTCCATTCGTGGTTCGCATTCCACTTTTGGAGTATATGGTTTGTGTTGCCCCTATCCCTATGTTTCCCCATTGCATCCTATTGTAACTATACATTGTTTGCACAGTTTTCTAAGACTATACTGCATATTTTTGCTATTGTGTATATATATCTTGTGTATATTTCCTATCCTCTCACTGAGGGTACACTCTAAGATACTTTGGCATATTGTCATAAAAATAAAGTACCTTTATTTTTAGTATAACTGTGTATTGTGTTTTCATATGATATTGTGCATATGACACTAAGTGGTACTGTAGTAGCTTCACACGTCTCCTAGTTCAGCCTAAGCTGCTCTGCTAAGCTACCATTATCTATCAGCCTAAGCTGCTAGACACCCTATACACTAATAAGGGATAACTGGGCCTGGTGCAAGGTGCAAGTACCCCTTGGTACTCACTACAAGCCAGTCCAGCCTCCTACACCTTCAGACTTGGGCCCTTCACGACTTTACCGCCCACAAGTACGACCTACTCGTGTCTGAATTCCAAATGGAATAATAGAAACCTTTGAGTTTCTGGCAAGCTGCCTTTGAAGAAATTCTGCTTTGCTCCAGAGGAATGTCCCTTGACGTCTGACTGCATCGAAGTCTTCAAAATAATGAGCCACGAGCTTGGGTGCGGCTGGGCTTTATAGGCCAGCCACACCCCAAGATGGCTGCTGCATCTAAAAACATGGGAAATGTAGTCTCTTCATAGGAGAGCACTGATAAGTGCATCTTGACCACCAATGGCTTGAACCCACAGCCATGTGAGCTTTACCACAGGGCAAACGCACTTCTGGCCGTTCTTGAAACAAGCAGAGATAACCAGTGGTGCGCATAAAGCGCCGCAAATCCGCGCAGCGGACCTTCGGGTAGGACCTGGACCATGCAAAGCCTTGATCCTGACAATGGCTGAGTACATGAAAAGGCCACTAGAAAACTTCAGGGTAGCCAAGAGTTGCATGACCGGAAGGATGTCCTGACTGAGTCCCGCCCAAGACAGAAGGGGTGGGTACTGGAGCCTGTGGCACCCAGAGCACTCAAGGACAAATGGAGTGGTCCACATCTGATAGTGGAGAAGAAGGGTGAGGTCACTTATTTAGTGGAGCTAGGCACTCCCAGAAGTCCTCTAAGACTACTTTATGTGAACCGCCTGAAACCCTACTATGATAGGGCAGATTTAACCCTGCTCATGGCCACTGATGAGGGACAGGAACAAGAGCGTTACCCTCTCCCTGACCTCTTTTCCAACAGTGCAGCTGATGGCTCATTGGAAGGAGTTGTCCTTGCAGATGGCATCCTTACAGAAGAGCAAAAGAAGGACTGCAGTAACCTCCTAGGCAGTTTTCTGATCTGTTTTCTTTGACACCTGGTCAGACCACTTGGTGAGAACACACCATAGATACTGGAGACAGTTTACATGTCAAAAGTAAGATTTACAGACAGCCTGACCATGTCAGGGACTGCATTAAATTAGAAGTTCAGAAAATGTTGGACTTAGGAGTGACTGAGCACTCAGATAGCCCCTGGGCCAGCACAGTGGTGCTAGTACCAAAGCCTCATCATCACAATGGGAAAAGGAAGATGCGGATTTATGTAGATTATAGAGGGCTCAATACAGTCACAAAGACTAATACTCACCCTATACCCAGGGCATGTGAGCTGAGAGATACACTGGCATCTGCCAAGTATCTAATTACTTTTGACTTTACTGCAGGGTACTGGCAGATCAAGCTACAGGGAGATGCAACATCTAAAACTGCATTCTCTATCATTGGAGGTCATAAGCAATTTACAGTTATGCCCTTTGGATTAAAGAAGGCACCTGCCACTTTCTAGAGGCTGGTAAAAACAGTCCTCCAAGGTCTGGAATCTTTCAATGCAGCATATCTAGATGATATTGCTGTATTCAGCTCCACCGGGGATGACCACCTATGGAAAGTTTTGGAGGTCTTGCAGAAGTCATGCCTCACTATCAAGGCCTCAAAGTGCCAGATAGTGCAGGGGAAGGTGGTTTATCTGGGACACCTAGTTGGTGGGGAACAGATAGAACCACTATTGGGGAAGATCCAGACTATTTTAGACTAGTCTTTCCCTACTACTCAGACCCACGTCAGAGCCTTTCTTGGTCTCACTGGGTACTACAGGAGTTTTATTAAGAATCATGGCTCCATTGTTTCCCCTCTTAATGACCTCACTTCCAAGAAAATGCCCACAAAGGTATTATGGACAGCTAGCTGTCAGAAAGCTTTTGAGGAGCTAAAGCAGGCTATGTGTCCTGCACCTGTCCTAAAGAGCCCAAACTATTCTAAGAAGTTTATTGTCCAGACAGATGCTTCAGAGTTGGGGGTTGGGGCTGTGCTATCACAACTAAATTCAGAGGCCAGGATCAAACTGTTGCTTTTATTAGTAGAAGGTTGACCCCTAGAGAAAAGTGTTGGTCAGTCATGGAGAGGGAGGCCTTTGCTGTGGTCTGGGCCCTGAAGAAGCTAAGACCCTACTTCATAGTTCAGCCAGACCACAAAACTTTCTTATGGTTAAAACAAATGAAAGGTGAAAACCCTAAATTATTGAGGTGGTCCATTTCCCTACAGGGGATGGACTTTACAGTGGAACATAGACCTGGGAGTAACCACTCCAATGCAGATGGACTCTCCAGATATTTGCACTTAGACAATGAAGAGTTAGCCTTATTCTACCTCGTTTGGGGAGGTTGTGTAGGAAAGTACCCTCTTTTTGGTATGTTACCACCTTGCTGTCGGCTGGCTCCGTTAGAACGTACTGTTTAATCAGATCTGTGACTAATTTAATAACCGTCTGACCTAAGTCTCTCCCTTCTGGTATCCTTCGGAACAAATTAGAGCGGCAGGAGCGATTCTACACATCACCGACTTGGATCTGAAGGTTGGTTGATTCCGCTTGTTATCTGGCAACTCCATCTGTGATCTGCGGTCCTCCAGGTCTTATACTTGTTGTTTGACTTCTCAATTGCTGTATGTTATTATTTATGAAGCTAAATTGAGTTTCCAGATTACGATTTGCCTTAAATTCAGTAAGAATCTGGAGAAGCATAGTCTCCGTAGCTGAGGAGCATTCATCACCTTGTCCCCCTTCTGCCTGATTATGAGAAGTCAGCCCAGCATGCCCAGAACCTGAATAAGATGAAGAGCTCATATTGTTGACTATTTTGCCAACTTCCTGTTGCCCTGCTGTGACCCCCATCTGAATTGAGTCTGACGTCAGCGAATAAGATATTAACCCGCAAGAGATGTAAGGGTCTGAATGTCGCTGAGTATTAAATAAATTATAGGGGGATGGAGACTGGCAAATAGGTACTGAGTTGAGTCTTGCATGCCCCCACTTCTTTAAACCTTATGCTGGGAGTGCTAGTTTGGTGGTTCTTTGAGCTCCTTAGGTTCAGCCACGGTAAATAACGGAAACCTCTGTAGTTGCACATTGCTATTTTGTTGGGTGGTAATCTGACCTAGCTGTGTCAGTTCGAAAGGGTGCAGGTCTCGCAGCCAATTCTGGTTGTCACTGGTGTTCTATCCAGCTACTAATTACCTGTTCCTTGCCCTCAGCTTCCATGATTGCAGTGTTCCCTAATGGCTCCCTCTGTCTCCGTCTGCCAACAGAAGGTGATACACCATAGGTGGCAGTAGTAGTAGCAGGCACTGAGAATATGTGGAAGAACAATTGGGAGAGTGTAGAACACTCACAAGTAGTATCAGTAAAGTTGTTTAGTAGGTTGAGCATCTTCTGGAGTAAGCTGATGGAAGCTAATGTGCCAAATGTTGTCAAAATGCAGTAAAAACTGGATTCCAATAGAGTCTATGGAAACTCTTTTATATTAATTTGTCCAAGTTAATTGATAACCCAGACACCACCAAGTTGAGGAGGAAGAGCAAACATTTTTCTCCTTTTTTATTTAGTATTTGTTTTTCACTCACCCCAGGTCTCCGTGCCTGTGACCAGGATCATGCTGTTATTACTCCTGCCTTCCGTGGCTTTAATCACTCTCCCTTTTTTTTTCAAATGAGCTCCGGCTCCAGCACGAGTTCAAGGGGGGGCCTTCATAGGCTTTGTTGGTCGAATAAAAGCTACAAGGCGCCTCTGAGTGACAATAGCAACCTGACCGGTTCCTTTCCTCATTAAACCACAGCTTTCCACCTCCTGCCAGGTCAAAACTTATCAGCAGCATAGATTCCGCAGTCTCCGGGGCTGAGTTGGTGTGCCAATGCCTCCGTCACTTCGGCATTAACCGCGAAGCATGATGGGAGCTCCAGACGCGGCTTCGCCTTACCATGATCTCAATGCAGTCACTAAGACGCACACCCTATCCCCCGAGCTGATGACCTCATTGATCGGTTTGGAGCTGCCAAATACCTCAGCACATTTGATTTGACATCTGGGTATTGGCAGATTTCCCTAAACGAGAAATGAGGGAGCCAAGGAGAGATCAGCATTTTCTACCCCAGTTGGGCACTTCCAGTGCTACCATTTGGGATGAAAAATGCCCCTGCCACATTTCAGAGGCTGGTCAACCAGGTGTTGACTGGGCTGGATGACTTCAGTGCAGCTTACCCGGATGACATTGCAGTGTTCAGTTCCACTTCGGAGGAATACTTGCAGCAACTCTGAGTATTAGAGGCCCTGCAAAAGGCATGTCTCACTATTAAGGCAAGCAAGTACCAAATAGGTCAGGGCTCTGCAGTGTATGTGGGACACCAGGTAGGGAGTGGCCAGGTGTCATTCCTACAGCCAAAAATTGATACCATTCAGGCTGGACAGCCTCCAAGACCCAGACTGAGGTTAGGGCCTTTTTAGGCCAAACTGGCTATCACAGGAGGTTTGTCAAGGGATATGGCACCATGTTGCCCCCTTGCATGAGTGGACTTCCAAGAAGCAACCAAGGAAGGTGATCTGGGGTCAGAGGCTTGTGAGACAGCTTTTGATGCCCTGAAGGCTGCCATGTGCATAGAACCTGTGCTGAAGGCACCTGACTACTCCAAGAAGTTTGTTGTGCAAACAGATGCCTCAGAGCATGGTATAGGAGTAGTACTCTCACAGCTTAATGAGAGGGCCTAGATCAACCTGTAGCCTTCATTAGCAGGAACTTACATCCCAGGGAATGTAGGTAGAGTGCAATAGAGTATGAAGCTTTTGCTGTGGTCTGCGCGCTGAAGAAGCTAAGACCCTACTTGTTTGGGATTCATTTCCGTGTTCAGACCGACCACAGGCCCCTCAGATGGTTAATGCAGATGAGGGGTGTTAGACCTGACAGCCTCAGGGTGGTCACCCTTAACTTTTTGCCTGCCTCCCTCCACTTTTTGGACACTGTTTTTGCTGGTTTTAAGACTCTACACTCTTTACCACTGCTAACCAGTGCTAAAGTGCATATGCTCTCTCCCTTAAAACATGGTGACATTGGTTCATACCCAATTGGCTTATTTAATCTAGCTGTAAATCCCCAGTAAAGTGCACTACATATGCCCAGGGCCTATAGATTAAATGCTACTACTGGGCCTGGAGCACTGATTGTGCTACCCACATAAGTAGCCCCTTAACCATGCCTCAGGCCTGCCATTGCAAGGCCTGGGTGTGCAGTTTCACTGCCTCTTCGATTTGGCATTTAAAAGTACTTGCCAAGCCTTAACTCCCCCTTTTCTACATATACGTCACCCCTAAGGTAGGCCCTAGATAACCCCTAGGGCAGGGTGTTATGTAGGTAAAAGCAGGACATGTACCTGTGTAGCCCGGAAAAACCCACGCACACCTCCCCCTTTTCCACGCATCTCCTCCTCTGCGCCCGTTGCGGATAACTTAGACATAAACCAGGTACTTTTTGCTTGCAAGAGACACTTGTTGTTTTTAAAGAACTTAAGACTCTTTTTATCATTTTCTACAGTGGTATTTCAACGTGTACTTATCAAATCTTGATCTTTTTGACATGCATTTAATCAGATAAATATTCTATATTTTTCTAAACCTGTGTGTTGTATTTTTATTGTGTTTATACTCTGTTATTGCATGATTTATTGCACAAGTACTTTATACATTGCTTTCTAAGTTAAACCTGACTGCTCAGTGCCGAGCTACCAGAGGGTGTACACAGGATCATTTGGACTGTGTGTAACTTACCCTGGCTAGAGTGTGGGTCCTTGCTTGGACAGGGGGTAACCTGACTGCCAACCAAAGACCCCATTTCTAACACTGGTAAATCAGCGGTGAGGATAGGACTTGTAATTGTGCAGTGACATACACTACCTTCCCACAGTTGAAGGTCAACTTGATTTTTTATCTTTTTCTGCAATTTCGTTTTCTACCTGACATTTAAACTTAATCCTCATTTAACATGTCTCTGGCTGGGTCTCAAGCAGGAGCTGAAGGTTTTGACCTAGCCAAGCTGGAGACATGCACTGTTAACCAGCTGAAGGGTTTCTGCAAGGGGATGGGAGTACGTACCCGGGGCGCCTCCAGAAAGGCGGAGTTCCAACAGGCGCTGGGGGCCTGGGCAGAAGCCCATTCAGAGGAGGATGTTGAGGAGGAGGAGCCAGATAAAGGCCCCTTAGAGGATTTGTTTCCAGCAGTGGGGGATGTTACCCATGAAATTGTGCCCCTGCCAAACCAGGGAGCAGTGTCTCTAGTCATGGCCTGACCGCAGAGGAAAGGAGGGAGGAGAGAGAAGTTCAGCTGCAAAAGGCAAAGTTAAACATGGAGGCAGAGGAAAGGAAAGCAGAGATGGAAGCCAAACAAGCTGAAGCTGAAAGGGCTTTGGTTGAGAAGAAGATTCTTCTGGTTCATGAACTTAGTCTCAAAGAGCTGGATATCAAAGCTAGGCAGTCTGAGTCCAGCAGCAATGGTGGCAGCATACATGCAGGACCTGCTGGGGAAAGGAAGGTTTGTATACCCAAAGATGTGGTGCCAAGTTGCGTGGTGGGAGATGACATTGATAAGTGGTTGGCAGCTTATGAAGTGGCAATAAGGGCTCGCTGGGTTTGTGAAGAGCAATGGGGGACAGCCTTGTGTTGGTATGCACCAGTAGTGGGGAGGGACCCACTCCTTGCATTGGATCCAAGGGATTAACACACATACACACCCATGAAAACTGCTTTGCTTGCCAGGTTTGGGCTGACACCTGAGAAATACTGTCAGATGTTCAGGGACAGTGTAGGAAAGTACCATCTTGCCTGGCATGTTACCCCCATGTTTCACTGTATATATGTTGTTTTAGTTGTATGTGTCACTGGGACCCTGCCAGCCAGGGCCCCAGTGCTCATAAGTGTGCCCTGTATGTGTTCCCTGTGTTATGACTAACTGTCTCACTGAGGCTCTGCTATCCAGAACGTCAGTGGTTATGCTCTCTCATTTCTTTCCAAATTGTCACTAACAGGCCAGTGACCAATTTCAAGAATTTACATTGGCATACTGGAACACCCTTATAATTCCCTAGTATATGGTACTGAGGTGCCCAGGGTATTGGGGTTCCAGGAGATCCCTATGGGCTGCAGCATTTCTTTTGCCACCCATAGGGAGCTCTGACAATTCTTACACAGGCCTGCCCTTGCAGCCTGAGTGAAATAACGTCCATGTCATTTCACAGCCATTTACCACTGCACTTAAGTAACTTATAAGTCACCTATATGTCTAACCTTTAGTGTGTGGACACCCTGGCACTAGCCAAGGTGCTCCCACATTGTTCAGGGCAAATTCCCCGGACTTTGTGAGTGCGGGACACCATTATACGAGTGCACTATACATATGTCACAACATATGTATAGCGTCACAATGGTAACTCCGAACATGGCCATGTAACATGTCTAAGATCATGGAATTGTAACCCCAATGCCATTCTGGCATTGGGGAGACAATTCCATGATCCCTCGAGTCTCTAGCTTTGACCCGGGTACTGCCAAACAACCTTTCCCGGGGTTTCACTGCAGCTGCTGCTGCCAACCCCTCAGACAGGTTTCTGCCCTCCTGGGGTCCAGCCAGGCTTGGCCCAGGAAGGCAGAACAAAGGACTTCCTCAGAGAGAGGGTGTTACACCCTCTCCCTTTGGAAAAAGGTGTTAGGGCTGGGGAGGAGTAGCCTCCCCCAGCCTCTGGAAATGCTTTCATGGGCACAGATGGTGCCCATTTCTGCTTAAGCCAATATACACCAGTTCAGGGATCCCCCAGCCCTGCTCTGGCGCGAAACTGGACAAAGGAAAGGGGAGTGACCACTCCCCTGACATGCACCTCCCATGGGAGGTGCCCAGAGCTCCTCCAGTGTGCTCCAGACCTCTGCCATCTTGGAAACAGAGGTGCTGCTGGCACACTGGACTGCTCTGAGCGGCCAGTGTCAGCAGGTGACGTCAGAGACTCCTTCTGATAGGCTCCTTCAGGTGTTGCTAGCCTATCCTCTCTCCTAAGTAGCCAAACCTCCTTTTCTGGCTATTTAGGGTCTCTGCTTTGGGGAATTCTTTAGATAACGAATGCAAGAGCTCATCAGAGTTCCTCTGCATCTCTCTCTTCACCTTCTGCCAAGGAATCGACTGCTGACCGTGCTGGAAGCCTGCAAAACTGCAACAAAGTAGCAAAGACGACTACTGCGACCTTGTAACGCTGATCCTGCCGCATTCTCAACTGTTTTCCTGGTGGTGCATGCTGTGGGGGTAGTCTACCTCCTCTCTGCACTAGAAGCTCCGAAGAAATACCCCGTGGGTCGACGGAATCTTCTCCCTGCAACCGCAGGCACCAAAGTACTGCATCACCGGTCCTCTGGGTCTCCTCTCAGCACGACGAGCGAGGTCCCTTGAACTCAGCAACTCTGTCTAAGAGCCTCCCACAGTCCAGTGACTCTTCCGTCCAAGTTTGGTGGAGGTTAGTCCTTGCCTCCCCACGCTAGACTGTACTGCTGGGAACCGCGTGTTTTGCAGCTGCTCCGGCTCCTGTGCACTCTTCCAGGATTTCCTTTGTGCACAGGCAAGCCTGGGTCCCCGGCACTCTAACCTGCAGTGCACGACCTCCTGAGTTGTCCTCTGGCGTCGTGGGACCTTCCTTTGTGACTTCGGGTGAGCTCCATTTCACTCCACTTTGTAGTGCCTGTTCCGGCCCTTCTGCAGGAGCTGCTTGCTTCTGAGTGGGCTCTTTATCTTGCTGGATGTCCCCTCTGTCTCCTCTCGCAATTGGTGACATCCTGGTCCCACCTGGGTCACAGCAGCATCCAAAAACCCTAACCACAACCCTTGCAGCTAGCAAGGCTTGTTTGCAGTCTTTCTGCACGGAAACACCTCTGCACGACTCTTCATGACGTGGGACATCCATCCTCCAAAGGGGAAGTTTCTAGCCCTTGTCGTTCTTGCAGAATCCATAGCTTCTACCATCCAGTGGCAGCTTATTTGCACCCACAGCTGGCATTTCCTGGGCATCTGCCCACTCCCGACTTGATCGTGACTCTTGGACTTGGTCCCCTTGTTCCACAGGTACTCTCGTCAGGAAATCCATTGTTGTTGCATTGCTGGTGTTGGTCTTCCTTGCAGAATTCCCCTATCACGACTTCTGTGCTTTTTGGGGAACTTAGGTGCACTTTGCACCCACTTTTCAGGGTCTTGGGGTGGGCTATGTTTCTAACCCTCACTGTTTTCTTACAGTCCCAGCGACCCTCTACAAGGTCACATAGGTTTGGGGTCCATTTGCGGTTCGCATTCCACTTCTAGAGTATATGGCTTGTGTTGCCCCTATCCCTATGTGCCCCCATTGCATTCTTTTGTGACTATACATTGCTTGCACTGTTTTCTATTGTTATTACTGCATATTTTGGTATTGTGTACATATATCTTGTGTATATTTGCTATCCTCATACTGAGGGTACTCACTGAGATACTTTGGCATATTGTCATAAAAATAAAGTACCTTTATTTTTAGTATATCTGTGTATTGTGTTTTCTTAATGATATTGTGCATATGACTCTAGTGGTACTGTAGGAGCTTCACTCGTCTCCTAGTTCAGCCTAAGCTGCTCTGCTAAGCTACCTTTTCTATCAGCCTAAGCTGCTAGACACCCCTCTACACTAATAAGGGATACCTGGACTTGGTGCAAGGTGTAAGTACCCCTTGGTACCCACTACAAGCCAGGCCAGCCTCGTACAAGATGGATGTGACTGTACTCACCCCCTTGTGGCTGCTGTGATGCCCTCAAGTGCCCATCCAACTCCGGATACGCCACCGCCAGGATCCGGAACATCAGGGGGGTCATGGTGTGACGGGCACCCCTCCCACAATGGGAGGCCATCCCCAGCTGGGCCTCCGCCGTCTTCTTGCTCCAGGAACGAATGTCCTCCCATCTTTTACGGCAGTGGGGGCTCCGTCTGTGGTTGACCCCCAGGGTCCGAGCGTCCTTGGCGATGGCACGCCAACTATCCTTCTTCCGGTGGGCACTGACATTGAGGAATAGTACAAGGGAAAAGGATGATCTTTAACCGTTCGGACCGTCACAGTCATTGGCCCACGTTCCCAACCTTGTCCTGATGCATGTACACTCACCGTCCGCTTATGCAGGCCTCAGTCCCCCCCTGTATCTTCCATCCACACCCCTCCAAACAGGCATTGCCCATACAGCATGCTCACAGTGTACTCACCTGTTTGTCTGAAGGACCGTAGAGTAGCGTGTACTGGGGGAGGACCCCATCCACTTACTTCTCCAACTCCTCCAAAGTGAAGGCTGGAGCCCTTTCCCCAGACACATGAGCCATCGTCTCTTCTAGACACAGGTCACAGCAGCACTTGCAGTGTAGGTCCTCTCCTGTCGAAGGTCAGGTATCAAGTGAGTGAACAGAGAGGAAATGGCGATCACGTCCGCTGCGGTGCGTACCATCACCGCCGGCGTACATCGTCATCGGCTCCTGGGACCCATAGGGCCCAATGTTAACCAATGCAGGATAGCGCAGCGGTCTTCGACCGCCTACCGCAATGGTGTACAACGCCAGCGCAGTTACCTCATATCCCCTTGTCCCACATTACAGGTCAGGCAGCCGCCATTTCAGGGGGCCACATGGCATTATTTTTAAATATGTCACACATATCTAGGCCTTGCATACACACAGTGACAGGCACATAGCAGATTGACAAATGTGTGCAATAAATTCTTTTTTTACTACCTCAGTGTTGGCTGACTCTGTACTCGCTGTTCGCGTCCATAGGGCACGTCCGCTGGGGCAGGTGAGGAAATGGCGGAATCCTCTGGTGTACAGACCGCTGGTGGACCTGTCGACAATGGAAGACAGACACATCATTATCACTTACAGACTTGATCGTGCCACAATCCAGGAACTGTGTGCCCAGTTGGAGCCAGACCTGATGTCAGCTATCGGCCAACCCACAGGAATCCCCCCTCTAGTTCAAGTCCTGTCAGTACTCCATTTCTTGGCAAGTGGGTCTTTTCAAACAACAATGGCCATTGCATCAGGGATCGTTTTCCATCAGGTGGAGGATTTGCCCACAGTGAAAGGTGACTTCTATGCCCTGGGACTTGTCCCCAACATCATAGGGGCCATTGATGGGACACATGTGACATTGGTACCCCCCCCGGAGGAGTGAACAGGTGTACAGAAACAGGAAGAGCTATCATTCAATGAATGTGCAGATGGTGTGTTTGGCCGACCAGTACATCTCCCATGTGAACGCCAAGTGTCCAGGCTCAGTGCATGACGCTTACATTTTGATGAATAGCAGCATCCCTTATGTGATGGGGCAACTCCAGAGGCACAGTTTGTGGCTAATAGGTGAGGACAAGGACCCTATACCCTGTGAATAGTTGTCTGGGTCTGGGGTTGTCCCTAAGGGTTAGTATCTGTCTAACAGTTGTCCCTCGACATTTTCAGGTGACTTTGGGTACCCCAACCTGTCATGGCTAATGACCCCAGTGAGAAATCCCAGGACAAGGGCAGAGGAAGGCTACAATGAGGCACATGGGCGAACAAGGAGGGTGATCGAACAGACCTTCGGCCCCCTGAAGGCCAGGTTCCGGTGCCTCCATATGACAGGTGGTTCCCTCTACTGCTCACCAAAGAAGGTGTGCCAGATCATTATGGACTTCTGTCTGCTGCACAACCTGGCTTTGTGATGACAGGTGCCTTTTCTGCAGGAGGATGGTCCAGAAGGAGGTCTCGTGGCAGCTGTGGAGCCTGTGGACAGTGAAGAAGAGGAGGCAGAAGAAGAGGAATCGACAACAGAAACAACGTGATCCAGCAATACTTCCAGTGAGACACAGGCAAGAATACAGCACTGCCTCCTACATCTCATACAATTGTTACACCTATCATATGTCTGTCACTTTCACCCAGTGTATGGACCCTGACCTGTCACTTTGCCTTTCCATTTCACAGATATGGGTCCCACTGTGTGACTTCTGCTATGTTACCTCATGGACTAGAGCTGTGTGACATAGGTATGTTGACAATTCAATGGACATTGCTATTTTTGTTAGTTACAAAAAATACACATTTGTGAAAGCACAGACTGACTCTAGATTGTTTTGTGATTCAAGGGTGTTTATTTCAGTGCAAATTAGTGGAGGGGGTTGGAAAATGGTCAGGGGTGATGGTGGAGGAATGTCCATGGCAGAGTCCAGTTATTAGTCTCACAGGTGCATTGTCCAAAGGGGCATAGGAAGTGGAGCTAGGGCAGTTGATGGATGGACAGGGTGACGAAGTGGGACAGAAGGATGACATTCAGGGTGGTCTCATTTATTAGCAGGGGTCTTGGCATTGTTCTCTGTCTTTGTCCTGGATCTCAGGGACCGCTTGCGGGGTGGTTCTCCATCTGCAGGGGGTGGGGTGCTGGTGACGTGGTCCTGTGGTGGTGCCTCCTGTCCACTAGCGCCGGTGGAGGTGGTGAGCAGTTCATCATCGAGGCTAGTGTCAGGGGCCCCTTGCTGTCCCACAGTGTCCCTCCTGGTGTTCACAAGGTCCTTCAGCACCCCTACAATGGTGACCAGGGTGGTGTTAATGGACTTCAAGTTCTCCCTGATCCCCAAATACTGTTCCTCCTGCAGCCACTGGGTCTCCTGAAACTTGGCCAGTACCGTTGCCATCGTCTCCTGACAATGATGGTACGCTCCCATGATGTTGGAGAGGGCCTCGTGGAGAGTGGGTTCCCTGAGCCTGTCCTCCCCCTGTTGCACAGCAGTCCTCACGGTTCCCCTGTTTTCGTGTTCCTCTGTCCCCTGAACCGTGTGCCCACTGCCACTGCCCCCAGGTCCCTGATGTTCTTGGGTTGGTGGGTTTGCCTGGGTTCCCTGTAGTGGTGGACACACTGCTGCTTGACGTGACCTGGGGACAGAGGCATGGGCCCGCTGGGTGGGTGCTGTGCTGGTGTTTCCTGAGGAGGGAGGCTCTGTGGTGGCATGTGCTAGTGTGTCGGGATCCGACTGTCCCGAGGTCCCAGAT
This sequence comes from Pleurodeles waltl, assembly GCF_031143425.1. Classification (NCBI taxonomy): domain Eukaryota; kingdom Metazoa; phylum Chordata; class Amphibia; order Caudata; family Salamandridae; genus Pleurodeles; species Pleurodeles waltl. The sequence goes on along the minus strand of NW_027150389.1, from coordinate 2,464,989 downwards.
GGGCCGGGCTGGTCATCTAGATCCAGTTGGACAGAGCTGCTGTCATCACTGTGGGCCTCTTCTATGGGGGGTGTGGACATGTCTGGAACATCCTGTCCGGTGATGTTGGGTAGGGGTCCTGCAGGGGTGTAAAGGCATGATTATTGCATCTGTGTGTGCCATAGTGTGCAATGGGTGGGTGACCCTGTACCCCAGTGCTTACATTCTTGTCTAGGGCCTTGTGTGATATTTGGTTTGGGGATCTGTGTGGGTATCTGTAGTGGACATGCTTTGGTGATGGGTGTCTATGCTTTGGTGTTGCATTCAGGGCTTGGTGTTGGGATGGGTGGGTTGTGATAGTGGGGTATATGTGAGGTGTTGGAGTGATGGGGGTAAGGGTGGGGTGTGTGATAGCATGCAGGGCTTGGTGTTGGGATGGGTGGGTTGTGATAGTGGGGTATATGTGAGGTGTTGGAGTGATGGGGGTAAGGGTGGGGTGTGTGATAGCATGCAGGTAGGGTGGGGGATGTAATAGTTAAGATTTGACTTACCAGAGTCCATTCCTCCTGCTACTCCTGCGAGGCCCTCAGGATGCAGTATAGCCAAGACCTGCTCCTCCCATGTTGTTAGTTGTGGGGGAGGAGGTGGGGGTCTGCCGCCAGTCCGCTGAACTGCAATCTGGTGTCTAGAGACCACTGAACACACCTTCCCCCGTAGGTCGTTCCCCCTCTTCCTGATGTCATCCTGTGTTCTTGGATGCTGTCCCACTGCGTTGACCCTGTCTACGATTCTGCGCCGTATCTCCAGCTTCCTTGCAATGGAGGTGTGCTGCACCTGTAATCCGAATAGCTGTAGCTTTACCTAGAAGATTTCCTCCACCATGACCCTGAGCTCCTCCTCAGAGAACCTGGGGTGTCTTTGCGGGCCATGGTGTGGTGTGGATGATGTGTGAGCTGGTATGTGTTGTGATGTGTGAGGGGATGTGTTTGTGTGTGTTGTGTGAGGTACGTGGATGTTGTGTGAGTGAAGATGGTGTGTGCCTGTGGATGCTAGTTTGCTGATGATGGTGTCTCTCTCTGTGCTTCGTTCTCAATGTTTGTTGTAGGGGTTTGTCAAATGTGGGTGGGTGTTTTATGTTGTATTAAGTGTGTGGGAGTGGTGTGTGTATGTGTATCAGGTGTGTGCATTTCGATTTGTCCAATGTGGTTGAGTTTTATAAAAGTGTGTGTATTTTGAGTGCAGCGGTGTGTACCGCCAATGGAACACCGTGGTTGAAAGACCGCCGCTTGGATTCGTGTGTCGTGATAGTGTGGGTGTATTCCTGTTGGCGTGACGGTGGAGGTTTTGTTATCGCCAGTTTATCACTGAACTTTGGTGTGGCGGACTTGTGTGGGTGTCTGGATTTTGGCAGATTCCGGCCTGTGGAAAGTAATAGCTGTAGCAGATTTCCACGGCCGCAGAGGTGTGTTGGCGGTCTTCTGCACGGCGGTAAGCGGCATTTACGGCCAATGTTGTAATGAGGGCCTTTGTCTAATTTGGTCCACGGTTACTTGATATCACTTTTGTACAAATGAAAAATTTATGTTTCTTGGAATGTTTTGGGTCCTGTGCATAATTTATTATCCACGTTTTACAGGACATCTCTCCGAGGACTTGAGCTGAGCCCCCTGGTACTGAATGACTGGCAGTGTCCTAAGAAAAGCATTGAAAGAGGTGAAGTGAGGCAGCCGCCTACCTGCGGATACTTGTACAGCGCCAGGAGCTGGGCCATGGAGTAGGTGGTCGAAGAGGACAGGTCGCCGATGAAGCCCACCAGGACTCCTTCTCTCTGACACCTGTAGTTTGGAACTGCCTCATTTTGCTGAGACATGATGCTCAGGGTGCTCTGAAGAGCCTTTATCTCACTAGCACAGGAGTCAAATATATGGTACCCCACGGTGAGGTTTGGTAAAAGAGCAGGGTTTCGGTTAATCTCCTCCACGGCGTAGATGAAGACCAGGACCTGCAGAACATGCTCAAATGAACCCCTGAAAGAGCAGGAAAAACAGCAGAAAATGACAGCTTTGTCACTGCTTTCAACATAGGCAGAGAAACAGGAATATGGAGAAATGAACTATACAGAAGATATTTGTTGTAGTGTTTTAAGCAGCTGATCATTTCAAGAGCATTGCTGCGGCTTTCCTTGCTCTCTTTGTTTCATCCTAGGTTCTGATGACCTAAATTTGCTGCTTTTACCTGCTGAATGTGGAACTAGAACACCTCAAAATCCCCCCATCCATATTAGAGATTCTGGGAGTGATCTGCCATGGTCCAACAGTGCACCACCCCACATCACCCCATCCAGCCCCATGAAAACATGAAGCATCTTTGCAACTTGCCAGTCAAAGAGCGACAAGATCACCAGAATTGAAACTACTATGGCCATGGGAAAGGAACAAGCCAGTTAAATTGGACCACTATTGTAGGAAAGTACCATCTTGCTTTGCATGTTACCCCCATTTTTACTGTATGTATGTGTGTTTTCCCCTATGTGTCACTGGGATCTCGCTAGCCAGGACCCCAGTGCTCATAAAGTGTGCCCTGTATTTGTTCACTGTGTGGTGCTGTAGGAAAGTACCATCTTGCCTGGCATGTTACCACCATTTTCACTGTATGTATGTGTGTTTTAGCCCTTGTGTCACTGGGATCCTGCTAGGCAGGACCCCAGTGCTCATAGTATGTGCCCTGTATAGGTTCCCTGTGTGGTGTCTAACTGTATCACTGAGGCTCTGCTAACCAGAACCTCAGTGTTTATGCTCTCTCTGCTTTCTAAACTTGTCACTGCAGGCTAGTGACTAAATTTACCAATTTTCATTGGCACACTGGTACATCCCAAATCATTCCCTTGTATATGGTACTTAGGTACCCAGGGTATTGGGGTTCCAGGAGATCCCTATGGGATGCAGCATTTCTTTTGCCACCCATAGGGAGCTCTGACAATTCTTACACAGGCCTGCCAGTGCAGCCTGAGTGAAATAACGTCCACATTATTTCACAGCCATTTACCACTGCACTTAAGTAACTTATAAGTCACCTATATGTCTAACCCTCACTTGGTGAAGGTTGGGTGCCAAGTTACTTAGTGTGTGGGCACCCTGGCACTAGCCAAGGTGCCCCAACATTGTTCAGGGCAAATTCCCCGAACTTTGTGAGTGCGGGGACACCATTACACGTGTGCACTATACATAGGTTACTACCTATGTATAGTGCCACAATGGTAACTCCGAACATGGCCATGTAACATGTCTAAGTTCATGGAATTGTCACCCCAATACCATTCTGGAGCCAATCCTCCTTTCTTGGTAGCTGTAGGAGGATGGCCTGGCTTGTAGTGGGTACCAAGGGGTACTTACACTCTGTACCAGGTCCAGTTATCCCTTATTAGTGTAGAAGAGGTGTTTCTAGCAGCTTAGGCTGATAGAAGGTAGCTATGGAGAGCAGCTTAGGCTGAACTAGGAGACATGCAAAGCTCCTACTATACCACTGGTGTCATATGCACAATATCATAAGAAAAAACAATACACAGATATACTAAAAATAAAGGTACTTTATTTTTATGACAATATGCCAAAAGTATCTCAATGAGTACCCTCAGTATGAGGATAGCAAATATACACAAGATATATATACACAATACCAAAAATATGCAGTAATAGCAAAAGGAAGTAATGCAATCAATGTATAGTCACAATAGATTGCAATAGGAGCACAGAGGTATAGGGGCAACACAAACCATATACTCCAAAAGTGGAATGCGAACCACGAATGGACCCCAAACCTATGTGAGCTTGTAGAGGGTCGCTGGGACTGTAAGAAAACAGTGAGGGTTAGAAAAATAGCCCACCCCAAAACCCTGAAAAGTAGGTGTAAAGTGCACCTATGTTCCCCAGAGAGCACAGAAGTCGTGATAAGGGAATTCTGCAAGGAAGACCAACACCAGCAATGCAACAAAGGTGGATTTCCAGACGAGAGTACCTGTGGAACAAGGGGACCAAGTCCAAGAGTTGCGACAAAGTCGAGATTGGGCAGATGCCCAGGAAATGCCAGCTGAGGGTGCAAAGAAGATGCCACCTGATGGTGGAAGCTGTGGATTCTGCAAGAACCAAGAGGACTAGGAACTTCCCCTTTGGAGGATGGATGTCGCTCGTCGTGAAGAAGCTTGCAGAGGTGTTCCCACGCAGAAAGACCACAAACAAGCCTTGCTAGCTGCAAGGGTCGCGGTTAGGGTTTTTGGACACTGCTATGGCCCAGGAGGGACCAGGATGTTGCCACTTGGATGAGGAGACAGAGGGGGTGCCCAGCAAGTCAGGGAGCCCTCACAGAAGCAGGCAGCACCCGCGGAAGTGCCAGAACAGGCACTACAAAGAGGAGTGAACCGGAGCTCACCTGAAGACACAAAAGGAAGTCCCACGACGCTAGAGGACAACTCAGGAGGTTGTGCACTGCAGGTTAGAGTGTCAGGGACCCAGGCTTGGCTGTGCACAAAGGAAATACCGGAAGAGTGCACAGGAGCCGGAGCAGCTGCAAATCACGCGGTACCCAGCAATGCATTCTAGCGTGGGGAGGAAAGGACTTACCTCCACCAAACTTGGACTGAAGAGTCACAGGACTGTGGGAGTCACTTGGACAGAGTTTCTGAGTTCCAGGGACCACGTCGTGCTGAGAGGGGACCCAGAGGACAGGTGGAAGATTCCGTCGACCCACAGGAGAATTCTTCAGAGCTCCTAGTGCAGAGAGGAGGCAGGCTACCCCCAGAGCATGCACTACCAGGAATACAGTCGAGAAGGTGGCAGGATCAGCGATACAAGGTTGCAGTAGTCGTCTTTGCTTCTTAGTTGCGGTTTTGCAGGCGTCCTGAGCAGTCAGCGGTCGATCCTGTGGCAGAAGGTGAAGAGAGAGATGCAGAGGAGCTCTGATGAGCTCTTGCATTCATTATCTAAAAAAATTCCCCAAAGCAGAGACCCTAAATAGCCAGAAAAGGAGGTTTGGCTACTTAGGAAGGAGGATAGGCTAGCAACACAGGTAGGAGCCTATCAGAAGGAGTCTCTGACATCACCTGCTGGCCCTGGCCACTCAGAGCAGTCCAGTGTGCCAGCAGCACCTCTGTATCCAAGATGGCAGAGGTCTGGAGCACAGGGGAGTGGTCACTCCCCTTTCCTTTGTCCAGTTTCGCGCCAGAGTAGGGCTGGGGGATCCCTGAACCAGTGGAGACTGGCTTATGCAGAGATGGGCACCATCTGTGCCCATCAAAGCATTTCCAGAGGCTGGGGGAGGCTACTCCTCCCCATCCCTGACACCTTTTTCCAAAGGGAGAGGGTGTAACACCCTCTCTCTGAGGAAGTCCTTTGTTCTGCCTTCCTGGGCCAAGCCTGGCTGGACCCCAGGAGGGCAGAAACCTGTCTGAGGGGTTGGCAGCAGCAACAGCTGCAGTGAAACCCCGGGAAAGGCAGTTTGGCAGTACCCGGGTCTGTGCTAGAGACTCGGGGGATCATGGAATGGCATTGGGGTGACAATTCCATGATCTTAGACATTTTACATGGCCATGTTCGGAGTTACCATTGTGACACAGGCCTGCCACTGCAGCCTGAGTGAAATAACGTCCACGTTATTTCACAGCCATTTACCACTGCACTTAAGTAACTTATAAGTCACCTATATGTCTAACCTTTACCTGGTAAAGGTTAGGTGCAAAGTTACTTAGTGTGAGGGCACCCTGGCACTAGCCAAGGTGCCCCCACATTGTTCAGGGCAAATTCCCCGGACTTTGTGAGCGCGGGGACACCATTACACGCGTGCACTACATATAGGTCACTACCTATATGTAGCTTCACAATGGTAACTCCGAATATGGCCATGTAACATGTCTAAGATCATGGAATTGCCCCCTCTATGCCATCCTGGCATTATTGGTACAATTCCATGATCCCAGTGGTCTGTAGCACAGACCCTGGTACTGCCAAACTGACTTTTCTGGGGTTTCACTGCAGCTGCTGCTGCTGCCAACCCCTCAGGCAGGTTTCTGCCCCCCTGGGGTCAAGCCAGGCTTGTCCCAGGATGGCAGAACAAAGGACTTCCTCTGAGAGAGGGTGTTACACCCTCTCCCTTTGGAAAACGGTGAGAAGGCAGGGGAGGAGTAGCCTCCCCCAGCCTCTGGAAATGCTTTCATGGGCACATTTGGTGCCCATTTCTGCATAAGCCAGTCTACACCGGTTCAGGGACCCCTTAGCCCTGCTCTGGCGTGAAACTGGACAAAGGAAAGGGCAGTGACCACTCCCCTGACCTACACCTCCCCTGGGAGGTGCCCAGAGCGAATATGTGACAGAACAACTAGGTCCTAAACAACTATAGCCTAAACCACTACTGCTAAACAACTAAAAAGTCTCTACAACTAAGTACTGAACAACTACTGTCTGAACATCTATTGTGTCTGAATAACAATTGCCTGAACAACTAATATATATATATATATTCTAAACAACTAATAAACCATAAAAACCAAAAGGAAAACCTTACCTTAAAATTAGTTGTTCAGGCAATTGTTATTCAGGCACAATTGTTGTTTAGACAGTAGTTGTTCAGTACTTAGTTGTAGAGACTTTTTAGTTGTTTAGCAGTAGTGGTTCAGGCAAGTAGTGGTTTAGACCTAGTTGTTCAGGATGTTTCCCGCCCAGAGCTCCTCGAGTGTGCTCCAGACCTCTGCCATCTTGGAAACAGAGGTGCTGCTGGCACACTGGACTGCTCTGAGTGGCCAGTGCCACCAGGTAACGTCAGAGACTCCTTCTGATAGGCTCCATCAGGTGTTGCTAGCCTATCCTCTCTCCTAAGTAGCCAAACCCTCTTTTCTGGCTATTTAGGGTCTCTGTCTCTGGGGATTCCTTAGATAACGAATGCAAGAGCTCATCTGAGTTCCTCTGCATCTCTCTCTTCACCTTCTGCCAAGGAATCGACTGCTGACCGCGCTGAAAGCCTGCAAAACTGCAACAAAGTAGCGAAGACGACTACTGCAACTCTGTAACGCTGATCCTGCCGCCTTCTCGACTGTTTTCCTGGTGGTGCATGCTGTGGGGGTAGTCTGCCTCCTCTCTGCACCAGAAGCTCCAAAGAAATCTCCCGTGGGTCGACGGAATCTTCCCCCTGCTACCGCAGGCACCAAAGAACTGCATCACCGGTCTCATGGGTCTCCTCTCAGCACGACGAGCGAGGTCCCTTGAATCCAGCAACTGTGTCCAAGTGACTCCCACAGTCCAGTGACTCTTCAGTCCAAGTTTGGTGGAGGTAAGTCCTTGCCTCCCCACGCCAGACTGCATTGCTGGGAACCGTGACTTTTGCAGCTACTCCGGCCTCTGTGCACTTCCGGCAGAAATCCTTTGTGCACAGCCAAGATTGGGTCCACGGCACTCTAACCTGCATTGCAGGACTTTCTAAGTTGGTCTCCGGCGACGTGGGACTCCTTTGTGCAACTTCTGGTGAGCACCGTTTCACTCTTCTTTGTAGTGCCTGTTCTGGCACTTCTGCGGGTTCTGCCTGCTTCTGAGAGGACTCCTTGTCTTGCTCGACACCCCCTCTGTTCCCAGACGCAATTGGCGACATCGTGGTCCCTCCTGGGCCACAGCAGCATCCAAAAACGCTAACCGCACGACTTGCAGCTAGCAAGGCTTGTTGAGGTCTTTCGGCGGGAAAACACTTCTGCACGACTCTCCACGGCGTGGGGGATCCATCCTCCAAAGGGGAAGTCTCTTGCCCTTGTCGTTTCTGCAGAATCCTCAGCTTCTACTGTCCAGTAGCAGCTTCTTTGCACCCACAGCTGGCATTTCCTGGGCATCTGCCCATCTCCGACTTGCTTGTGAATTTTGGACTTGGTCCCCTTGTTCCACAGGTACCCTCGACTGGAAATCCATCGTTGTTGCATTGCTGGTCTGTGTCTTTCCTGCAGAATTCCCCTATCCCGACTTCTTTGTCCTTTGGGGAACTTTAGTGCACTTTGCACTCACTTTTCAGGGTCTTGGGGTGGGCTATTTTTCTAACCCTTACTATTTTCTAATAGTCCCAGCGACCCTCTACAAGGTCACATAGGTTTGGGGTCCATTCGTGGGTCGCATTCCACTTTTGGAGTATATGGTTTATGTTGCCCCTATCCCTATGTGTCCCCATTTCATCCTATTGTAACTATACATTGTTTGCACTGTTTTCTAAGACTATACTGCATATTTTTGGTATTGTGTACATATATCTTGTGTATATTTGCTATCCTTATACTGAGGGTACACTCTGAGATACTTTGGCATATTGTCATAAACATAAAGTACCTTTATTTTTAGTATATCTGTGTATTTTGTTTTCTTATGATATTGTGCAAGTGACACTAGTGGTACTGTAGGAGCTTCACTCGTCTCCTAGTTCAGCCTAAGCTGCTCTGCTAAGCTACCATTATCTATCAGCTTATGCTGCTAGACACCCTATACACTAATAAGGGATAACTGGGCCTGGTGCAAGGTGCAAGTACCCTTGGTACTCACTACAAGCCAGTCCAGCCTCTTACAAAATGCTGCAGCCCATAGGGATCTCCTGGAACCCCAATACCCTGGGTACCTCAGTACCATCTACTAGGGCAGTGGTTCCCAAACATTTTCGACCCACGGCTCCCTTGATCTATTGGCCACTGGCTGCGGCTCCCCATTATGTTACTTTTTGTTGGCGGGTGGGGGATGTAAGCCTGGCCTAGGGAGTACATCCATTTTTCTCCCTGAAAAGAATTGGGATGACACCAATGAAGGTATTGTAATTCTATATATAACTGTAAAAAATAAAAATGTAACAGTTGTTTAATTACAGCATGCATAGGGTTTTTTAGTAAGGGGAAAATATTGGTTGACGGTAACCCTAGTAAAATGGGCAGGTCTCATTTTTATGTAGTTATAACATAACTGTTTAAATATTGTGAAATGCAGAATCCCTTTAGTTGTGTTTAACCACCAGAGGGCGCTCAAGGACAAAATTAAAAAAGAGCTGCTACAACTGAGTAGTTTTATTTTGTACGAACTGGCCCAAGGGCTATAAATAGCTCAGTGGTTCCCAAACTGTGTGCGGCGCCCCTGGCTAGTTTTGATGGCGCACCAGCGAGCCGCGGCGCACAGATTGGGAACCACTGTACTAGGGAATTATAAGGGTGTTCCAGTTTGCCAATGTGAATTGGTGAAATTGGTCACTAGCCTGTTAGTGACAATTTAGAAAGTAAAGAGAGAGCATAACCACTGAGTTTCTGGTTGGCAGAGCCTCAGTCAGACAGTTAGTCATCACACAGGGAACACATACAGGGCACACTTATGAGCACTGGGGCCGTGGCTGGCAGGGTCCCAGTGACACATACACTAAAACAACATATATACAGTGAAATATGGTGGTAACATGCCAGGCAAGATGGTACTTTCCTACACCATGTAACCACCCTTCCAAACCCTTCACTGAACAGTCCACAAAATCTGTCCAGTCTTGAGAAGACTCTTTTCTGGTGCCTCTGAACTTAATCCTATATTGTTCAGTGGTTAAGCCAAATCCATCCAAGAGTGCATCTGTCAAAACTTTGTAGTTGTTGGCCTCACTTTCTCTAACAGTAAGGAGCCTATCTCTACCCTTTCCAGTGAAAGATAGCCACAATATAGCAGCCCACTGCCTTTGAGGGACCAACTGTACCATACAGGCCCTCTCAAGTGCAGCAAACCACTTATTGATGTCACCCCCCTCCTTGTAAGGGGGGACTATCTTGTGCAGGTTCCTGGAATCTTGCTCTCTAACAGGATTGCTATCAGGAATACTGCGGCTGCCACCATGGGGAACTAACCCCAACCTCTGTCTTTCCTTCTCAATGTCTAAGGATTCCCTATCTAAGGCCAGCTGTTGCTGTTTAAGCTTCAGTCTGGTCTCTTCAACCCTCAGCTTTTTGAGTTCCCTTTCTAACAAGTTATCTTCAGGGTGGGTGGGTTGGGAATGCTTTGACACAGAGAAAATTTTGGAAGTTACAGAGGGGCACCTGTCCCTAACTGTCTGGACCCTGGTAGCCTGGCCTCTAGGGAAAAAGGATGCCCTACTGTGATGGGAACCTTTATCACTACCAGCATCACTAGGTGCCCTGCTAGGGGGCAGACCCTTGTCAGAACCCTCCCCAGCTTCTCCAGGGAACTCCTCTGAATCAGACTGGGAAGCTTCTCCCTTTTCAAACCTCTCATTTGATGGTCCAGACTGGTTCTAGTCATCTACAACAAGCATATTAAAGAGAAACTCTTTTGAAGGGTTCTTTCCCATACTTAAACCTCTATCCAGGCAGAGACCCCTCAAACTTTTATAGTTCAAACTCTCATAGGTTGCATTAACAGTTTTGAGATTGGAATCTACAACAGACATGATAGAATAGGTTTAAGGATAGTGAGAAAAGACAAAAAGTTTTGGAACTTTTGAAAGCACAGAGAAAAAAAACTTTTCTAACTTTTAGAAAACTTTTAGAAGGTTTAAGAAACTTTTCAGAACTTTGTAAAAAGTTTTAGGATAGAAAAGCAAACTTTTTGGGTGAAGTGTACATACACCGAACTGTTTGGTATATGATTCTCTTACGAAAAGTACAAAATGACAAAGTGGTAAAGCAGTTGCAAGTACTTTTCCTACCGCTGCACCACAAATGTAGGAGTCTGGCCTGGCTTGTAGTGGGTACCAAAGGTACTTACACCCTGTGCCAGGTCCAGTTATCCCTTATTAGTAGAATAGAGGTGTTTCTAGCAGCTTAGGCTCATAGAAGGTAGCTATGGCAAAGGAGCTTAGGCTGAACTAGGAGACATGCAAATCTCCTACTATACCACTTATATCATATAGCACCATATCATAAGAAAACACAATACACAGAGTTACTAAAAATAAAGGTACTTTATTTTTATGACAATATGCCACAAGTATCTCAGTGAGTACCCTCAGTAAGAAGGTAAGTAATATACACTAGTTATATGTACACAAATCCAAAACAGGTAAGTAAGAGTCAGAAAAGTAATGCAAACAGTTTAGAATTACAATAGGTTGCAATAGGCAAGCATAGGTCTAGGGGCAACACAAACCATATACTCCAAAAGTGGAATACCAATCACGAAGGGGCCCCAGACCTATGGGAGCTTGTAGACGGTCACTGGGACTGTAAGAAACAGTCAGGTTGTCCAATATACCCCACCCCAAGACCCTGAAAAGTAGGAGTAAAGTACACCTACTACCCCAAAAGGACACAATAGTCGTGATAGGGGGATTCTGCAAGAACAACAAAAACCAACAGAGCACTGAAGGTGGATTCTTGGACCTGAGGACCTGCAAGGCAAGGTGACCGAGTCCAAGAGTCGCAATAGTGTCCAGGGGGGGCAGGAGCCCAGGAAACCCCAGATGAAGGTGCAAGGAAGCTGCCTCCGGATGGAAGAAGCTTGGAATTCTGCAAGAACGAAGAGGACTAGGAACTTCTCCTTTGGATGGAAGGTGTCACACGTTGCGATGAAGGTAGAAGAACTGTTTCCACAAAGAAATACCACAAACAAGCCTTGCTAGCTGCAAGGGTCACAATAATGGTTTTTGGGTGCTGCTGGGGACTAGGAAGGACCAGGATGTCGCCCCTTAGAGGAGGAGACAGAAGGGGCACTCAGCAACTCAGAGAGCCCCCACAGAAGCAGGCAGCACCCGCAGAAGTACTCGAACAGGCACTTAGAAGATTTGTGAACCGGAGCTGGCTCAGAGTCACAAAGGAGTGTCCCACGACGCCGGAGGCCAACTCAGAGGGTTGTGCACTGCAGGACGGAGTGCTGGGGACCCAGGCTACGCTATGCACAAAGGAAATCCTGGAAAAGTGCACAGGAGCTGGAGCAGCTGCAAATCACGCAGTACACAGGTTTGCAGTCTAGCGCGGGGAGGCAAGGACTTACCTCCACCAAACTTGGACTGAAGGATCACCGGACTGTAGGAGTCACTTGGATAGAGTTCCTGTGTTCCAGGGACCACGCTCGTCAGGATGAGAGGGGACGCAGAGGACAAGTGATGCAGTCTTTTGGTGCCTGCGTTACCAGGGGGAATATTCTGTCGACCTATGAGAGATTTATTCATGGCTTCCAGTGCAGGGTGAAGGCAGGTGACCCCCCATAGCATGCACCACCAGGAAACAGTCGAGAAAGCCGTCAGGATGAGGAGTTACAATGTTGCTGGTAGTCGTCTTGCTACTTTGTTGCAGTTTTGCAGGCGTCCTGGAGCAGTCAGCGGTCGATCCTTGGTAGAAGTCGAAGAGGGAGATGCAGAGGAACTCTGGTGAGCTCTTGCATTCGTTATCTGAAGAATTCCCCAGAGGAGAGACCCTAAATAGCCAGAAAAGGAGGTTTGGCTACCAAGAAAGGAGGATTGGCTACCAAGAGAGGTAAGAGCCTATCAGAGGGGGTCTCTGACGTCACCTGCTGGCACTGGCCACTCAGAGCAGTCCAGTGTGCCCCCAACACCTCTGTTTCCAAGATGGCAGAGGTCTGGAGCACACTGGAGGAGCTCTGGGCACCTCCCCTGGGAGGTGCAGGTCAGGGGAGTGGTCACTCCCCTTTCCTTTGTCCAGTTTCGCGCCAGAGCACAGCTGGGGGATCCCTGAACCAGTGGAGACTGGCTTATGCACAGATGGGCACCATCTGTGCCCATCAAAGCATTTCCAGAGGCTGGGGGAGGCTACTCCTCCCCAGCCCTTCACAACTATTTCCAAAGGGAGAGGGTGTGACACCCTCTCTCAGAGGAAATCCTTTGTTCTGCCTTCCTGGGCCAGGGCTGCCTGGACCCCAGGAGGGCAGAATCATGTCTGAGGGGTTGGCAGAAGCAGCAGTTGCAGTGGAAACCCTGGGAAGGCAGTTTGGCAGTACCCGGGTTCTGTGCTAGAGACCCGGTGTAGGAAAGTACCATCTTGCCTGGCATGTTACCCCCATTTTTCACTGTATATATGTTGTTTTAGTTGTATGTGTCACTGGGACCCTGGTAACCCAGGGCCCCAGTGCTCATAAGTGTGCCTGAATGTGTTACCTGTGTAGTGACTAACTGTCTCACTGAGGCTCTGCTAATCAGAACCTCAGTGGTTATGCTCTCTCATTTCTTTCCAAATTGTCACTAACAGGCTAGTGACCATTTTTACCAATTTACATTGGCTTACTGGAACACCCTTATAATTCCCTAGTATATGGTACTGAGGTACCCAGGGTATTGGGGTTCCAGGAGATCCCTATGGGCTGCAGCATTTCTTTTGCCACCCATAGGGAGATCTGACAATTCTTACACAGGCCTGCCACTGCAGCCTGAGTGAAATAATGTCCACGTTATTTCACAGCCATTTTACACTGCACTTAAGTAACTTATAAGTCACCTATATGTCTAACCTTTACCTGGTAAAGGTTAGGTGCAAAGTTACTTAGTGTGAGGGCACCCTGGCACTAGCCAAGGTGCCCCCACATTGTTCAGAGCCGATTCCCTGAACTTTGTGAGTGCGGGGACACCATTACACGCGTGCACTACATATAGGTCACTACCTATATGTAGCTTCACAATGGTAACTCCGAATATGGCCATGTAACATGTCTATGATCATGGAATTGCCCCCTCTATGCCATCCTGGCATAGTTGGCACAATCCCATGATCCCAGTGGTCTGTAGCACAGACCCTGGTACTGCCAAACTGCCCTTCCTGGGGTTTCACTGCAGCTGCTGCTGCTGCCAACCCCTCAGACAGGCATCTGCCCTCCTGGGGTCCAGCCAGGCCTGGCCCAGGATGGCAGAACAAAGAACTTCCTCTGAGAGAGGGTGTGACACCCTCTCCCTTTGGAAAATGGTGTGAAGGCAGGGGAGGAGTAGCCTCCCCTAGCCTCTGGAAATGCTTTCTTGGGCACAGATGTGCCCAATTCTGCATAAGCCAGTCTACACCGGTTCAGGGACCCCTTAGCCCCTGCTCTGGCGCGAAACTGGACAAAGGAAAGGGGAGTGACCACTCCCCTGACCTGCACCTCCCCTGGGAGGTGTCCAGAGCTCCTCCAGTGTGCTCCAGACCTCTGCCATCTTGGAAACAGAGGTGCTGCTGGCACACTGGACTGCTCTGAGTGGCCAGTGCCACCAGGTGATGTCAGAGACTCCTGCTGATAGGCTCCTTCAGGTGTTAGTAGCCTATCCTCTCTCCTAGGTAGCCAAACCCTCTTTTCTGGCTATTTAGGGTCTCTGTCTCTGGGGAAACTTTAGATAACGAATGCAAGAGCTCATCCGAGTTCCTCTGCATCTCTCTCTTCACCTTCTGATAAGTTAACGACTGCTGACTGCGCTGGAAGCCTGCAAACCTGCAACATAGTAGCAAAGACGACTACTGCAACTCTGTAACGCTGATCCTGCCGCCTTCTCGACTGTTTTCCTGCTTGTGCATGCTGTGGGGGTAGCCTGCCTCCTCTCTGCACCAGAAGCTCCGAAGAAATCTCCCGTGGGTCGACGGAATCTTCCCCCTGCAACCGCAGGCACCAAAAAGCTGCATTACCGGTCCCTTGGGTCTCCTCTCAGCACGACGAGCGAGGTCCCTCGAATCCAGCGACTCTGTCCAAGTGACCCCCACAGTCCAGTGACTCTTCAGTCCAAGTTTGGTGGAGGTAAGTCCTTGCCTCACCTCGCTGGGCTGCATTGCTGGGAACCGCGACTTTGCAGCTACTCCGGCCCCTGTGCACTTCCGGCGGAAATCCTTTGTGCACATCCAAGCCTGGGTCCACGGCACTCTAACCTGCATTGCACGACTTTCTAAGTTGGTCTCCGGCGACGTGGGACTCCTTTGTGCAACTTCGGCGAGCACTGTTTCACGCATATTTGTAGTGCCTGTTTCTGGCACTTTTCCGGGAGCTACCTGCTTTAGTGAGGGCTCTTTGTCTTGCTCGACGTCCCCTCTCTCTTCAGGTCCAATTTGCGAACTCCTGGTCTCTCCTGGGCCCCAGCAGCGTCCAAAAACGCCAAACGCACAATTTGCGACTAGCAAGGCTTGTTGGCCTTCTTTCCGGCGGGAAAACACTTCTGCACGACTTTCCAAGGCGAGAGGGATCCGTCCACTAAAGGGGAAGTCTCTAGCCCTTTTCGTTCCTGCAGAAACCTCAGCTTCTTCTGTCCAGTCGAAGCTTCTTTGCACCCGCAGCTGGCATTTCCTGGGCATCTGTCCATCTCCGACTTGCTTGTGACTTTTGGACTTGGTCCCCTTGTTCCACAGGTACCCTAGATTGGAAATCCACAGTTGTTGCATTGCTGGTTTGTGTCTTTCCTGCATTATTCCTATAACACGACTTCTTTGTCCTTAGGGGAACTTTAGTGCACTTTGCACTCACTTTTCAGGGTCTTGGGGAGGGTTATTTTTCTAACTCTCACTATTTTCTAATAGTCCCAGAGACCCTCTACAAGGTCACATAGGTTTGGGGTCCATTCATGGTTCGCATTCCACTTTTGGAGTATATGGTTTGTGTTGCCCCTATCCCTATGTTTCCCCATTGCATCCTATTGTAACTATACATTGTTTGCTCTGTTTTCTAAGACTATACTGCATATTTTTGCTATTGTGTATATATATCTTGTGTATATTTCCTATCCTCTCACTGAGGGCACACTCTAAGATACTTTGGCATATTGTCATAAAAATAAAGTACCTTTATTTTTAGTATAACTGTGTATTGTGTTTTCTTATGATATTGTGCATATGACACTAAGTGGTACTGTAGTAGCTTCACACGTCTCCTAGTTCAGCCTAAGCTGCTCTGCTAAGCTACCATTATCTATCAGCCTAAGCTGCTAGACACCCTATACACTAATAAGGGATAACTGGGCCTGGTGCAAGGTGCAAGTACCCCTTGGTACTCACTACAAGCCAGTCCAGCCTCCTACACCCGGGGATCATGGAATTGTCCCCCCGATACCAGAATGGTATTGTGGTGACAATTCCATGATCTTAGACATGTTACATGGCCATGTTCAGAGTTACCATTGTGACGCTATACATAGGTAGTGACCTATGTGTAGTGCACACGTGTAATGGTGTCCCCGCACTCACAAATGCTGGGAAATTTGCTCTGAACGATGTGGGGGCATCTTGGCTAGTGCCAGGGTGCCCACACACTAAGTAACTTGGCACCCAACCTTCACTAAGTGAAGGTTAGACATATAGGTGACTTATAAGTTACTTATGTGCAGTGAAAAATGGCTGTGAAATAACGTGGACGTTATTTCACGCAGACTGCAGTGGCAGGCCTGTGTAAGAATTGTCTGAGCTCTCTATGGGCGGCAAAAGAAATGCTGGCCCATAGGGATCTCCTGGAACCCTAATACCCTGGGTACCTAAGTACCATATACAAGGGAATTAAATGGGTGTACCAGTGTGCCAATAAGAATTGGTAAATTTAGTCACTAGCCTGCAGTGACACATTTAGAAAGCAGAGAGAGCATAAACAATGAGGTTCTGGTTAGCAGAGCCTCAGTGATACAGTTAGGCACCACACAGGGAACACATACAGGGCACATACTAGGAGCATTGGGGTCCTGCCTGGCAGGATCCCAGTGACACAAGGGCTAAAACAACATACATACAGTGAAATACGGGGGTAACATGCCAGGCAAGATGGTACTTTCCTACACCCTGCAGTTAGATCAAAAGTGCTTAAATACTTGGCAGAAGCCAGTGTATTTATAAGATCATCTGCCCTTGGTATAGGGTGAGCATCTGTCTTGGTTACTTGGTTGAGCCCCCTATAATCAACACAAAGCCTCATCTCTCTTTTTCCATCTTTATTGTGAGGTTTTAGGACAAGCACAACAGGGCTAGCCCAGGGGCTTTCTGAAGGCTCAATCACCCCTAAGTCTAACATTTTCTGCACCTCTTGTTCAATGCAGTCCCTGACATGGTCAGACTGCCTATATATCTTACTTTTGACCGGTAAACTTTCTCCTGTATTGATAGTGTATTCACACCAAGTAGTAGTACCTGGTATCAGTGAACAGAAGTTCAGAAAGCTGACTTAAGAGATTAACACAGTTGTCTTTCTGTTCAGCAGTAAGACAGTCTGCTAAGACCACTCCCTCCACTAAGCCATCAGCTTCAGTGGTGGAGAAGAGATCAGGGAGAGGGTCACTCTCTTCTTCCTGTCCCATATCAGTTGTCATGAGCAGGGTGAGATCAGCCCTGTCATAGTAAAGGTTCAGGCGGTTGACATGGAGCACCCTAAGGGGACTCCTGGCAGTGCCAAGGTCTACCAGATAGGTAACCTCACCCTTTTTCTCAACAATTAGATGGGGTCCACTCCATTTGTCCTGGAGTGCTCTTGGGGCCACAGGCTCCAATACCCACACCTTTTGTCCTGGGTGGTACTGAGTCAGGACAGCCTTCTGTTCATGCCATTGCGTTTGCAGCTCCTGGCTGGGCTGAAGGTTTTTTCTGGCCTTTTTCATATACTCAGCCATTCTTGATCTTAGGCCAAGTACATAGTCCACAATGTCCTGTTTAGGAGCTTTTAACAGTTGTTCCCAACCCTCCTTAACGAGAGCAAGGTGATCTCTCACAGGGTGCCCAAAAGGGTCTGAAGCCCACTCCTTCTTGGGGTACCTCCCTGTAAGCAAAAAGGAGGCAAGGTAACAGGACATCCCATCTCCTTCTGAGTTTTTCAGGGAGTCCCATTATCATACCTTTGAGAGTTTTATTAAACCTTTCAACCAGACCATTTGTTTGTGGATTGTAAGGAGTTGTGAACTTGTAAGTTACACCACACTCCTTCCACATTGCTTTGAGGTATGCAGACATGAAGTTACTACCTCTGTCTGACACCACTACCTTAGGGAAACCCACTCTGGAAAAGATTCCCAGGAGGGCCTTTGCCACTGCAGGAGCTGTAGTGGTCCTTAAGGGGATGGCTACAGGGTACCTAGTGGCATCGTCCACAACCACCAGTATAAATCTATTGCATGAAACTGTTGGAGGGTCAAGGTGGCCAACTATGTCAACCCCTACCCTTTCAAAGGGCACGCCAACCACTGGAAGTGGAACTAATGGGGCCTTTGGAGTGACACCAGTCTTGCCACTGGCTTGGCATGTCACACAAGAGCGACACAACTCTTTAGTGTCCTCTGACATGTGAGGCCAGTGAAACAGGGGAACAAGCCTGTCCCAAGTTTTCGTCTGGCCCAAATGCCCAGCCAAAGGAATCTTGTAGGAAAGTACCATCTTGCCTGGCATGTTACCCCCATTTTTTCACTGTATGTATGTTGTTTTAGTTATATGTGTCACTGGGACCCTGTCATCCAGGGCCCCAGTGTGCCTGAATGTATTACCTGTGTAGTGACTAACTGTCTCACTGAGGCTCTGCTAATCAGAACCTCAGTGGTTATGCTCTCTCATTTCTTTCAAATTGTCACTAACAGGCTAGTGACCAATTTTACCAATTTACATTGGCTTACTGGAACACCCTTATAATTCCCTAGTATATTGTACTGAGGTACCCAGGGTATTGGGGTTCCAGGAGATCCCTATGGGCTGCAGCATTTCTTTTGCCACCCATAGGGAGCTCTGACAATTCTTACACAGGCCTGCCACTGCAGCCTGAGTGAAATAAAGTCCACGTTATTTCACAGCCATTTTACACTGCACTTAAGTAACTTATAAGTCACCTATATGTCTAACCTTTACCTGGTAAAGGTTAGGTGCAAAGTTACTAAGTGTGAGGGCACCCTGGCACTAGCCAAGGTGCCCCCACATTGTTCAGAGCCAATTCCCTGAACTTTGTGAGTGCGGGGACACCATTACATGCGTGCACTACATATAGGTCACTACCTATATGTAGCTTCACAATGGTAACTCCGAATATGGCCATGTAACATGTCTAAGATCATGGAATTGCCCCCTCTATGCCATCCTGGCATTATTGGTACAATTCCATGATCTCAGTGGTCTGTAGCACAGACCCTGGTACTGCCAAACTGCCTTTTCTGGGGATTCACTGCAGCTGCTGCCAACCCCTCAGGCAGGTTTCTGCCCCCCTGGGGTCAAGCCAGGCTTGTCCCAGGATGGCAGAACAAAGGACTTCCTCTGAGAGAGGGTGTTACACCCTCTCCCTTTGAAAAATGGTGTGAAGGCAGGGGAGAAGTAGCCTCCCCCAGCCTCTGGAAATGCTTTCTTGGGCACAGATGTGCCCAATTCTGCATAAGCCAGTCTACACCGGTTCAGGGACCCCTTAGCCCCTGCTCTGGCGCGAAACTGGACAAAGGAAAGGGGAGTGACCACTCCCCTGACCTGCACCTCCCCTGGGAGGTGTCCAGAGCTCCTCCAGTGTGCTCCAGACCTCTGCCATCTTGGAAACAGAGGTGCTGCTGGCACACTGGACTGCTCTGAGTGGCCAGTGCCACCAGGTGACGTCAGAGACTCCTTCTGATAGGCTCCTTCAGGTGTTAGTAGCCTATCCTCTCTCCTAGGTAGCCAAACCCTCTTTTCTGGCTATTTAGGGTCTCTGTCTCTGGGGAAACTTTAGATAACGAATGCAAGAGCTCATCAGAGTTCCTCTGCATCTCTCTCTTCACCTTCTGCCAAGGAATCGACTGCTGACCGCGCTGGAAGCCTGCAAAACTGCAACATAGTAGCAAAGACGACTACTGCAACTCTGTAACGCTGATCCTGCCGCCTTCTCGACTGTTTTCCTGGTGGTGCATGCTGTGGGGGTAGTCTGCCTCCTCTCTGCACTAGAAGCTCTGAAGAAATCTCCCGTGGGTCGACGGAATCTTCCCCCTGCTACCGCGGCACCAAAAAGCTGCATGACCTGTCCCTTGGGTCTCCTCTCAGCACGACGAGCGAGGTCCCTCGAATCCAGCAACTCTGTCCAAGTGACTCCCACAGTCCAGTGACTCTTCAGTCCAAGTTTGGTGGAGGTAAGTCCTTGCCTCCCCACGCCAGACTGCATTGTTTGAAACCGCGTCTTTTGAAAATACTCCGGCTTCCGTGCACTTCCGGTGGAAATCCTTCGTGCACAGCCAAGCCTGGGTCCACGGCACTCTAACCTGCATTGCACGACTTTCTAAGTTGGTCTCCGTGTAGGAGGCTGGACTGGCTTGTAGTGAGTACCAAGGGGTACTTGCACCTTGCACCAGGCCCAGTTATCCCTTATTAGTGTATAGGGTGTCTAGAAGCTTAGGCTGATAGATAATGGTAGCTTAGCAGAGCAGCTTAGGCTGAACTAGGAGACGTGTGAAGCTACTACAGTACCACCTAGTGTCATTTGCACAATATCATAAGAAAACACAATACACAGTTACACTAAAAATAAAGGTACTTTATTTTTATGACAATATGCCAAAGTATCTTAGAGTGTACCCTCAGTGAGAGGATAGGAAATATACACAAGATATATATACACAATAGCAAAAATATGCAGTATAGTCTTAGAAAACAGTGCAAATAATGTATAGTTACAATAGGATGCAATGGGGAAACATAGGGATAGGGGCAACACAAACCATATACTCCAAAAGTGGAATGCGAACCACGAATGGACCCCAAACCTATGTGACCTTGTAGATGGTCGCTGGGACTATTAGAAAATAGTGAGAGTTAGAAAAATAACCCTCCCCAAGACCCTGGAAAGTGAGTGCAAAGTGCACTAAAGTTCCCCTAAGGACAAAGAAGTCGTGTTAGAGGAATAATGCAGGAAAGACACAAACCAGCAATGCAACAACTGTGGATTTCCAATCTAGGGTACCTGTGGAACAAGGGGACCAAGTCCAAAAGTCACAAGCAAGTCGGAGATGGGCAGATGCCCAGGAAATGCCAGCTGCAGGTGCAAAGAAGCTTCTGCTGGACAGAAGAAGCTGAGGTTTCTGCAGGAACAAAAAGGGCTAGAGACTTCCCCTTTGGTGGACGGAGCCCACTCGCCGTGCCGAGTCGTGCAGAAGTGTTTTTCCGCTAAATGAACGCCAACAAGCCTTGCTAGTTGCAAATCGTGCGATTGGCATTTTTGGAATCTGCTGGGGCCCAGGAGGGACCAGGAGATCGCAAATTGGACCTGAAGAGAGAGGGGACGTCGAGCAAGACAAAGAGCCCTCACTGAAGCAGGTAGCACCCGGAAAAGTGCCAGAAACAGGCACTACAAGGATGCGTGAAATGGAGCTCGCCGAAGTTGCACAAAGGAGTCCCACGTCGCCGGAGACCAACTTAGAAAGTCGTGCAATGCAGGTTAGAGTGACGTGGACCCAGGCTTGGCTGTGCACAAAGGATTTCTGCCGGAAGTGCACAGGGGCCGGAGTAGCTGCAAAGTCGCGGTTCCTGGCAATGCAGCCCAGCGAGGTGAGGCAAGGACTTACCTCCACCAAACTTGGATTGAAGAGTCACTGGACTGTTGGGGTCACTTGGACAGAGTCGCTGGATTCGAGGGACCTCGCTCGTCGTGCTGAGAGGAGACCCAAGGGACCGGTAATGCAGCTTTTTGGTGCCTGCGGTTGCAGGGGGAAGATTCCGTCGACCCACGGGAGATTTCTTCGGAGCTTCTGGTGCAGAGAGGAGGCAGGCTACCCCCACAGCATGCACAAGCAGGAAAACAGTCGAGAAGGCGGCAGGATCAGTGTTACAGAGTTGCAGTAGTCGTCTTTGCTACTATGTTGCAGGTTTGCAGGCTTCCAGCGCGGTCAGCAGTCGATTCCTTATCAGAAGGTGAAGAGAGAGATGCAGAGGAACTCAGATGAGCTCTTGCATCCGTTATCTGAAGTTTCCCCAGAGACAGAGACCCTAAATAGCCAGAAAAGAGGTTTTGGCTACCTAGGAGAGAGGATAGGCTACTAACACCTGAAGGAGCCTATCAGCAGGAGTCTCTGACGTCACCTGGTGGCACTGGCCACTCAGAGCAGTCCAGTGTGCCAGCAGCACCTCTGTTTCCAAGATGGCAGAGGTCTGGAGCACACTGGAGGAGCTCTGGACACCTCCCAGGGGAGGTGCAGGTCAGGGGAATGGTCACTCCCCTTTCCTTTGTCCAGTTTCACGCCAGAGCAGGGGCTAAGGGGTCCCTGAACCGGTGTAGACTGGCTTATGCAGAATTGGGCACCTCTGTGCCCAACAAAGCATTTCCAGAGGCTGGGGGAGGCTACTCCTCCCCTGCCTTCACACCATTTTCCAAAGGGAGAGGGTGTCACACCCTCTCTCAGAGGAAGTTCTTTGTTCTGCCATCCTGGGCCAGGCCTGGCTGGACCCCAGGAGGGCAGATGCCTGTCTGAGGGGTTGGCAACAGCAGCAGCTGCAGTGAAACCCCAGGAAGGGCAGTTTGGCAGAACCAGGGTCTGTGCTACAGACCACTGGGATCATGGGATTGTGCCAACTATGGCAGGATGGCATAGAGGGGGCAATTCCATGATCATAGACATGTTACATGGCCATTTTCGGAGTTACCATTGTGAAGCTACATATAGGTAGTGACCTATATGTAGTGCACGCGTGTAATGGTGTCCCCGCACTCACAAAGTTCAGTGAATTGGCTCTGAACAATGTGGGGGCACCTTGGCTAGTGCCAGGGTGCCCACACATTAAGTAACTTTGCACCTAACCTTTACCAGGTAAAGGTTAGACATATAGGTGACTTATAAGTTACTTAAGTGCAGTGTAAAATGGCTGTGAAATAATGTGGACGTTATTTCACTCAGGCTGCAGTGGCAGGCCTGTGTAAGAATTGTCAGAGCTCCCTATGGGTGGCAAAATAAATGCTGCAGCCCATAGGGATCTCCTGGAACCCCAATACCCTGGGTACATCAGTACCATATACTAGGGAATTATAAGGGTGTTCCAGAAAGCCAATGTAAATTGGTAAAAATGGTCACTAGCCTGTTAGTGACAATTTGGAAAGAAATGAGAGAGCATAACCACTGAGGTTCTGATTAGCAGAGCCTCAGTGAGACAGTTAGTCACTACACAGGTAACACATTCAGGCACACTTATGAGCACTGGGGCCCTGGGTTACCAGGGTCCCAGTGACACATACAACTAAAACAACATATATACAGTGAAAAATGGGGGTAACATGCCAGGCAAGATGGTACTTTCCTACACAACCCCGGCCAAACGAAGGACAATAAGACTAGCCATGACCTGATGAGTCTTCATTGTCTAAGTGGAAATATCTGGAGAGTCCATCTGCATTGGAGTGGCTACTCCCAGGTCTATGTTCCACTGTATAGTCCATTCCCTGTAGGGATATGGACCACCTCAACAATTTAGGATTTTCACCTTTCATTTGTTTTAGCCAAAGTAGAGGTTTGTGGTCTGTCTGAACAATGAAGTGAGTGCCACACAGGTATGGCCTCAACTTCTTCAGAGCCCAGACCACAGCAAAGGCCTCCCTCTCAATGGCAGACCAACGCTTTTCTCTAGGGGTCAACCTCCTACTCATAAAAGCAACAGGTTGATCTTGGCCCTCAGAATTAAGTTGTGATAGGACTGCCCATACTCCTAATTCAGATGCATCAGTTTGGACATAGAATTTTTTAGAGTAACAAGGGCTTTTTAGGACAGGTGCAGAGCACATGGCCTGCTTCAGCTCCTCAAAAGCTTTCTGACAGTTTGCTGTCCATAATACCTTTTTAGGCATTTTCTTGGATGTGAGGTCATTAAGAGGGGCTGCAGTGGAGCCATAGTTCTTAATGAACCTCCTGTAATACCCAGTGAGGCCTAGGAAGGCTCTCACCTGAATCTGAGTGGTAGGGGGAACCCAATCAATAATTGTTTGGATTTTCCCCTGAAGTGGTGCAATCTGTTCCCCACCAACAAGGTGTCCCAGATAAACCACCTTACCCTGCCCTATCTGGCACTTTGAAGCCTTGATAGTGAGGCCTGCCTTTTGCCCTGCCTCCAAAACTTTCCATAGGTGGACCAGGTGATCATCCCAGCTGGAGCTAAAGACAGCTATATCGTCCAAATATGCTGCACTGAAAGCTTCCAGCCCTTGCAGGACTGTGTTCACCAACCTCTGAAAAGTGGCAGGTGCATTTTTCAAACCAAAAGGCATTACAGTAAACTGGTAATGTCCTCCAATGGTAGAAAATGCAGTCTTAGGTTTAGCATCTTCTGATAATTTGATCTGCCAATACCCTGCAGTCAAATCAAAAGTGCTTAGATATTTGGCAGATGCCAGTGTATCTATAAGCTCATCTGCCCTGGGTATAGGGTGAGCATCAGTTTTGGTTACCAAGTTGAGACCTCTATAGTCTACACAAAACCGCATTTCCTTCTTTCCATCTTTAGAATTGGGTTTTGGTACCAGTACCACAGGAGAAGCCCATGGACTGTCAGAGTGCTCAACCACTCCTAGTTCCAACATTTTCTGAACTTCTTGCTTTATGCAGTCCCTGACATGGTCAGGCTGCCTATAGATCTTACTTTTGACAGGTAAACTGTCTCCAGTATCTATAGTGTGCTCACACCAAGAAGTGGTGCCTGGCACAGTAGAGAAGAGTTCTGAAAATTGTCCTAGGAGATTTATGCAATGGTCTTTCTGCTCAGCAGTAAGACAATCTGCCAAAACTACACCTTCCACAAGAGCATCTTGTTCTGTGGAAGAGAAGAGATCAGGTAGAGGATCACTGTCTTCTTCCTGTCCCTCATCAGTTGCCATGAGCAGGGTGAGATCAGCCCTGTCATAGTAGGGTTTCAGGCGGTTGACATGGAGCACCCTAAGGGGACTCCTGGCAGTGCCTAAGTCAACCAAGTAGGTGACTTCACCCTTCTTTTCAACAATTGTGTGGGGTCCACTCCATTTATCTTGGAGTGCTCTTGGGGCCACAGGCTCCAAGACCCACACTTTCTACCCTGGTTGGTACTGAACCAAAACAGCCTTCTGATCATGCCATTGCTTCTGGAGCTCTTGGCTGGCCTGAAGGTTTTTACTGGCCTTTTTCATGTACTCAGCCATCCTTGATCTGAGGCCAAGTACATAATCCACAATATCCTGCTTAGGAGCTTTTAAAGGTTGTTCCCAACCCTCCTTTACAAGTGTGAGTGGACCCCTAACAGGGTGTCCAAAAAGAAGTTCAAAGGTGCTGAAGCCCACTCCTTTCTGGGGTACCTCCCTGTAGGCAAAAAGGAGGCATGGTAGAAGGATATCCCATCTCCTGCGGAGTTTTTCAGGGAGACCCATAATCATGCCTTTGAGAGTTTTATTAAATCTCTCCACCAGTCCATTTGTTTGTGGATGATAGGGTGTTGTGAACTTGTACGTTACACCACACTCCTTCCACATGGCCTTTAAGTATGCAGACATGAAATTGCTTCCCCTGTCTGATACTACTTCCTTTGGGAAGCCCACCCTGGAAAATATTCCCAGGAGGGCCTTTGCCACTGCAGGAGCTGTAGTGGTCCTTAAAGGAATAGCTTCAGGATATCTTGTGGCATGGTCCACTACCACCAAGATAAACCTATTGCCTGAAGCAGTAGGAGGGTCAAGGGGGCCAACTATGTCAACCCCTACACTCTCAAAGGGAACCCCAACCACAGGCAGTGGGATAAGGGGTGCCTTTGGGGTGCCACCTGTCTTGCCACTGGCTTGACAGGTTTCACAGGACTTACAAAATTCCTTTGTGTCCTCAGACATCCTAGGCCAATGAAACAATGGAACCAATCTGTCCCAAGTTTTCATTTGACCCAGGTGCCCAGCTAGGGGAATGTCATGTGCCAGTGTTAGGAGGAACTTTCTGTACTCCTGAGGAATCACTAATCTCCTGGCAGCTCCAGGTTTAGGATCCCTATGCTCAGTGTACAAGAGGTTGTCCTCCCAGTAAACTCTGTGAGAGTCACTGACATCCCCATTAGCCTGTTTGACAGCTTTCTGTCTGAGACCCTCTAATGTGGGACAGGTTTGCTGTGCCACACTCAGCTCCTCTCTGGCAGGCCCCCCTTCACCCAAAAGCTCAGCAGTGTCTGCTTCCAGCTCCTCTGGTGTAGGTTCTGCACAGGGAGGGAATTCTTCTTCCTCAGAAGTTGAATCCACTGTAGAGGGAGGGATAGTAGGAAGTGGTTTGCTTCTACTAGCCCTAGCTTTAGGGAGCACTTGGTCCATTGTTCCAGGATCCAAGCTTCCCTGTCCTTTTTGCTTTTTGGCCTGAGCCCTTGTCAAAGCAAAAATATGCCCTGGGATGCCCAGCATTGCTGCATGGGCCTCCAACTCCACATCTGACCAAGCTGATGTCTCCAAATCATTCCCTAATAGACAGTCTACAGGTAAATCTGAAGCTACCACAACTTTCTTTGGACCAGTTACCCCCCCCCAGTTGAGATTTACAACAGCCATGGGGTGGCTTTGTGTTATGTTGTGAGCATCGGTTACTTGGTACTGGTGTCCAAGTATGTGTTGTTCAGGGTGCACCAGTTTCTCAATCACCATTGTGACACTGGCACCTGTGTCCCTGTAGGCCTGGACCTCAACACCATTTATTAGGGTTAGTTGCTTGTACTTCTCCAAGTTATGGGGGCAAGCCACCAAAGTGGCTAAATCAATAGCCCCTTCAGAGACTAAAGTAGCCTCTGTGGTCTCCCTAATCAGACCAACCCCAACTAAGTTACCAAAAGTGAGCCCAGCTACTCCCTTGGATTGGCTATTAGTAGGTTTGCTCCCACCACCACTGCTATTAGTAGGGACACTAGGTGTAGCAGTAGGGGTTGTAGTGGTAGGAGCAGTGGTGCCTTTCTTTGGACAACTGGGATCTGTTGTCCAATGGCCTTTCATTTTACATAAATAGCACCATGGTTTCTTTTCCTTGTTCTGATTAAAGGAGGATTTGGACCCACCACCCCCACCAGAGTGTTTTTGTGGGCCTGATGAAGACTCATTTTTAGATTTGTCCCCACCCTTGTCAGAAGACTTACCATCCTTCTTTTTGTTGCCATCTTTGTCACCCCCTGTATGAACTTTTCTGTTCACTCTTGTTCTGATCCATTTGTCTGCCTTCTTTCCCAATTCTTGGGGAGAGGTCAGATCAGAGTCCACCAAGTACTGGTGCAACAAATCAGACACACAATTATTAAGAATATGCTCTCTCAGGATTAAGTTATACAGGCTGTCATAATCAGTAACCTTACTGCCATGTAACCACCCCTCCAAGTCCTTCACTGAATGGTCAATGAAATCAACCCAGTCTTGTGAAGACCCCTTTTTGGTCTCTCTGAACTTTATCCTGTACTGTTCAGTGGTTAAGCCATAACCATCCAGGAGTGCATTCTTAAGAACTTGGAAATTATTAGCATCATTTTCTTTCACAGTAAGGAGCCTATCCCTACCTTTTCCACTAAATGATAGCCATAGGATAGCAGCCCACTGCCTTTGAGGGACATCCTGTACAACACAGGCCCTCTCAAGTGCAGCAAACCACTTGTTAATGTCATCCCCCTCCTTATAAGGGGGAACTATCTTGTGCAGATTCCTGGAATCATGCTCTTTTGCAGGATGACTATGGGGAATACTGCTGCTGCCACCATGGGTATCTAAACCCAACTTCTGTCTTTCCTTCTCTAATTCAAAAGACTGTCTATCCAAATCCAGCTGTTGCTTTTTAAGCTTCAGTCTGGTTTGTTCCACCCTCAACTTATTGAGTTCCCTCTCTAACATTCTGTCATCAGGGTTGGTGGGAGGGACATTCCTAGAAACAGAGCTATGGTGGGAATGAACAGAAGGAGACCTGTCCCTTACAGAAGCCACCCTAACAGCTTGGTTAACAGAAACATTACTACCAGTATGGTGAGAATAAATGCTTTTGCTATGATGTGAGACAACACTATTTATATGGTGTGGCTCATGATCATTACCAACTATGCTAGACTGTCTAGTAATGGGCAGGCTAGGAAGTTTCTTTCCTGAATCTTTTCCTGGGGGAGTCACTGAATCAGATTGGGAACTATTAGGTACTTTTTCAACAGATGAGGCACCTATGGCCTTATCCTGTTCTCTAAGCATGTTAAGTAACAGTTCCAAGGAAGGATTCTTCCCTACACTCAAACCTCTCTCTATACAGAGACTCCTTGCTCTTTTCCAGCTAAGGTTGTCATATGCAAGTTTGGACAGATCAACATTTTGGCCTGTGCCAGACATTTTTTAGAGAGAGTTAAAGTGATAGAAAAGAGAAAAAAAAATTCAGAACTTTTTGGAAAGACAGAAAAAACTTTTTAAACTTTTAAGAACTTTTTGAAAGTTTAGAAGTACTTTTCAGCACTTAGAAAAGAGTGAAAAGAGGAAATGCAAAACATTTTGGCTATTTGTATATACACTGACCTTGTTTTGAATATTTTTCTCTTATGAAAAGTACAATGACAAGAGTGGTAAGTAGTCTCAAGCACTTATCCCACCACTGCACAACCAATGTATAGTTACAATAGCATGCAATGGGGAAACATAGGGATAGGGGCAACACAAACCATATACTCCAAAAGTGGAATGCGAACCACGAATGGACCCCAAACCTATGTGACCTTGTACAGGGTCGCTGGGACTATTAGAAAATAGTGAGAGTTAGAAAAATAACCCTCCCTAAGACCCTGGAAAGTGAGTGCAAAGTGCACTAAAGTTCCCCTAAGGACAAAGAAGTCGTGTTAGAGGAATAATGCAGGAAAGACACAAACCAGCAATGCAACAACTGTGGATTTCCAATCTAGGGTACCTGTGGAACAAGGGGACCAAGTCCAAAAGTCACAAGCAAGTCGGAGATGGGCAGATGCCCAGGAAATGCCAGCTGCGGGTGCAAAGAAGCTTCTACTGGACAGAAGAAGCTGAGGTTTCTGCAGGAACGAAAAGGGCTAGAGACTTCCCCTTTGGTGGACGGATCCCTCTTGCCGTGGAGAGTTGTGCAGAAGTATTTTCCCGCCGAAAGAACGCCAACAAGCCTTGCTAGTCGAAAATCGTGCGTTTTGCGTTTTTGGACGCTGCTGGGGTCCAGGAGGGACCAGGAGGTCGCAAATTGGACCTGAAGAGAGACGGGACGTCGAGCAAGACAAAGAGCCCTCACTGAAGCAGGTAGCACCCGGAGAAGTGCCAGAAACAGGCACTACGAGGATGCGTGAAACGGTGCTTGCCGAAGTTGCACAAAGGAGTCCCACGTCGCCGGAGACCAACTTAGAAAGTCGTGCAATGCAGGTTAGAGTGCTGTGGACCCAGGCTTGGCTGTGCAAAAAGGATTTCCGCCGGAAGTGCACAGGGGCCGGAGTAGCTGCAAAGTCGCGGTTCCCAGCAATGCAGTCCAGCGAGGTGAGGCAA
This sequence comes from Pleurodeles waltl, assembly GCF_031143425.1. Lineage (NCBI taxonomy): Eukaryota > Metazoa > Chordata > Amphibia > Caudata > Salamandridae > Pleurodeles > Pleurodeles waltl. The sequence continues at coordinate 2,435,689 of NW_027150389.1, read as the reverse complement.
GGACTTACCTCCACCAAACTTGGACTGAAGAGTCACTGGACTGTGGGGGTCACTGGGACAGAGTCGCTGGATTCGAGGGACCTCGCTCGTCGTGCTGAGAGGAGACCCAAGGGACCGGTAATGCAGCTTTTTGGTGCCTGCGGTTGCAGGGGGAAGATTCCGTCGACCCACGGGAGATTTCTTCGGAGCTTCTGGTGCAGAGAGGAGGCAGGCTACCCCCACAGCATGCACAAGCAGGAAAACAGTCGAGAAGGCGGCAATTTCAGCGTTACAGAGTTGCAGTAGTCGTCTTTGCTACTATGTTGCAGGTTTGCAGGCTTCCAGCGCGGTCAGCAGTCGATTCCTTATCAGAAGGTGAAGAGAGAGATGCAGAGGAACTCGGATGAGCTCTTGCATTCGTTATCTGAAGTTTCCCCAGAGACAGAGACCCTAAATAGCCAGAAAAGAGGGTTTGGCTACCTAGGAGAGAGGATAGGCTACTAACACCTGAAGGAGCCTATCAGCAGGAGTCTCCGACGTCACCTGGTGGCACTGGCCACTCAGAGCAGTCCAGTGTGCCAGCAGCACCTCTGTTTCCAAGATGGCAGAGGTCTGGAGCACACTGGAGGAGCTCTGGACACCTCCCAGGGGAGGTGCAGGTCAGGGGAGTGGTCACTCCCCTTTCCTTTGTCCAGTTTCGCGCCAGAGCAGGGCTAAGGGGTCCCTGAACCGGTGTAGACTGGCTTATGCAGAATTGGGCACCTCTGTGCCCAACAAAGCATTTCCAGAGGCTGGGGGAGGCTACTCCTCCCCTGCCTTCTCACCATTTTCCAAAGGGAGAGGGTGTCACACCCTCTCTCAGAGGAAGTTCTTTGTTCTGCCATCCTGGGCCAGGCCTGGCTGGACCCCAGGAGGGCAGATGCCTGTCTGAGGGGTTGGCAGCAGCAGCAGCTGCAGTGAAACCCCAGGAAGGGCAGTTTGGCAGTACCAGGGTCTGTGCTACAGACCACTGGGATCATGGGATTGTGCCAACTATGCCAGGATGGCATAGAGGGGGCAATTCCATGATCATAGACATGTTACATGGCCATTTTCGGAGTTACCATTGTGAAGCTACATATAGGTAGTGACCTATATGTAGTGCACACGTGTAATGGTGTCCCCGCACTCACAAAGTTCAGTGAATTGGCTCTGAACAATGTGGGGGCACCTTGGCTAGTGCCAGGGTGCCCACACACTAAGTAACTTTGCACCTAACCTTTACCAGGTAAAGGTTAGACATATAGGTGACTTATAAGTTACTTAAGTGCAGTGTAAAATGGCTGTGAAATAACGTGGACGTTTTTTCACTCAGTCTGCAGTGGCAGGCCTGTGTAAAAAATTTCAGAGCTCCCTATGGGTGGCAAAAGAAATGCTGCAGCCCATAGGGATCTCCTGGAACCCCAATACCCTGGGTACCTCAGTACCATATACTAGGGAATTATAAGGGTGTTCCAGTAAGCCAATGTAAATTGGTAAAAATGGTCACTAGCCTGTTAGTGACAATTTGGAAAGAAATGAGAGAGCATAACCACTGAGGTTCTGATTAGCAGAGCCTCAGTGAGACAGTTAGTCACTACACAGGTAACACATTCAGGCACACTTATGAGCACTGGGGCCCTGGGTTACCAGGGTCCCAGTGACACATACAACTAAAACAACATATATACAGTGAAAAATGGGGGTAACATGCTAGGCAAGATGGTACTTTCCTACACTCCGGAGACGTGGGACTCCTTTGTGCAACTTCGGCAAGCACCGTTTCACGCATCCTTTTAGTGCCTGTTTCTGGCACTTCTCCGGGTGCTACCTGCTGCTAAGAGAGCTCCTTGTCTTGCTCAACGTCCCCTCTATCTTCTGGTCCAATTTGCGACCTCCTGATTGTAGGAGGCTGGACTGGCTTGTAGTGAGTACCAAGGGGTACTTGCACCTTGCACCAGGCCCAGTTATCCCTTATTAGTGTATAGGGTGTCTAGCAGCTTAGGCTGATAGATAATGGTAGCTTAGCAGAGCAGCTTAGGCTGAACTAGGAGACGTGTGAAGCTACTACAGTACCACAAGTGTCACTTGCACAATATCATAAGAAAACACAATACACAGTTATACTAAAAATAAAGGTACTTTATTTTTATGACAATATGCCAAAGTATCTTAGAGTGTACCCTCAGTGAGAGGATAGCAAATATACACAAGTTATATGTACACAATACCAAAAATATGCAGTATAGTCTTAGAAAACAGTGCAAACAATGTATAGTTACAATAGGATGCAATGGGGACACATAGGGATAGGGGCAACACAAACCATATACTCCAAAAGTGGAATGTGAACCACGAATGGACCCCAAACCTATGTGACCTTGCAGAGGGTCGCTGGGACTATTAGAAAATAGTGAGAGTTAGAAAATTAGCCCTCCCCAAGACCCTGAAAAGTGAGTGCAAAGTGCACTAAAGTTCCCCAAAAGACAAAGAGTCGTGATAGAGGAATAATGCAGGAAAGACACCAACCAACAATGCAACAACTGTGGATTTCCAATCTAGGGTACCTGTGGAACAAGGGGACCAAGTCCAAAAGTCACAAGCAAGTCGGAGATCGGCAGATGCCCAGGAAATGCCAGCTGCGGGTGCAAAGAAGCTTCTACTGGACAGAAGAAGCTGCGGTTTCTGCAAGAACGAAAAGGGCTAGAGACTTCCCCTTTGGTGGACGGATCCAACTGGCCGTTCAGAGTCGTGCAGAAGTGTTTTCCCGCCAAAAGAATGCCAACAAGCCTTGCTAGCTGCAAATCTTGCAGTTACCATTTTCGGACGCTGCTGAGGCCCAGGAGGGACCAGTAGGTTGCAAATTGGACCAGGAGAGAGAAGGGACATCGGGCAAGACAAGGAGCCCTCTCTGAAGCAGGTAGCTCCCGGAGAAATGCCAGAAACAGGCACTATGAAGATGCGTGAAACGGTGCTCACTGAAGTTGCACAAAGGAGTCCCACGTCGCCGGAGACCAACTTAGAAAGTCGTGCAAAGCAGGTTAGAGTGCCGTGGACGCAGGCTTGGATGTGCATGAAGGATTTCCACCGGAAGTGCACAGGGCCCGGAGTAGTTGCAAAAGTCGCGGTTCCCAGCAATACAGTCTAGCGAGGTGAGGCAAGGACTTACCTCCACCAAACTTGTACTGAAGAGTCACTGGACTGTGGGAGTCACTTGGACAGAGTTGCTGGATTCGAGGGACCTCGCTCGTCGTGCTGACAGGACACCCAAGGGACCGGTAATGCAGCTTTTTGGTGCCTGCGGTTGCAGGGGGAAGATTCCGTCGACCCACGGGAGATTTCTTCGGAGCTTCTGGTGCAGAGAGGAGGCAGACTACCCCCACAGCATGCACAAGCAGGAAAACAGTCGAGAAGGCAGCAGGATCAGCGTTACAGAGTTGCAGTAGTCGTCTTTGCTATTATGTTGCAGTTTTGCAGGCTTCCGGCGCGGTCAGCAGTCGATTCCTTGGCAGAAGGTGAAGAGAGAGATGCTGAGGAACTCTGATGAGCTCTTGCATTCGTTATCTAAAGTTTCCCCAGAGACAGAGACCCTAAATAGCCAGAAAAGAGGGTTTGGCTACCTAGGAGAGAGGATAGGCTACTAACACCTGAAGGAGCCTATCAGAAGGAGTCTCTGACGTCACCTGGTGGCACTGGCCACTAAGAGCAGTCCAGTGTGCTGGCAGCACCTCTGTTTCCAAGATGGCAGAGGTCTGGAGCACACTGGAGGATCTCTGGGCACCTCCCAGGGGAGGTGCAGGTCAGGGGAGTGGTCACTCCCCTTTCCTTTGTCCAGTTTCGCGCCAGAGCAGGGGCTAAGGGGTCCCTGAACCGGTGTAGACTGGCTTATGCAGAATTGGGCACATCTGTGCCCAAGAAAGCATTTCCAGAGGCTGGGGGAGGCTACTCCTCCCCTGCCTTCACACCATTTTCCAAAGGGAGAGGGTGTAACCCCCTCTCTCAGAGGAAGTCCTTTGTTCTGCCATCCTGGGACAAGCCTGGCTTAACCCCAGGGGGGCAGAAACCTGTCTGAGGGGTTGGCAGCAGCAGCAGCTGCAGTGAAACCCCAGGAAAGGCAGTTTGGCAGTACCAGGGTCTGTGCTACAGACCACTGGGATCATGGAATTGTACCAATAATGCCAGGAAGGCATAGAGGGGGCAATTCCATGATCTTAGACATGTTACATGGCCATATTCGGAGTTACCATTGTGAAGCTACATATAGGTATTGACCTATATGTAGTGCACGCGTGTAATGGTGTCCCCGCACTCACAAAGTTCAGGGAATTGGCCCTGAACAATGTGGGGGCACCTTGGCTAGTGCCAGGGTGCCCTCACACTTAGTAACTTTGCACCTAACCTTTACCAGGTAAAGGTTAGACATATAGGTGACTTATAAGTTACTTAAGTGCAGTGTAAAATGGCTGTGAAATAACGTGGACATTATTTCACTCAGGCTGCAGTGGCAGGCCTGTGTTAGAATTGTCAGAGCTCCCTATGGGTGGCAAAATAAATGCTGCAGCCCATAGAGATCTCCTGGAACCCCAATACCCTGGGTACCTCAGTACCATATACTAGGGAATTATAAGGGTGTTCCAGTAAGCCAATGTAAATTGGTAAAATTGGTCACTAGCCTGTTAGTGACAATTTGAAAGAAATGAGAGAGCATAACCACTGAGGTTCTGATTAGCAGAGCCTCAGTGAGACAGTTAGTCACTACACAGGTAACACATTCAGGCACACTAACTTATGAGCACTGGGGTCCTGACTAGCAGGGTCCCAGTGACACATAACAAACATACTGAAAACATAGGGTTTTCACTATGAGCACTGGGCCCTGGCTAGCAGGATCCCAGTGAGGCAGTGAAAACACCCTGACATACACTCACAAACAAGCCAAAAGTGGGGGTAACTAGGCTAGAAAGAGGCTACTTTCTCACACTGATCCCTCCTGGGCCACAGCAGCATCCAAAAATGCTAACCGCACGATTTGCAGCTAGCAAGGCTTGCTGGCGTTCTTTTGGCGGGAAATCACTTCTGCACGACTCTCCACGGCAAGCGGGATCCGTCCACCAAAGGGGAAGTCTCTAGCCCTTTTCGTTCCTGCAGAAACCTCAGCTTCTTCTGTCCAGTAGAAGCTTCTTTGCACCCGCAGCTGGCATTTCCTGGGCATCTGCCCATCTCCAACTTGCTTGTGACTTTTGGACTTGGTCCCCTTGTTCCACAGGTACCCTAGATTGGAAATCCACAGTTGTTGCATTGTTGGTTTGTGTCTTTCCTGCATTATTCCTCTATCACGACTTCTTTGTCTTTTGTGGAACTTCAGTGCACTTTGCACTCACTTTTCAGGGTCTTTGGAGGGCTAATTTTCTAACTCTCACTATTTTCTAATAGTCCCAGCGACCCTCTACAAGGTCACATAGGTTTGGGGTCCATTCGTGGTTCACATTCCACTTTTGGAGTATATGGTTTGTGTTGCCCCTATCCCTATGTGTCCCCATTGCATCCTATTGTAACTATCCTTTTTTTGCACTGTTTTCTAAGACTATACTGCATATTTTTGGTATTGTGTACATATAACTTGTTTATATTTGCTATCCTCATACTGAGGGTACACTCTAAGATACTTTGGCATATTGTCATAAAAATAAAGTACCTTTATTTTTAGTATAACTGTGTATTATGTTTTCTTATGATATTGTACAAGTGACACTTGTGGTACTGTAGTACCTTCACACGTCTCCTAGTTCAGCCTAAGCTGCTCTGCTAAGCTACCATTATCTATCAGCCTAAGCTGCTAGACACCCTATACACTAATAAGGGATAACTGGGCCTGGTACAAGGTGCAAGTACCCCTTGGTACTCACTACAAGCCAGTCCAGCCTCCTACATTGGTTGTGCAGTGGTGGGATAAGTGCTTTGAGACTACTTACCACTCTTGTCATTGTACTTTTCATAGGAGAAAAATATACAAAACAAGTTCAGTGTGTGTACACATTGCTAAAAAGTTTTGCATTTCCTCTTTTCACTCTTTTCTAAAGTGCTGAAAAGTACTTCTAAACTTTCAAAAAAGTTCTTAAAAGTCTAAAAAGTTTTTTTTTCTGTCTTTCTAAAAAGTTCTGATTTTTTTTTTCTCTTTTTCTATCACTTTAACTCTCTCTAAAAATGTCTGGCACAGGCCAAAATGTTGACCTGTCTAAGATTGCATATGATCACCTTAGCTGGAAAGGAGCAAGGAGTCTCTGCATAGAGAGAGGTTTGAGTGTAGGGAAGAATCCTTCCTTGGAATTGTTACTTAACATGCTTAGAGAACAAGATTGTGAGAAAGTAGCCTCTTTCTAGCCTTGTTACCCCCACTTTAGGCCTGTTTGTGAGTGTATGTCAGGGTGTTTTCACTGTCTCACTGGGATCCTGCCAGCCAGGGACCAGTGCTCATAGTGAAAACCCTATGTTTTCAGTATGTTTGTCATGTGTCACTGGGACCCTGCTAGTCAAGACCCCAGTGCTCATAAGTTTGTGGCCTATATGTATGTGTTCCCTGTGTGGTGCCTAACTGTCTCACTGAGGCTCTGCTAACCAGAACCTCAGTGGTTATGCTCTCTCATTTCTTTCAAATTGTCACTAACATGCTAGTGACCAATTTTACCAATTTACATTGGCTTACTGGAACACCCTTATAATTCCCTAGTATATGGCACTGAGGTACCCAGGGTATTGGGGTTCCAGGAGATCCCTATGGGCTGCAGCATTTCTTTTGCCACCCATAGGGAGCCCTGACAATTCTTACACAGGCCTGCCACTGCAGCCTGAGTGAAATAACGTCCACGTTATTTCACAGCCATTTTACACTGCACTTAAGTAACTTATAAGTCACCTATATGTCTAACCTTTACCTGGTAAAGATTAGGTGCAAAGTTACTTAGTGTGAGGGCACCCTGGCACTAGCCAAGGTGCCCCCACATTGTTCAGGGCCAATTCCCTGAACTTTGTGAGTGCGGGGACACCATTACACGTGTGCACTGCATATAACTACATATAGGTCACTACCTATATGTAGCTTCACAATGGTAACTCCGAATATGGCCATGTAACATGTCTAAGATCATGGAATTGCCCCCTCTATGCCATCCTGGCATTATTGGTACAATTCCATGATCCCAGTGGTCTGTAGCACAGACCCTGGTACGGCCAAACTGCCTTTCCTGGGGTTTCACTGCATCTGCTGCTGCTGCCAACCCCTCAGACAGGTTTCTGCCCCCCTGGGGTCAAGCCAGGCTTGTCCCAGGATGGCAGAACAAAGGACTTCCTCTGAGAGAGGGTGTTACACCCTCTCCCTTTGGAAAATGGTGTGAAGGCAGGGGAGGAGTAGCCTCCCCCAGCCTCTGGAAATGCTTTCTTGGGCACAGATGTGCCCAATTCTGCATAAGCCAGTCTACACCGGTTCAGGGACCCCTTAGCCCCTGCTCTGGCGCTAAACTGGACAAAGGAAAGGGGAGTGACCACTCCCCTGACCTGCACCTCCCCTGGGAGGTGTCCAGAGCTCCTCCAGTGTGCTCCAGACCTCTGCCATCTTGGAAACAGAGGTGCTGCCAGCACACTGGACTGCTCTGAGTGGCCAGTGCCACCAGGTGACGTCAGAGACTCCTTCTGATAGGCTCCTTCAGGTGTTAGTAGCCTATCCTCTCTCCTAGGTAGCCAAACCCTCTTTTCTGGCTATTTAGGGTCTCTGTCTCTGGGGAAACTTTAGATAACGAATGCAAGAGCTCATCAGAGTTCCTCTGCATCTCTCTCTTCACCTTCTGCCAAGGAATCGACTGCTGACCGCTCTGGAAGCCTGCAAAACTGCAACATAGTAGCAAAGACGACTACTGCAACTCTGTAACGCTGATCCTGCCACCTTCTCGACTGTTTTCCTGGTGGTGCATGCTGTGGGGGTAGTCTGCCTCCTCTCTGCACTAGAAGCTCCGAAGAAATCTCCCGTGGGTCGACGGAATCTTCCCCCTGCTACCGCAGGCACCAAAAAGCTGCATTACCGGTCCCTTGGGTCTCCTCTCAGCACAACGAGCGAGGTCCCTTGAATCCAGTAACTCTGTCCAAGTGACTCCCACAGTCCAGTGACTCTTCAGTCCAAGTTTGGTGGAGGTAAGTCCTTGCCTCCCCACGCCAGACCGCATTGTTGGAAACCGCGTCTTTTGCAACTACTCCGGCTCCTGTGCACTTCCGGCGGAAATCCTTTTTGCACAGCCAAGCCTGGGTCCACGGCACTCTAACCTGCATTGCACGACTTTCTAAGTTGGTCTCCGGCAACATGGGACTCCTTTGTGCAACTTCGGCAAGCACTGTTTCATGCATCCTTGTTGTGACTGTTTCTGGCACTTCTCCGGGTGCTACCTGCTGCTAAGAGGGCTCCTTGTCTTGCTCGATGTCCCCTCTATCTCCTGGTCCAATGTGCGACCTCCTGGTCCCTCCTGGGCCACAGCAGTATCCAAAAATGCTAACCGCACGATATGCAGCTAGCAAGGCTTGTTGGCATTCTTTCGGCAGGAATACACTTCTGCACAACTTTCCCTGGTGAGAGGGATCCGTCCACCAAAGGGGACGTCTCTAGCCCTTTTCGTTCCTGCAGAAACCTCAGCTTCTTCTGTCCAGTAGAAGCTTCTTTGCATCCACAGCTGGCATTTCCTGGGCATATGCCCATCTCCGACTTGCTTGTGACTTTTGGACTTGGTCCCCTTGTTCCACAGGTACCCTAGATTGGAAATCCACAGTTGTTGCATTGTTGGTTTGTGTCTTTCCTGCATTATTCCTCTATCACGACTTCTTTGTCTTTGGGGGAACTTTAGTGCAGTTTGCACTCACTTTTCAGGGTCTTGGGGAGGGCTAATTTTCTAACTCTCACTATTTTCTAATAGTCCCAGCGACCCTCTACAAGGTCACATAGGTTTGGGGTCCATTCGTGGTTCGCATTCCACTTTTGGAGTATATGGTTTGTGTTGCCCCTATCTCTATGTTTCCCCATTGCATCCTATTGTAACTATACATTGTTTGCACTGTTTTCTAAGACTATACTGCATATTTTTGGTATTGTGTACATATAACTTGTATATATTTGCTATCCTCATACTGAGGGTACACTCTAAGATACTTTGGCATATTGTCATAAAAATAAAGTACCTTTATTTTTAGTATAACTGTGTTTTGTGTTTTCTTATGATATTGTGCAAGTGACACTTGTGGTACTGTAGTAGCTTCACACGTCTCCTAGTTCAGCCTAAGCTGCTCTGCTAAGCTACCATTATCTATCAGACTAAGCTGCTAGACACCCTATACACTAATAAGGGATAACTGGGACTGGTGCAAGGTGCAAGTACCCCTTGGTACTCACTACAAGCCAGTCCAGCCTCCTACATTGGTTGTGCAGCGGTGGGATAAGTGCTTTGAGACTACTTACCACTCTTGTCATTGTACTTTTCATAAGAGAAAAATATACAAAACAAGTTCAGTGTGTGTACACATTGCTAAAAAGTTTTGCATTTCCTCTTTTCACTCTTTTCTAAAGTGCTGAAAAATACTTCTAAACTTTCAAAAAGTTCTAAAAAGTTTTAAAAGTTTTTTTCTGTCTTTCTAAAAGCTCTGAAAACTTTTTTCTCTATTTCTATCACTTTAACTCTCTCTAAAAATGTCTGGCACAGGCCAAAATGTTGATCTGTCCAAACTTGCATATTATCACCTTAGTTGGAAAGGAGCAAGGAGTCTCTGCATAGAGAGAGGTTTGAGTGTAGGGAAGAATCCTTCCTTGGAATTGTTGCTTAATATGCTTAGAGAACAAGATAAGGCCAAAGGGGCCACATCTGTTGAAAAAGTAACAAATGGTTCCCAATCTGATCCAGGGACTCACCCAGGAAAAGATTCAGGAAAGAAACTCCCTAGCCTGCCCATTACTAGACAGTCTAGCATAGTTGGTAATGATGAAGAGCCACACCATACAAATAGTGTTGTCTCACATCATAGCAAAAGCATTTATTCTCACCATACTGGTAGTGATGTTTCTGTTAGCCAAGCTGTTAGGGTGGCTTCTGTAAGGGACGGGTCTCCTTCTGTTCATTCTTCTGTGTCTAAGAATGTCCCTCCCACCAACCCTGATGACAGAATGTTAGAGAGGGAACTCAATAAGTTGAGGGTGGAACAAACCAGACTGAAGCTTAAAAAGCAACAGCTGGATTTGGATAGACAGTCTTTTGAACTAGAGAAAGAAAGACAGAAGTTGGGTTTTGAAACCCATGGTGGCAGCAGCAGTATTCCCTATAGTCATCCTGCAAAAGAGCATGATTCCAGGAATCTGCACAAGATAGTTCCCCCGTATAGGGAGGGGGATAACATTAACAAGTGGTTTGCTGCACTTGAGAGGGCCTGTGTTGTACAGGATGTCCCTCAAAGGCAATGGGCTGCTATCCTATGGCTATCATTTAGTGGAAAAGGTAGGGATAGGCTCCTTACTGTGAAAGAAAGTGATGCCAATAATTTTACAGTTCTTAAGAATGCACTCCTGGATGGTTATGGCTTAACCACTGAACAATACAGCATAAAGTTCAGAGAGACCAAAAAGGAGTCTTCACAAGACTGGGTTGATTTCATTGACCATTCAGTGAAGGCCTTGGAGGGGTGGTTACATGGCAGTAAAGTTACTGATTATGACAGCCTGTATAACTTGATCCTGAGAGAACATATTCTTAATAATTGTGTGTCTGATTTGTTGCACCAGTACTTGGTGGACTCTGATCTGACCTCTCCCCAAGAATTGGGAAAGAAGGCAGACAAATGGGTCAGAACAAGGGTGAACAGAAAAGTTCATACAGGGGGTGACAAAGAGAACAAGAACAAGGGTGAACAGAAAAGTTCATACAGGGGGTGACAAAGATGGCAATAAGAAGAAAGATGGTGAAAAATCTCAAGATAAGCATGGGGACAAGGGTAAAACCAAAGATCCCACTTCAAATCTTAAACACTCTTCAGGGGTTGGGGATAAAATAAATTCTTCCTCTTCTTCTCAACCTACACAATTTAAAAAGCCTTGGTGCTTTGTGTGTAAAAACAAAGACCATAGGCCAGGGGATAAGTCCTGTCCAGGTAAACCCCCTGAGCCTACCACCACTAATACATCAAGCTCTAGTGCCCCTAGCAGTAGTGGTACTAGTGGTGGGACTGCTGGCAACAGTCAAGCAAAGGGTGTAGTTGGGTTCACTTATGGGTCCATAGTAGAAACTGGGGTAGTCAGTCCCAAGACAGTTTCTGTCACACCTAGTGGCATTGGCCTTGCCACACTGGCTGCTTGTCCCCTTACAATGGATAAGTACAGGCAGACAGTTTCAATAAATGGTGTTGAGGCCTTGGCCTACAGGGACACAGGTGCCAGTTTCACTTTGGTGACTGAAAACCTAGTGCACCCTGATCAACACACCATTGGACAACAGTATAAGATTATTGATGTCCATAACTCCACTATGTTTCTTCCCTTAGCTATAATTCAGTTTAGTTGGGGTGGAGTTACTGGCCCTAAGCAGGTGGTGGTATCACCTAGCTTACCTGTAGACTGTCTCTTAGGTAATGACCTAGAGGCCTCAGGTTGGGCTGATGTAGAGTTTTATGCCCATGCAGCCATGCTGGGCATCCCTGAGGAATTGTTCCCTCTCATTTCTACTGAAATGAAAAAGCAAAGGAGAGAAGGCCTGAAAACTCAGGATCCTTCTCCAACAACAGGTAAAAGGGGTATCACAGTATCCCCTAACCACCCTACCATTCAGGATACTATTCCTGTGGTGGGAGAAACCTCTCCTGGGGTGGCACCTGTTCCAAGGGAATCATCAGCTGGCAAAGCTGGACTCCCTGAGGTGGAAGTACCTCTCGGTGGGATAACTAACATTGGTGAGAAAAACAGCACCATTTTAGTTAACATGGAGCATCCCTCCAACCCTCCCAGAGAAACTTTAGTGCAGAAACCCTGCACTACCTCACAACACTTAGGACAGCATCCCTGCCCTAGTGTGGAGCTCATAGGACAGCATCCCTGCCCTGCTCCAACTCAAGAGAAACAGCATCCCTGTTCTCTCTTCCAGCCAGATGGACAAAGTTTTTGCCCAGCTTTGGCTTTTCTGAGACAGCATCCCTGTCTGCATTTCCATCACTACAAATAGGTTCAGTGGACAATTCCCACTGCTCTAAACTAAAACTTACTGATAGAAACTCTGAAAATACATCTTCACATTGTTGCTTAGCTAAAAAACTTCAAACAGGGTGGTTTACATCCCCACAGGGAAGTAACCATATAGTGGATGATAAAGGGAGTAACCAGTCTATTGCAGAGCTACTCTCTACTTATCACCACTTAGACAATAAAGTCTCAACTGGCCAAGGTTAGCCTTATTGTCCTTCGTTTGGGGGGGGGGGTTGTGTGAGAAGGTAGCCTCTTTCTAGCCTTGTTACCCCCACTTTTGGCCTGTTTGTGAGTGTATGTCAGGGTGTTTGTCACTATTTTCACTGTCTCACTGGGATCCTGATAGCCAGGCCTCAGTGCTCATAGTGAAAACACTATGTTTTCAGTATGGTTGTTATGTGTCACTGGGATCCTGCTGGTCAGGACCCCAGTGCTCATAGGTTTGTGGCCTATATGTATGTGTCACTGGGACCCTGTCACACAGGGCCCCAGTGCTCATAGGTGTGCATGTATATGTTCCCTGTGTGGTGCCTAACTGTCTCACTGAGGCTCTGCTAACCAGAACCTCAGTGGTTATGCTCTCTCATTACTTTCAAATTGTCACTAACAGGCTAGTGACCAATTTTACCAATTTACATTGGCTTACTGGAACACCCTTATAATTCCCTAGTATATGGTACTGAGGTACCCAGGGTATTGGGGTTCCAGGAGATCCCTATGGGCTGCAGCAATTCTTTTGCCACCCATAGGGAGCTCTGACAATTCTTACACAGGCCTGCCACTGCAGCCTGAGTGAAATAACGTCCACGTTATTTCACAGCCATTTTACACTGCACTTAAGTAACTTATAAGTCACCTATATGTCTAACCTTTACCTGGTAAAGGTTAGGTGCAAAGTTACTTAGTGTGAGGGCACCCTGGCACTAGCCACATTGTTCAGAGCCAATTCCCTGAACTTTGTGAGTGCGGGGACACCATTACACGCGTGCACTACATATAGGTCACTACCGATATGTAGCTTCACCATGGTAACTCCGAATATGGCCATGTAACATTATCTATGATCATGGAATTGCCCCCTCTATACCATCCTGGCATAGTTCGCACAATTCCATGATCCCAGTGGTCTGTAGCACAGACCCTGGTACTGCCAGACTGCCCTTCCTGGGGTTTCACTGCAGCTGCTGCTGCAGCCAACCCCTCAGACAGGCAGCTGCCCTCCTGGGGTCCAGCCAGGCCTGGCCCAGGATGGCAGAACAAAGAACTTCCTCTGAGAGAGGGTGTGACACCCTCTCCCTTTGGAAAATGGTGTGAAGGCAGGGGAGGAGTAGCCTCCCCCAGCCTCTGGAAATGCTTTGTTGGGCACAGATGTGCCCAATTCTGCATAAGCCAGTCTACACCGGTTCAGGGACCCCTTAGCCCCTGCTCTGGCGCGAAACTGGACAAAGGAAAGGGGAGTGACCACTCCCCTGACCTGCACCTCCCCTGGGAGGTGTCCAGAGCTCCTCCAGTGTGCTCCAGACCTCTGCCATCTTGGAAACAGAGGTGCTGCTGGCACACTGGACTGCTCTGAGTGGCCAGTGCCACCAGGTGACGTCAGAGACTCCTGCTGATAGGCTCCTTCAGGTATTAGTAGCCTTTCCTCTCTCCTAGGTAGCCAAACCCTCTTTTCTGGCTATTTAGGGTCTCTGTCTCTGGGGAAACTTCAGATAACGAATGCATGAGCTCAGCCGAGTTCCTCTGCATCTCCCTCTTCACCTTCTGATAAGGAATCGACCGCTGACCGCGCTGGAAGCCTGCAAACCTGCAACATAGTAGCAAAGACGACTACTGCAACTCTGTAACGCTGATCCTGCCGCCTTCTCGACTGTTTTCCTGCTTGTGCATGCTGTGGGGGTAGTCTGCCTCCTCTCTGCACCAGAAGCTCCGAAGAAATCTCCCGTGGGTCGACGGAATCTTCCCCCTGCAACCGCAGGCACCAAAAAGCTGCATTACCGGTCCCTTGGGTCTCCTCTCAGCACGACGAGCGAGGTCCCTCGAATCCAGCAACGCTGTCCAAGTGACCCCCACAGTCCAGTGACTCTTCAGCCCAAGTTTGGTGGAGGTAAGTCCTTGCCTCACCTCGCTGGGATGCATTGCTGGGAACCGCGACTTTGCAGTTACTCCGGCCCCTGTGCACTTCCGGCAGAAATCCTGTGTGCACAGCCAAGCCTGGGTCCACGGCACTCTAACTTGCATTGCACGACTTTCTAAGTTGGTCTCCGGCGACGTGGGACTCCTTTGTGCAACTTCGGCGAGCACAGCTTCACGCATCCTCGTAGTGCCTGTTTCTGGCACTTCTCCGGGAGCTACCTGCTTCAATGAGGGCTCTTTGTCTTGCTCGATGTCCCCTCTCTCTGCAGGTCCAACTTGCGACCTCCTGGTCCCTCCTGGGTCCCAGCAGCGTCCAAAAACGCCAAACGCACGATTTGCGTGTAGCAAGGCTTTTTGGCGTCCTTCCGGCGGGAAAATACTTCTGCACGACTCTCCAAGGCGAGTGGGATCCGTCCACCAAAGGGAAAGTCTCTAGCCCTTTTCATTCCTGCAGAAACCTCAGCTTCTTCTGTCCAGTCGAAGCTTCTTTGCACCCGCAGCTGGCATTTCCTGGGCATCTGCCCATCTCCGACTTGCTTGTGACTTTTGGACTTGGTCCCCTTGTTCCACAGGTACCCTAGATTGGAAATCCACAGTTGTTGCATTGCTGGTTTGTGTCTTTCCTGCATTATTCCTCTAACACGACTCTTTTGTCCTTAGGGGAACTTTAGTGCACTTTGCACTCACTTTTCAGGGTCTTGGGGAGGGTTATTTTTCTAACTCTCACTATTTTCTAATAGTCTCAGCGACCCTCTACAAGGTCACATAGGTTTGGGGTCCATTCGTGGTTCGCATTCCACTTCTGGAGTATATGGTTTGTGTTGCCCCTATCCCTATGTTTCCCCATTGCATCCTATTGTAACTATACATTGTTTGCACTGTTTTCTAAGACTATACTGCATATTTTTGCTATTGTGTATATATATCTTGTGTATATTTCCTATCCTCTCACTGAGGGAACACTCTAAGATACTTTGGCATATTGTCATAAAAATAAAGTACCTTTATTTTTAGTATAACTGTGTATTGTGTTTTCTTATGATATTGTGCATATGACACTAAGTGGTACTGTAGTAGCTTCACACGTCTCCTAGTTCAGCCTGAGCTGCTCTGCTAAGCTACCATTATCTATCAGCCTAAGCTGCTAGACACCCTATACACTAATAAGGGATAACTGGGCCTGGTGCAAGGTGCAAGTACCCCTTGGTACTCACTACAAGCCAGTCCAGCCTCCTACACATACCTGTTTGGCACTCACTTCATTGTTCAGACAGACCACAAACCTCTACTTTGGCTAAAACAAATGAAAGGTGAAAATACTAAATTGTTGAGGTGGTCCATATCCCTACAGGGAATGGACTATACAGTGGAACATAGACCTGGGAGTAGCCACTCCAATGCAGATGGACTCTCCAGATATTTCCACTTAGACAAAGAAGACTCATCAGATCATGGCTAGTCTTATTGTCCTTCGTTTGGGGGGGGGGGGGTTGTGTAGGAAAGTACCATCTTGCCTGGCATGTTACCCCCATTTTTCCCTGTATATATGTTGTTTTATTTGTATGTGTCACTGGGACCCTGTTCTCCAGGGCCCCAGTGCTCATAAGTGTGCCTGAATGTGTTACCTGTGTAGTGACTAACTGCCTCACTAGGGCTCTGCTAATCAGAACTTCAGTGGTTATGCTCTCTCATTTCTTTCAAATTGTCACTAACAGGCTAGTGACCAA
Source organism: Pleurodeles waltl (assembly GCF_031143425.1). Lineage (NCBI taxonomy): Eukaryota > Metazoa > Chordata > Amphibia > Caudata > Salamandridae > Pleurodeles > Pleurodeles waltl. The sequence continues at coordinate 2,419,582 of NW_027150389.1, read as the reverse complement.
TTTTACCAATTTACATTGGCTTACTGGAACACCCTTATAATTCCCAAATATATTGTACTGAGGTACCCAGGGTATTGGGGTTCCAGGAGATCCCTATGGGCTGCAGCATTTCTTTTGCCACCCATAGGGAGCTCTGACAATTCTTACACAGGCCTGCCGCTGCAGCCTGAGTGAAATAACGTCCACGTTATTTCACAGCCATTTTACACTGCACTTAAGTAACTTATAAGTCACCTATATGTCTAACCTTTACCTGGTAAAGGTTAGGTGCAAAGTTACTAAGTGTGAGGGCACCCTGGCACTAGCCAAGGTGCTCCCACATTGTTCAGAGCCAATTCCCTGAACTTTGTGAGTGCGGGGACACCATTACACGCGTGCACTACATATAGGTCACTACCTATATGTAGCTTCACAATGGTAACTCTGAATATGGCCATGTAACATGTCTAAGATCATGGAATTGCCCCCTCTATGCCATCCTGGCATTATTGGTACAATTCCATGATCCCAGTGGTCTGTAGCACAGACCCTGGTACTGCCAAACTGCCTTTTCTGGGGTTTCACTGCAGCTGCTGCTGCTGCCAACCCCTCAGGAAGGTTTCTGCCCCTTGGGGTCAAGCCAGGCTTGTCCCAGGATGGCAGAACAAAGGACTTCCTCTGAGAGAGGGTGTTACACCCTCTCCCTTTGGAAAATGGTGTGAAGGCAGGGGAGGAGTAGCCTCCCCAGCCTCTGGAAATGCTTTCTTGGGCACAGATGTGCCCAATTCTGCATAAGCCAGTCTACACCGGTTCAGGGACCCCTTAGCCCCTGCTCTGGCGCGAAACTGGACAAAGGAAAGGGGAGTGACACCTCCCCTGACCTGCACCTCCCCTGGGAGGTGTCCAGAGCTCCTCCAGTGTGCTCCAGACCTCTGCCATCTTGGAAACAGAGGTGCTGCTGGCACACTGGACTGCTCTGAGTGGCCAGTGCCACCAGGTGACGTCAGAGACTCCTTCTGATAGGCTCCTTCAGGTGTTAGTAGCCTATCCTCTCTCCTAGGTAGCCAAACCCTCTTTTCTGGCTATTTAGGGTCTCTGTCTCTGGGGAAACTTTAGATAACGAATGCAAGAGCTCATCAGAGTTCCTCTGCATCTCTCTCTTCACCTTCTGCCAAGGAATCGACTGCTGACCGCGCTGGAAGCCTACAAAACTGCAACACAGTAGCAAAGACGGCTACTGCAACTCTGTAACGCTGATCCTGCCGCCTTCTCGACTGTTTTCCTGGTGGTGCATGCTGTGGGGGTAGTCTGCCTCCTCTCTGCACTAGAAGCTCCGAAGAAATCTCCCGTGGGTCGACGGAATCTTCCCCCTGCTACCGCGGCACCAAAAAGCTGCATGACCGGTCCTTTGGGTCTCCTCTCAGCACAACGAGCGAAGTCCCTCGAATCCAGCAGCTCTGTCCAAGTGACTCCCACAGTCCAGTGACTCTTCAGTCCAAGTTTGGAGGAGGTAAGTCCTTGCCTCCCCACGCCAGACTGCATTGTTTTAAACTGAGTCTTTTGCAAATACTCCGGCTTCCGTACACTTCCGGCGGAAATCCTTTGTGCACTTCCAAGCCTGGGTCCACGGCACTCTAACCTGCATTGCACGACTTTCTAAGTTGGTCTCCGGCGACGTGGGACTCCTTTGTGCAACTTTGGCAAGCACTGTTTCACGCAAACTTGTAGTGCCTGTTTCTGGCACTTCTCCGGGTGCTACCTGCTGGTAAGAGGGCTCCTTGTCTTGCTCGACGTACCCTCCATCTTCTGGTCCAATTTGCGACCTCCTGGTTCCTCCTGGGCCACAGCAGCATCCAAAAACGCTAACTGCACGATTTGCAGCTTGCAAGGCTTGTTGGCGTTCTTTCGGTGGGAAAACACTTCTGCAGGACTTTCCACTGCGAGAGGGATCCGTCCATACAAGGGGAAGTCTCTAGCCCTTTTCGTTCCTGCAGAAACCGCAGCTTCTTCTGTCCAGTAGAAGCTTCTTTGCACCTGCAGCTGGCATTTCCTGGGCATCTGCCCATCTCCGACTTGCTTGTGACTTTTGGACTTGGTCCCCTTGTTCCACAGGTACCCTAGATTGGAAATCCACAGTTGTTGCATTGTTGGTTTGTGTCTTTCCTGCATTATTCCTCTATCACAACTTCTTTGTCTTTTGGGGAACTTCAGTGCACTTTGCACTCACTTTTCAGGGTCTTGGGGAGGTCTAATTTTCTAACTCTCACTATTTTCTAATAGTCCCAGCGACCCTCTACAAGGTCACATAGGTTTGGGGTCCATTCATGGTTCACATTCCACTTTTGGAGTATATGGTTTGTGTTGCCCCTATCACTATGTGTCCCCATTGCATCCTATTGTAACTATACATTGTTTGCACTGTTTTCTAAGACTATACTGCATATTTTTGGTATTGTGTACATATAACTTGTGTATATTTGCTATCCTCATACTGAGGGTACACTCTAAGATACTTTGGCATATTGTCATAAAAATAAAGTACCTTTATTTTTAGTATAACTGTGTATTGTGTTTTCTTATGATATTGTGCAAGTGACACTTGTGGTACTGTAGTAGCTTCACACGTCTCCTAGTTCAGCCTAAGCTGCTCTGCTAAGCTACCATTATCTATCAGCCTAAGCTGCTAGACACCCTATACACTAATAAGGGATAACTGGGCCTGGTGCAAGGTGCAAGTACCCCTTGGTACTCACTACAAGCCAGTCCAGCCTCCTACATATAGGCAGCCTGACCATGTCAGAGACTGCATAAAGCAAGAGGTGCAGAAAATGCTTGAACTAGGAGTGGTTGAGCACTCTGAAAGTCCATGGGCTTCTCCTGTGATACTTGTACCAAAACCTCATTCCAAAGATGGAAAGAAGGAAATGCGGTTTTGTGTAGACTACATAGGTCTCAACCTAGTAACCAAAACTGATGCTCACCCTATACCCAGGGCAGATGAGCTCATAGATACACTGGCATCTGCCAAGTATCTAAGCACTTTTGATTTGACTGCAGGGTATTGGCAGATCAAATTATCAGAAGATGCTAAACCTAAGACTGCATTTTCAACCATTGGAGGCCATTACCAGTTCACATTAATGCCTTTTGGATTGAAAAATGCACCTGGAACTTTCAGAGGTTGGTGAAGACAGTCCTGTAAGGGCTGGAAGCTTTCAGTGCAGCATATTTGGACGATATAGCTGTCTTTAGCTCCAGCTGGGATGATCACCTGGTCCACCTATGGAAAGTTTTGGAGGCCCTGCAAAAGGCAGGCCTCACTATCAAGGCTTCAAAGTGCCAGATAGGGCAGGGTAAGGTGGTTTATCTTGGACACCTTGTTGGTGGGGAACAGATTGCACCACTTCAGGGGGAAATCCAAACAATCATTGATTGGGTTCCCTCTACTACTCAGACTCAGGTGAGAGCCTTCCTAGGCCTCACTGGGTATTACAGGAGGTTCATTAAGAACTATGGCTCCATTGCAGCCCCTCTTAATGACCTCACATCCAAGAAAATGCCTAAAAAGGTATTATGGACAGCAAACTGTCAGAAAGCTTTTGAGGAGCTGAAGCAGGCCATGTGCTCTGCACCTGTCCTGAAAAGCCCTTGTTACTCTAAAAAATTCTATGTCCAAACTGATGCATCTGAATTAGGAGTAGGGGCAGTCCTATCACAACTTAATTCTGAGGGCCAGGATCAACCTGTAGCTTTTATTAGTAGGAGGTTGACCCCTAGAGAAAAGCGTTGGTCTGCCATTGAGAGGGAGGCCTTTGCTGTGGTCTGGGCACTGAAGAAGTTGAGGCCATACCTGTTTGGCACTCACTTCATTGTTCAGACAGACCACAAACCTCTATTTTGGCTAAAACAAATGAAAGGTGAAAATCCTAAATTGTTGAGGTGGTCCATATCCCTACAGGGAATGGACTATACAGTGGAACATAGACCTGAGAGTAGCCACTCCAATGCAGATGGACTCTCCAGATATTTCCACTTAGACAATGAAAACTCATCAGGTCATGGCTAGTCTTATTGTCCTTCGTTTGGGGGGGGGTTGCGTAGGAAAGTACCATCTTGCCTGGCATGTTACCCCCATGTTTTCACTGTATATATGTTGTTTTAGTTATATGTGTCACTGGGACCCTGTCATCCAGGGCCCCAGTGCTCATAAGTGTGCCTGAATGTGATACCTGTGTAGTGACTTACTGTCTCACTGAGGCTCTGCTAATCAGAACCTCAGTGGTTATGCTCTCTCATTTCTTTCAAATTGTCACTAACAGGCTAGTGACCAATTTTACCAATTTACATTGGCTTACTGGAACACCCTTATAATTCCCTAGTATATGGTACTGAGGTACCCAGGGTATTGGGGTTCCAGGAGATCCCTATGGGCTGCAGCATTTCTTTTGCCACCCATAGGGAGCTCTGGCAATTCTTACACAGGCCTGCCACTGCAGCCTGAGTGAAATAACGTCCATGTTATTTCACAGCCATTTTTCACTGCACTTAAGTAACTTATAAGTCACCTATATGTCTAACCTTTACCTGGTAAAGGTTAGGTGCAAAGTTACTTAGTGTGAGGGCACCCTGGCACTAGCCAAGGTGCCCCCACATTGTTCAGGGCCAATTCCCTGAACTTTGTGAGTGCGGGGACACCATTACACGCGTGCACTACCTATAGGTCACTACCTATATGTAGCTTCACAATGGTAACTCCGAATATGGCCATGTAACATGTCTAAGATCATGGAATTGCCCCCTCTATGCCATCCTGGCATTATTGGTACAATTCCATGATCCCAGTGGTCTGTAGCACAGACCCTGGTACTGCCAAACTGCCTTTCCTGGGGTTTCACTGCAGCTGCTGCTGCTGCCCACCCCTCAGACAGGTTTCTGCCCCCCTGGGGTCAAGCCAGGCTTGTCCCAGGATGGCAGAACAAAGGACTTCCTCTGAGAGAGGGTGTTACACCCTCTCCCTTTGGAAAATGGAGTGAAGGCAGGGGAGGAGTAGCCTCCCCCAGCCTCTGGAAATGCTTTCTTGGGCACAGATGTGCCCAATTCTGCATAAGCCAGTCTACACCGGTTCAGGGACCCCTTAGCCCCTGCTCTGGCGCGAAACTGGACAAAGGAAAGGGGAGTGACCACTCCCCTGACCTGCACCTCCCCTGGGAGGTGTCCAGAGCTCCTCCAGTGTGCTCCAGACCTCTGCCATCTTGGAAACAGAGGTGCTGCTGGCACACTGGACTGCTCTGAGTGGCCAGTGCCACCAGGTGACGTCAGAGACTCCTTCTGATAGGCTCCTTCAGGTGTTAGTAGCCTATCCTCTCTCCTAAGTAGCCAAACCCTCTTTTCTGGCTATTTAGGGTCTCTGTCTCTGGGGAAACTTTAGATAACGAATGCAAGAGCTCATCAGAGTTCCTCTGCATCTCTCTCTTCACCTTCTGCCAAGGAATCGACTGCTGACCGCGCTGGAAGCCTGCAAAACTGCAACATAGTAGCTAAGACGACTACTGCAACTCTGTAACGCTGATCCTGCCGCCTTCTCGACTGTTTTCCTGGTGGTGCATGCTGTGGGGGTAGTCTGCCTCCTCTCTGCACTAGAAGCTCCGAAGAAATCTCCCGTGGGTCGACGGAATCTTCCCCCTGCTACCGCAGGCACCAAAAAGCTGCATTACCGGTCCCTTGGGTCTCCTCTCAGAACGACGAGCGAGGTCCCTCGAATCCAGCAACTCTGTCCAAGTGACCCCCACAGTCCAGTGACTCTTCAGTCCAAGTTTGGTGGAGGTAAGTCCTTGTCTCACCTCGCTGGGCTGCATTGCTGGGAACCTCGACTTTTGCAGCTACTCCGGCCCCTGTGCACTTCCGGCGGAAATCCTTCGTGCACAGCCAAGCCTGGGTCCACGGCACTCTAACCTGCATTGCACGACTTTCTAAGTTGGTCTCCGGTGACGTGGGACTCCTTTGTGTAACTTCGGGTGAGCACCATTTCACGCATCCTTGTAGTGCCTGTTTCTGGCACTTCTATGGGTGCTACCTGCTGCTGAGTGGGCTCCTTGTCTTGCTCGATGTCCCCTCTCTCTCCTGACGCAATTCGAGACATCCTGGTCCCTCCTGGGCCACAGCAGCATCCAAAAACGCTTACCGCATGGTTTGCAGCTAGCAAGGCTTGTTGGCGGTCTTTCGGCGGGAAATCATTTCTGCACGACTCTCCACGGCAAGTGGAATCCGTCCTCTAAAGGGGAAGTCTCTAGCCCTTTTCGTTCCTGCAGAATCCTCAGCTTCTTCTGTCCAGTAGAAGCTTCTTTCACCCACAGCTGGCATTTCCTGGGCATCTGCCCATCTCCGACTTGCTTGTGACTTTTGGACTTGGTCCCCTTGTTCCACAGGTACCCTCGACTGGAAATCCATTGTTGTTGCATTGCTGGTTTGTGTCTTTCCTGCAGAATTCCCCTATCACGACTTCATTGTCCTTGGGGGTACTTTAGTGCACTTTGCACTCACTTTTCAGGGTCTTGGGATGGGCTATTTTTCTAACCCTCACTATTTTCTAATAGTCCCAGCGACCCTCTACATGGTCACATAGGTTTGGGGTCCATTTGTGGTTCGCATTCCACTTTTGGAGTGTATGGTTTGTGTTGCCCCTATCCCTATGTGTCCCCATTGCATCTTATTGTAACTATACATTGTTGCACTGTTTTCTAAGACTATACTGCATATTTTTGGTATTGTGTACATATAACTTGTGTATATTTGCTATCCTCATACTGAGGGTACACTCTAAGATACTTTGGCATATTGTCATAAAAATAAAGTACCTTTATTTTTAGTATAACTGTGTATTGTGTTTTCTTATGATATTGTGCAAGTGACACTTGTGGTACTGTAGGAGCTTCACTCGTCTCCTAGTTCAGCCTAAGCTGCTCTGCTAAGCTACCATTATCTATCAGCCTATGCTGCTAGACACCCTATACACTAATAAGGGATAACTGGGCCTGGTGCAAGGTGCAAGTACCCCTTGGTACTCACTACAAGCCAGTCCAGCCTCCTACAAATCTCATGTGCCAAGGTAAGAAGAAACTCTCTGTTCTGCAAGGGAATGACCAGTCTCCTGGCAGCTCCAGGTTTAGGGTCCCTTGACTCAGTATACAAGAGGTTGTCTTCCCAATACACCTTATGGCTATCACTGACATCCCCATTCTGCGGATTGATAGCTTGCTGTCTTCAACCCTCTTGTGTGGGACATGTCTGCTGTGCCACACTCAGCTCTTCCCTGGCAAGCCTCCCTGCACCCCCAAGCTCAACAGTGTCTGCTGCCAGCTCCTCTGGTGTAGGTTCTGTAAAGGGAGAGGATTCCTCTTCTTCAAAAGGGGAATCTTCTGGAGAGGGAGCAATAGTTGGCAAGGATTTACCCTTTCTAGCCCTAGCTTTTGGGAGCACTTGGTCCATTGTTCCAGGATCCAAGTTCCCCTGTCCTTTTTGCTTTTTGGCCTGAACCCTTGTCAAAGCGAAAAATATTCCCAGGAATGCCCAGCATTGCAGCGTGATTCGCATTCCATTTTTGGAGTATATGGTTTGTGTTGCCCCTAGACCTATGTTCATCTATTGCATCCTATTGTAATTCTACAATGTTTGCATTACTTTTCTTACTATTACTTACCTGTTTTGGGTTTGTGTACATATAACTTGTGTATATTACTTACCTTCTAACTGAGGCTTCTCACTGAGATACTTGTGGCATATTGTCATAAAAATAAAGTACCTTTATTTTTAGTAACTCTGAGTATTGTGCTTTCTTATGATATGGTGCTATATGATATTAGTGGTATAGTAGTAGCTTTGCATGTCTCCTAGTTCGGCCTAAGCTGCTCTGCCATAGCTACCTTCTATAAGCCTAAGCTGCTAGAAACACCTCTAGTCTACTAATAAGGGATAACTGGACCTCCACAGGGTGTAAGTACCACAAGGTACCCACTATAAGCTAGGCCAGCCTCCTACATTAGTGGTGCAGCCGTGAGATAAGTGTGAGAAAGTAGCCTCTTTCTAGCCTTGTTACCCCCACTTTTGGCCTGTTTGTGAGTGTATGTCAGGGTGTTTACACTGTCTCACTGGGATCCTGCTAGCCAGGGCCCAGTGCTCATAGTGAAAACCCTATGTTTTCAGTATGTTTGTTATGTGTCACTGGGACCCTGCTAGTCAGGACCCCAGTGCTCATAAGTTTGTGGCCTATCTGTGTGTGTTCCCTGTGTGGTGCCTAACTGTCTCACTGAGGCTCTGCTAACCAGAACCTCAGTGGTTATGCTCTCTCTGTACAAATTGTCACTAACAGGCTAGTGACCAATTTTACCAATTTACATTGGCTTACTGGAACACCCTTATAATTCCCTAGTATATGGTACTGAGGTTCCCAGGGTATTGGGGTTCCAGGAGATCCCTATGGGCTGCAGCATTTCTTTTGCCACCCATAGGGAGCTCTGACAATTCTTACACAGGCCTGCCACTGCAGCCTGAGTGAAATAACGTCCACGTTATTTCACAGCCATTTTTCACTGCACTTAAGTAACTTATAAGTCACCTATATGTCTAACCTTTACCTGGTAAAGGTTAGGTGCAAAATTACTTAGTGTGAGGGCACCCTGGCACTAGCCAAGGTGCCCCCACATTGTTCAGGGCCAACTCCCTGAACTTTGTGAGTGCGGGGACACCATTACACGCGTGCACTACATATAGGTCACTACCTATATGTAGCTTCACAATGGTAACTCCGAATATGGCCATGTAACATGTCTAAGATCATGGAAATGCCCCCTCTATGCCATCCTGGCATTATTGGTACAATTCCATGATCCCAGTGGTCTGTAGCACAGACCCTGGTACTGCCAAACTGCCTTTCCTGGGGTTTCACTGCAGCTGCTGCTGCTGCCAACCCCTCAGACAGGTTTCTGCCCCCCTGGGGTCAAGCCAGGCTTGTCCCAGGATGGCAGAACAAAGGACTTCCTCTGAGAGAGGGTGTTACACCCTCTCCCTTTGGAAAATGGTGTGAAGGCAGGGGAGGAGTAGCCTCCCCCAGCCTCTGGAAATGCTTTCTTGGGCACAGATGTGCCCAATTCTGCATAAGCCAGTCTACACCGGTTCAGGGACCCCTTAGCCCCTGCTCTGGCGCGAAACTGGACAAAGGAAAGGGGAGTGACCACTCCCCTGACCTGCACCTCCCCTGGGAGGTGTCCAGAGCTCCTCCAGTGTGCTCCAGACCTCTGCCATCTTGGAAACAGAGGTGCTGCCAGCACACTGGACTACTCTGAGTGGCCAGTGCCACCAGGTGACGTCAGAGACTCCTTCTGATAGGCTCCTTCAGGTGTTAGTAGCCTATCCTCTCTCCTAAGTAGCCAAACCCTCTTTTCTGGCTATTCAGGGTCTCTGTCTCTGGGGAAACTTTAGATAACGAATGCAAGAGCTCATCAGAGTTCCTCTGCATCTCTCTCTTCACCTTCTGATAAGGAATCGACTGCTGACCGCGCTGGAAGCCTACAAACCTGCAACATAATAGCAACGACGACTACTGCAACTCTGTAACGCTGATCCTGCCGCCTTCTCGACTGTTTTCCTGCTTGTGCATGCTGTGGGGGTAGCCTGCCTCCTCTCTGCATCAGAAGCTCCGAAGAAATCTCCCGTGGGTCGACGGAATCTTCCCCCTGCAACCGCAGGCACCAAAAAGCTGCATTACCAGTCCCTTGGGTCTCCTCTCAGCACGACGAGCGAGGTCCCTCGAATCCAGCGACTCTGTCCAAGTGACCCCCACAGTCCAGTGACTCTTCAGTCCAAGTTTGGTGGAGGTAAGTCCTTGCCTCACCTCGCTGGGCTGCATTGCTGGGAACCGCGACTTTGCAGCTACTCCGGCCCCTGTGCACTTCCGGCGGAAATTCTTTGTGCACATCCAAGCCTGGGTCCACGGCACTCTAACCTGCATTGCACGACTTTCTAAGTTGGTCTCCGGCGACGTGGGACTCCTTTGTGCAACTTCGGCAAGCACCGTTTCATGCATCCTCGTAGTGCCTGTTTCTGGCACTTCTCTGGGTGCTACCTGCTTCAGTGAGGGCTCTTTGTCTTGATCGACGTCCCTTCTCTCTTCAGGTCCAATTTGCGACCTCCTGGTGCCTCCTGGGTCCCAGCAGCGTCCAAAAACGCCAAAAGCACGATTTGCAGCTAGCAAGGCTTGTTGGCGTTCTTTCGGCGGGAAAACACTTCTGCACGACTTTCCACGGCGAGCGGGAATTGTCCACCAAAGGGGAAGTCTCTAGCCCTTTTTGTTCCTGCAGAAACCTCAGCTTCTTCTGTCCAGTCGAAGCTTCTTTGCACCCGCAGCTGGCATTTCCTGGGCATCTGCCCATCTCCGACTTGCTTGTGACTTTTGGACTTGGTCCCCTTGTTCCACAGGTACCCTAGATTGGAAATCCACAGTTGTTGCTTTGCTGGTTTGTGTCTTTCCTGCATTATTCCTCTAACACGACTACTTTGTCCTTAGGGGAACTCTAGTGCTCTTTGCACTCACTTTTGAGGGTCTTGGGGAGGGTTATTTTTCTAACTCTCACTATTTTCTAATAGTCCCAGCGACCCTCTACAAGGTCACATAGGTTTGGGGTCCATTCGTGGTTCGCATTCCACTTTTGGAGTATATGGTTTGTGTTGCCCCTATCCCTATGTTTCCCCATTGCATCCTATTGTAACTATACATTGTTTGCACAGTTTTCTAAGACTATACTGCATATTTTTGCTATTGTGTATATATATCTTGTGTATATTTCCTATCCTCTCACTGAGGGTACACTCTAAGATACTTTGGCATATTGTCATAAAAATAAAGTACCTTTATTTTTAGTATAACTGTGTATTGTGTTTTCTTATGATATTGTGCATATGACACTAAGTGGTACTGTAGTAGCTTCACACGTCTCCTAGTTCAGCCTAAGCTGCTCTGCTAAGCTACCATTATCTATCAGCCTAAGCTGCTAGACACCCTATACACTAATAAGGGATAACTGGGCCTGGTGCAAGGTGCAAGTACCCCTTGGTACTCACTACAAGCCAGTCCAGCCTCCTACACCAGGGCTCAGGCCAAAAAGCAAAAAGGACAGGGAAGCTTGGATCCTGGAACAATGGACCAAGTGCTCCCTAAAGCTAGGGCTAGTAGAAGCAAACCACTACCTACTATCCCTCCCTCTACAGTGGATTCTACTTCTGAGGAAGAAGAATTCCCTCCCTGTGCAGAACCTACACCAGAGGAGCTGGAAGCAGACACTGCTGAGCTTTTGGGTGAAGGGGGGCCTGCCAGAGAGGAGCTGAGTGTGGCACAGCAAACCTGTCCCACATTAGAGGGTCTAAGACAGCAAGCTGTCAAACAGGCTAATGGGGATGTCAGTGACTCTCACAGAGTTTACTGGGAGGACAACCTCTTGTACACTGAGCATAGGGATCCTAAATCTGGAGCTGCCAGGAGATTAGTGATTCCTCAGGAGTACAGAAAGTTCCTCCTAACTCTTGCCCACAACATTCCCCTAGCTGGGCATCTAGGACAAATGAAAACTTGGGACAGGCTTGTTCCCCTGTTTCATTGGCCTAGGATGTCTGAGGACACAAAGGAATTTTGTAAGTCCTGTGAAACCTGTCAAGCCAGTGGCAAGACAGGTGGCACCCCAAAGGCACCCCTTATTCCACTGCCTGTGGTTGGGGTTCCCTTTGAAAGGGTAGGGGTTGACATAGTTGGCCCCCTTGACCCTACTACTGCTTCAGGCAATAGATGTATCTTGGTGGTAGTGGACCATGCCTCAATATATCCTGAAGCTATTTCTTTAAGGACCACTACAGCACCTACAGTGGCAAAGGCCCTCTTGGGAATATTTTCCAGGGTGGGCTTCCCAAAGGAAGTAGTATCAGACAGAGGAAGCAAATTCATGTCTGCATACTTAAAGGCCATGTGGAAGGAGTGTAGTGTGACTTATAAGTTCACTACACCCTATCATCCACAAACAAATGGACTGGTGGAGAGATTTAACAAAACTCTCAAAGGCATGATTATGGGTCTCCCTGAAAAACTCCGCAGGAGATGGGATATCCTTCTACCATGCCTCCTTTTTGCCTACAGGGAGGTACCCCAGAAAGGAGTGGGGTTTAGCCCCTTTGAACTTCTTTTTGGACACCCTGTTAGGGGTCCACTAACACTTGTAAAGGAGGGTTGGGAACAACCTTTAAAAGCTCCTAAGCAGGATATTGTGGATTATGTACTTGGCCTCAGATCAAGGATGGCTGAGTATATGAAAAAGGCCAGTAAGAACCTTCAGGCCAGCCAAGAGCTCCAGAAGCAATGGCATGATCAGAAGGCTGTTTTGGTTCAGTACCAACCAGGGCAGAAAGTGTAGGTCTTGGAGCCTGTGGCCCCAAGAGCACTCCAAGATAAATGGAGTGGACCCCACACAATAGTTGAGAAAAAGGGTGAAGTCACCTATTTAGTTGACTTAGGCACTGCAAGGAGTCCCCTTAGGGTTCTCCATGTAAACCGCCTGAAACCCTACTATGACAGGGCTGATCTCACGCTGCTCATGGCAACTGATGAGGGACAGGAAGAAGACAGTGATCCTCTACCTGATCTCTTCTCTTCCACAGAACAAGATGCTCTTGTGGAAGGTGTAGTTTTGGCTGATTGTCTTACTGCTGAGCAGAAAGATAATTGCATAAATCTCCTATATCAATTATCTGAACTCTTCTCTACTGTGCCAGGTACCACTTCTTGGTGTGAGCACACTATAGATACTGGAGACAGCCTGCCTGTCAAAAGTAAGATCTATAGGCAGCCTGACCATGTCAGGGACTGCATAAAGCAAGAGGTCCAGAAAATGTTAGAACTAGGAGTGGTTGAGCACTCTGAAAGTCCATGGGCTTCTCCTGTGGTACTTGTACCAAAACCCCATTCCAAAGATGGAAAGAAGGAAATGCGGTTTTGTGTAGACTACAGAGGTCTCAACTTGGTAACAAAAACTGATGCTCACCCTATACCCAGGGAAGATGAGCTCATAGATACACTGGCATCTGCCAAGTATCTAAGCACTTTTGACTTGACTGCAGGGTATTGGCAGATCAAATTGTCAGAAGATGCTAAACCTAAAACTGCATTTTCAACCATTGGAGGACATTACCAGTTCACTGGAATGCCTTTTGGTTTGAAAAATGCACCTGCCACTTTTCAGAGGTTGGTGAACACAGTCCTGCAAGGGCTGGAAGCTTTCAGTGCAACATATTTGGACGATATAGCTGTCTTTAGCTCCAGCTGGGATGATCACCTGGTCCACCTATGGAAAGTTTTGGAAGCTCTGCAAAAGGCAGGCCTCACTATCAAGGCTTCAAAGTACCAGATAGGGCAGGGTAAGGTGGTTTATCTGGGACACCTTGTTGGTGGGGAACAGATTGCACCACTTCAGGGGAAAATCCAAACAATTATTGATTGGGTTCCCCCTACTACTCAGACTCAGGTGAGAGCCTTCCTAGGCCTCACTGGGTATTACAGGAGGTTCATTAAGAACTATGGCTCCATTGCAGCCCCTCTTAATGACCTCACATGCAAGAAGATGCCTAAAAAGGTATTATGGACAGCAAACTGTCAGAAAGCTTTTGAGGAGCTGAAGCAGGCCATGTGCTCTACACCTGTCCTGAAAAGCCCTTGTTACTCTAAAAAATTCTATGTCCAAACTGATGCATCTGAATTAGGAGTAGGGGCAGTCCTATCACAACTTAATTCTGAGGGCCAGGATCAACCTGTTGCTGTTATTAGTAGGAGGTTGACCCCTAGAGAAAAGCGTTGGTCTGCCATAGAGAGGGAGGCCTTTGGTGTGGTCTGGGCTCTGAAGAAGTTGAGGCCATACCTGTTTGGCACTCACTTCATTGTTCAGACAGACCACAAACCTCTACTTTGGCTAAAACAAATGAAAGGTGAAAATCCTAAATTGTTGAGGTGGTCCATATCCCTTCAGGGAATGGACTATACAGTGGAACATAGACCTGGGAGTAGCCACTCCAATGCAGATGGACTCTCCAGATATTTCCACTTAGACAATGAAGACTCATCAGGTCATGGCTAGTCTTATTGTCCTTCGTTTGGGGGGGGGGGTTGTGTAGGAAAGTACCATCTTGCCTGGCATGTTACCCCCATTTTTCACTGTATATATGTTGTTTTAGTTGTATGTGTCACTGGGACCCTGTTCTCCAGGGCCCCAGTGCTCATAAGTGTGCCTGACTGTGTTACCTGTGTAGTGACTAACTGTCTCACTGAGGCTCTGCTAATCAGAACCTCAGTGGTTATGCTCTCTCATTTCTTTCCAAATTGTCACTAACAGGCTAGTGACCAATTTACCAATTTACATTGGCTTACTGGAACACCCTTATAATTCCCTAGTATATGGTACTGAGGTACCCAGGGTATTGGGGTTCCAGGAGATCCCTATGGGCTGCAGCATTTCTTTTGCCACCCATAGGGAGCTCTGACAATTCTTACACAGGCATGCCACTGCAGCCTGAGTGAAATAACGTCCACGTTATTTCACAGCCATGTTTCACTGCACTTAAGTAACTTATAAGTCACCTATATGTCTAACCTTTACCTGGTAAAGGTTAGGTGCAAAGTTACTTAGTGTGAGGGCACCCTGGCACTAGCCAAGGTGCCCCCACATTGTTCAGGGCCAACTCCCTGAACTTTGTGAGTGCGGGGACACCATTACACGCGTGCACTACATATAGGTCACTACCTATATGTAGCTTCACAATGGTAACTCCGAATATGGCCATGTAACATGTCTAAGATCATGGAATTGCCCCCTCTATGCCATCCTGGCATTATTGGTACAATTCCATGATCCCAGTGGTCTGTAGCACAGACCCTGGTACTGCCAAACTGCCTTTCCTGGGGTTTCACTGCAGCTGCTGCTGCTGCCAACCCCTCAGACAGGTTTCTGCCCCCCTGGGGTCAAGCCAGGCTTGTCCCAGGATGGCAGAACAAAGGACTTCCTCTGAGAGAGGGTGTTACACCCTCTCCCTTTGGAAAATGGTGTGAAGGCAGGGGAGGAGTAGCCTCCCCCAGCCTCTGGAAATGCTTTCTTGGGCACAGATGTGCCCAATTCTGCATAAGCCAGTCTACACCGGTTCAGGGACCCCTTAGCCCCTGCTCTGGCGCGAAACTGGACAAAGGAAAGGGGAGTGACCACTCCCCTGACCTGCACCTCCCCTGGGAGGTGTCCAGAGCTCCTCCAGTGTGCTCCAGACCTCTGCCATCTTGGAAACAGAGGTGCTGCTGGCACACTGGACTGCTCTGAGTTGCCAGTGCCACCAGGTGACGTCAGAGACTCCTTCTGATAGGCTCCTTCAGGTGTTAGTAGCCTATCCTCTCTCCTAGTTAGCCAAACCCTCTTTTAAGGCTATTTAGGGTCTCTGTCTCTGGGGAAAGTTTAGATAACGAATGCAAGAGCTCATCAGAGTTCCTCTGCATCTCTCTCTTCACCTTCTGCCAAGGAATCGACTGCTGACCGCGCTGGAAGCCTGCAAAACTGCAACATAGTAGCAAAGACGACTACTGCAACTCTGTAACGCTGATCCTGCCGCCTTCTCGACTGTTTTCCTGGTGGTGCATGCTGTGGGGGTAGTCTGCCTCCTCTCTGCACTAGAAGCTCCGAAGAAATCTCCCGTGGGTCGACGGAATCTTCCCCCTGCTACCGCAGGCACCAAAAAGCTGCATTACCTGTCCCTTGGGTCTCCTCTCAGCACGACGAGTGAGGTCCCTTGAATCCAACAACTCTGTCCAAGTGGCTCCCACAGTCCAGTGACTCTTCAGTCCAAGCTTGGAGGAGGTAAGTCCTTGCCTCCCCATGCCAGACTGCATTGTTGGAAACTGCGTCTTTTGCAACTACTCCGGCTCCTGTGCACTTCCGGCGGAAATCCTTTGTGCACAGCCAAGCCTCGGTCCACGGCACTCTAACCTGCATTGCACGACTTTCTAAGTTGGTCTCCGGCGACGTGGGACTCCTTTGTGCAACTTCAGCGAGCACCGTTTCACGCATCCTCGTAGTGCCTGTTTCTGGCACTTTTTTGGGTGCTACCTGCTGCTAAGAGGGCTCCTTGTCTTGCTCGACGTGCCCTCTATCTCCTGGTCCAATTTGCGACCTCCTGGTCCCTCCTGCGCCAAAGCAGCATCCAAAAACACCAACCGCACGATTTGCAGCTAGCAAGGCTTGTTGGCGTTCTTTCAGCGGGAAAACACTTCTGCACAACTCTCCAAGACGAGAGAGATCTGTTGCCAAAGGGGAAGTCTCTAGCCCTTTGCGTTCCTGCAGAAACCTCAGCTTCTTCAGTCCAGTAGAAGCTTCTTTGTACCCACAGCAGGCATTTCCTGGGCATCTGCCCATCTCCGACTTGCTTGTGACTTTTGGACTTGGTCCCCTTGTTCCACAGGTACCCTAGATTGGAAATCCACAGTTGTTGCATTGTTGGTTTGTGTCTTTCCTGCATTATTCCTCTATCACAACTTCTTTGTCTTTTGGGGAACTTTAGTGCATTTTGCACTCACTTTTCAGGGTCTTGGGGAGGGCTAATTTTCTAACTCTCACTATTTTCTAATAGTCCCAGCGACCCTCTACAAGGTCACATAGGTTTGGGGTCCATTCAGGGTTCGCATTCCACTTTTGGAGTATATGGTTTGTGTTGCCCCTATCCCTATGTGTCCCCATTGCATCCTATTGTAACTATACATTGTTTGCACTGTTTTCTAAGACTATACTGCATATTTTTGGTATTGTGTACATATAACTTGTGTATATTTGCTATCCTCTTGCTGAGGGTACACTCTAAGATACTTTGGCATATTGTCATAAAAATAAAGTACCTTTATTTTTAGTATAACTGTGTATTGTGTTTTCTTATGATATTGTGCAAGTGACACTTGTGGTACTGTAGTAGCTTCACACGTCTCCTAGTTCAGCCTAAGCTACTCTGCTAAGCTACCATTATCTATCAGCCTAAGCTGCTAGACACCCTATACACTAATAAGGGATAACTGGGCCTGGTGCAAGGTGCAAGTACCCCTTGTTACTCACTACAAGCCAGCCCAGCCTCCTACAGTTATGCTCTCTCATTTCTTTCCAAATTGTCACTAACAGGCTAGTGACCAATTTTACCAATTTACATTGGCTTACTGGAACACCCTTATAATTCCCTAGTATATGGTACTGAGGTACCCAGGGTATTGGGGTTCCAGGAGATCCCTATGGGCTGCAGCATTTCTTTTGCCACCCATAGGGAGCTCTGACAATTCTTACACAGGCCTGCCACTGCAGCCTGAGTGAAATAACGTCCACGTTATTTCACAGCCATTTACCACTGCACTTAAGTAACTTATAAGTCACCTATATGTCTATCCTTTACCTGGTAAAAGTTAGGTGCAAAGTTACTTAGTGTGAGGGCACCCTGGCACTAGCCAAGGTGCCCCCACATTGTTCAGGGCAAATTCACCGGACTTTGTGAGTGCGGGGACACCATTACACGCGTGCACTACACATAGGTCACTACCTATATGTAGCTTCACAATGGTAACTCCGAATATGGCCATGTAACATGTCTATGATCATGGAATTGCCCCCTCTATGCCATCCTGGCATAGTTTGCACAATCCCATTATCCCAGTGGTCTGTAGCACAGACCCTGGTACTGCCAAACTGCCTTTTCAGGGGTTTCACTGCAGCTGCTGCCAACCCCTAGACAGGTTTCTGCCCTCCTGGGGTCCAGCCAGGCCTGGCCCAGGATGGCAGAACAAAGAACTTCCTCTGAGAGAGGGTGTTACACCCTCTCCCTTTGGAAATGGTGTGAAGGCAGGGGAGGAGAAGCCTCCCCCAGCCTCTGGAAATGCTTTCATGGGCACAGATGGTGCCCATTTCTGCATAAGCCAGTCTACACCGGTTCAGGGACCCCTTAGCCCTGCTCTGGCGCGAAACTGGACAAAGGAAAGGGGAGTGACCACTCCCCTGACCTGCACCTCCCCTGGGAGGTGTCCAGAGCTCCTCCAGTGTGCTCCAGACCTCTGCCATCTTGGAAACAGAGGTGCTGCTGGCACACTGGACTGCTCTGAGTGGCCAGGGCCAGCAGGTGACATCAGAGACTCCTTCTGATAGGCTCCTTCAGGTGTTGCTAGCCTATCCTCTCTCCTAAGTAGCCAAACCCTCTTTTCTGGCTATTTAGGGTCTCTGCTTTGGGGAATTCGGTAGATAACGAATGCAAGAGCTCATCAGAGTTCCTCTGTATCTCTCTCTTCACCTTCTGCCAAGGAATCGACTGCTGACCACGCTGGAAGCCTGCAAAACTGCAACAAAGTAGCTAAGACGACTACTGCAACTCTGTAACGCTGATCCTGCCGCCTTTTCGACTGTTTTCCTGGTGGTGCATGCTGTGGTGGTCTTGCTCGACGCCCCCTCTGTCCCCTGACGCAATTGGCGACATCCTGGTCCCTCCTGGGCCACAGCAGCATCCAAAAATGCTAACCGCACGACTTGCAGCTAGCAAGGCTTGTTGCGGTCTTTCGGTGGGAAAACACTTCTGCGCGACTCTCCACTGCGTGGGGGATCCATCCTCCAAAGGGGGAGTCTCTAGCCCTTGTCGTTCCTGCAGAATCCTCAGCTTCTACTATCCAGTAGCAGCTTCTTTGCACCCACAGCTGGCATTTCCTGGGCTTCTGCCCATCTCCGACTTGCTTGTAACTTTTGGACTTGGTCCCCTTGTTCCACAGGTACTCTCGACTGGAAATCCATTGTTGTTGCATTGCTGGTTTGTGTCTTTCCTGCAGAATTCCCCTATCACGACTTCTATGTCCTTTGGGGAACTTTAGTGCACTTTGCACTCACTTTTCAGGGTCTTGGGGTGCGCTATTTTTCTAACCCTTACTATTTTCTAATAGTCCCAGCGACCCTCTACCAGGTCACATAGGTTTGGGGTCCATTCGTTGTTCGCATTCCACTTTTGGAGTATATGGTTTGTGTTGCCCCAATCCCTATGTGTCCCCATTGCATCCTATTGTAACTATACATTGTTTGCACTGTTTTCTACGACTATACTGCATATTTTTGGTATTGTGTACATATATCTTGTGTATATTTGCTATCCTCATACCGAGGGTACACTCTGAGATACTTTGGCATATTGTCATAAAAATAAAGGGGCATATTTATACTCCGTTTGCGCCGAATTTGCGTAGTTTTTTTTCGACACAAATTCGACGCAAAACTAACTCCGTATTTATACTTTGGCGTTAGACGCGTCTAGCGCCAAAGTTCATGGAGTTAGCGTCATTTTTTGGCGTGAACACCTCCCTTGCGTTAATGAGATGCAAGGTAGGCGTTCCCGTGTTAAAAAATGACTCCGAGGCATGTGCGTGGTATTTATACTCCCGGGCAAAAATGACGCCCGGGAGTGGGCGGGGCAAAAATCCCCGCATTTGCGCCTCTTTTTAATGCCTGGGTCAGGGCAGGCGTTAAGGGACCTGTGGGCT